>NC_140075.1:2905032-3533535 GCF_964194135.1 Talpa europaea | reverse complement strand
CTTGGTTTTCCTCCCCCCCCTCCTGCCTCCACATTTCTCCATCCCCCTCACACCCATCTCCCAGGTCTCCCCATGGAGGGCACACAGTGGGTGACAGTGACTTTCCAGAGCCCTTTGGACGTGGCTCATCACAAGGCCCACACCCGGGTCCCCCTGGACTGGTCAGTGGAGGGTGATGGAGGCTGGAGGAGGAGGAGCTGCGTCCTGTCCACAGAGGTGTGAACAACTAAGGAAATTGCCTCTGACAACCTCAGTGCAGTAATTGCTCCCTGAGATGTGGTACTGAATGATGTCCATTAACACGGTCAACTCAAAGAGGGCACTTGTCCCTCTTGAGGAAGGTCCCTGAAGACTGGAATCTGGACAGTGTCCAACATGCGGACGCCAGCTCCAGAGCTCAAATAGCCCAGCCCCGAGGCCCTGCTCTGCACTTGAGGCAGCGCAGGACGGGGTGGAACATGCTGTGAGTGCTCAGAGGTGGCCCCACGAGCCCTGACCATGGAGTGAGACGCCGGGACGCCCTCTGCCCTGCCATGGGGACAACCTCAGGAGAGAGACTCAACACAACAGCAGGATCGTTCCTCCCAGACTGCAGGTATCTTCCCCCAGCTGTTTGCAGGGGAGAATCCAATCACACTTCAGAGTTTTCAGATGTCAAGGCACATGTTAGACTTGAGATAGTGCCGTAGTTAAACTATTCATTTTCTGAATCATGACAACTAATGCTGATGTTGCCCAAGTTGCTCATGTCCCACTGCCCTGTCAGCATGGGTGAGACTCAGTGAGACAAAACTTAAGTTATTTGAGGATCTTCCACAAATTATGCCATTTTAATGCAGTCATCATAGGGTTACATTTTTATGATTATGTGACAATAATATTACAGACTGATTTTAGCGTTCACTCAGTGAGTATGCATTAAATATTGTATGAAATCACTATAATTAATGATTATTTTGTAACTAAGATGAAATTTCAAAATCCTTATTGTTAAATTTCAATTTATTTGTTTTTGTTCCTAATATTATGACAGATATGAAGTAAAAATTCAACAACTTTTATAACAATATTTTTGACTATCTCAGGACTCTCACACTGAAGAGAGGCTGCCATGGACATCTGACTATTTGTGGAAATGAACTTGGGATTTCCCCAGTTCCACAGATCTAGGACTGCTAGAGAATTGGAAAATAAAGTCACATTAGTTAAATATGGAAGAATATATATCAAAACTTACATCATTGTTACAATATGTACTTTGAATCTCACAAAAGATATCTACAAATTTGACAATGTGATCCTTATTTTTTTATTAAACTATTTGGAATTATTTCTACTAATGCATTTCTATCAATTTATTTCCTACATTTTCCATTAAACCTTACTGTCACAAAGACTGTCATCCTAAGGGAGTGAGGTAAGCATGAGATTGGGGGGGAGAGAAGAGAGGGTAGGGCTGCCCTGTGTCCAGACGTCTCCACTCACACACAGACCTGGGGGGAGGAACAAACCTGCACCCCGAGGGACCCAGGGCCCTGGACTGGCAGGGACAGCCACACACACAGACTGTCAGGCTCAGCACCGGAGCAGCCTCCTCCCTACACAGATGTGCATGAGTCTGAGGGGGACAAAGGGGCCAGGAGGGACCTGGTGTGGATGAGCCCATCCTGCAGAAGGGATGGGTGGGTGTGACCCAGGAGGAGACTCTGCGGGAAACATGGTCTCTGAGTCCTCAGATATGGGGAGTCAGGGGCAGGGAGATGAGGAGATGAGGGGACGGACCAGGAGGCAGCAGTGAGGCCACAGGGGCAGGAATCTGACAGAGGAGGCATCAGGAAATGCCACATGGGGACGCCGAGCCCAGATCATTCAGTTGCAGGACAGTGTCGGGTCCTGGGGAGCAGGAAAACAGGGACCCACACACCCCATCTCACTGCACACCCGTCACTGTGGGGTCTCCCCAGACCGGGGCTGTGCTGGAAGAGCAGGGACAGGCTCTCCAGGGTGGGGAAGGGCTGGGTATGTTCACGTGTCCTCTGGGGCTGTGCCCTGGACAACCTCTGGGAGGTGTGCTGGGCAGAGATGCTGGGCATGGGCAGGAGCTGGGAGCTACGGGACTGGAATGTTGTGGGAGAGGGCTGTCAGTCGGGTTTGTTGACACATGGGAGATTCTAATTCGTTCAAGTTGTAGGGGAGAGATGAAATTTGAAGTCTTTATAAATTTCATAGACAAGTTGGACTGCATAATAATGACACAAGAGATGACAAAAAAAAAAAAAAGGTTGAAACAGCAGGACACCCAGATGAGGATATTAGACTCTGTAGGACATAGGAGTAATTACCCAGTAAATAGAATGAATTATTATACTATGCTGATAACCCATTTTATGCTCAGTACTTGAAGATTTGACAATGTTTTTTAATCCTCTTAATTTTTTTTTTTTTATACAGACGATGGCTCCGGGGGTGACCAATCTCACAGCCGTGACAGAATTCATGCTCCTGGGGTTCCCCACCCAGGGGACCATGGGCTTCTTGCACCCGCTGCTTTTCTCCCTGGTCTACCTTTGTGCCCTGCTGGGGAACGGGCTCATCGTCCTCATCACCACCCTGGACCGGCACCTCCACACCCCCATGTACTTCTTCCTGAGGAGTCTGTCCTTCACAGACCTCTGCCTCATCTCAGCCACGGTCCCCAAGTCCATTGCCAACTCTCTGAGGCACAGCAGCTCCATCTCCTTCCCAGGCTGTGTCCTCCAGGTCTTCATGATGATTATGTCAGCAGGTACAGAGATGTACCTGCTCACGGTGATGAGCCTTGACCGCTATGCTGCCATCTGCCACCCCCTGCACTATGAGGTCCTCATGAGCAGGGGCAGGTGTGTGCAGCTGACAGCTGTGTCCTGGGTGGGTGGGGGTCTCTATGCTGTGATGCTCACAGCTGGAACCTTCTCCTTGTCCTACTGTGGGTCCAACGTGGTCCACCAGTTCTTCTGTGATATCCCCCAGTTATTGGCTATTTCCTGCTCAGGAAATTTGATGAATGAACTTGTCCCCATGCTCATTTGTGTGGTGTTGAGTATCTGCTATTTTATTTTCATCATAATTTCCTACATCCACATATTCTCTGCTGTCAGGAAGATCCCATCCACAGAAGGGAAGGCCAAAGTCTACTCCACATGCCTTCCCCATCTGCTGGTTGTGTTGCTGTTTCTCTGCATGGCATCCTTTGCTTATATGAAGCCAATGTCAGTAACTCCATGCATGTCTGACCTAATCATTTCTATGTTCTACACGGTGGTGCCACCCACCTTTAATCCCATCATATACAGTCTGAGGAACCAAGCCATGAAGATGGCTGTGGGGAGAATGATGAAGGGCTATTTCACCAGCAAGTAACACTCACCCTTTTTCAATTTATTTATTTATTTATACAAGCACCGGGTACAGTCAGAAGCGTGGGAGGGTGAGTGGATTCACCAGAGCCAGAGCTGGGAACAGAACAGGCAGACTGAAAAAATACAATGCTGAGAGGTGCAGCGGGCACGGTAGGAGATGTCTGTAGCACCCTGTGTGACCCTCTCTGCTGGCCAGGGATCGAACTGGCACTGCAGAGGCTGTGGGCACCTTCGAAGCCCAGCACTCTACAGCTGTGCCACCAGGGGAGGCCCAAACTCACCCTTCTTTTCCTCAGCCACAGAGACTGTTTACAAGTGCACGCCCGTGTCCTGCAGCCAGACACATGTGTTTGTGCCACAGGGACACCAGACCCTCTTTGTCCCCTGTCCCCTCCCCTCCCTTCTCAGAGACCTCAGGATGTTGTTCCCCAAGTCTATTAATGTGTTTCCCTTCTCAAATGCCTGTTCTCTTTCCCCGTACCCCCTTCCACCCACTTGTGTGTGTCAAAGTCTGACCTGCTTTGCTGCGTGTATTTTTCACACCCTCTCCTTTCACAGGACTCTGTCCCAGGTGAAGGGTGTCTCCTTATCTCAATCCACCTGTCTGTCTCCTGTGTGCAGTGGGGCAACTTGTTACCCCATAAACTCAAGGTTCTACAGGGAGAGCCGCCCTTCCTACAGGCAGCCCGCTCCAGGCAGGGTGGAGGGCTGATGTCCTGGGTGGCCTGTCTGGGTCAAGCACTATCCTTTGTCAAAATCCCACGGGGGTCCATCATCAGACCTGGATGAGTGACTGTGGCCTGGGCTCCGGCTTCCTTGATGGCCCAGGGCCCAGCTGAGCAGTCCGGCCTCTCGCCACACAGAAGCTGTGTCCCAGGCACTCGGGTACAGCTTGTTGGGGATTTAAGGAACAAGAGAGAGCAGTCAGGGAGGTCTAGGACACGGGTCAGGTGGGTCTACTCTCAGCCTCGCACACAGCGGTGCTTCCCGCCCTCCTCAATGGACACAGGACTGGGGTGGACGCTGGATCCTGGACTGGGTTGGATCGGCCCAGGTCGACCCCAGGGCCCTCATGGGTGCGGGTGCACACCCCATCAGGAAACTGCTTTTGGTTTGTGATTTCAGGGAGGACGGGCCCGGAAGAGGGTGAGGCTGTCAGAGGGTCCAGGGGCAGGGGCTGCAGTGGGGCCTTGGGAGCAGTGCCCCCGAGCACCCCCAAGCCTGAATGGGCCCCCCAACCCGCCTACCCGGGGGCTCCAGCTCCACTTCCCTCAGGATGGGGCCATATTGCTTGGCAGTTATTAGCATGTCCTGGCACACGCTGCAGAGAGTGGCAGAACAGTTGGTGGGCCCTGGGACTGTCCTGCCTCTCCTTCACCAATAACCCCCGTTGTGTGCACCTGAACTGGTGAGGCCTGTGAGCAAACATGTAGTGCCACACCCGGGAGAGGGTCCCCCAAATCTGCTGTGTCAGACCACCCCGTGGACACGCCAGAGACCCCCCTCAGGACGGACCCGCATTGGAAGATAAACACAAGCTTCTGTCAGGAACACAACTGTTCAAATATAGTGACAGATTTATAGGTGCTGAAAATAAATGGCGTTTTTAAATAAACAAATTCTGATACACGAACAAATTCTCGTGCCCAAGATCCAGGGGCTTCCCCTTCTCACTCCTGGGGAATTTCTTCCTAGTTTTCCTCCCTCCACCTCTCCTGCCTCCACCACTGCCCCCTCCTCCTGACCTCCTCCCACTTCCCCCATGAAGGGTGCACAGGGGGTGACGGTGACTTTCCAGCTCCCTGTGGATGTGGCTCATCCATGGTTCTGACCACAGGCCACACCTGTCCCCGTGGCGATCAGGGGAGGGGATGGGGCCTGAGGGGGGACCAGGTCCAGTCCTCCCTGGGTAAAAACTAAGGAAATTGCCTCTGGCACACTCGGTGCCCTAATTGCTCAGTGGTTGTTATTTGATGTTGAGGCCAGGTAAGCAGATGAGCGGGAGGGAGCACGGCCCTCCTCCCCGGGGATGACCTGGGTGGGTCTGGCGGACAGAGAGCACCCGTGGGACCAGCAGGAAGGTCAAAGCTCCTCAGGCCCCTGCCCTGGATTCAGACTCATGCTGAGTTTTCTGAGGCCTCAGAGCCCGTGTCACTGCCGCGCAGATGGAAACTGGCACCTCCTCTGTGGATGCCACTTGCTGGCTTCGCAGGAAGCAAAATTTAAAAGACAACTTGCCTCACAGGCTGCGGGGGCTGTGCTGGCGTGTGTACCGGAGAGTCACTTGAGTTAAGTGGATGGTGCTAAGTCATGGAAGCCAGAGTTGGAAGAGACCCAGAGGCCCTCCGTGGGGGGCCCAGACCCAAAAGCGGAGCTGACCCAGTCACCGACATGACGGGCAGTTCCACAGGCTCAGGGCATGGGGCAGCGGCCGAGGTGGGTGAGGCCTGTGGTGCTGGGGTGGTGGGTATGGAGACACTGCGGCTGGGGGGCTACCCCCTAGGTCGTGTGCACCCCATCATGCAATGTTACCTCAGCGATGAAAAGACCACAATTTAAAAAAATCCATAGATTTAAAAAATTCTAGATTTGAGAACAAAGTAGAAATTGTTCATTTCATGATAAAAGTAGTGATAGCTGAAGGGATATTTTTATTGCCTGGTGCAGGAATTGTGCAGTTTTCACAGGCAACGGTCGGAGCAGTTTCAGTGGAGAAAATGTTTTTTTCCCTTTAATTGAAGGTGTAGCTCTGATTGTGGTTTTAATAGATTTGCCCCTTTCCTGCTACATGTGACAACTATGTGGTTCCAGGGCTGCCCGCTATGTGTTCAGCCCATGAGCACACTAAGGGACTTTGTGTTCAATTCTCAGTGAAATCATAAGAATGAATGACAAGACATTAAACTCAGTGAAACGGACAAACAAGGCTAAAGCTAAAATGCGAACACTGTCCTTCCCAGTCCCCAGTTGATCAATGGCATATCTGATTCGGATGGAAATTCAGGAGCATGGAGGCAACGCCTGATGAGTTGAGACCTTTCATGTTGTGGTGAATATTGACTCTGTGAATGAGTCGAGCACAGCCAGGTCAGTGTCTCCTTAATCTCCTAGCAAAAGCCCAGATGGTAGAGCCCCTGCGTGGGGGTTTTGTAGACAGCAGGTGGAGACCTGTCGCGTGGGGTGGGTTGAGCAGGTTGTGGCACAGGGTGCTGCTCGCCAGGCCTTGCTTACATTGGATTCCTGGATGGTGTGCACACAGACTGGCTTGGCAGGGCCCGGGAGGAAGGGACAGACACAGGCGGGCCTGGTCCACTGGTCGTTCTTTCCACTGACTGGACAATATGAGAGGGTTTTCCAGGTCTTGTTAGTATAAGATGAAATTTCAAATCTTTGTGTCTTTCATATGAAAAGCTTGGAAAATGTAACAGGGCACAGTCAGGGTGAAAATGCAATTCTTTGACAGGATGAAGCTACTTGGAGAATGACTAGGGATGAGACCGGGGAGGACCAGGAGTGTGGGTGGTGAGAAGCTGCTGTGATTGTTGTACGAGGCACCCAGTTACTCTCAGTCTGGGGAGACTGGACAGCACTGATTTCTTCCTCACAACATTTTTATACAGTGATGTCTCCAGAGGTGACCAATCTGAACATCGTGACAGAATTCATCCTCCTGGGGTTCCCCACCCAGGGGAACATGGGCTTCTTGCATCCGCTGCCCTTCTCCCTGGTCTACCTGTGTGCCCTGCTGGGGAACGAGCTTATAGTCCACATCACCACCCTGGACCGGCACCTCCATAGCCCCATGTACTTCTTCCTGAGGGGTCTGTCATTCTCGGACCTCTGCCTCATGTCAGCCACGGTCCCCAAGTCCATTGCCAACTCTCTGAGGCACAGCAGCTCCATCTCCTACCCGGGCTGTGTAATCCAGGACTTCATGATGGTTATGTCAACAGCTACAGAGATGCACCTGCTCACGGTGATGAGCCTCGACCACTGTGCTGCCATCTGCCACCCCCTGCACTATGACATCCTTATGAGCAGGGTCAGGTGTGTGCAGCTGACAGCTGTGTCCTGGGTGGGTGGGGGTCTCCATGGTGTGATGCACACAGCTGGAACCTTCTCCTTGTCCTACTGTGGGTCCAACGTGGTCCACCAGTTCTTCTGTGACATCCCCCAGTTATTGGCTATTTCCTGCTCTGGAAATTTGATGAGCAAATGTGTTCCCATTCTCATTAGTGTGGACTGGAGTATCTGCTGTCTTATTTTCATCGTAATTTCCTATGTCCACATCTTCTCTGCTGTCAGGAAGATCCCATCCACAGAAGGGAAGGCCAAGGCCTACTCCAACTGCCTTCCCCACCTGCCGGTTGTGGTGCTGTTTGTCTCCACTGCATGCTTTGCTTCTCTGAAGCCAACTTCAGAGACTGCATCCATGTCTGACCTAGTAATTTCTACATGATGGTGCCCCTCACCTTTAATCCCGTCATATATAGTCTGAGGAATAAAGCCTTGACGTCGGCTGTGGGGAGACTGATCAATGCCCAGTACTCAAAGATGTGAGATATCAAAATCTAAAATTATAACCTCTCATTAATTTAGCTTTTCCCCCCTAACTCTTAACATGCTATTCATAAAGCACAAATTTCTTGAATTAGGATTATTTTTTGTCCCAAATTCATATTCTCATATTCTTCAATAAAATCTGTTTCCTAAAATTTCCTGTAATCCTTTGCCAACCGTCTCCCTGTGTTTTGTTCATAAACTGAATCAGCTTATGATTAAAAACATGAATTTGCCGTGGAAAGAATGTTCTGGAACTCACATATCACCAACCTTTACATGAAATGAAGCAGTGTAAATGGGGGTCTGTTCTTGGGTGCACAAGGTCATGGGACCCCAGTCCTGGGCACTCAGTACCCACAGCCTGTTTGTGTCTCCATTAAGGGGGTCCCATCCCAGTGGAGGGGAGGGGAGCACAGCTTAGTGTTGGACCACATCCCTCACGATTCCTAATGGAGCGTCTTCCTCTAGGAGAAGGTCATGTTTCTGCTCACAGGACAAAGGGAAACCACACTTGACTCTGCCAGAGGTGGAAGGATGGAACCTTCCTTGGCTCGTAGGAATCTATGACTGAAACCTGGAATTGATGGAATATCAATTTCTATGATGCCTGTTTTGATGCCAATATGACTGCACCCCCTCGATGTGGCATTTCCAAAAGTATAGTTTTATGAATTATTTTTGAAGAACTACATTTTTACTTAAAAATTTGTAATTTTTAATTAGTTATTGTGTTTAGGTTCCTTTAGTTTTCCATATTTTAGCTTGATCTTATACTAGGTCTTCTTCTCAATTTTCTTATAGATTACACTTAAGTTCACTTTTTTTATACTTGGGAACTATGTTTTTTTATTATTATGTAAAACATCATGCAAACTAAAGCCTGGTGATATTTGCTGATTTTTTTTTTTATAATCCTACACATCTGCACTGCATGTATGGAGGTTCTCACATTGTTCCCTAACACTGAGAATGTGAGCTGGGGTGACGACCCTCCTCTCCGGAGCAGCTCACTGTGTCTCCAAACTCTCCTGGCCGATGAGCACATATTATCTATGAAACTATTTGTGATAATAAAATGTAGTTAATCACAAGACATGCCTTGTCCATTCAAATTTCAGAATGAAACCTGCGCTAGAAAATCACTCACAGTAATAGTCATTTCAGTGATAGTATGAGGTCAGAGTCCCCATCCCTTGGGCTATGACTTCGTTCCCTGGTCAGATTCCTGTAAATTTTCTATTTTTCCTTTGAATGAATGCACTGGGTTGCTGAGAAGGGATCTTTACCATGAGAGTTTCATCACACAGTCATGTTAATTTGTTATTTGTTCTTATAAAAAGAGGACACACATTTACACTTTTTACAGTTTTCACTGTTTACTGTGGGTCACTTTTCACTCCCCCACCTTTACAAGTGTCCACTCAGAAGCTACTAAGTGCCTTGCCGTGCCTGCCCTGTACATCCACACACCTATCTCCTCCCCATTCCCTCTCCCTGTCCCCTCTGATAATGAGCAAAGTGTTGCACTCAGTCCAACATTTCCTTTTGCTGTTTGCCACTATATTTTCTCAGTTATTGGCCTTTTTATATTGTAATCCACAGATGGGTGAGACCAGCCAATATATTTCACTTTTTGACTTATTTCACTTGCATAAGAACCTCAAGGTTCACTTTTGGTCCCTAAGAGCACTAGTTCACCTTTTTAATAGCTGTGTAGTATTCCATTGTGTGTGGACCCACATTATTTATATATTCACTCCACTGTGCATAGCAATTGGGTTGAGGCCATGGCCAGTAACAGTGGTCAGTGCTGCTGTGAACACAGGTGTGCATGGTGCATCAGAGAGTCTGCACATCTGGGAAAAACACCTGCAGAGGTTGGTCCAACCTGTGGTGGTTCTGTTTTCATTGTCTGAAAACATCTCCAAGATGTTTTCCCATCAGAGATGAGAGGCCCTTTCTCTCTCTCCTCACCTCCTTGCTGTGTCTAGTCTCCAGCTTGGTCCCTTCTCACGGGTGACAATACATTACAGTTTGGATTTCTATTTTCCTTATTATTAGTGCAGTTGAACAATTTGGAATGGATTAAAATATGCATTGACGAGGGCTTTAAATACCAGAAAGAACACCTGGGTGTTGCCTACTGCACATCCACCCCACAGATGAACTTGGGGACACACGCCAAGGACCAGGGAACAAGGACACGTAGGAACAAGTGCCCCCCCCACCCTAGAGAGCTTCTGTGCCTCAGAAAAGCCATCCCCAAAATGGGCCCCTGCACTGGGAGAAAACTGTGCACATCACACACCTGACAAGGCGAGTGTCCAAAGTACACAAAACCTACAAACCCAGCACAAAAAGAGACACCCCAATCCAACACGGCCTCAGACCCCCAGAGACATTTTCTAGGAGAAACGCTCAGTGGCCCTGCAGAGTCATTTGCAGATTTTACGCAGTGTCTAAAACTTCCCTGCTCCGGAACTTGTCTTCATGTCTGAAGTGACATGAACGTGCTTCCACGAAGGCTCAGGTGTTGGTGTGTGCTACTTTCAATCTCTCACCTCCTCTCTGCTTCTTTATCATTTCATCATGCGAGTATAATCTATCCCGAATTAGTTCTGCCTGGTCATTTCCTGCGGCTCCGATGGTGACAAGCTCTTACTTTCTATCCCGCCTACCGGCTGCTCCCTGTGCCTCCTGGGCCTCCGGGGCGACGCGCCCCTAAGTCTGTTCTCTGAGCCGCACCCACGGCCGCCGGGGTGGACTCCGAGCGCTGGGACCGCGGGAGGGACGGACACGCCCTCGTTGGTCAAGACACGACCCAGTTTCTGCACCAAGCGGGTTCCCCGAGACCCCGCAGGCAGCGCCCCAATCCTGCCCCTGGGCCGGGCCCCCTGGGCCGGGCAGGGTCACACTCCAGGCCGAGGGCAGACGGGGTTGTGGCGTCCGTCCCCCAAACACACCCGCAGGGATCCCCAGAGTTGGGAGAAGCGCCAGGCGCCCTCCCGGCCGCGGCCTCGGCCTGTCCCCTGGGCAGGGCCTGTCCCCCCGCGGCCTCTGCCAGCCTCGGGCTCTTCGAGGAACCCCCTGACCCCGCCTGCCCTTGGGGCCGCGTCCGCCTCGCGGAGCCCTTGGGGCACAAATACCCAAGTTTCAACCAAAGGCGCACACGATGGGGGGCTCCGGACTGTCCTGTGTGACCTCCCTGCCCGCGGGCCCAGCCGGGACCCCACATGAAGGGGTCGCCCCATCAGGGAGGACGCGGACTTCGGTCACGCCGTGTCCTGCCCCGGCCTCAGGGTCAGCGCCGCCACCCCGGGTGGCCAGTGCCGTGCTGACCCCTGCCCGGCCGCGGGGGACACCGCGGGGGACCCGTTCGGCGGCCTGTCCGGGAGAAGCCCCTGCCCCGGGGTTGGCGCGGCAGCCCGGGGAACCTAGTCCCTCCGCGGCCACCCCCTCCCCAAGGCTGCCGACCCAGGCTCGGGAGGCCGAGGCGGGATCTGGTCGACCCGACGGACCCCTGACCCCCGGCTCCCGGGGCCGCGCCCTCGGGCCGCTCCAGGGGACCCCGGCCCAGCCATGTCCACCCCGGGCGGAACTGTCCACGTGAAGGCGACGACCACGGAGTCAGCAGCAAGTCAGAATCGCAGGCGCCGGAGGGGCCGGCGGGAGGTCGGGGCAGGGAGGGGTGTCGGGACCGGGCAACTCGTGCTTCGTGGATCCGGTTCTGCTGTTCTGGCCCGGCCCAGGCCAACACACTGACAAGTGAGAGATCACAGTCTCAGTTATAACCGCTGCTTTACTCAGGTTTCCCTCTAACTCTCACATGTCCTCATTTCCAGATAGACTTTTCTCTTAATGTTATTGCTTTGTCTGAAATTTATAATCTCATATTTTTCCTTAAAGTTTGTTCTTTAAGTCAATACAGTCTTTTTTCTTAATATTTATTTATTTATTTATTTATTTATTTATTTATTTATTTATTTATTTATTTATTTATTTATACAAGCACTGGGTACAGTCAGAAGTGCGGGAGGGTGAGAGAATTTACCGAGCCAGAGTGGGGAGCAGAGCAGTAAGACTGATGAAGCACACCCCTGAGGGGAACAGCGGGCGGCAGGAGAGGACTGTGTGCCATGTGGGACCCTCCTCCGGTGGCCGGGGAGCAGCCGGGGATCGAAGCGGTGCTGCAGTGGCCGCTGGCAGCTTCGCAGCCCAGCGCTCAACCACTGTGCCACCGGGAAGGCCCAGTTAATACAGTCTTTCACAAAACCCTTCCCCAAGTGAAGCTCATAGCCCAAAATCTATGCCATGTCAAAAACATGTGATGAAGGGTCTCCCCCGTGGTGCAGCAGTTGAGCGCTGGGCTGGGAAGCTGCCCACAGCCTCTGCATCGCTGGTTCCATCCCCACCTGCCTGGCGAGGGTCCCACACGCGCGCAGACCTCTCCTGCCACGCCCACTGCTCCCCTCATCAGTGTAGTACATCAATCTGCCTGCTCTGCTCCCCGCTCTGGCTCTGGTGAATCCTCTCACCCTCCCGTGCTTCTGACTGTACCCAGTGTTAGTATAAATAAATAAATAAACCTTTAATAAAAAATATGATGAAGTTTGCAAGAAGTCACACGTTTCTGACTCAAAAAGAAGTCAGAACTCAGAGGTCACCAACAGTTACTAACAGTGACAAGATGCAAGTTATTTTCTCCCAGGAGCACCAGTCACGGGGCCTGGGCACTCGGTTCCCACTCAGCGTGTGTCTCCACTGAGGCCCGTCCTTCTGATGAGGAGGGGGGACAGCTGAATGCGTGCTCCCACCCTCACGATTCCTAATGGTGCCTCTTCATCTAACAGACATTCATGTTTCTGCTCAAAGTTTGCATAGCAGCTACACTTGCCATGAATCTGCCTGAGGCGGGAGTTGGAAGGCGACCAGGGACTCGAAGTCTGGGGCTGAAATCTGTCATGGACGTGACTATTATTTTCTGTGACGTCTGACTTGAAACTATCACACTGTACTCCTGGGACACAGTGTTCTTTTTTTAAAGTAGATGAATTATTTTTGAGTCAGAGCATTTCTACTTCAAAATTTAATGTTAAGACCTTTGATGTTGGGCCTCCCCAGTAGCAAAGCAGTTGAGCGCTGGGTTGCAAAGCTACCTGCAACCTCTGCAGCGCTGGTTCGATCCCTGGCTGTTCGTGGACCACCTGAGGAGGGTCCCACATGACGCGCAGACCTCTCCTGCCACCCGCTGCTCCCCTCAGCAGTGTGCTTCGGTCCTTCTGTCTTCTCTGCTCCCCGCTCTGGCTCTGGTGAATTCTCTAACCCTCCTGCGCTTCTGACTGTACCCAGTGCTTGCATAAATAAATGAATAAATAAATACATAAATCTTTACAAAAAAAAAGACCTTTGATGTTGTTGTGTTCATTTTCAGGTTCTCTGAGTTTTCCAAATTGTATCTTGATTCCTCTACCAGGTTTTCTACTTGACATTATTTTAGATAACACTTAAGTTCACTATTTTTCTACTTCAGGAACCATGTTATCATTTCATATGATGTAAAACTTTATATAAAGTAAAACACTACAGTATTTATGAATTTTTATTCTCCAGAAGCTTCTGTGCTACAAACCCTGATGCCTCATGACTGTTTACCCACTCTGAGAACATGAGCTGGGGGGGGTGCTCCTCGCTCAAGCATTTTCTCTGGAGCAGGTCACTGGGTCTTCAAATGCTCCTGAGGGATCATAACATACTCCCTCCAGAAAATACTTCTTTTAAAAAATGTATGTTAGTGACCAGACTGACTCCATTCAGATTTCAGAATAAAATCTGTGTCGGAAAATATCTCAAGTGAATAATCTTTCCAATGATAGACCTTGATCTTCTGTTTCTCCTCCCGGGACTTCATCACTCTCTGCTCACGTCCTTTACATACTTTCTGTCTTTCCTTTGAAGAAAACTCTACACTCTGTTGAGAAGAGGATCTGACTTCAGGAGTGGGGTAACATGGGGTCATGTTAATTAACAATTGCCACTTAAAGGAAACGCTCATTGTCACATCTCTGTTTTCTTATGTGGGCTGCACCTCTGCCCCTGTGTGTGTGCGTGTCTCTCCTCACACTCTGGGGAACACCCACATGAATACCCACTTGTTTCCACTCCTTATCCCTCTCCTATCCCCAGTCTTGACTGGTAACAGTGAATTTATTCACTAGTGCAAATAGGTTTTGCTGTATTTTGTAATGTCAGTTTTCTGTATTTTCTTTTTTTAAAAGATTAATTTATGCATACAAGAACTGGGGCACAGGTCAGAGTTGTGGGGGGTGAGATGATTCATCAGAGACAGAGTGGAGAACAGAACAGGTGCACTGAGTGAAATACACTGATGAGGGGAGCAGCAGATGAGGCAGGAGAGGTCTGCTGTGCCCTGTGGGTAGCTCCCTGGCTAGGGATCAAACTCGTCCTGCAGTGGCTGTGGCTAGCTTCATAGGTTGCATCTTAACCCCTTGGGCTACCAGGGAGGCCTGGTTTTCTGTATTTTCTATCCCACAAATGAGTGAGACCATCTGCTATCTGTCTTTCACTATCTGTCACTTTTTCACTTAACAAGATAACTTTAAGGTCTACTCAACTTGTCCCAAACATATGATTTGATTTTTTTTAATCGCTGTGTACAATTCCACTGACTATGGACCCACAATTACTTTATTCACTCCTCTGTTGAAAGCCCTTGGGCTGGTTTAGCAATGGTGCACGGTGCTGTTGTGACACCAGTGCACATGAGTGTCTCTGTATTGTAGAGTTTTCACATTCTGGGATAAAAACTTAGCAAAGGGATTGCTAGTTCCTTTGGGATTCCCATTTTTATTTACTTAGGATATCTCCAAACCATTTTCCTAGAGGCTTTACCTACTTACATTCCCACCAACAGAGGTGAGAGTTCCTTTCTCTCCACATCAACACAACATCAGTTGTGTTCAGACTTTTTGATTGGCCCATTCTCATAGGGGTGTGTGACAAGTCATTGCAGTTTTAGTTTGTGTTTTTGTTCCCCTTATAATTAGAGCTACTGAATATTATTATTTGGATTAAAGATTTATATGTGACAAAGCCATAAATACTTGAGGAAATATGCCATCCTACTGCACATCCACCCCACCGATGAACTTGGGGACACAAATCCAAGGCCCCGAGGACAAGAGAAATGAGCATGTAGGAACAAATGTGCCCCACCACACTAGAGAGTTCATAATCCACTATAAAAACAGGCCCCTGCACTGGGAGAAAATATGCACACATCATGCATCTGACATGGGGCTGTTTTCCATTCATACAAGGTATGTCACAACCCAACAACAAAAAGCAGACACCCCAATCAAGAAGTGGGTAAGAAACCAAAATAGACATTTCCAAGGAGGACCACCAGTTTCCCTGCAGAGTCGTCGGCAGATGTTACTGGTGTTCTAAACCATGCCTGCTCCTGAGCTTTGCCTGCATGTCCTGACACTGGCTGACCTCGAATGTGTTTTGTTAAATCCCGAGAGATTAGCACATCTTACATGGAATAGCTGTAGTCTAGTTCATAATTTTATAATTATATAATATAAACTAATAATGATGGATTAGTTCTGTCATACTGTTTCCTTGTGATTTTGAGTGATGCAAATTACGGTGTTTTAATGCATCACATCTAATATATACTTTACAACATTTTCATTTTATCTTCACACATTGTACATGTACACCTGAGTCTGTTCCCTGATACAGCATGAAAGCTCTGTAAATATCTACTGAAGTTTCCAAAATTATATTTGCGTCTGTGAGAGATGACAACGAATCTACCTGGCTTTGGATGTTTGAAAAACAATTGGCATAGTTGGCAGGATATGACTCCGAGAGCAGACATACCAAGTGGCATCTACAAATGGAGTGAAAGACAACATCAGAGTTGCTGGAGACAGGTGGTGGCCAAAGTCCAAGAAGAGCTAAAGATGCTGCAGGAGCACAGAAGTTGGACAAGGTCTGGTAGATGGAGGACAAGCACTGGGAAACATCTCGGACCTAGTGGGGAGTAGAACAAAACCTTCAAGGCCCAGCCCACGATACCCCTGAGGCAACAGACTTGTCAGGATAAAAAAGGGGACCCCATCCATCATCTGGAGCTTGTCCAGTGACAAAGATGACGCTTACTGACTTGCACAAACAATCCTGCCAGAAGGCGGAGAACTTTGGGACCTGGGGGTGGACAGAATCATTTGCCCACCACAGGAGATGAAGAACAAAGGATGGGCCTGTCATCCTTGTTGGCTTAAAGCATGCTTATCTGCTGCCCGGCACTCCCAGGGCCACAGGGTGGCTTTGCCAGGCACTAGGGAGAGGTGAAAAACTCCTGATGGGATGGATCAGAGGGTATATGAGGTAAAAGTCAGGCTTTTTGCCCCCTCCTGTCATTAGCCTCTGTGGCTGGCACCCAAAGTCTTGTACATGTACATGTGAGGGTGGACACCCGGGCCTAGAGAATTTTGGGTATGTGCCTATGTAAACCAAGGGATGAGGTGGTATAAGGGCAGCGTCACTCTGAATTCCAAAGCATTTCACACAGTGAAGGCCACCCACAAAAGGCCTCTTACCATGTATTTGAAGACACGATAGTCATGACATCAAACCCCAGGAATCTCAAACCATGAAGAACCATCCACCAGAACCACTCCAACTGCAATGGCCCCTCTCCTTGTGACGATAAAGGACACACTCACCAGCAGTAGTGATTCAGATTCAAAGAAGACTTGTAGATGCTGAGAACGGACCATTAAAAAAAATAAACCAAAGCACACACATGGTAAATTTGTGATGACAGGAACCATTTCTACTTCAGAAGATTGTTTTCTTCCCGTCTATCGTTCAGTTATGTTGAATTTATTTTTGTCTTCCTTCCCACTTTCCTTTCTCCCTTAGTTCCATCCTACTTTATTTCCCTTCCCCCTTCCCCAACATCTTCACAACCACCTCTGCAGGTTTCCCCGTGAGGGAGCACAGGGTATGATGGTGACTTTGCAGTTACCTGTGGACATGGCTCTGATAACAGGGCCACACCAGGGTTTCCATGGCCACTCACTAGAGGCTGATGGAGCCTGAGGAGGGGAACCACAGTCCTGTTTGTGGAGTCTCCTGTTGCCCCCTGACTGTGCTGATGACTCAGGAGGCTCATTACTGGGGACACCATTAAGAAGTCTACGGGGATAATAGACACCTGGTCCTCTCAGGGTGAGGTCCCTGAGGAAGGGGACCTGAGGATGGTGTCAGGGCCTTGCATGCAGTAGGATAAGGAGATAGTGAGCCCTGCGGCCTGTCTGCTGGAGTGTGTGAGACAGAGGCCTGGACCCCAGACACTAGAGGCCAGCACAGCAGAGGGCAGCTGGTGACTGGGACATCAAGTGAGGTTTGCTTTTTCTCCTGTCTCTGTGAGGGCGAGAATTTTGTGGGAAGCAAACTGGGACAGTGGGTGCGTCACGCCAGACTGAGGTGTCTGTCAAATAATTTTAAAAGGTAGGTTTTTTTAAATCTTAAATTTTTAATTTACTGGGGAGTGATTTGTTTACTGACTCAGAGACCATACTTGCTGACCTGTGCTTTTTCCCAGTGGTTCTCTGAGAAATGGAGGATGGGTGGAGGGGAGTACCTCAACACAGGGATTCTTATTCAAGCTGGGTGTTCTGTCTGCCCCATGTTCACCGGGTGCTGTGCCCACAACTATATGGATCCCGTGCCCTGAAATCTGTGCTGTAGGTCTCTGTTTCAGGGCTATCAGATTCAAAATGCTGGCTGTCACTCTGCAGTGCCTGCTGCTATGGCACGTCCCTCATCCTGGATCCTGCTCCTAGCTCTCAGTTCCAGAATGTGGGTTTTGTTCCATGCCTTATTTCCCTTCTTAGCCCCGTTTTCATGGCCCTTCCTTTCTCAGAGCCTGAGTGTGTTATTGGGATCCCTGGTTTCCAACTATCAGGATGTTGGTGATTTTGCTCTGGTCGCTAGGTGGCGCAAGAGATGTTTCCCAGTGTCCTTGGGTCTGGGGATAGAGTGGGGGTGTCGTGGAGCACCTCAACAGCGTGGGGGTGCCATGTCTTCCCTGTGCCCACCGTCATGGGTATCCCTCACCCTGTTTTCGTGTTCCAGTTCTCAGTTTTGAAGCCCTCAGATACAGGCCGCAGACAGTAGCCCAGTTCAATGTTTGCAAAAATGGTGCCTTTTGCACCCTGCTCCCGTGTCTGGGTGCCTGGTTTATGATTACTCAGTGAGGGACATTCACCTCAGTGACAACTCCGGTGCATCTCCCCACAAACCTAACTTGTGGGCGCGGGGACCTGGGCAGTTGTGATACATGTATTTTTTTTTAAGATTTAATTTATTTATACAAGAACCAGGGTACAGGCCAGATGCATGGGAGGGTGAGAGGATTCACCAGAGACAGAGATGGGAGCAAAACAGGCAGACTGACGAAATACATTGCTGAGGGGTGCAGTGGGCGCAACAGGAGAGGTCTGAGTGCCATGTCGGACCCTCGCCTGCCAGCCAGGATCGAACCCGTACTACAGAGGCTGTGTTCAGCTCCACAGTGCTGCGTTCAAACACCTGTGTCACCAGGGGAGGCCTGATACACGTGTGCTTTTCCAGCTTGTGTTGTTTTTCTGCACAAGCTTACAAGCTGGCCTTGGGCTATTTGCAGGTCTCTCCACGGAGTCCTTGTCTTCCTCTAATGGCGCCTAGAGCTGTTCTCTCACTTCCTGGCGATTCCTGCATGGTTCTCCACAGTTCCCATTCACAGGGTCGGTGCCTGAAATAGCTCTTTTCTACACAGAGTCCCCCTTGATCTGTAGTTTGCTCTTGTTTTATTTTCTTTCTTTCTTTTTTTCCTACTTTCTGTTGGTCAGAGATGCCCACTTTGTGGGTGGGGAGGGTAGCAGGGTTCTCTGATCTATCATGTTGATATTGCTAGTTCCTTCACACTAAAGTAGAGACTCCTGTGGAAATCTATTATGGATATGATCTTGTTTTTATTTTAATTCCACACAACACCAGAGTTATGTAAAATCTAATTTTGTCAATATAAATATGGATTCTAGACCACTGAAAAAGCTTTTTCCCTAGGCTACAACATTTTTTGAGTTGATTTTTTTCTTGTTTTCATTAAATTAGCTGGGATTGTTTCTCTTATATCTTACAGTAATTATATACTACTACATTCTCCTAAAAATCTTACAGTCACCAGAACCTGCCCCTCCATCACACCCAAGAGGGAGGAGAGGATGAGATTGAGTGGTGGTGGGGTGTGGGCAGGGCTGCCCCATGTCCAGACGTCCCCACTCACACATGGGCCTGAACAAACCTGCACATGGAGGGTGAGCAGCGGGGCTGGGGCCATAGGGAAGGACTGTCGGTCAACTATGAGATTCAACCGGAGTAGAATCCTAAGATCAGGTGAAATGTCCCTCATTTTCCAATCCCAGATACTGTGTGATAAAGGCACATTTCTGGAGCTGAACACAAAAGGCTCAACAGAGAGCGAGAGACACGAAGCTGCTCCACTCCACACCCTGAGAGTACCTCGGGGGCACTCCTGTGACTGTACTTGCAGGTGCCATGTTTTATTCTGCTCAATATTTTTATGCAGATGACGGCTCCAGTGGTGACCAATCTCACGGCCAAGACAGAATTCATCCACTTGGGGTTCCCCACCCAGGGGACCATGGGCTTCCTGCACCCAATGCTCTTCTCCCTGGTCTACCTGTGCGCCCTGCTGGGGAACGGGCTCATCGTCCTCATCACCACCCTAGACCGGCACCTCCACACCACCATGTACTTCTTCCTGAGGAGTCTGTCCCTCACAGACCTCTGCCTCATCTCAGCCACAGTCCCCAAGTCCATTGCCAACTCTCTGAGGCACAACAGCTCCATCTCCTTCCTGGGCTGTGTCCTCCAGGTCTTATTGGTGATTATGTCAGTAACTACAGAGATGCACCTGCTCACGGTGATGAGCCTTGACCGCTATGCTGCCATCTGCCACCCCCTGCACTATGATGTCATCATGAGCAGGGACAGGTGTGTGCATCTGACAGCTGTGTCCTGGCTGGGTGGGGGTGTCATCTCTCAGATGCACACAGATGGAACCTTTTCATTGTCCTACTGTGGGTCCACTGTGGTCCCCCAGTTCTTCTGTGATGTCCCCCAGTTTTTGTCTATTTCCTGCACAGAAAATCTAATGAGCACACTTGTCCCCATTCTCATTAATGTGACATTGGATTTGGGTTGTTTTACTTTCAATGCCATTTCCTATGTCCACATCTTCTCTGCTATCAGGAAGATCCCATCCACAGAAGGGAAGGCCAAAGTCTACTCCACCTGCCTTCCCCACCTGCTGGTTGTGGTGCTGTTTCTCTCCACTGGAAGCTTTGCTCATGTAAAGCCGACCTCAAATACCCCGTCCGTGTCTGACCTGGTTCTTTCTGTGTTCTACACGGTGGTGCCCCCCACCTTAAATCCTGTCATATAAAGTCTGAGGAACCAAGCCATGAGGTCAGCTGTGGGGAGACTGCTGAAGGGCCAATACTGTAAGATGTGAGATATCACAGTCTAAAATTACAGCCCCTAATTTATTCAGATTTTCCCTTTAACTCTACATGTTATCGTTTATAAAGTATAGATTTCTTGCATTAGGATTTTTTTCCTTTTCCAGAAATTTATATTTTCATATTCTTCCATAAGCTGCGGTTTCCTGATTACTGCTATCATTTGCCAAATCTCCAATTATGTGATGTTCATAAACTGAATTCCCACTTATGTTTGAAAACATAGAAAAAATGGCATAGAGAGAATGATCTAGAACTCACACATCCTGTGGAGGGGACGGGTTACAGCTGAGTGGGTTCGCCCATCCCCTACAATCATAAAGTGGCATCTTTCTCTAAGAGACATTCATGTTTCTGTTCAAAAGACAAATGGAAACCACAGTTGACTCTGCCAGAAATGGAAGGATGGAAGCTTCCTTGGGGAATTGGAGTCTATGCTACACCCTACAACTGATGTGAATATTAATTTCTATGATGCCTGATTTGATTGTAACAAGACTACACTGTTTAAGTACTACAATAAAAGTATAAAGTGTATGATATTTATTGAGGAACTACATTTTTACTTTTCAAATATATGTCTTTTTTTATACACATCATTTTTTATACACATCAAATAAAGGGTTTATTTTGGGGTTCCCTTAGTTTTTGAAATTGTATTTTGAGTCTTACGCCAGGACTTCTTGTTGACTCTGGTAGATGACATTCACTTCCCTTTTCTTCTACTTTGGAAATAGCTATTTATTATACTATGTAAAGAACATTATTATACTATGTAAAGAACATTATGTTAATGATCAGCATGACATTTATTCTTGCACATCATTTGTACCCTAAATACTCAGCTTCTCATTATTGTCTTCCTTCTACTGTGACCATGAGTTGGGTTGATGTTCTTCCCTCAAGAGTATTTTCACGGAGCAGGTCGCTGTGTCTCCACAGTCTCCTGACTGATCATTACATATTCAGTCCAGAAAACATTTCTTTTAAAAATATATATGGGGGGCCTCCCCAGTGGCACAGCGGTTGAGTGCTGGGTTGCGAAGCTGCCTGCAGCCTCTTCAGCACCAGTTCAATCCCCGGCTGCTCCCCGGCCACCAGAGAAAGGTCCCACATGGTGCGCAGACCTCTCCTGCCGCCCGCTGCTCCCCTCAGCAGTGCACTTCGGTCCTTCTACCTGCTCTGCTCACCGCTCTGGCTCTGGTGAGTTCTCTCACCCTCCTGCGCTTCTGACTATACCCAGTGCTTGTATAAACAAACAAACAAACAAACAAACAAACAAATAAATAAATAAATAAATAAAAATCAATCTTAAAAAAATAAAATGAAATAAAATAAAATAAAAAATATGTATATGGGAATCACCAGACCAAGTCCATTCAGATTTCGGATTTCTAGCACTAACATATGCTAGAAAATCATTCAAATAAGCATTCATTTCAATGAATGTATTTGAGCAAAGATCTATCCCCTTGGGATCCTTATTTCAGTCTCCTCTGTTTTTTTAAATATTTTCAGTTCTTCACTTGGACAAAACTTCTGTCTTTTGAGATGGGGATTTGAGTTCATGAGTGACATAAGATGAAGTCATGTGAATTTATAACTTGCCGCCATCAAATAAATGCTTTATTCACGGGTTTTGGTGGCTTTCATTTGGGGGTTAGTTTCCCACTCTGTAATCACAGGGCCCCTGTACTCCACAAAACACCCATTACTACCTCATCCACTTCCATACCCACCCTCCACCCTCTGTTACCTCTGGTAACTACATGTTTTCCCTAGTCCAAGATTTGCTTTTGCCGCATTGTGTACTATATGATTTCTGTATTTTCTATTCCCAGATGAGTGAGACCATCCACTATCTGTCTCTTGCTGTCTGCTATTTCACTTTAAAAAATCACCACATGGTCCATCCGTGTTGACCCATATACATGATTTCATGTTTTTTATGGCTGTATAGTATTCCATTGAGTGTGGACCCACATTATTGATTCCTTCCTCTGTGCATGACACTGTGTTGGGGCCATGCACAGCAATGGTGGACGGCGTGTCCGTGAACATAGGTGTACGTGGTCTGCCTTGTAGTGTCTGGGCATCTGTGACAAACACCTAGCAGAGGTTGCTCCATCCTATGGTTGTTCTGTTTTTGTTGACTGAAGAAATCTCCAAGCCATTTTCCCAAAAGAGGTGAGAGGCCCTTTCTCTCCCTCCCTCACCTCCTGTTGTGTCCAGTCTCTTGAGCGGTCCCTGCTTGCAGGGGAGAGTGACATATCACTGCAGTTTAACTTGTGTTCTCTCACCCTTCGTGCTGTTGAACAATATTGTGTGAATTAAAATCACGATAGGACCCAAAACCATAAAATTGCAGAAAGAAAACATGGGGTGATGCCCTAGAGGACACACAATCCACAATGTATACAGGGACACGAGTTCAAGGAGAAGGGAAGAAGAGCACGTAGAAACAAGTGCCCCCCCACACTAGAGTGCTCCTGGACCTCAGAAACTGCTGTGAGCACAGGCCCTGCACGGGGAGAAGCCATGTGCAACCCACACTCCTGGCAAGGGTGCATGTCCGTCCACACACGCGTGTCCCCACCACAACAGGGAGCAGCACCCCAGTCAAGACCCGGGCCAAGGCCGACATGGACAGTCTCTAAGGTGGATGTGCCGGTGCCTGCAGAGTCACGGGCAGGTAGATTCAGGCTCCAGATCCAGCTCTGAGCTTCGCTGGCGCGTCCTGACCCCCGCACGGATGTGTTTGTTCCCGTCCAGGGATGGGCTCATCCTGCAGGGCCAGCGGAGTCCAGGGCGTGATCTTATCATTATTCAGCCTTAACATCTAATAAGCTGGCGGACTCTGTCCTCTTGCTTCCTGGGACCTCTGAGAGCTGCCAATGACGACACTTCAGCTCCTCACCTTCAGCCCACATTTTCCACCATGTCACTTTCCCCTCACAGAGTGTGCTGGACACCCAAATCCACGTGGTCCGAGTCTGTTTTCCGAGAGACTTAAATGTGGGGAATGTGCTCCTGGATGCCGAGAAGATTTTCTCAGCCAAGATTAGCAGGAAGGACTAACTATACTTTTTCTCAAGTCATGAATAGAACTTTCAGATGACACAGACTACCCCATGATTCCCTGGGGCAGCAGCCCCAGTTGCCCCTCCCCCAGTTACCCCACTACCTTCTTACTGAACCCCTATGTGACGGGGACCAGCCTCTGGCAAAATGTCGTGTCAGGGGTTCCTGAAAGGATGAGACGGCGTCGGCGAAAACGAAAGGGCTGAGGGGAAGGGGATGAGGAGACACTGACACTTAGTGAGGTGTTAGTATCTTCCACTGAGAGACTCAGCAGGTCTTTATTCATTTTTAGTAAGCAGGAAAAAAAATACATTGTCATGTGTAAAGCAGAAACAATTAGTGTATTTTATTCCCATGGACTACTGGCTCCTATGTGTCCCAGCTAGACAGTAGCCTTCAAGGTTAATAGATAAAAAACCAGACCTAACATTAAAACTTATTATTTCAGCTAGACAATTACCTAAGACAGTGGATAGCTGCCAGTGCATCCCTATCAGCTAAAGCCTCAGCATCAAAAGGCTATTTTATTCACATGGCCTTTAGCCAGAGACCAGCTGCTGCTCAGCTATCAGAACTTTTTCTACCTAGAAACTCCTTAACTCAAATAGCTTCATTTAAAAACTTTCCCAAGAAACTTCAAGGGAAGGAAAAAGAAGGACCCACTATAATTATTGTATTGTAATGCTTGTCAGGCATGTTCAACAAACCATCTCCCATTGTCAAACTGCCCAAAAACTAATTTCTAAACAGACAATTTTCTGTGCCATTTACTGACAGTATGCTGATACATACAATTTATTGCCTAATATACTTTTTGATAAATTTTTCTCTCTCTATGACCAAGAACAAAAAGCAAAGGGATGCCAGATCTTCAGCCCCACAGTGTGAGACCTTTTCTCTTAGCTGCTTGTCAGTATCCTATCTGGCTGGGGCCGCAAGGCCTCCTGCAGCACCTATGCAGACACCAGCCCAGCGTTACCTCCTGGTCCTGTTCCAGCAGTCATATCCTCCGCTGAGTAGGAACAAATGGGGTGTCCTCTGCCTGGAGGGTACCCGCCCACAGAGTGTGCAGGGGACTCCCTAGCTGCAGGCAGGAGCCTCCCGGGGCAACCAGGATAGTCAGGCCCAGCCCCAGGTAGGGAGCTGGGGGACAACCTCTGGAGAACAGGGGGGAATTGCAGGCCTGGAAGGAGGGCCTCTCCTCAGCGACCACATGCCAGAAGCTGAGGTCAAAGCCCTGTCCCCTCGAGTCTGGGGATGTCATCATGGGTCATGGACCCCATGGACACTGAGCTGGGACCACCCACCACGTGGACCCACACTGTCTTTAATAATGGGAACAGCACCTAGTCTCCACAGCAGGTCAGTGGAGGCTGATGGAGTCTGAGGAGGAGGAACCACAGTTCAGACCCCACAGGAGTCAAGACTAACAGAACTGCCTCTGGCACCCTCAGTGCATTAATTATCACTGGGATGTGCTGAAGGACGATGCCAATTAAGACAGTCAACAACAACAAAAAATGGATTTGTCCCTCTGGAGGAAGGTCCCCGAGGGCTGGAATCTGGACCGTGTCCAACACACGGACACCAGCTCCAGAGCTGAAATAGCCCAGCCCTGAGGCCCTGCACTGTCCATGAGGTGGCGCAGGACTGGGTGCAACATCCTGTGAGTGCTCAGAGGCTCCCCACGTGCCCCGACCATGGAGTGAGAGGCCGGGACACCCTCTGCCCGCACCACGGGGACAACCTTAGGACAGAGACTTGACAAGGCAGCTGAATCTTTCCCCCCAGACTGCAGATATTTAGCTCTTAAGCAGTTTCCAAGGGGAATCCATTCAGATTGAAAGATTTCAGATTTCAAGCTTCATTTCACATCTCAGAAACACCGTAGTTAAAATATTCATTCAGAAAAGAACTACACATTCTCAAGGTTCCCAAATAGCTCCGTTTCACACCACAATATTTTTTATGGGATTAGTTTCAATGGGAGAAATTAACTTTTTTATTAACTCTTCCAAAGTCTGCGACATTTAATACATTTATCATAGAGAATGTTTTGAATTGTGGCCGATGAAATATTGTTTAATAACTGATTTTAGCATTCAGGACAGTGAGTGAATATCACATATTAAATAAAATCACAACTAATGGAATTATAATGATAAAGAAATATAAGATGAAACAAAATAGAAATATAAAATGAAAATTAAAATACTTATTGTTAAAATTCAGAACTTTATGCCTTTTTGACCCCAAATTTACAACACATAGTTGTCAAGAAGAAATTCAAAAACATCTTAAGCAACAACTGTTGAAGGTTTCATGGCTCTGACACTAATGTGAGCCTGGCAGGCATGTCTATTTATGGACATGAACTTGGAATTTTTCCAAAACTTCGTCACTCCCAGATTGTTACTGATATTGTAAAATGAAGAAGTGACAGTAATTTAACAGAATTATATGTCAAAATTTATCTTATTATTATAAATATTTAAATCAATGAAAAGCTTTGACATCTAGACTACTTTGTGCCCTTATTGATAATATTATTTTTATTAAAGTACTTTTAAATGTTCAAACTAATGTATACCTACAAGTTTATTTCCCACATTCTCCATAAAAGACCTGCCTCCCCAGGGCCTGCCCCTCCGTCACTGCACAGAGGGGGGAGACGGTGAGCTTGAGGAGGGGGAGGAGATTGGGCAGGGCTGACCCATGTTCAGACGTCCCCACTCACGCACGGGCCTGAGGGGAGGAACAAACCTACACCCAGGGGACCCGGGGACCTGGGACCAGCAGGGACAGCCACACGCACAGACCGTTCGGCACAGCCCTGGAACAGCCTACTCCCTGCACAGATGTGCATGAGTCTGAGGGGGACAGAGGGGCCGGAAGATACCCGGGGTGGATGAGACCATCCTGCAGGAGGGATGTGTGGGCTTGAGGAAACTCTGCGGGAAATGTGGTCTCTGGGTCCTCAGATATGGGGAGTCAGGGGCTGGGAGATGAGGAGATGAGGGGATGGGCTAGGAGGCAGCAGTGAGGCCACAGGGGCAGGAATCTGACAAAGGAGGTGTCAGGACATGCTACACATGGACGCTGAGCCCAGATCATTCAGTTTCAGGACAGTGTCGGGTCCCGGGGAGCAGGAAACAGGGATCCGCACAACCCATCTCCCAGCACACCCGACCCTGTGGGGTCTCCCCAGACCAGGGCTGTGCTGGAGGAGCAGGGACAGGCTCTCCAGGGTGGGGAGGGGCTAGGCATGGTCACGTGTCCTCTGGGGCTGTTCCCTGGACAACCTCTGGGAGGTGTGCTGGGCAGAGAAGCTGGGGCCTGGCAGGAGGGGAGCCGTGGGCCTGGGGCAGTGGGGATGGGCATTCACTTGGGTTTACTGACACATGTGAGATTCTAATTTCTTCAAGTTTGTAGGGGAGAGATGAAATTTCCTGGTCATTACCAAATTTCAGAAACAATTTGGCCAACATAATAATGACACATGAGATGGAAATAAAAGGTTGAATTAGCAGGACACACAGAGGAGGACATGAGACTCCATAGCGCCTAGAAGGACGAATTACCTGGTAAATAGTTTGAATCATTATCCTATACTTACAACTCATCTTATGCTCAATACTTGAAGATTTGACAATTCTTGCTCTTCTCTTTCATACAGATGACATCTCCAGGGGAGACGAATCTCACGGCCGTGACAAAATTTGTGCTGCTGGGGTTCCCCACCCAGGGGACCATGGGCTTATTGCACATGCTGCTCTTCTCCCTGGTCTACCTTTGTGCCCTGCTGGGGAACGGGCTCATCGTCCTCATCACCACCCTGGACCGGCACCTCCACACCTCCATGTACTTCTTCCTGAGGAGTCTGTCCTTCTCGGACCTCTGCCTCATCTCAGCCACGGTCCCCAAGTCCACTGCCAACTCTCTGAGGCACAGCAGCTCCATCTCCTTCCCGGGCCATGTCCTCTAGATCTTCATGATGATTATGTCAGCAGGTGCAGAGATGACCCTGTTCATGGTGATGAGCGTTGAACACTATGCTGCCATCTGACACCCCCTGCACTATGAGGTCGTCATGAGCAGGGAGAGGTGTGTGCAGCTGACAGCTGTGTCCTGGCTGGGTGGGGGTCTCTATGCTGTGATGCACACAGCTGGAACCTTCTCCTTGTCCTACTGTGGTTCCAGCGTGGTCCACCAGTTCTTCTGTGACATCCCCCAGTTATTGGCTATTTCCTGCTCTGGAAATTTGATGAACGAACTTGTTCCCATTCTCATCAGTGTGGTCTGGGGTATCTGATGCTTTATTTTCATCATCATTTCCTACATCCACATCTTCTCTGCTGTCAGGAAGATCCCATCCACAGGCGGGAAGGCCAAAGTTTTCTCCAACTGCCTTCCCCACCGGCTGGTTGTGGTGCTGTTTCTCTACATTGAAAGCTTTGCTTATCTGAAGCCGACCACAGAGATTCCATCCATGTCTGACCTGGTCATTTCTATGTTCTACATGATGGTGTCCTCCAACTTTAATCCCGTCATCTATAGTCTGAGGAACCAAGCCTTGAAGACGGCTGTGGGGAGACTGATAAATGACAAATATTCTTAGATGTGAGATTTCATAATGTAAAATTATAACTCCTTATTAATTCAGCTTTTCCCCTCTAACTCTTACATGTCATCATTTATAAAGCATAGGCTTCTTGCATTAGAATTTTTCATTTTCCAAAAATTTATATTCTCATATTCTTCCATAAACTCCTGTTTCCTAAAATACTACAATCCTTTCCCCAACCCCTCCCTACATGGTATGCATCAACTGAAAGCGGCTCATGGTTAAAAACATGTATTTGATGTAGAAAGAATGTTCTAGAACTCAGGCATCACCAACTTTACAAAATGAAGCAGTGGTTAAAGGGGTAGTCCTTGAGAGCGCATGGTCACACGATCCCAGTCCTGGGCACTCGGTTCCCACAGCCGATGTGTGTCTCCAATGAGAGGCCCATCTTTGTGGAATGTAGGGGAGAAGAGAGCCGGGACCCCCATCACACAAAATTTCTTTTTTTGTAAATGCTGATGAACTTGGCCCCTCAAGTTTTTTTTTTTTTTTAATATTTATTTATTTATTTATTTATTCAGTTATTTATTTATTTATTTATTTAATTATTTATTTATTCATTTATACAAGCACTGGGAACAGTCAGAAGCACAGGAGGGTGAGATAATTCCCCAGAGCCAGAGCAGGGAGCAGAGCAGGCAAAAGGACCAAAGTACATTGCTGAGTGGAGCAGCAGGTAGCAGGAGAGGTCTGTGGGCCTTGTGGGACCCTCGCCGGCCGATGGGGATTGAACCGGTGCTACAGAGGCTGCAGGTAGCTTCAGGTCCCAGTGCTCAACCGCTGCACCACCAGGGGAGGCCACCTCATGAGGCATGGGGTCATCTTTTTAATAGCTGTGTAGTATTTCAGTGAGTGTGGACCCACATTGTTCATTCTTCTGTGCACTGCACTTGGATTGAGGCCATGGCCAGCAACAGTGGTCAGTGCAGCTGTGAACACAGGTGTACATGGTCTGCACTGTAGAATCTGTGCATCTGCTATAATACCCAGCAGAGGTTGGTCCAACCTGTGGGAACTCTTTTTTCATCATCTGAAGACATCGTCTGAGGCCCTTTATTTCCTTCCCTTCTCACAGGTGACAACTCATTACAGTTTGGATTTCTATTTTCCTTATTAGCACAGTTGAACAATTTGGAATGGATTAAAAATCTGCATTAGATGAAGGCTTAAGATACCAGAAAGCACGCCTGGGTGCTGCCCACTGCACATCTACCCCATAGATGAACTTGGGGATACATCACCAAGGACCAGGGAACATCAGCACGTAGGAACAAGTGACCCCCCCAACACTAGAGAGCTTCTGTGCCTCAGAAAAGCCATCCTCAAAATGGGCCCCTGCACTGGGAGATGATTGTGCACATCACATGCCTGACAAGGGTGAGTGTACAAAGTACACAAAACCTACAAACCCAGCACGGGAATAGACACCCCAACAACACATGGCCAGGGCCTCTCCAGCCCCGCCCACCCGTCGGGGAGGCCGACCCAGGCCCTGCTTGTCAGCGACCTGCACCCGCCCTTGGCACCGTCGGGTGCCCCCTCTCATGCTCCAGGCTGACCTGGAGCTGTTTGGGGCCTGCCATCTTGGATCGTGTCCTATCCATATTCTGCATGCGGCTGCCCCTCCCTGGACCAGCTGTCTGTAGCCTGGAAACCAGGTCACCAGGCACGTGTGCAGAAGCTGAGCACGGGCAGCGCCTGACCGCGGAGGACGCCTGCTCGTCCCACACCAATGAGCCTACGCGGGTTGGCGCGGGTCGCGCTCCGGCCGTGTCTCCCAGGCCAGACTGCTGTCAGCGTGCTGGCCCCGCGCGTGCTGAGAGGTGCCGATGGGCCCGCGGGTGACTGAGGGGCCGCAGAGCTGCCAGCCCTCCCGCAGGGCCGCTGCCCCCCCACCCGCTGCTGCTGCTGCTGCTGCTGCTGCGGCCATGCTTCCCTCGCTCTGCCGGGGCGGTGCCGGCCGCGCTCCAGACCTGAGGGGAATGTAGTGCTAACTCTGCTCGAAGCGTCACGAGTAGCGGCTGCGAAAGCTGTTCACTGCGCGTAAAGCAGGATTACGAAAAAGTTGCAAAAATGTATTAGGTGGAATGTTGGGGAACAATAAGAGGATGTAAGTTTGTCATTATAACAGCAAAAACAGAAACAACAGCCTCCTCGTAGTCTAGTGTCTCCAGACATCGCCGTTCATGGCCCCGCAGCCTCGCCCGCACCTAAACGTGTTTGTCCCCCTCTGTTTATTTTCTTCTGCTGTGCAGACCAGGACAGTGTCCCGAGGGCACCTCGCTGTGGGGCTCTCACCCAGAGGCCGGAGTTTCCCAGTAAGGGTCGAATTGACAAAATTACAGGATTTGCGTGCATTAATATAACACCATCATTTAGTGTAGACATAAAGACATGCAAAGAATATAAAGAAGGGCCTCCCTGGTGGTGCAGCGGTTGAGCGCTGGGCTGCGAAGCTGCCTGCAGTCTCTGCAGCGCTGGTTCGATCTCCGGCCCTGGTGAGGGTCCCACATGGCGCGCAGACCTCTCCTGCCGCCCGCTGCTCCCCTCAGCAGTGTACTTCGGTCCTTCTGCCTGCTCTGCTCCCCGCTCTGGCTCTGGTGAATCCTCTCACCCTCCCGCGCTTCTGACTCTACCCAGTGCTTGTATAAATAAAGAAATAAATCTTAAAACAATATTAAGAAGATTTAAATTTGGGAAGATAAAATGCCCTGTGTGTGTTGCTGGCTGTCTGGCTACAGATCCTCTCTGCTGACTCCATCGATCTTTCCCATCTGTGATGTCCAATATTTCAAAATTTCACAGCCAAAATTTCATGATAAAATGTAGTTCCAATTGGATATCAGACATTTAATTCGTTCTCAGACATTCACCCTGTGAGAAGCAAGTCAGGCTGATCTTGCCTTTGGCCCAGGGGAGTTCCAGGTGGGCACAATATAAATTTGGAGGCAGCCAGGAACGGTTAGAACAAATGGCAAAATCTTGATATTTGAACTTCTGGGTTGACAACTTGTAAATGACTGGCATTATTAACTTTATATTTTTTTGCCCATAGATAATTTTGTGAATATTATTCCTTGATTCTGTCATAGTTTACTGGTCAATAAAAGTTATGGTATGCAATGAGAATTCAATATGCATACTGAATTATGAAACTGAATTAAACCATTATAACCTTATACTGAGAATATTCATTGCCAACATTTTTTGCCAAGTTTGTATGACATAATTAAAATATTTAAATTAATCAAACATTAATTGTCTTAACGTTGTATGAATTCAAATTCATACCCATTTATTCACAATTAAAACTATTGTGGATAGCATGATAATATACACTAAGATCTCTCAAAAATTTGGTTTCATTCTTTTGAATGTCACCGCCCAGTTCTCCCAACCCCACTTATTGAAGGCTCTTCACTTGCTCCAGTGTAAATTCCTGGCTCCTTTCTCAAGATTAATTGTGTCAAACTAGATCAGTATCTCATATTTCCATGCAAAAACTAATTAAAACAATAAACCATTTCAGTTAAGTTGGAAGGTTACAAAATCAACACACGAAAATCAGTTACCTTCCTATACGCCCCCCCAAAAAAAATGAGGTAGAAGAGGAAAGAATTAAGAAAACAATCATATTGCAGTCACAAAATTAAGCACCTAGGAGCAGGGCCTCCCCTAGTGGTGCAGACAGTTGAGTGCTGTGCTGTGAAGCTGTCCACAGCCTCTGCAGCTCTGGTTTGATCCTGGCCGACTGATGAGACCTCTCCGGCCATGCCCGCTGCTCCCCTCAGCAGTGTGTTTCATCAGTCTGCCTGTTCTGTTCCCCACTCTGTCTCCGGTGACTCCTCTCACCCTCCCACACATCTGGCCTGTACTACCGTTCTTTTATAAATAAATACATAAATAAATAAAAAGAACCTAGGAGCAAACCTAGCAAAAGAGGTGGAGGCTCTACACAAAGAAAATTGTAAGATATAGTTAAAGATCTGGAAAATGCAAAGAAATAGAAATTTATTCCCTTTTCAATGATTACAAGAATAGGCATTGTCAAAAGGCCATCGCACCCTATGCAATGTACAGATTTAAGGTAACCCCAGTGAGAACTTCAATAGCATCTTCAAAGATATTGAACAAAATGACTGAAATGCATATGGAAACACAAAAGACCCAAAACAGACAAAACAATCCTGACAAAAATGAGGAAAATGGAGGAATCTCACCACCAGACATCTATCTATACAATAAATCTATAATAGTTAAAACAGCATGGTAGTGGGACAAAAACAGACACACAGACATCTGGAATATAATGAGAGGCCAGGGATACACCCACATCAGATGGACAGTCACTCTACAACAGAGGATCCAAGACTATGACTGCAACAAGGAGAGTGTGGAAATGGGGTTGGGAAAACTGGCAGCCACATGCAAAAGAATGAAACTATATCACTATCTCCCAGCAGGCACCCCCCAAAATACCTCAAAATGGATTAAATAACTTTTTCCAAATATGTGAAGTCACCATAATCGTGACAGTGAAACTCAGCTAACAAGACCACACGTACAGAAGCCCCATGAATCACTCCTATATGTTAAGGATAAATTAATAATTATTCAAACATATAATAATTATTATAATTTAAATGCAGAGTCACAAGTGTAGAAAACAGAACAGAATTACATGAATAAACAGGTTTTAAGCGACAAGAATAAATCACTTTCTCAGATGATTGTGTATTCATCCCCTGGCCAATCCCTTCTGCTGAGTTTCTCCTTGTCCCCCTCCTCATGCTCCCTCCCTCAGCCCTTCCTTCCTTCATGTCTTCCCTTCCTTGCTGCCTCCACAGTTTCCTCACTTTGCCTCACACCAAGCTGCCCTGGTCTCCCCATGCACACAGTGGGGACAGTGACTTTCCAGCTCCCTCCTCAACATGTGCTCTGAGGACGGGGCCTGCACCTGGGTCAGTGGAGTCTGATGGAGCCTGGAAAGTGGATGAATTACATTCCTCCCCACACAGGTGCAAACCACGAACAAACTGCCTCTGACACACTCAGTGCTCCAATTAACGGCTGATTGTGCCACAGGATGATGCCAATTATGACAGTCAACTCACAAAGGGCACTTGTCCCTCTGGAATAAAGTCACTTTACAGATGGACCTTGGACAGTGTCCAACATGGGGACACCAGCTCCAGAGCTCAAATAGCCCAGCCCTGAGACCCTGCTTGGTCCATGAGGTGGCGCAGGATGGGGTGCAACATCCTGTGAGTGCTCAGAGGCTCCCCACAAGTCCTGTCCATGGAGTGAGAGGCCAGGGTGCCCTCTGTCCTGCCATGGGGACAACCTCAGGAGAGGAACTCAACACGGCAGCGGAATCTTTCCCCCCAGACTGCAGGTATTTAGCTCTTAAACAGTTTTCAAGGAGAATCCATTCAGATTGAAAGATTTCAGATTTCAAGCTTCATTTCACATCTCAGAAAGCACCGTAGTTAAAATATTCATTCAGAAAAGAACTACACAGTGTCAAGGTTCCCAAATAGTTCCATCTCAAACCACAATATTTTTTATGGGATCAGTTTCGAGAGAAATTAACTTTTTCATTAACTCTTCCAAAGTCTGTGACATTTAATTCATTTTGAATAGAGAATGTTTTGAATTGTGGTCAATGACAATATTATTTAATAACTGATTTTAGCATTCTGCACAGTGAGTGAATATCAAGTATTAAATAAAATCACAACAACTGATGAAATTATAATGATAAAGAAATATAAAATGAAAAATAGAAATATAAGATGAATTTTAAAATACTTATTGTTAAAATTCAGAGCTTTATGCCTTTTGTCCCAAAATTTACAACACATAGGTGTCAAGCAGAAATTCAAAAATATTTTAAGCAATGACTATTGATGGTTTCATGGCTCTGACACTAATGTGAGCCTGGCAGGGATGTCTATTTATGGACATTAACTTGGAATTTTTCCAAAACTCTGTCACTCACAGATTGTTAGCGATATTGTAAAATGAAGAAGTGACAGTAATTTAACAGAATTATATGTCAAAATTTATCTTATTATTATAGATATTTAAATCAATGAAAAATTTTGACATCTAGACTACTTTGTGCCCTTATTGATAATATTATTTTTATTAAAGTACTTTTAAATGTTCAAACTAATGTATACCTACAAGTTTATTTCCCACATTCTCCTTAAAAATCCTGCTTCCCCAGGGTCTGACCGTCCGTCACCCCACAGAGCCGGGAGAGGATGAGTTTGGGGAGGAGGAGTGTGGGCAGGGCTGCCCCGTTTCCAGGCATCCCCACTCACACATGGGCCTGGGGTGAGGAACAATCCCGGGGCCCTGGGACCTGCAGGGACAGCCACATGCACAGACTTTCCAGCTCAACTCCGGGGTGGCCTCCTCCCTGCACAAACGTGCATGAGTCTGAGGGGGACAGAGGGGCCGGGAGGGACCCGGCGAGGATGAGCCGATCCTACAGGAGGGATGTGTGGGCACGACCCAGGAGGAAACGCTGAGGGACACATGGTCTCTGGGTCCTCAGATGTGGGGAGTCAGGGGCAAAGAGATGAGGAGACGAGGGGAAGGACCAGGAGGCAGCTGTGAGGCCACAGGGGCAGGAATCTGACAGAGGAGGCGTCAAGACTCGCTGCACGGGATCGCCAAGCACAGATCATTCAGTTCCAGGACAGTGTTGGGTCCTGGGGAGCAGGATAACAGGGACATGCACAACCCACCTCGCTACACACCCGTCCCTTTGGGGCCTACCCAGACCAGGGCTGTGCTGAAGGAGCAGGGACAGGCTCTCCTGGGTGGGGAGGGGCTGGGCATGGTCATGTGTCCTCTGGGGCTGTGCCCTGGACAGCCTCTGGGAGGTGTGCTGGGCGGAGACACTGGGGCCTGGGCAAGAGTGGGAGCTGAGGGCCTGGGGCAGAGGGGAGGGCATTCACTTGGGTTTATTGACACATGTGAGATTCTAATTTGTTAAAGTTTGTAGGGGAGAGTTGAAATTTTATGGTCTTTACCAAATTTCAGAAACAATTTGGACAACATAATAATGACACATGAGATGGAAATTTAATGTTGAATTAGCAGGACATGCAGAAGAGGAAATGAGACTCCGTAGTACCTAGAAGGAGTAATCACCTGGTAAATTGATTGAGTCATCATCCTATACTTATAACTCATCTTATGCTCAATACTTGAAGATTTGACAATTCTTGCTCTTCTCTTTCATACAGATGATGGCTCCAGGGGTGACCAATCTCACGTCTGTGAAGGAATTCATCCTCCTGGGGTTCCCAACCCAGGGGACCGTGGGCTTCTTGCACCCGTTGCTCTTCTCCCTGGTCTACCTGTGCACCCTGCTGGGGAACGGGCTCATCGTCCTCATCACCACCCTGGACCGGCACCTCTACACCCCCAAGTACTTCTTCCTGAGGAGTCTGTCCTTCTCAGACCTCTACCTCATCTCAGCCACGGTCCCAAATTCCATTGCCAACTCTCTGAGGCACAGTAGCTCCATCTCCTTCCTGGGCTGTGTCGTCCAGGTATTTGTGCTGTTTCTTTCAGTAGGTGCTGAGCTGCACCTGCTCACATTGATGAACCTTGACCGCTATGCTTCCATCTGCCACCCCCTGCACTATGAGCAGGGAGAGTTGTGTGCAGCTGACGGTTGTGTCCTGGCTGGGTGGGGGCATCATCTCTGTGATACACACAGGTGGCACTTTCTCCTTGTCCTACTGCGGGTCCAACGTGTTCCACCAGTTCTTCTGTGACATCCCCCAGATATTGGTTATTTCCTGCTCAGGAAATTTGATGAATGAACTTGTCTCCATTCTCATTAGTGTGGTCTGGGGTATCTGCTGTTTCATTTTCCTCGTCATTTCCTATTTCCACATCTTCTCTGCTGTCAGGAAGATCCCATCCACAGAAGGGAAGGCCAAAGTCTACTCCACCTGCCTTCCCCACCTGCTGGTTGTGGTGCTGTTTCTCTCCACTGCAAGCTTTGCTTATCTGAAGCCGACCTCAGGGACCCCGTCCATGTCTGACCTGGTCATTTCTATGTTCTACACGGTGGTGCCCCCCACTTTAATCCCGTCATATACAGTCTGAGGAACCAAGCCTTGAAGAGGGCTGTGGGGAGACTGATAAATGGCAAATACTCTTAGATGTGAGATTTCATAATGTAAAATTATATATCCTCATTAATTCACCTTTCCCCCTCTAACTCTTACATGTCATCATTTATAAAGCATAGGCTTCTTGCATTAGAATTTTTCATTTTCCAGAAATTTATGTTCTCATGTTCTTCCATAAACTCCTGTTTCCTAAAATACTACAGTCCTTTCCCCAACCCCTCCCTACATGGTATGCATAGACTGTAACCAGCTCACGGTTAAAAACATGTATTTGGTGTACAAGGAATGCTCTAGAACTCAGGCATCAGCAACTTTACAGAAAGGAAGCAGTGGTAAAAGGGGTAGTCCTTGAGAGCGCATGGTCACAAGATCCCAGTCCTGGGCACTCGGTTCCCACAGCCGATGTGTATCTCCACTGAGAGGCCCATCTTTGTGGAATGGAGGGAGACAGAGAGTGGGATCCCCCCATCCCTCACAATTTTTTTTTTTAATGCTGATGAACTTGGCCCCTCAATATTTTTTTTAAGTTGCATTTATTTAGTTATTTATTTATTCATTTTTCTACACAAGCACTGGTTACAGTCAGAAGCGCGGGAGGGTGAGAGAATTCACCAGAGCCAGAGCAGGGAAAAGAACAGGCAGAAGGACCAAAGTATATTGCTGAGGGGAGCAGCGGGTGGCAGGAGAGGTCTGCCCGCCATGTGGGAACCTCACCGCCTACGGGGATCGAACCGGTACTGCAGAGGCTGCAGGTAGCTTTGGAGCCCAGCACTCAACTGCTGCGCCACTCGGGGAGGCCCCCTCACAATTTCTAACAGAGCATTTTCCTCTAGGAGAAATTCATGTTTCTGCTCCAAGTTCATGTTTCTGGTCTCTCTGACTCTGCCAGAGTTGGAAGGATGGAGGTTTCTTGGTTAGTCGAAATCTGTGATTGATCCTGGAATTGATGGGAACATTAATTTATACAATGCCCTGTTTTGATGCTAATGTAACTAACACTCCCTTGATGTGGAATTTTCAAAAGTAAAGTTATTGGAATTATTTTTGAAGAACTACATTTCTACTTAAAAATTTATAATTTTAATTGTTGTATTTATTTGTAGGTTCCATATTTTTCCAGATTGTGTCTTGATCCTATTCCAGGTCTTCTTCTCAACCTTCTTGTAGATTACACTTAAGCCCAGTTTTCTTCTACATGGGGACTATGTTATTTTTTTATTATGTAAAACATCATGCAAAATAAAGCAGGGATATATTTGTTAATTCTACAAATATGCACTCAGTGTTATTGTTTCCCTAACCCTGAGAATGTGAGCAGGGCTTGTTGTTCTTGCACTCAAGTACTTTATCTGAAACAGGTCACTGAGTCTCCAAACTCTCCTGATTGATTATCACATATTTGTCCGTAAAAATATTTCTTATACTAATATATGTAGTTAACCACAAAACTTGACTACTCCATTCAAATTTCAGAATTAAACATGAGTTAGAAAATCACTCAAATTAGGGGCTTGCCTGGTGGTGCAAAGCGATGCAACCTATGAAGCTATCTGCATCCACCGAAGCACCAGTTCAATCCCAGGCCAGGGAGCTACCCACATGGTGCAGCAGACCTCTCCTGGCTCTCCTGCTGCTCCCCTTAGCAGTATATTTCAGTACATCTGCTTGTTCCGCTCCCCACTCTGTCTCTGATGAATCTTCTCACCTCTGCACGCTTCTGGCCTATACCCCAGTTATTGGATGCATAATACATCTTTAAAAAAAAAAAAAGGAATCTGAGGGAAAAAAAAGAAAATCGCTCAAAGCAATATTCATTTCAGTGATAGTATGAGATCACAGTCGCCATCCCTTGGGATATGACGTCATTCCCTGGTCAGATTCCTGCTAATGTATTTTCTATTTTTCCTTTGAACTAATCCAGTGTCTGTTGAGAAGGGATCTTTACCATGAGTGTTTCATCAAATTGTCACATTAATTTGTTATTTGTTCTTATCAAGGATGACATTTATACTCTATACTGTTTTCACCGTGGGACACATTTCACTCCACTCAGAATCTACTAAATGTCCTGCAGTGTCCGGCACCTCTGTCCACACTCCTATCTCCTCTCTGGTTCCCTCTGGTAATGAGCAAAATTTTGCACTCAGTCCAACATTTCCGTGTGCTGTTTGCCACTATACCTTTTCAGTTAATGAATTTTTATATTATCTTCCACAGACAGGTAGGACCAGCCAATATCTTTCACTTTGTGACTTATCTCAGTAGCATATGCAGCTCAGTGTCCACCTTTGGTCCTGAAGGGCACGGGTTCATCTTTTTAATAGCTGTGTAGTATTCCACCGAGTGTGGACCCACATTGTTTGTTCACACTTCTGTGCACCACACTGGGGTTTGGGCCATGGCCAGCAACATTGGTCAGTGCAGCTGTGAACACATGTGTATGTGGTCTGCACTGTACAGTCTGCACATCTGGGAGAACACATGGCAGAGTTTGGTCCAGCCTGTGGGAGCTCTGTTGTCATCGTCTGAAGACATCTCCATGCCATTTGGCATCAGAGGTGAGAGGCCCTTTATTTCCATCCTTTCTCACAGGTGACAACTCATTACAGTTTGGATTTCTATTTTCCTTATTAGTGTGGTTGAACAATTTGGAATGGATTAAAAATCTGCATAAGATGAAGCCTTAAGATACCAAAAAAAACACCTTAGTGCTGCCCCCTGCACACTCACCCCACAGATGAACTTGGGGACACAACACCAAGGACCAGGGAAGAAGAGCACATAGGAACAAGTAGCCCCCCCACACTAGAGAGCTTCAGAAGACCCATCTCCAAAATGGACCCCTGCACTGGGAGATAATTGTGCACCTCACATGCCTGACAAGGGCGAGAATCCAAAGTACACAAAACCTACCTATTGTAGTCACAAAATTAAGCACCTAGGAGCAGGGCCTCCCCTGGTGATGCATGCAGTTGAGTGTCATGCTGAGAAGCTGTCCACAGCCTCTGCAGCACCGGTTTGATCCTGGCCAACTGGTGAGGGTCCCACATGGTGTGACAGAACTCTCCTGTCTACCAGCTGCTCCCCTCAGCAGTGTACTTCAGTCAGTCTGCCTGTTCTGTTCCCCACTCTGTCTCTGGTAACTCCCCTCACCCTCCCACACATCTGGCCTGTACCCCGGTTCTTGTATAAATAAATACATAAATAAATAAAAGAACCTAGGAGCAAACCTAGCAAAAGAGATGAAGGCTCTACACATAGAAAATTGTAAGATATAGTTAAAGATCTGGAAAATGCAAAGAAATGGAAATATATTCCCTTTTCAATGATTACAAGAATTGGCATTGTCAAAAAGCCATCCCACCCAAAGCAATGTACAGATTCAAGGTAACCCCAGTGAGAACTTCAATAGCCTCTTCAAATATATGGAACAAAATTACTGAAATGCAGATGGAACCACAAAAGTCCCAAAACAGACAAAACAATCCTGACAAAAATGAGGAAAATGGAGGAATCACACCACCAGACATCTATCTATACAATAAAGCTATAACAGTTAAAACAGCATGGTAGTGGGACAAAAACAGACACACAGAGCTCTGGAATATAATGAGAGCCCAGGAATACACCCACATCCGATGGACAGTCACTCTACAACAGATGAGCCAAGAATATGACTGCAACAAGGAGAGTGTGGAAATGGGGTTGGGAAAACTGGGCAGCCACATGCAAAACAATGAAACTACATCACTATCTCCCAACAGACACCCCCAAAAAACTTCAAAATGGGTTAAATGACTTTTTCCAAATATGTGAAGTCACCGTAATTGTGACAGTGCAACTCAACTAACATGACCACATGTACAGAAGCCCCGATAATCACTCCTATATGTTAAGGATAAATGAATAATTATTCAAACATATGTCTGGAGCCGTCCGGAGCATGTGCAGTGTTGTGCAACATGTGCCATCAATTAAGTTTCCCTTTACCGTTTCACATTCTGAGAAACCACAGGTTTTTCCTGTTATTCAAATGCGACTAGGAGTATGATGGGAGGAGCTACCAGGATATAAGTGGAGAACGCAGGGGAGAGGATAAGAAGAGATATATAAGAAGAGAACCACAAGAGAGTAAAGGGGGTTTACTGTGAGAGGAGCAGAGAGAAGGCCAGGGAAGGTAGAAAGACAGGGAAAAGTAAGACATGGGAAAGTAAGAGAAGGAAAAGGAAAAATAAAGAAGCATGTGCTAGTGTCAAGTTGTCTCAAGCCCCTCATTTCAATCCTCAGCCCTTCTCTTTTTGTGCCTACGAATCCTGCGCGTTGGGACAAACATATAATAATTATTATAATTTAAATGCAGAGTTGCAAGTGCATAAACCAGAACAGAATTACATGAATAAACAGCTTTTAACAATAAGAATAAATCACTTTCTCAGATGATTGTGTATTCATCCCTTGGCCAATCCCTTCTGCTGAGTTTCTCCTTGTCCCCCTGCCTCACACTCCCTCCCTCGCCCCTTCCTTCCTTCATGTCTTCCCTTCCTTGCTGCCTCCACAGTTTCCTCACTTTGCCACACACCAAGCTGCCCAGATCTCCCCATGAGGGGCACGCAGTGGGGACGGTGACTTTCCAGCTCCCTCCTCAACACGTGCTCTGAGGACGGGGCCTGCTCCTGGGTCAGTGGAGTCTGATGGAGCCTGGAAAGTGGATGAATTACATTCCTCCCCACACAGGGGCAAACCACCAACAAACTGCCTCTGACACACTCAGTGCTCCTATTACCTGCTGATTGTGCCACAGGATGATCCAATTAAGACAGTCAACTCACAAAGGGCACTTGTCCCTCTGGAATAAAGTCACTTTACAGATGGGTCTTGGACAGTGTCCAACACAGAGACACCAGATCCAGAGCTCAAATAGCCCAGCCCTGAGGCCCTGCTCTGTCCATGAGGCAGCACAGGATGGGGTGGAACATCCTGTGAGTGCTCAGAGGCTCCCCACGAGCCCCAACCATGGAGTGAAAGGCCGGAACACCCTCTGTCCTGCCATGAGGACAACTTCAGGACAGAGACTCAACACGGCAGTGGGAACTTCCCCCCCAGATTGCAGGTAACTGCTACTGGCCATTTACAGGGAATCTTTTCAGACTAGAAAGTTTAAAAACTTCAAGCTTCATTTTAGACTCGAGAAAGCATAGCAGATAAATATTCATTTTGCAAATAATGAAAAGTAATGGATTCTATTTTTATAATAAATTTTATTTTTATATTCCCCATGCAATTGCAACCCCCTTATTTTGTCCCCAATCCCTCCCCTGTCTCTGGTTCATAGTTTTTTGTTGATTTTGATTTTCACTTTCTTACAGTTATTCATTTTCCTGGTCCCTTATTTAAGTTTTCTAGATTCCTGCTATGAGTGAGACCATCTGGAAAGTGTTGGATTCTAAATGAGCACAAGTTGCTCAGTGTCCCGTAACTGCATCATCCTGGGGTGAGTCTCAATGAGAGAAAATAATTTATTCTTAATTTAAGGAGCTCAAATGACACTGACTTTTTAGCACATTTATAATATTAGAGGATGTCGATTTATGGTGCATCACATGGCACAGGATGGTTATTGCTTTGGAACTGTGATGTGAGCATGGAGCGCAGTGAGTGTGTCTAGAAAGTGAAGGAGCCACGACGGTCAGGGACACGCAGCCACGGCGGGACTCACGGGGAGACCAGGGAAGTTGCTGGTGGGGACGGGGCCGCGAAGAGCCCGGCCTGGCTCCGGGCCGCAGCGGATACCGCGCTCAGAGGAGCCGGTTCCCTCCAGAACCAAATGTCCTCTCCTGCCCAGGGTAGATGGGAGGGAGGGGGGCGCAGGGAGCGGAGACATGGAGCAGACATGGGGCCCCACTCATGTGGAGCCCCCCCCTCAGTGGGGCGGGGCTGCTCTGAGGACAGGGGCGCCGGGTCTGTCCATTGCCAGCAGGCCGCAGCGTCAGGGGAGCGGCGGCAGTCAAGGGGTTCGAGGCAGCGTCTGGGGAGACGGATCTTTCTCTCAACACGCGATTGAGTCCGTTACTGGACAAGCAATTCGGGGGAATCCGACATCATCACTCCCTGACACTGAGGCGTGCAGGAGTCCCAGAATCTGATCAGGGCCAGGGGCAGAGATGTGCAATGGCTAAATTTGTCATGAGACATTTATGTTTTACATCACTCAGAAGAATCCCAGCCCCTGATGACAGCATGTCCTAAACTGATCCCTTTTGTTCTTCAAACATCTGGGTCATTTCCACGAACCTTTCACAGTTATTTCTTATCAGAACGTTCTCCTCAAAGTCCTGCCTCCCCAGAGCCTGCCCCTCCGTCACCCCACAGAGGGGGGAGAGGGTGAGATTGGGGAGCAGGAGAGAGAGCAGAGCTGCCCATGTCCAGACGTCCCCACTCACAAAAGGGCCTGGGGGGAGGGACAAACCCGCACCCCGGGGACCTGGGGCCCTGGGACCAGCAGGGACAGCCACAAACACAGACCGTCCGGCTCAGCCACGGAGCGGCCTCCTCCCTGCACAGATGTGCGTGAGTCTGAGGGGGACAGAGGGGCCGGTTAGGGACCCGGGGTGGACAAGCCCATCCTTCAGGAGGGACGTATGGGTGTGACCCGGGAGGACACTCTGCGGGAGACACTAGAGATGGAGGAGGGTCCTTTAATGGGACATCACAGTGGGAAAATCTGGTGTCTCGGTGCCCACAGCCAGGGCCCACAGAGGAGGAGTGTGGTGACCAGTGACCGGAGAAGCATCATCGCAGGAAGTGGATGTTAAGACAACTCCTTTCATGAGTGTCTGTGTATGTGCTGGGGACTGTGCGAAATTTGGGTTGACAACACTGCAGTGACCAGCGGGGGTCGTGCAGCCACCCACAAGAGCAGGATGCTGGGGAAAGAGCAGACCCCGCCTGTGCAGTGGTGGTGTCATCCCACAGCACCCGTTGGAGATGCAGGGGTGACACTGAAAATGTGTTTACTCTCCGAGGGCTTCAGGGGGACATGAGTCTGTGACCAGATATTGTTCTACTCCACAAACTGGTGTAATGGAAACCAGACCCCAGGCCCGCCATGTTTCCAACCTTATGGACAGGTTGTCCCACTGCCCAGTCTCTGGGCTCGGCCCTCCCGTCATACCTCCCGATGTAGCCCTTTCCCCGGATCATCAGCTCCTGCTCTTGCTTAATTTCAACAGAGTCTGCGGGGTCTGATGTTCTCCACTCTTGCATGTCGCATCACTGACCATGCTGTTCGCTCCTCGTAAGGAGGGCAGAGCTCCCTGCACCCCAGATGGCGGTCCATCAGGCCCTTTAAGTCCAGCAGAGCCACATGGCTGCTGATGGTCTACTGAGTCCTCAACACGAGTGCAGATGTTAGAGGTCTCCACAGGGAGTGTCTCGAGGGCAGGACATGGATGGAAGTTTTCTAGGTGAAGGGAGGAGTTTCAGTGAGTTTCCTCCTCAGATGTGGCTTCAGCTCTGGACAGGCCTGACCCGGGATCCTGAGGAGCCGAGGGTGTGGGAGCAACAGGAATAACAGCGATGCTGGGCAGGTTATGGAGAGATGTGGGAGGACAATCTGGCAGGTTCTGAGGGGAAGGGGAAGTGTCCAATCTCAGTGTTTCTAACATGAGCTGTTTGGACAACATCACAAATCTCTTTCAGAAGAACAGGAAACATAGTAGTTTCTCAGGACACAGTACTCAGAGAATGACTAGAGGTGGAGACACGGGAGCACCAGGGGTGTGGGTGGTGAGTAGCTAGTGTGATTGTCGTATGAGAAGCCCAGTTATATTCAGTCTGCGGAGACGGGGCGGTGGTGATTTCTTCCTCTCCACATTTATTACACAGATGACGGCTCCAGGGGTCACCAATCTCACGGTTGTGACAGAATTCGTCCACCTGGGGTTCCCCACCCAGGGGACCATGGGCTTCCTGCACCCACTGCTCTTCTCCCTGGTCTACCTGTGTGCCCTACTGGGGAACGGGCTCATCATCCTCATCACCACCTTGGACCGGCACCTCCACACCACCATGTACTTCTTCCTGAGGAGTCTGTCCTTCTTAGACCTCTGTCTCCTCTCAGCCACGGTCCCCAAGTCCATTGCCAAATCTCTGAGGCACAGCAGCTCCATCTCCTTCCTGGGCTGTGTCGTCCAGCTCTTCATGATGATTTTTTCAGCAGGTGCAGAGATGAGCCTCCTCACGGTGATGAGCCTTGACCGCTATGCTGCCATCTGCCACCCCCTGCACTATGAGGTCATCATGAGCAGGGTCAGGTTTGTGCAGCTGACAGCTGTGTCCTGGCTGGGTGTGGGTCTCCATGCTGTTATGAACACAGCTGGAACCTTCTCCTTGTCCTACTGTGGGTCCAACGTGGTCCACCAGTTTTTCTGTGACATACCCCATTTATCAGCTATTTCCTGCTCAGAAAATTTAATGAGTGAACTTGTCCCCATTCTCATCAGTGCAGTGACGAATTTGTGCTGTTTTATTTTCATCATAATTTCCTACGTCCACATCTTCTCTGCTGTCAGGAAGATCCCATCCACAGAAAGGAAGGCCAAAGTCTACTCCACTTGACTTCCCCACCTGCTGGTTGTGGTGCTGTTTCTTTTTTTTTAAAGATTTTATTTATATATTTATACAAGCACTGGGTAAAGTCAGAAGCACGGGAGGGTGAGAGAATTCACCACAGCCAGAGCGTGGAACAGAGCAGGCAGAAGGACTGAAGTACACTGCTGAGGGGAGCAGCGGGCGGCAGGAGAGGTCTGTGCGCCATGCGGGACCCTCCTCCGGTGGCCAGGGAGCAGCCGGGGATTGAACCGGGGCCGTAGAGGACACGGGCAGCTTCGCAACCCAGCGCTCAACCGCTGCGCCACCGGGGAGGTCCTGGTTGTGGTGCTGTTTCTCTCCGCTGCATTCTTTGCTCATCTGAACCTGACCTCAGGGACTCCATCCATGTCTGACCTGATCATTTCTATGTTCTACACGGTGGTGCCCCCCACCTTTAATCCTGTCATATACAGCCTGAGGAACCAAGCAATGAAGTCTGCTGTGGGGAGACTGATGAAGGGGAGACTCACCAAAATGTAATAGAGAAGATGACTTCATGTCCCCTTTATGAGAGACTTATTTTAAATTTTCACATTTTACTGCCTTTTATGTTTTTTACAGTTATATAAGCTACATATATCCTCACGTTACCTTGTGTCTCAGATGGCCAGGATAGTCTGCTGCTCATATGCTCCACTAGCATTGATTGTTCCTCTTTTTAACCCTTATGTGCACTTTGATATTCTGTGTATACTGGAGGGAACTTAACTTCCAACCACTCTTTGCTGGTCTCCATTTCTTTATCTCCCAGCCAAAAAAGTGATGGTTGGGCTTCATGTCGGTTGTCAGCAGTTCTCTCACTGGGGCAGTCTCTAAGGCGGCTTACCCTCTAATGTCATGACCCTCTAGGTCACATGTGGGACCAGGGGCCACTGTTGGGGCCATGGCCCCTGTACTGAGTGAAGCCTTCATAGCATAAACAAGGCCTTAGGGTACAAGTTAGAATCTGAATATTTACCATCTACTGTCAATAAGGACCACAATTGAGGTGGTAGAGACCCTCCTGGAAGCACTGGTGTGGTTGCCGCCAGCATTTACCATGAACACACTTAGAAATAAGAACGTTAATTTCCCCTGCAGTATGATTACTAAAATATTACAACAATATTTTAAATTTTTTAAATAATAAATTCAAAATCATTTTAGATAATATTTAAATTCAAATATTATCTAAAATATTTTTAATTTAAATATTATTAAATATTAGTATATTATATAATAAAAATTTAAATAAACTTTAAATAAAAATTTTAAATAAAATTTTAAATATTTTAGACAAAATTTTAAAAGATTAATATTTTAAATAATAAAATTTTAGTAATTTAAATATTAAAATATTAAATACTGAAATTTGGAGATCAGGCAAGGACTGTAGAAGAGGTGGCAGAATCCTGATCTTAGAACTTCTGGGCTGACAAATTGCTATATTATAAAGTGTTCAAATGATTGGCCATTTCATGTTTTCTGTCGATAAATAAATTCATTAACATTAATTGTTGATACTGTTATAATTTACCCATCAATATTTAAAATTTTTAAACATTAAAATATTAAAATATTTTAAATATCATTTAAAATATTACAAAAATGTAAAACATAGGATTTTTTGGGAACAAATAAGAGAAATTAACAAGTTATATTTATCAAAGCAAAATTAAAAGAGTAACCTACATCAATTCTAATATTTCCAGAAATCACTGAGGAATGGCTCCACAGCATCACCCCACACTTACACATGTTTGTCCCCATCTATTAGTTACCTGGGTGCCTGGGAATTTGGGGACAAGTCCTGTGGGCACCTCATGAGATTCTTACCCAGAGTGTCTGCATTTCTATGGACATATTCAAACGAGAATGCTCATCAGATTAGTGTATGATAAAATAATACTATTATCTAGTGTAGACATAAAGATGCAAAGGATTTGAAGAAGACACACTTTGGGGAAGTGAAATGCCCGTGGGTGTGGCTGCTGTCTGGCCTCAGCTCCTCTCTGCTGACTGTATCTACCTTTGCTTTCCTGTCTGTGATGCTTGATCTTTGAAAAGTTCACACCAAATATTTCATGATAAAATGTAGTTCCATTTGGATACCAGTCATTTGGTCACTCTCAAACAGTTTGCCCTGTGAGGGGTGAGTCAGGTTGACTCTTGAAGACCCAGAAATAAAAAGATTCAAAACAGAAAAGGAAAGAGAAGTACAAGGGAAAAAGACTGAGAAAAACTTCGGGAACTATCTAACTCCATGAGGAAAGGAAATATAAGAGTTATAGGAATCCCAGAAGGAGAGGAGAGAGACATAGGAACAGAGAAAATATTCAAGGAAATAATTGAAGAGAACTTCCCAAACATGAAGAAGGAGCTGAAATAGATGTATAAAAAGCAAAAATAACACCAAACTTCCACAATGAAAGGAAAAAATCAGCAAGACATAATAGTAAAGCTCCCAAGAATTGAGACAAGGAAAAAATAATGATGCTGACAAGAGGGAAGAAACAGATAACATACAAAGGAAAACCAATCAGGCTGACATCAGACTTCTCTGAAGAAACACCATGGAAAGAAGGTAGTGGAGGGACATAGTCAACAGGGTCCAAGACAACAAATGCCAACCAAGAATACTCTATCCTGCAAAGCTTTCCTTCCTCTATGAAGAAAGAATAAAGACCTTCTCAGACAAACAGAAATTCTGGAATTTCATTACGACTAAAAACCCACTTCAAAAATTACTACAAGGAGTCCTAAAGCCAGAACCAACAGAGGGATGAATAAGAATGAAACAAGGCCAAAAAATTAATTGAAAAATAAATAAAACCAGAGAAAAGACAAACAAAATGGAAATACAGACACTAACATATCAATATTAACTCTAAATGTAAATGGACTAAACTGTTCAATAAAAAGACACGGAGTCGCAGGCTGGATTAAGAAACAAGGCCCGACCTTTTGCTGTCACCAGGAAACACATTTAACTAAAAAAGATAAAAATAGACTGAAAGTAAAAGGATGGAAAACAACCCTACAAGCAAAAGGACCAAAAAAGAAGGTAAGAACATCTATACTTATATAAGATAAAATAGATTTCAAACTCAAAAAGGTTAAAACAATAAAAGACCCAGACGGTCACTACATCATGATGAAGGGGACAATACTTCAAGAAGAAATAACACTCATTAACATATACTCACCCAATGAAGGGGCACCAAAACATATCAGACAACTATTATCATCTCTGAAAACCAACATCAGAGAAAACATGTATGTACTAGGAGACTTCAACACACCACTATCAACAATGGATAGATCAACGAGACAAAAAATAAGTAAGGACACTAAAGCTCTAAGTAAGGATCTAGAGCTTATGTGCTTAACAGACACCTATAGAACACTAAACCCAAAAAAATCTGAGCACACATTTTTCTCAGGTGCACACAGATCATTCTCCAGGATCGATCACATACTGGGATACAAAACAAACATCAACAGATACTCCAAGGTTGAAATCATACCAACCATCTTCTCTGACCATGAAGGAATCAAACTAGAAATAAGCCATAAAAAGAAGGCAAGGAACCCTTCTACTTTACAGAAATTGAAACCCACACTACTGGAAGACCACTGGAATAATGAAGAGATCAAATAATAAATTAAAAAAATACCTTGAGTTCAATAACAAGGAGGATACAGATTTCCTAAATGTGTGGGGTACAGCAAAAGCAGTAATAAGAGGAAAATATATAGAAATACAGGCTCACATCAACAAAAAAGAAATAACTCAAAGAAACAACCTAATCACACATCTCAAAGAAATGAAAAAAAAACAACAAAAAACCCTAAAACCAGTAGAAGAAAGGAAATACTAAAAATCAAAGCAGAAATAAATGAAATAGAAATGAAAAAAAAAAAACAACAACAATCCAAAAGATCAATTAAACCAAAAGTTGGTTCTTCAAAAAAATAAATAAAATAGACAAACCCCTAGCCAGGCTCACAAAGGAAAAATGGGAGAAAGCACAAATAAATAGGATCACAAATGCAAAAGGAGAAATCCCAACATACACAGCAGAAATCAAAGGAATAATCAGAAACTAATATGAACAGGTATATGCAAACAAACTCAACAATCTAGAAGAGATGGACAAATTCCTACAACTCTGCAGTCACCCAAAGCTAGCTAAAGAAGAAATAGAACACCTAAATAGTCCGATTTCAAGCAGTGAAATTGAAATGGTAATGAAAACCCCAAAAACAAAAGCCCTGGAGCAGATGGATTTACAAATGAATTCTACCAAATATTCAGAACAAATTAGTGCCTATCCTTCTAAACTCTTTCCAAAAATTGAGAAGGTATTTACTTTCTTATAGTTATTCTTTTTCCTGATCTCTTATTTAAGTTTTCTAGATTCATTCTATGAGTGAGACCATCCAGTATTTTTCTTTTTCTTTATGGTTTCCCTCCGTCCACACTATCTCCTCCCCTGTTCTGTCTGGTAAAGAGAAAATTTTTTCACATAGTCCAACTTTTCCTTTTGCTGTTTGCCACTATAATTTTTTTTAATTGTTGGCTTTTTATATTATAATCCACAGATGGGTGAGGCCAGTCGATGTCTTTCACTTTTTGACTTATCTCACTAGCATACGCTCTTCAGTGTCCACTTTGGTCCCTAAGGACACTAGTTCACCTCTTTAATAGCCGTGTGATATTCCATGGAGTGTGGATCCACATTCTCTATTCACTCCTCTGTCCCCTGCACTTAGGTTGGGGCCATGGCCGGCTACCGTGGACGGTGCTGATGGAAACACAGGTGTGCGTGGTCTGCACTGTAGAGTCTGCACATCTGGACAAATACCCGGATGTGGTTGCTCCATCCTGTGGTTGTCCTGTTAGTGTCTGAAGATGTCTCCACGTCATTCCCAGGACAGGGGAGAGGACTTTTCTCTCCCTCCCTCACCTTTTTGCTGTGTCCAGTCTCTGGATTTGTCCCTTCTCACAAGTGACAACAGTTTGGATTTCTATTTTCCTTATTATTAAAACAATTTGTTATGAGTTAAAAATTTGCATTAGACAAACCCTTAAAAATACCAGAAGGAACACACAGGGGCTGCCCACTGCACACTCACCCCACAGGTGAACTTGGGTACACACGCCAAGGTCCAGGAAGAAGAGCACATAGGAACAAGTGCCCCCCCCACACACACTAGAGAGCTTCTGTGTCCTGCACTGGGAGAAAATTGTGCACATCACACGCCTGACAAGGGCGAGTGTCCAAAGTACACAAAAACCTACAAACCCAGCAACAGAAAGAGACACCCCAATCCAACACGACTCGGACCCCCAGAGACTTTTTCCTGGGGGAGTTCAGGAGCCCGCAGCCTCTCACACCTTTTATTCAGGTTGAAACCGTCTCGGCTCCTGAGCGCGTCCACCTGCCTCACACCTGCAGCCACTTGAACATCCCTGACAGAGTCACAGGTCAAGTTTGTGAGACATAAAGTCTCAGCATTCCTGATGCTTCTGTTGATTTTAATATTGGATAGAATCTGAGTCCCCTGAATTAGTTCTGTCAGGTGATTTCCTGCGGCATCTGACTTGCAAATTGATGCTCTCCATCCATCCCAATCGCTGTCCCGCTGTCTCCCCACAGAGGCCTCCCAGGAGTCAGAGCACCTGAGTCTGCTTTCTGAGTCTCACTCGTGGGCACCCGGAGCTGGACGCTGCTCAGCCAGGATGGGCAGGAAGGACGGACATTTTCTCGTTGGCCGAGACACAACAACAGTCTCGGTGACCATGCGGGTTCCCAGTTAACCCCACGAGTGGCTCCCCAGCTTCTGCCCCCTTCTCCCTGAGCCCCTAAAGGACACCCCGCCTGGGCGCTAACCCTGCCTGCTGGGCAGGAGGTAAGGGCGTGTCCTCCCCCGGGGGGCTCGGCTCTGGGAGGAGTCCGGGGCCACCGTCAGTCAGTGTGGATGGTCACTGGTCAAAGGCGACTTGAGAAACGGCTGAACACGCGGTGCTCAGAACCACGATGCCCCGGGGAGACACAGGCGAGCCTTGGGGACCGCAGGCTGCCACTCGCGCTCCAGCTCAGAGGGGACACCCCTGTCGGCCTCTGGGCACTGGCCCGGGTCTGCCATCTCGCCAGTGCGCCTGCTGCCCCCGACCCCTGACCCGGGCCCCACTCCACACCAACCTCACGGCACCCATGCATGTCAGGGAAGTGAGGGTCCCCACCCGCAGCCCTGCAGCGCGGTCTGCACAGACCTGGTGGGCCTCGTCCCGGCCCCTGTCTCTTCAGAGCAGCCAATGGATCGTTCCTCTGTCAAACAAACAACACATGAGACAAAATGGAAGGCATTTTCCTTATCGTGGATGAAAGGAGACCACGGGGTGTATTTGCAAGAAACTCCAGAATCACCGTCCAGAATCACCGTCAGTTTCTGGGGCTGCAGCATCTAGGACTGCTTGTTCAGGGCAGGTCTCTCACGATGGCTCCGGCCTCCGCCCTCCCTCCCGTGTGTGCAGGGGAGGGTCCCAGCGTGTCCGTCCACGAGCTCATTTGTTGTCTGTGACCCTGACCTGGGGGGGGCCTGCGAGGACTCGGGGAGACCACACCCAAGAGAGGGCCCCCCACTCTACAGTGTCAGAGCCCAAGGTACACCCACCACAAGGACTCGCCGGATGGCGCCGTGTGGGCCTGACCCCCACTGCAAGGTCACCATCCGCCTGCATCAGACATGCCCGTTCACGTGTTGTTCCATTTCCAGGCGCTGAGGTAAACGGCCGTTTTGAATAAAATAATTCTGAGAGACGCGAACAAACCTGTGTCAGAAGACCCAGGTTCTTCCCCGGCTAGCTCCTGGGGGGTTTCTTGGTTGTCTCCCTCCGTGCCCCGCAACACCCCCAACCCCCCTTCCAGGCCCATGGGGTGCCCAGAGGTGGCGGTGACTTTCCCACTCCCTGTGGACAGGGCTCGTTCTGGTGTGACGCTGGGGCCACCCCTTCTACACGGGGTTGGGGGTGATGGGGCTGAGGGGATCAGGTCCTGCCCGCGGAGACTCCCGGGCATCTGACGCACTATGTAAAGGTCAGCATGGCACTATATGTCAATTTTTCTTTTCTTTTCTTTTCTTTTCTTTTCTTTTCTTTTCTTTTCTTTTCTTTTCTTTTCTTTTCTTTTCTTTTCTTTTCTTTTCTTTTCTTTTCTTTTCTTTTCTTTTCTTTTCTTTTCTTTTCTTTTTTTAAATGTTTATTTATTTATTTTACACAAGAACTGGGGTACAGACCAGATGTGTGGGAGAGTGAGAGGATTCACCAGAGACAGAGCGGGGAACAGAACAGGCAGACTGATGAAATACACTGCTGAGGGGAGCAGCGGGCCAGACAGGAGAGGTCTGTCGCACCATGTGGGACCCTTGCCAGCGGCTGGGGATCGAACTGGTGCTCAGAGGCTGCGGGCAGCTTCACAAGATGCGCTCAACCGCCTGCACCACCTAGGGAGGCCCTGGTCAGATTTCTTTAAAATTTTCTATTTTCCTTTGGACCAAACTTCTACATCTCTGTTGAGCCAGAGAGTTGATGTCATCAGTGACGTCACGTGAAGTTATGCGAGTTTACAACTTGCCATCATCCAAGAAATGCTTTATTCATGGGATTTGTTGCTTTAATTTTGGAGTTAATTTCCCACTCTGTAGGCACAGTGCCCCCTGGAGTCCACACAACACCCCATTAGTGCCTCCTCTTCTTCCATGCCCGTCCCCTTGCTTCTCTCTGTTCCCTCAGGTAACAGCACATTTTTTCACTAATCCTGACATCTGCTTTTGCTGCATTTGGTGAGGGAGCTTCTCTGTATTTCTGTTCCACAGACGAGTGAGGCCATCCGCATCTGTCTCTCACTCTCCGGCTCATTTCACTTCAGAAAACCACCTGAGGATCAAGCCATGCTGTCGAAAATGGCACAATTTCATCCTTTCACAGCTGGGTGGTACCCACTGAGCGTGGACCCACATTCTGTATTCACTGACCTGTGGCCAGCACTTGCGGGGGGGGCAGGACCGGCTACGGTGGATGGTGAGGCTGTGACCACGGGAACACGTGGTCTACTGCGACTCCCCCCAGAGTGTTGTGAGGACACACTCCAAGGAGAAGGGCACCGAGGGCATATGGACAAGTGTCCCCACACCCCAGGGAGTGTTTGAGGGTCAGTGACGCCATTCCCCGAAACAGGCCCCTGTGCTGGGTCTTGCGTGTGTGTCTGTGATGTGGCTCCGGGGCCAGACCACGGGCAGGCGCCTGTGTGATGGGGACCATGTGCCAAGGGACATGGGGATGAGGGCAGCATTGTCTGAGACCCAGAGGGTGGGAGAGGCCAGAGAAAAGCTGCGGGAGAGCCGTCAGCCCCCCGTCAGCGTTACAGGCCTGAAAACTCTTCCAGGGCCAAAAGCATCTTCATGCATGAGAACCGACCACAACCCCCACGGCCTGCAATGGCTGCACAACGGGGCCCAAACCAGGCTCCCAGAGCCCATGTGGGAAGTAAAATTAGCCTTTCAGGATGGATAGTGACGCTGGCGTTTCTCACCTCCCTGGAGAAGCCGTTTTCTTGTGGTGCCCGACTACAGGAAAGAACCTTGGTGACTCCTCCATCCTGCAACATCGCCGAGAGATTGACTTGAATGGCCTGGAAACTGCAGAGGATGTTTTGGGGGAAGAGTCTCCACCTAGCCTCTCCCCGCGGCCACACGCCCCGCAGTGGGACAGTCACGTGAGGTGGTAGCAGCGGCTCCCAGGCATGGCGGGATGTGGAGACCATCCCACGCCCGCACCACACGCACCTGTGCTGGTCAGCACTAGACAGGATCTGCTCCCTGAGGTGCGGCCCGTCCTCAGGCCCCTCATACTCCAGGCCACACACACAAGGCTTCTTCCCGTGGGCAGAGGACATGGCGGGCGTGACGGTCACCCAGGAGCCACATGCTACGCACAGCCGCCCACGATCGCGGCCCCCGCCACTGTCCCTCCCCACGTGAAGACCATGGAGACCCTCCCGTGAGCAGCAGCCGTCACACCCCACAGATGGGCAGGCGTGAGTTGGAGCAGCCATGCGCACGTGACCAAACACACACGCAGCAACGCGTGAGGGCATGAAACACCACACTTCAAGGGTCCAGTTTTCTTCCCTCTGTCGTACATTCTGGTGAATTTCTCTTTGTCCTCCTACCCTCTTTCCATCCTCCCTTAGTTCCATCCTGCTTTGTTCATGTCCCTTCCTCCAGCCTCGACCTCTTCACAAGCACCTCTGCAGATCCCCCCAAGAAGGGTGCGCAGGTGGTGACGGTCATTTGCCAGCTCCCTGTGGACGTGGCTCATCTGTGGCTTTCAACAGGGCCACACCTGGGTCCCTGTGGCTGGTCAGCGGATGATGAAAGAGGTCTTAGATGAAGATTAATTACAAGCTTTTTACAGAGTGCAGATGACATGCAAAATCACCTCTGACAACTCAGTGAACCAATTATCACTGAATGTGGGACAGGACGATGCCAATGAAGACAGTGAACTCAAAAAGGGCATTTGTCCCTCTGGAATAAAGTCACTCGATGGACAGAATCTGGACAGTGTCCAACACACGGACACCAGCTCAGGAGCTCAAATAGCCCAGCCCTGAGGCCCTGCTCTGTCCATGACGTGGCGCAGGATGGGGTGGAACATCCTGTGAGTGCTCAGAGGCTCCCCACGAGCCCTGACCATGGAGTGGGAGGCCGGGATGCCCTCTGTCCTGCCATGGCCACAACCTCAGGAGAGAGACTCGATACACCTGGAAGTTTCCACTCATACTGCAGGTATCTGCCCCCCAGCCATTGTCAGAGGGGAATCTATTCTGATTATAAAGTTTAAAAATTTCAAAAACTTCAAGCTTCATTTTAGTTTTGAGAAAGTACCATACTTCAAATACTGATTAATAAAGAAAACTATTAAAATAAAAGGTGGACAAAAAGTTGAAATTCACAATGCTGTATTAATCTACGATACGTTTCAATGGGGGAAACTATATTTTTTTACATTGTTCCAAAGATTATGACATTTTTATACGTTTAAGATATCAAGAAACATTGATTTATGGCATAAGACAATTATTGGCTCATAACTGTAATTTTAACATTTGCCACAGGAAGTGGGAGTGTATTAAGTAAGGGATAAATCACAAATGAATGAACTTAAATTGAAATAAAGATATAATGAGAACAAAAGTAAAAATAATACTTCTTATTCAATTTCACATTGTTGTTCACTTTTGCCCCTAAATACTATGAGACATGAAAGACAAGTGGAAATTAAATAACTTTTACAGAAACACTGTGGAATGTTTGCGGCTTGGACACTGAACTGAAGATGAGTGTGGAAATCTGAGTATTATCAATGTGAACTTGAATTGTTTAACTCCATCGGTGATGAATTCTTATTCATATTTTAAAATGGAGAAGTGACAGATTTTAAAAGAACCAGGAAGAGAATATTTGTCAACATATCATAATCATATTGATTTTAAATCAGTGAAATGTTGTTTACATGCAGGATCACCACTTATCCTGATTTATTAACTTGTTTTTATTAGAAATAATTGGAATTATTTCCACTAATTTATTACAATTATTATATATTATTACAGTCTTCTAAAAATACTTCCTCCCCAGGGCCTGCCCCTCTGTCACCCCACAGAGGGGGGAGAGGGGGAGGTTGGGGAGTGGGAGGAGAGAGGGCAGGGCTGCCCCGTGTCCAGACATCCCCACTCACGCACGGGCCTGGGGAAAAGAACAAACCTTCACATGGGGGACCCGGGGCCCTGTGACCAGCACACCCCACCCCATCTCCCTGTGCTCACCTGTCACCGTGGGAGCCTCCACAGAACAGGGTTTTGCTGGAGAAACAGGGACAGGCTCTCTAGGGTGGGGGAAGGGCTGTGCATGGTCAAGGGTCCTCCAGGACTGCACTGGACAACCTCTGGGAGGTGTGCTGGGCAGAGACACAGGGTCCAGGGCAGGAGGCAGAAGCAGCGGGGCTGTGGTGGTAGGGAGGGGTTGAGTGTGTTGTCAGTTGAGTTTGTTGACACATATGAGATTTCAACTTGTTAATGTTTTGCGCAGAGAGATGAAATTTTCAGCTCTTTACCAAATTTCAGAGACAGTTGAACAACATCATAATGATAAATGACATGGAAATGAAAGGTTGAAGACAGCAGGACACACAGATGAGAATATTAGACTCCGTAGGACCTAGAAGAAGTTATTACCCCGTAGAGAGTTTGAATTCACTATCCTACGCTGATAACCCATTTCATGCTCAATACTGGTAGATTTCACAATGTTTTCTTCCACTTCATTTTTTTATATGATGATGTCTCCAGGGGTGGCCAATCTCACGGTCATGACAGAATTTGTCCTCCTGGGGTTCCCCACCCAGGGGACCTTGGGCTTCTTGTACCCGCTGCTCTTCTCCCTGGTCTACCTGTGCACCCTGCTGGGGAACGGGCTCATCTTCCTCATCACCACCTTGGACCTGTACCACCACACCCCCATTTACTTCTTCCTGAGGAGTCTGTTTTTCTCAGACCTCTGCCTCATCACAGCCATGGTCCCCAAGTCCATTGCCAGATCTCTGAGGCACAGCAGTTCCATCTCCTTCCTGGGCTCTGTCGTGCAGGTCTTCATGGTGGTGGTTTCAGGAGCTACAGAGCTTTACCTGCTCATGGTGATGAGCCTTGACTGCTATGCTGCCATCTGCCACCCCCTGCACTATAGTGTCATCATGAGCAGGGATAGGTGTGTGCAGCTGACAGCTGTGTCCTGGCTGGGTGGGGGTCACTATGCTGTGATGCACACAGCTGGCACCTTCTCCATGTCCTACTGTGGGTCCAACGTGGTCCACCAGTTCTTCTGTGACGTCTCCCAGTTATTAGCTATTTCCTGCTCAGGAAATTTAATCAACAAACTTGTCCCCATTCTCATTAGTGTGGCATTGGTTATGTCCTGTTTCATTTCCAATGTGCACATCTTCTCTGCTGTCAGGAAGATCCCATCCACAGAAGGGAAGGCCAAGGCCTACTCCACCTGCCTTCCCCACCTGCTGGTTGTGGTGCTGTTTCTCTATGCTGGATTCTTTGCTTATCTGAAGTCAACCTCAGGGACCCCGTCCATGTCTGACCTGGTCATTTCTATGTTCTACACGGTGGTGCCCCCCACCTTTAATCCCGTCATATACAGTCTGAGGAACCAAGCCATGAAGTCGGCGTTGGGGAGACCGATGAAGGGCAGTTTCACCAGCAAGTAAAGCTCGCCCTTCTTTCCCTCGGCCACACAGACAGTCTACAAGTGCACGCCTGTGGATGTTGGTTGTGTCACAGGAACACCAGCCCCCCCCCCTTTGTCCTCTGAGCCCTTCCCTCCTTTCTCAGAGCTCTCTGGAGTTTGTTCCCCAAGACTTTTCAAGGGTTTCCCTGCTCACATGGGTGTACTTTGCCACCAGGAATGCGTGTTCACCAGGGGAACTGGTCATGGGCACTGTGGCACCATCAGTTTGTGTTTCAGGGAAAGGACAGAAAGGCCCAGGCAGGGGTGTACGGGGTCAGGCGGCACCAGCATTGGTCTCACAGACACAGGAGAGCTGCCAACAGCCACAGTGGATGCAGGGCTGGGGTGGATGCAGCACCTGCACTGGTCTAGAGGGCCAGGCCTACCCAGACCCCAAGGGTGCCGATGCACACCCCTCAGGAACTTCTGTTGGCATGTGGCCTCAGGACTGGCAGGATTGGAAGGGGTGGACAGGCCTTCGGGGGTCCAGGAACCGGGGCTGCTGTGGGGCCTCAGGAGAAGCAACCACACACACCCCCATACCACGATGGCCCCCAATCCCGCCCACCCAGGCCTCCAGTTCCACCACCCTCAGGGTGGTGCCATCTTGCTGGGCTGCTGTGGACTTGGCCTAGTGGTCACTGCGGACCCAGGGTCGGGGGGAATAGCACGTGGGCCCAGGACCATCCATCCCCGTGTCCTCAACAAATATCCCCCATTGTCTCTGCCTGGCTTGGTGGGGCCCCTGAACTCACAGGGGGAACCCACAGCCGGGAGAGGGGCCCCTACTCTGCTGTGTCAGAGCCGAGTCACAGACCACCCCATGGACACCCCGACAGCTCCGCCTCGGGACTGACCCACATTGGAAGATAAACACAAGCTTCCCTCACACACAACAACAGTTCAAATGTGATGACAGAGTTACAGGCGCTGAGAGTAAATGGTGTTTTTGAATAAAATAATTCTGAGAGACAAGAACAAATTCCCATGTCTGAAGACCCAGGTGCTTCCCCTTCTCGCTCCTGGAGGATTGCTTGGTTCCACCTCCCTCCCCCTCCTGCCTCCACATGCCCGTCCCCACTTGCCAGGCCCAGGAGGGTGCACAGGGGGTGATGGTGTCTGTCCAGCTCCCTGTGGACGTGTCTCATCTGTGGTTCTGACCACAGGCCACACCTGTCCCCGTGGCGGTCAGGGGAGGGGATGGGGCCTGAGGGGAACCAGGTCCAGTCCTCCCTGGGTGAAAACTAAGGAAATCGCCTCTGGCAAACTTGGTGCCCTAATTGCTCAGTGATGGTTATTTTAGGTTGAGGCCAATTAAGCAGATGAATGGGAGAGAGCATGGCCCTCCTCCCCGGGGATGACCTGGGTGGGGCTCGAGGACAGAGAGCACCTGGAGGACAAGCAGGTAGGTCAAAGCTCCTCAGGCCCCTGCCCTGGAGTCAGACTCGTGCCTGCCCTGAGTTTTCTGAGGCCTCAGAGCCGGCGCCACGGCCGCACAGCTGGGATCTGGCATCTCCTCTGCGGACGCCACTTGCTGGCTTTGCAGGAAGCAAAATTGAAAAGACAACAACTTGCTTTGCAGGCTGCGGGGGCTGTGCTGGCGTGTGTCCAGGATAGTCACTTGGGTTAAGGGGACGGGGCTACGTCACAGAAGCCAGAGTCGGAAGAGACCAAGAGGCCCTCCGGGGCGGCCGGATCCGAACGCGGAGCTGACCCAGTCACCAACGTGCCAGGCAGGACCACAGGTGCAGGGCAAGGGGAAGCAGCCAATGTGGGTGAGGTCTGGGGTGCCGGAGTGGTGGGTGTGGAAACGCCGCGGCCGGGGGGCTACCACCTAGGTCGGGTGCACCCCGTCATGCCATGTTACCTCAGCGATGAAAGGACCACAATTTAAAAAAAAAATATCCATAGATTTAAAAAATTCTAGCTTTGAGAACAAAGTAGAAATTGTTCATTTCACAATAACAGTAGTGGTAGCTTAAGGGGTATTTTATTGCCTGGTGCAGGAATTGTGCATTTTTCAAAGCCCACTGGCGGGAGCAGTTTCAGTGGAGAAAATGTTTTTTTCCCTTTAATTGAAGGTGTAGCTCTGATTGTGGTTTTCATAGATTTGCCCCTTTCCTGCCACATAGGACAGTCGTCTGGTGCCAGGGCTGCCCGCTATTTGTTCAGCCTGGGGCACACTCAGGGACTCTGTGTTCAATTCTAAGTGAAATCATAAAAATGAATGACAAGACATTAAACTCAGGGAAACCGAACAAACAAGGCTAAAGATCAAATACTAACACTGTCCTTCCCAGTCCACAGTTCGTCAATGGCATATCTGTTTTGGATGGAAATTCAGGAACTTGGAGGCAATGCCCGATGTGTTGAGACCTTTCATGTTGTGGTGAATAATGACTCTGTGAATGAATCAGCACAGCCTGGTCAGTGTCTCCTTAATCTCCTAGTAAAAGCCCAGAGGGTAGAGCCCCCTGTGTGGGGGTTTTGCAGAAAGCAGCATGGGGGGGGTCTCGTGGGGCAGGTAGAGCAGGTTCTGGCACAGGGAGCGGATCGCCAGGCCTTGCTGATGTTGGATTCCCAGACAGCAGGCACACGGGCTGGCTTGGCAGGGCCCGGGAGGATGGGACAGACACAAGCAGACCTGGTCCACTGATCATTCCGTTTATTGGAAAATACAGGAGGGTTTTCCAAGTCTTGTTAGTGTAACTTGAAATTTCAAATATTTGTGTCTTTCATATGAAAAGAATGGATGATGCAACAGGGCACATCCAGAGTGAAAATGCAATTCTTGACAGGACAAAGCTACTCAGAGACCAGCTAGGGATGAGACTCGGGAGGACCAGGAGTGTGGGTGGTGAGAAGCTGCTGTGATTGTTGTACGAGGCACCCAGTTACTCTCAGTATGGGGAGACTGGACAACACTGATTTCTTCCTCCCCACATTTTGTATAGTGATGGCTCCAGGGGTGACCAATCTCACGGCGGTGACAGAATTCGTCCTCCTGGGGTTCCCCACCCAGGGGACCATGGGCTTCTTGCACCCACTGTTCTTTTCCCTGGCCTACTTGTGTGCCCTGCTGGGGAACGGACTCATCATCCTCATCACCACCTTGGACCGGCACCTCCACACCCCCATGTACTTCTTCCTGAGGAGTCTGTCCTTCTCAGACCTCTGCCTCATCTCAGCCACGGTTCCCAAGTCCATTACCAACTCTCTGTGGCACAGCAGCTCCTTCTCCTTCCTGAGCTGTGTTGTGCAGGTCTTCATGATGGTTATTTCAGCAGCTACAGAGATGAGCCTCCTCACAGTGATGAGCCTTGACCGCTATGCTGCCATCTGCCACCCCCTGCACTATGACGTCCTCATGAGCAGGGACAGGTGTGTGCAGCTGACAGCTGTGTCCTGGCTGGGTGTGGGTCTCCATGCTGTGATGCTCACAGCTGGAACCTTCTCCTTGTCCTACTGTGGGTCCAACGTGGTCCACCAGTTCTTCTGTGATGTCCCACAGTTATTGGCTATTTCCTGCTCAGGAAATTTAATGAACAAACTTGTCCCCATTCTCATTAGTGTGGTGTGGGGTATGTGCTGTTTTATTTTCATCATCATTTCCTATGTGCACATCTTCTCTGCTGTCAGGAAGATCCCATCCACAGAAGGGAAGGATAAAGTCTACTCCACCTGCCTTCCCCACCTGCTGGTTGTGGTGCTGTTTGTCTCCACTGCATTCTTTGCTTACTTGAAGCCGACCTCAGAGACTCTGTCCATGTCTGACCTGGTCATTTCTATGTTCTACACGGTGGTGTCCCCCACCTTTAATCCTGTCATATACAGTCTGAGGAACCAAGCCTTGAAGATGGCTGTGGGGAGACTGATGAAAGGCCAGTACCCCAAGATGTGAGATATCACAATCTACAATTATAATCCCTCATTAATACAACTTTCCCCCCTAACTCTTACATGTCATCATTTATAAGCATAAATTTCTTACATTAGGATTATTCCCTTGTCACAAATTCATATTCTCTAAATCCTCACTATACTCCTGTTTCCTAAATTGCTACAATCCTTCCCCCAAGCCCTCCCTGTGTGATGTTCAAAACTGAATCCAGCTCATGGTTAAAAACTTGTATTTGGTGTAGAAAGAATTTTCTAGAACTCACATTTACCACCATTTACATAACGTGAAGCAGTAGTAAAGGGGTCTGTCCTCAGGACCACAAGGCCACGGGACCCCAGTCCTGGGACTCAGTTCCCACAGCCTGCATGTGTCTCCACCGAGGGCCTTGTCCTCGTTGATGGCAGGGGAGAGGTTGAGTGAACCCCCGTCCCTCATGATTCCTCATTGGGCGTCTTCCTCTAGGAGAAGATCCTGTTCTTGCTCAAATGACAAAGGGAAACCTCACTTGACTCTGCCGAGGTGGAAGGATGGATGCTTCCTTGGTTAGTTGGACTCTATGAGTGAAACCTGGAATGGATGGAATGTTAATTTCTATGATGCCTTTTAGATGCTGATGTGACTGCACCCCCTTGATGTGGTGTTTTCAAAAGTAAAGTTATATGAATTATCTTTGAAGACCTCCATTTCTACTTAAAAAATTATCATTTTTAATTTGCTGTGTTCATTTTTAGGTTCCTTAGTTTTCCAGATTCTATCTTGATTCTGTACAAGGTATTCACCTCCACCTTCTTGTAGATTAAACTAAAGTTCACTTTTATTCTACTTGGGAACAATATTATTATTTTATTATGTAAACTAAAGCATGGCATATTTGCAATTTTTTTTTATAATTCTACACATCTGCACTGCATGTCTTAAGATATCACTCTTATTATCCTAACACTGAGACCGTGAGCTGGGTGATGTTCCTCCTCTCCAGAGTAGGTCACTGGGTCTCCAAGCCCTCCTGACAGATGAGCACATTTTGTCCACAAAACTATTTATGATAATAAAATGTAGTTAATCATAAGATATGAATCATCCATGCAAATATCAGAATGAAACCTGAGTTAGAAAATCACTCACAGTGATAGTCATTTCAGTGATAGCATGAGAGCACAGTCCCCATCCCTTGGATATCACGTCATTCCCTGGTCAGATTCCTCTTGATGCATTTTTTATTTTTCCTTGAAGAAATCCAGTGAGTGTCTGTGAGAAGGGATCTTTACCATGAGTGTTTCATCCCAACATCATGTTAATTTGTTATTTGTTCTTATCAAAGGAGTAGACTCATTGAGACTTCTTACTGTTTTCACCGTGGGTCACTATTCACTCCCCCACATGCACCAGTGTCCACTCAGAATCTACTCAATGCCCTGCAGTGTCTGGCCCCTCTGTGTACACTTCTATCTCCTCCTTGGTTCTGTCTGGTAATGACCAAATGTTTGCACTCAGTCCAACATTTCCTTTTGTTGTTTGCCCTGACCCAGTTCCCCACCCCACACCAAGCTCACGGCACCCACACATGTCAGGGAAGTGAGGGTCCCCACCCGCAGCCCTTCAGCGCAGCCTGCACAGACCCAGGTGGGCCTTGTCCCAGCCCCTATCTCCTCAGAGCAGCTGGCGGATCGTTCCTCTGTCACACAAACAACACATGAGACAAAATGGAAGAAATTTTCTTTATCATGGATCAAAGGAGACCGTGGGTGTATTTGCAAGAAACTCCAGAATCACCGTCAGTTTCTGGGGCTGCAGCTTCTGGGACTGCTCATCAGGGTGGGTCCCTTATGCTGTCTCCGGCCTCCGCCTTCCCTCCTGCGCGTGCAAGGGAGGGTCCCAGCTTGCCTGCCACGAGCACATTTCTTGTCTGTGACCCTGACCTGGGGGGCCTATGAGGACACGGGGAGACCGCACCCAGGAGAGGGCACCCCACTCTGCGGTGTCAGAACTGAGGCACACCCTCTGCGAGGACATGCAGGACGGTGCCGCCACAGGCCTGACCCCCATTGTAAGGTCACCACCCACCTCTGTCAGACACTCCCGTTCACATGTTGTTCCATTTCCAGGCACTGAGGTAAACGGCCTTTTCGAATAAAATAATTCTGAGAGACGCGAACAAACCCGTGTCAGAAGACCCAGGTGCTTCCCCGGCTCGCTCCTGGGGGATTTCTTGGTTGCCTCCCTTCCCCCACTCCACACCCCAAACCCCCTGCCAAGCCCAGGGGGTGGCCGTGGGTGGCGCAAATTTCCCAATCCCTGGGGATGGGGCTCGTCCTGGCATGATGCCAGGTCAACCCCGTCCCCGCAGGGTCAGGGGGGTGATGGGGTTGCGGGGGGACCTGGCCCTGCCCGCGGAGCATCCTGGGCGCCTGACACACTATGTAAAGGTCAGCATGACACTATACATCAATTTTTCTGTTTTTTTTCTTTTCTTTTCTTTTTTTAAAGATTTTTTTTTATTTATTTTATACAAGAACCGGGGTACAGGCCAGATGTGTGGGAGAGTGAGAGGATTCATCAGAGCCAGAGCGGGGAACAGAACAGTCAGACTGACAAAATCCACTGCTGAGGGGAGCAGCGGGACAGACAGGAGAGGTCTGTGGCGCCATGTGGGACTCTCGCTGGCCAGCCGGGATTGAACTGGTGCTCAGAGGCTGCGGGCAGCTTCACAAGCTGCGCTCAATCGCCTGCGCCACCAGGGGAGGCCCTAGTCAGATCTCTTTAAAATTTTCCTTTGGACCAAACTTCTACATCTTTGTTGAGCTGGAGAGTTGATGCCATCAGTGATGTCACATGTGGTTATGCGAGTTTACAACTTGCCACCATGCAAGAAATGCTTTATTCATGGGGTTTGTTGCTTTAATTTCCCACTCTGCAGGCACAGAGCACCCTGAATTCCACAAAACACCCCGTTAGTGCCTCCTCTTCTTCCATGCTCTTCTGCTTGCTTCTCTCTGTTCCCTCAGGTAACAGCACATTTTTTCACTAAGCCCGGCATCTGCTTTTGCTGCATTTGGTGAGGGAGCTTCTCTGTATTTCTGTTCCACAGAGGAGTGAGCCCATCAACATCTGTCTCTCACTCTCTGGCTCATTTCACTTCAGAAAACTACCTGAGGATCCAGCCATGCTGTCGAAAATAACACAATTTCATCCTTTCACAGCTGGGTGGTACCCACTGAGCGTGGACCCACATTCTGTATTCACTGACTTGTGGCCAGCACTTGGTGGGGGCCAGGACCGGCCATGGTGGACAGTGCGGCTGTGACCACAGGAGCACGTGGTCTGCCATGACTCCCACCCCAGAGTGCTGTGAGGACACAGTCCAAGGAGAAGAGCGCCGAGGGAGCATGGACAAGTGGCCCCACACCCCAGGGAGTGTTTGAGCCTCAGAGATGCCATCCCTGAAGCAGGCTCCAGTGCTGGGTCTTGCCTGTGTGTTTGTGATGTGGCTCCGGGCCGGACCACGGGCAGGCGCCTGTGTGACAGGGACCATGTGCCAAGGGACAAGGGGGATGAGGGCAGCGTCGTCTGAGACCCAGAGGGCAAGAGAGGCCAGAAAAAAGCTGTGGGAGAGCCGTTCAGCCCCCGGGTCAGTGTTACAGGCCTGAAAACTCAACCAAGGCCACAAAAGCATCTTCATGTGTGAGAACCGACCATGACCCGCGTGGCCTGGATGGCTGCACAACGGGGCCCAAACCAGGCTCCCGGAGCCCATGTTGGACGATAAATTAGCCATTCATGATGATGGTAACGCGGTGTTTCTCACCTCGCCTGAGAAGCCATTTTCATGTCGTGCCCGACTACAGGAAGAGCCGCCTTGACGCCTCCGTCCCCACAACGTCGCCGAAAGACTGACTTAAATGGCCTGGAAACGGCGGAGGACGTCGCACAGGAAGCGTCTCCGCCCAGCCTCTCCCCTGCGGCCTCACGCCCCACCATGGGATGGTCGCGTGGAGGTGGTGACGGCGGCTCCAGGGCGTGGCAGGACGCGGAGACCTTCCCACACGCACGCCACACACACCCACGCTGGTCAGCGTGAGGCATGATCTGCTCGCTGAGGGGCGGCACGTTCCCAGGCCCCTCACAGTCCAGGCAACACACACAAATCCTCCTCCCTTGGGGCAGAGGACACGGTGGGTGTGACGGCCACCCAGGAGCCGCACGCCACGCACAGCTGTCCACCAACCACCACAGCCCCTCCCCACGTGAAGACCAAGGAGAACCCCCTGCGAGCAGCAGCTGTCACTCCCCACAGACGAGCAGGCGTGAGGCGGAGCAGCCACGCGCATGTGACCAAACACACACGCAACAACACGTGAGGACACGAACCTTCCCCTCAGAGGGTCCAGTTTGCTTCCTCTGTCGTTCATTCTGCTGAATTTCCCCCTGACCTCCCATCCCCTCCTTCCCCTCCCGGCCTGCCTTTTCCCTTCCAACCTCCATTTCCCTTCCTCACCCTCATCCCCACCCACTTCCCAGGTCCCCCCATGAAGGGCACAGGTGGGTGACGGTGACTTTCCAGCACCCCTTGGACGTGGTTCATTAAGGCTTTGATGACGGGGCCACACCTGGGTCCCCTGAGGCTGGACAGTGGTGATGAAAGAGACCTTTGAGGAACATTAATTACAAGCCTTTCCTACAGGGTCACAAGACACACAAAATAGCCTCTGACACACTCAGGGCACTAATTGCTCACTAGGATGTGAGACAGGATGACGCCAACTAAGACAGTGACCTGAAAAATGCACTTGTGCCTCAGGAGGAAGGTCCCTGAGGGCTGGAATCTGGAAAGTGTCCAACACGCGGACACCAGCTCCAGTGCTCAAATAGCCCAGCCCTGAGGCCCTGCTCTGTCCATGAGGCGGCGCAGGATGGGGTGCAACATCATGTGAGTGCTCAGAGGTTCCCTACGAGCCCCGACCATGGAGTGAGAGGCCGGGATGCCCTCTGTCCTGCCATCGGGCAACCTCAGCGGAGAGGCTCGACACGACAGCTGAAACTTCTCCCCCAGACAGCAGGTATCTGCCCCCAGCCGCTTGCAGGGGAGAATCCACTCAGACCTGAATGACTTTGGAGCTCATGCTTTATTTCAGACTTGAGGAAGTGTCGTAAGCTATTCATTTATAAATAGCAAAAACTGATGCTAACATTATGCAATGTGCTCAAATTCTCAATGCCGTATTGTGCAGAGATGACTTGCAATGTGAGAAAAAATATTTTCCTCTAACTTGAGGCATGTATAAGATTTTTCCTTGAACACATTTGTGATATTAGAGGCATTTCATGTACAGTGTCACCTTGCATGGGTGGCAGCCTTGGGGGTGGCGCGGGGCAGCGTAAAAATCACTCCAAGTGCAAGCAGAGACTCCTAGAGGGCCACTCCGTCCTGCTGCCACCTCATGGGCAGCGCAGGGCCTCAGAACTGGGCTATTTGAGCTCTGGAGCTGGTGTCCGGATTGTCCCCTTTATATTTGTATAGTTACATGTAATTCCATTGTATAATTAAAGATATATTCTTATTTTTAAATTATATTTAAGATGACTCCATATATTCCTATAGCTTTAATTGTTTCTCTTAACACTTAGATGTTCTTTGATATTCTGTGTGTACTGGTGTGTGAATTTCTAGCCACTCTTTGCTGTTCTCCAATTCTGTGCTCCTGGCTGAAGTTTTCTCACTGGGGAAGCATCACCAGTCTCTAAGGCAGCTTCCCCTCTAATGTCACTGATCCTCAGGGTCACGTGTGGGACCAGGGGACACGGGTAGGACAGAGGCCCCTTTAGTTGGTGAGTGAGGCCTTCACAGCATAAATAAGGCCCGAAGATACATAGTGAATCGAGTAGTCATGACCGTGTGTCGATAAGGACCACACGTGATGTGGTGGAGACCCTCCCGGAAGCTCTGGTGTGGGTGCCTCCAGCATTTACCATAAACATGCCAAGCACAGTGGACACCAGAAATAAGACAGGGACTTGAAAGCTGTTATTTTCAGGTGCAGTATAATCACTAAAAACTGACAATATCTAGTGGGTAGGGTTTTTTAATAAACAGTAAAGGGGGAGCCCTTGGTGGTACAGTGGGTACAGCACAATGCTGTGAGTCCTCAGAGGCGACCCCACAAGCCCTGACCATGGAGTGAGAGTGACTCTACGACTGAGGAGCCAGAGCAGGCACTAGAGCAGGGAAAGCAGGGAGATGGTGCTGGGAGAAGCAGACACACACAGCAGAGTGAAGCAGGTCCTGCCCCACAACCTACAGAAGAGTAAACTCAAGCAGGCAAATGCCTGTTTCCATGTGTGACGTTAACATCGTCATGCAGCAAACCTAAGGATACAACACCATGAGCAGAAACCCTAAAACACTATTTCCTAAAGATTAAAAGCAAATTATCCCAACAAAAGGACAGTTCTAATGTAAGTGCAGGGACAGGTGCCGGGGTGGAAAAGAAACGCAGGATACACAATTTGAGAGATGAGTAAAGTTTCTCTTCCCGAAGGGCTAGTGACCCACGTGGTCACTCACTTATGCTGGACGTCCATTGGCTTTCCTCCCCACTCCCCCTCCCTGGGCTCCCTCCTGCCTTTCTCCATGTCCCTTCACTCCAACCTCCGGTCTTCCCGCATCCACCTCACGCCCATCCCCAGGGCCTCTCCGTGAAAGGCACACGGGGGATGACAGACAAATGTCTAGTTGTCTAGACAGGGACTCAGGGCACTGTTATGACTGATGGTGCCCACCACGGCGGATACGACAGGTGGGGAATGGAACCTGGACATGAGCATTTGTCTATTCACTCCCATAGAGGTGTGAGCCAGACACAACATCACATCCACACACCAAGTGTGATGGATGCTCCAATTAACACAGTCAAGTAAACACACACTTTCCCTTGGGAGGAAGATCCCTGAGGACTGGAATCTGGACAGTGTCCAACACGTGGACACCAGCTACAGAGCTCAAATAGCCAAGCCCTGAGGCCCTCCTCAGTCCATGAGGCGACGCTTGACGGGGTGCAACATGCTGTGAGTCCTCAGAGGCGACCCCACAAGCCCTGACCATGGAGTGAGAGGCCAGGATGCCCTCTGTCCCGCCATGGGGACAACCTCAGGAGAGAGACTCGACACATCAATGGGAACTTTCCCCCCAGACTGCAGGTATCTGCCCCCAGCCATTTGCAGGGGAGAATCCACTCACACTTGAGGTTTTTCAGATTCAAGCTCCATTTTAGACTGGAGAACACGCTGCAGTTAAACTATTCACTTTGTAAATCATGACAACTAATGCTGATGGGGCCCAAGTCGTCGTGTCCCACTACCCTGTCAGCCTGGGTGAGACTCGGTGAGAGAAAAAAATATTCTCTTGTAATTTACAATGCTCAAACACAATGACTTTTAACACATTGAGCATATTAGAAGATTGTGACTTAGGGGAGATGTGACGATTTCTGCTGCACACCTGGGATGAGCATCAGCACACTCAGTGGGTTCTGGGCACTGAATAAAATCACAGCAATTAATAGAATTGAATGGTAATAAAGATATTCCAGAGGGAATTAAAATTACACTTATTGTTCAATTCAGAATGTTATGCCTCTTATCCTAAACGTGATGACAGATATGAGTCAGGTGGAAATTCAATAACTTGTTAGCAACACTGTTGATGTCTTCATGGCTCTGGCACTAACATGATGGTGGTGCCGACATCTGTCTATTTGTGGACGTGAACTTGGTATTTTTCCCCAACTACACACTCAGGGATTGTAAGTGTAATTGTAAAATGAGTCACAGTATTTAACCAGGGTCTGGGGGAGATATGTCAAGTTATTTTATCCATTTTAAATATGTACTAAAGGTCACTCGATAGATGTCAACATTTTTCACCACCACGAACCCTGATTTATTTCCTTGATTTTATTAAATTTCTGGAAGTATTCCCACCAAAGTGTTGCAATTATTATATATTACTATATTCTCCTAAAAACCCTGCCTCCCGAGGGTCTGCCCCTCTGTCTCCCCACAGAGTGTGGAGAGGGTGAAATTGGGGAGGGGGAGGAGAGAGGGCAGGACTGCCCCATGTCCAGATGGCCTCACTCATGCATGGGCCTGGGGGGAGGAACAAACCCACACCCGGGGGACCCGGGGCCCTGGGACTGGCAGGGACAGCCACACATACAGACCATCCGGCTCAGCCCTGGACCAGCCTCCTCCCTGCAAAGACGTGCATGAGTCTGAGGGGGACAGAGAGGCCAGGGAGGGACCCAGAGGTGGACGAGCCCATCCTGCAGGAGGGACGTGTGTGTGTGACCCAGGAAGAGACTCTGCTGGAAACGTGGTCTCTGAGTCCTCAGATGTGGGGAGTCAGGGCCAGGGGGTTGAGGAGACTAGGGGATGGACCAGGAGTCAGCAGTCAGGCCACAGGGGCAGGAATCTGACAGAGGAGGCATCAGGACATGCTACACGGTGTCGCAGAGCCCAGATCATTCAGTTTTGGGACAGTGTCAGGTACTGGGGAGCAGGAAAACGGGGACACACACACCCCATCTCCCTGCACACCTGTCACTGTGGGGTCTCCCCAGACCAGGGCTGTGCTGGAGGAGCAGGGACAGGCTCTCCAGGTTTAGTAGGGGCTGGGCATGGTCACGTGTCCTCTGGGACTGTGCCCTGGACAACCTCTGGGAGGTGTGCTTGTCCGAGACGCTGGGGCCTGGGCAGGAGTGGGAGCCGCGGGACTGGGAATGACTGAGCACTGGTGGTCTATCAATTCAGTTTAGTGACATACCTGATATTCAGGTTTTATCATGGTCATTTAAAATTTCCATTTCTTCACGAATTTATGGACACATGCTTGGACAATATATCAATAGCACTTTTACATTAGATAAAATATGAATAGAGGAAATGTAAGAGTTACAGGCATTCCAGAAGGTGAGGAGAGAGACAAAGGAACTGAGAAATTATTCAAGGAGATAATTGAAGAAAAAGTCCCAAGCATAAAAAAGGAGACAAATATAGACATACAAGAAGTGAGAAGAACTCTCAATTACCACAATGAAAAGAAAACTGCAGTAACACACCTAATAGTAAAGCTTGCAAGAGTCCAAGACAAGGAAAAATAATGGAACTGGCAAGGGGGAAGAAACAGATAACTTATAAGGGAAAACCAATCAGGTTAACTTCAGACTTCTCCAAAGAATCATTACGGGCAAGAAGAGAATGGAGTAACATATTCAGCAAACTTCATGACAGCGAATGTCAACCAAGAATACTTTACCCTGCAAAGCTCTCCTTCCTCTATGAAGAATAAATATGGGCCTTCCCAGACAAACAGAAACTCCAGAAATTCATCACAACTCAACCTCTGCTCCAAAAAATTCTACAAGAAGTCCTAAAGACAAAACCACCAGAGGAATGAACAAGAACAGAATAAAGCAAGGAATAAAATCACAAAAAAAGACAACCAAAATGGCAAAGACAATGCCAATATATCAATATTAACTCTAAATGTAAATGGATTAAACTCATCGATAAAAAGACACAGAGTATCAGGCTGGATTAAAAAACAAAATCCAACCTTCTGTTGTCTCCAGGAAACACATTTAACCACAAAAGGTAAACACAGACTGAAAGTAAAAGGTTGGAAAACAATCCTAAAAGCAAATGAACCAAAAAAGAAGGCAGGAACAACCATACATATATCAGATGAAATAGACTTCAGATTAAAAAAAGTAAAAAGAGACATAGATGGAGACTACATTATGATCAAGGGGACAATACATCAAGACGCTATAACACTCATCATCATATACTCACCAAATGATGGGGCACCAAAATATATGAGACAATTATTATCAGCTCTGGAAGCAGATATTAAAGAAAATGCATATATAGTGGGAGACTTCAACACCCCATTCTCACCAACAGATAGATCAATGAGACAAAAAATAAACAAAGACACTAGAGCTCTAAATAAAGACATAGAACTCATGGACTTAACAGACATCTGTTGGACACTGGCACCTAAACAAAGAAAACTATAAAACACTGTTATAAGAAATAGAAGAAAACTCAAAGAAATGGAAAGACATCCCCTGCTCATGGATTGGAAGAATTAACATTATCAAAATGGCCATCCTACCAAAAGCAATATACAGATTCAATACTATTCCAATTAAAATTTCCATGTCATTCTTCAAAGAAATAGAAAAAATATTGATGAAATTCATATGGAGCCGACAAAAACCCCAAATAGCCAAAACCCTCCTGAAAAAAAAAAAAAAAAAAGAAGGGAATGGAGGCATCACTCTCCCAGATTTCAAACTGTACTACAAAGCCATAATAATCAAAACTACATGATATTGGAACCAGAACAGATACATGGACCAATGGAACCAAATAGAAAACACAGAAATAAACCCACAGATATATTTTTAACTAATCTTCGACAAAGGAGCAAAGAATATGCACGGGAGCAAAGAAAGTTTGTTCAACAAATGGTGCTGGGAAAACTGGGTCAATACATGCAAAAGAACAAAGCTTGACCACTACCTCACACCATGCACAAAAACCAACTCAAAATGGATTAAAGAACTAGACATAAGAACTGAAACCATAAAATACATAGAAGGAAATATAGGCGAAACACTACATGATATGCACATCAAAGACATCTTTACAGACACATCACCCAAAGCAGTGATTGTGAAGGCAAAGATAAACAGCTGGGACTACATCAAATTAAAAAGTTTCTGCACAGCAAAAGAGACAGTAACCAAAACAAAGAGAAACCCTACCAACTGGGAGAACATGTTTGCACCCAACACTAATGATAAAGGACTGATCACAAAAATCTACAAAGAGCTGATGAGACTCACCAAAAACAAAGAAAATAATCCAGTCAAAAAAAAATGGTCAGAAGAGCTAAAAAGAAACTTCTCCAAAGAGGAAATGCAAATGGCCAACAGGCATATAAAAAAATGTTCAACATCACTTGTAATCAGGGAAATGCAAATCAAAACTACCATGAGATACCATCTCACACCAGTGAGAATGGCACATATTAAAAAAAAAAAAAAACTAGCATCAACAAATGTTGGTGAGGTTGTGGAGAAAAAGGAACTCTCCTGCACTGCTGGTGGGAGTGCAAACCTGTCCAACCACTATGGAGAGCTGTGTGGAGATTTCTCGACCTACTAAACATAGAGCTTCCATATGATCCAGCAATTCCACTCCTAGGTATTTACCCAAAGGACACAGAAACATCAATTCCAAAGAGTACCTGCACTCCTATGTTTATAGCAGCACTATTTACAATAGCTAAGCTTGGAAACAACCCAAATGTCCAAAATTAGATGACTGGATCAAAAACATGTGGTATATAGACACCATGGAATATTACTCAGCAATCAAAAAAGATAAGCACATGCAATTTGCAGCAACATGGATGACACTGGAAGGGATCATGCTCAGCGAAATAAGCCAGAAAGAAAAAGAAAAATACTGGATGGTCTCACTCATAGCAGGAATCTAGAAAACTTAAATAAGGGACCAGGAAAAAGAATAACTATAAGAAAGTAAAAATCAAAATCAACAAACACCTATGAACCAGAGACACTCTACGGGGGTGGGGGTCGGGGAAAGGAGGGATTGTGGTCAAAATAAGGGGGTTGCAATTGTATGGGGTATATAAATAATAAAATTTGAATTAAAAAGATAATATATTAAATGATTGTGATTATTTGAGATTGCTATGGGAAATAAACCAACGATCATACTATAAAAAAAAGAATAACTGGGCCTCCCCGGTGGCGCAGTGGTTGAGCGCTGGGTTGCGAAGTTGCCTGCGGCCTCTGCGGCGCCGGTTCGATCCCCGGCTGCTCCCCGGCCACCGGAGGAGGGTCCCACATGGCGCGCAGACCTCTCCTGCTGCCCGCTGCTCCCCTCAGCAGTGTACTTCAGTCCTTCTGCCTGCTCTACTCCCCGCTCTGGCTCTGGTGAATTCTCTCACCCTCCCGCGCTTCTGACTGTACCCAGTGCATGTATAAACAAACAAACAAATAAATAAAAATAAAATTTATAAAAAAAAAAGAATAACTATAAGAGAGAAAATATCAAAATCAACAAACAACTATGAACCAGAGACACTCTAGGGGGAGTGGGGGGTGGGGAAAGGAGGGATTGGGGTCAAAATAAGGGGGTTGCAATTTTATGGGGAATATAAAAATAAAATTAAAAAAAAAGAAAAGTACAAAATCAACACATGAACATCAATTGCCTTCCTATATGCAAAAAATGAATCAGAAGTTAAGAATTGAGAAGGCAATCTTACATATAATCACAAAATTACCTAGGAGTAACCCTACAACAGGAAGTGAAGATACCCAGAAAATAAGACATTCTTAGAATAAATAGGAAACATAAAAAAAGGGAACAATATGCCATCCTCATGGACATGAAGAATCAGGATTACAAAATATCCATCGGACTCAAGCAATTTACAGATTCATGCAATCCAAATGAAAATTTCAATGGCATTTTCAAACATATGATACAAACATTACAGAAAGCATATGGAACTACAAAAGACCACAAACAGCCAAAACAGTCTTGATGAAAATGAGTAAGAAAGGAGGAAGCATACTTACAGACTTAAAACTGTATAGAAAAGCTCTGATAGTTAAAGCAGCATGACATTGGGACAAAAACAGTCAGGCTGGCCACTGGAATATAACAAGGGCCCAGGAACCCACCCTCATCAAGATGGACAGTGACCATACGACAGAGGAGCCAGAGCAGGCACTGTAGCAGGAAAATGGGGAGATGGTGCTGGGAGAAGCAGACAGACACACTCAGCAGAGTGAAGCAGGTCCTCCCCACCCCCTACAGAATAGTAAACTTAAGCAGATAAATGCCTGTTTCCATGTGTGATGTCACCGTCGTCATGCAGCAAACCTAAGGTTATGACATCATGAGCAGAAACCTTAATATTCTACTCCATTTTGTTAAGGTTAAAAGTAAAATTATTCAAACCTAATAACAGTTCTAATGTAAGTGCAGGGACAGGTGCTGGGGTGGAAAGAACTGCAGGATACACAATTTCACAATTTCTTCTCGCAGGGCTGGTGACCCCCGTGGTCACTCATTTCTGCTGGACGTCCATTGTCTTTCCACCCCACTCCCCCTCCCAGAGCTCCCTCCTGCCTCTCTCCGTGTCCCTTCCTTCCTGTCCAGGCCTTTCCACATGCCCCCTCATGCCCATCCCCAGGGACTCTCCGTTAAGGGCACACAGGGGGTGACGGGTGACTGTCCAGCTGTCTAGACAGGGACTCAGGGCACTGTTATGACTGATGGTGCCCACCACGGTGGACCCAACAGGTGGGGAATGGAACCTGGATATGAGGATTTGTCTATTCAAGTCCATAGAGGCATGAGCCAGACACATCACATCTGCAAGCCAAGTGTGATAATTACTCACTGAGATGCACTGTAGGACGCTCCAATTAACACAGTCAAGTAAACACACACTTTCCCTCGGGAGGAAGGTCCCTGAGGGCTGGAATCTGGACCGTGTCCAACACGCGGACACTAGCTAAAGAGCTCATTTAGCCCAGCCATGAGGCCCTGCTCTGTCCATGAGGCGGCACAGGATAGGGTGCAACATCCTGTGAGAGCTCAGCGGCTCCCCACGAGCTCCCACCATGGAGTGAGAGGGTGGGACACCCTCTGTCCTGCCATGGGGACAACCTCAGGAGAGAGACTCGACACGGCAGCGGGAACTTCCTCCCCAGACTGCAGGTATTCTGTTCTTAAACAGTTTTTAGAATGGAAATCATTCAGAATTGACTGTTTTTAGATTTAAAGCTTAACTTTAGATTTGAGAATTCAAGTAATTAAAATATTAATTTTATAAATCACGAAAACTAAAAAATTCTGAAGGTGCACAAGTTTCTCAGTTCCCCACTGTGTTACCATGCTGAATGAGTCTCAGAGAGAGGAAATACACTCTCCTGGAATTTAAAGTGTTCAAAGGATTGAACAGAACATTGTGGTGCATCGTGTATGTGACAATTAATGCTTCATAACTGGGATTTGAGCATTCGGCACCCTGAGTCCTTCTGGGAACTGTACAAAAGCACAATAACTAACGGAATTACATTGTGACGAGGAATGTCTCTTTACAGACATTAACTTGTTTTTTTTATTTTTATTTTTTCCAACTCCACCACTCAGGGGTCATTAGTGATATTGCACAGGAAGAGAATATGCCAGAGCTTCTGTCATCATTACCAATACCAGTCTAAAGATGTCAATATCTTGGACCATCTCATTACATGATTTATTTTCCTGTTTTTATTAAATTATTAGGAAGATTCCACCAATGTGCTGTAATTATGTTACTATGTGACCTTAAAAATCCTGCCTCCCCAGGGCCTGCCCCTCTGCCACCCCACAGAGAGAGGAGAGGATGATATTGGGGGTGGGGGAGGAGAGCGGACAGGGCTGCCCCATGTCCAGATGTCCCCACTCACGCTCGGGCCTGGGGGGAGGAACAAACCCACACCCAGGGGACCCGGAGCCCTGGGACCGGCAGGGACAGCCACATGCTCAGACAATCCGGCTCAGCCCTGGAGCGGCCTCCTCCCTGCACAGATGTGCAGAGTCTGAGGGGGACAGAGGGGCCTGCAGGGACCCGGGGTGGACGAGCCCATGCTGCAGGAGGGACATCTGGTGTGACCCAGGAGGAGACTCTGCAGGACACGTGGTCTCTGTGTCCTCAGATGTGGGGAGTCAGGGGCAGGGAGATGAGGAGACGAGGGGATGGACCAGGAGGCAGCAGTGAGGCCACAGGGGCAGGAATCTGACAAAGGAGGTGTCAGTACACACCACATGGGGACACCGAGCCCAGATCATTCAGTTCCAGGACAGTGTTGGATCCTGGGGAGCAGGAGAAGGGGGACCCGCACACCCCATCTCCCTGCACACCTGTAACTGTGGGACCTCCCCAGACAGGGCTGTGCTGGGGGAGCAGAGACCAGAGACAGGCTCTACAAGGTGGGGAGGGGTGGGCATGGTCACGTGTCCTCTGGGGCTGTGCCCTGGACAACCTCTGGGAGGTGTGCTGGGCGGAGACACCAGGGCCTGGGCAGACCGGGGAGCAGCAAGACTGAGGCAGTTGGGAGGGACAGTCAGTTGGGTTTGTTGAGAGGTTTGAGATTGTAATTCTTAAAGTTCTGTAGGGTCAGTGGAAATCCTCAAGCCTTCACCTATTTTCAGGACATGTTTGGACAGTGTGATAAAGTCACCTCACATGAGATGGAAATGAAAGCTTGAACACAGCAGCACATGCAGTTGAGGATACTAGATGCCATGGGACCTAGAAGGAGTAATTACCTGGTAGATAGACTGAATCATTATCCTATGCTGGCAACCTACTTATGTTCAATATTAGAATATTTGACAATGTTTTCTTCCTCTTTATTTTTTTAATGGAGATGATGGCCCCAGGGGTGACCAATCTCACGGCCGTGACAGAATTCGTGCTCCTGGGGTTCCCCACCCAGGGGACCATGGGTTTCTTGCGCCCGCTCCTCTTCTCCCTTGTCTACCTGTGTGCCCTGCTGGGGAACGGGCTCATCGTCCTCATTACCACCCTGGACCGGCACCTCCACACCACCATGTACTTCTTCCTGAGGAGTCTGTCCTTCACGGACCTCTGCCTCATCTCAGCCACGGTCCCCAAGTCCATTGCCAACTCTCTGAGGCACAGCAGCTCCATATCCTTCCCGGGCTGTGTCCTGCAGGTCTTCATGGTGATTCTTTCAGCAGATGCAGAGCTGACCCTGCTCACGGTGATGAGCCTTGACCCCTATGCTGCCATCTGCCACCCCCAGCACTATGACATCATCATGAGCAGGGACAGGTGTGTGCAGCTGACAGCTGTGTCCTGGCTGGGTGGGGGTCTCTATGCTGTGATGAACACAGCTGGAACCTTCTCCTTGTCCTACTGTGGTTCAAACATGGTCCACCAGTTCTTCTGTGACATCCCCCAGTTATTGTCGATTTTCTGCTCAGGAAATTTAATGAGTGAACTTGTCCCCATGCTCATTACTTCAGTGTTGTGTATCTGCTGTTTTATTTTCGTCATCATTTCCTATTTGCACATCTTCTCTGCTGTCAGGAAAATTAAATCCACAGAAGGGAAGGCCAAAGCCTACTCCACGTGCCTGCCCCACCTGCTGGTTGTGGTGCTGTTTGTCTCTACTGCATTCTTTTCTTATTTGAAGCTGACTTTAGAGACTCCGTCCATGTCTGACCTGGTCATATCTATGTTCTACACGGCGGTGCCCCCCACCTTTAATCCTATCATATACAGTCTGAGGAACCAAGCCATGAAGTCGGCTGTGGGGAGACTCTTGAAGGGGAAACTCACCAAAATATAATAGGGAAGATGAGTTCATTACTCTTTACAACACAATTATTTTAAAGTTTCACATTATACTACTCTATATTCTTATAATTATAAAATATATATTAATAATACAATAAATAATAAAATAAATATTAAATAAAATAAATAATAAAATATATATTAAGATAACTTCATATTCCCTTGGTTTTAGTTGTTGCTCTTTTTACCTCTTAGGTGCCATGTGATATTCTGTGTATACTGGTGTAACTGAACTTCCAGCCACTCTCTGCTGTTCTCCATTTCTGTAGCTCCCAGCCAAGAGTGGAGATGGTTGGGTTTCTTCTCAGTTGTCAGCAGTTGTCAGCATCAGTTTCATCTGTTGTCATCTCAGTTGTCCCTGGGGCAGCATCTCCAGTCTCTAAGGTGGCTTCCCCTCTAATGTCACTGACCCTCATGGTCACGTGTGGGTTCAGGGGTCACGATATGACAGGGACCCCTGTACTTAGTGAGTGAGGCCTTTACAGCATAATCAAGGCCGTAGGGTCCAAGTTAGAATCTGAGCAGTCGCGGTCCACTGTAGAGAAGGACCCACACACCTGATGTGGCAGAGACCCTTCTGGAAGCTCTGGTGTGGGTGTTGCCGCATTTACCATAAACACAATCAGCACTTGGTGGACAGCAGAAATAAGAAAGTAAAGTTCCTGTGCAGTATAATTACTAAAAAAAATACAAAAAAATTATTGGGTGGGAATTTTTGAGAAACAATCTGTTCAAAACAAAATGACATCTAGTAGCCTGCCTTGCATCTAATATTTCCAGAAATGTGTTAGGGATGCCATCCATGACCTCACACCACACTTCACAGGAGTGTTGTCCCCATTTATTTCATCCCCTAGAGTGGGCGGGTGGGAATGGCAGGACTATGCCCTTTCCGGGCAGTTCATCAAGAGGAATCTCACACAGAGTGTCTGCATTTGTATGAACAGGTTGAATTGAAAAAGTCGTCGGATTTATGTGCAAAAAGGTAACACTATCATTTGGTGTGTTCATAGACGTGCAAAGGATATGAAGAAGATGTCATTTGGGAAGTGAAGCACCCCGTGGGTGAGGCTGCTCTCTGGCCTCAGCTCCTCTCCACTGACTGCATCGTCCTTTGTTTTCCCGTCTGTGACGTTCCATATTTGAAATTTTCACACCAAATATTTCATGATGAAATGCAGTTCCAATCGGATGTCTGACATTCGGTCACTCTCAAACAATCACCTGGGAAGGGCTGAGTCAGGCTGACCTTGCGTCCAGCCCGTGGGGGCTCCAGGAGGAACCAGGCAAATCCGGAGACCAGCCAGGGGCGATAGAAGAGGTGGCAGAATCCTGACCTGTGAACTGCTGGGCTGACAACGGCCCACTGCTCTGTTAAATGATTGGCCTTTTTATTTTTAGTGCTGATAAGTGACTCTGTTAATGTTAATTCAGGATGCTGTTCCACTGGCCAATAAACGTTATGGAATATGACGAGACTCCAGTGTGTGCCTTGAACAAGAAACTGGATCAGACCATTCTAAACACATGTGCTTCACTGCCAACATTTTTGCCAACCTTGTACAACATAATTAGAATATATAAGTTAATAAAACATTAACTGCTCTAAGTTGTATGAACTCAAACATTTAATCACAATTAAAACCGTTTGTTTCTATTTTTTTTCTTACTGGGCGTTACTAAATGATTTATATCACTGTTTTTTTTTTTTAATAGAGGCATGTTTTATTTATTTGTTTATTTGTTTGTTTGTTTTGTTTACACAAGCACTGGGTACAGTCAGAAGCTCTGGAGAGTGAGAGAATTCACCAGAGCCAGAGCACGGAGCAGAGCAGGCAGAAGGACCGAAGGACACTGCTGAGGGGAACAGCGGGCGGCTGGAGAGGTCTGCGCACCATGTGGGACCCTCCTCCGGTGGTGGGGGAGAGCAGCCGGGGATCAAAACTGCGCTGCAGAGGCCTTGGGCATCTTTGCAAAACAACACTCAACCACTGCGCCACGGGGGGGGGGGGCATCACTGTTTCTTTTTACCATGGTAACCTGATGCTAGCACAGTTATGGGGATTCAATAGCAACAGTTTTATAAATTCTTGATGTGCCAGAAGTCGTGCATTCCAACTGTTGATCCAGTAGGTCAAGAAATACATTACAAACTTTAATTCACCAGAAAATATCAAAGGCCAAAAGGGAAGGAAGATAATTACTGACCACAAGAAGCTGGAACGCGGGAAGCAGAACTCGCCTCTGGTTTCCTCGCGTGCAGGTGCACGGGTCACTGTGGAGACTGAGGCTAGAATCCCCTGGAACGCCATGCCACCCACCCCCCAAGGCTCTGCGCCCAGCAGTGCCCACCACCAGCTCCGCCTGCCGGCGTCCTTTGCTGACTCTGCTGCACCCGGTTTAGGAAAGTCCTGCACCCCGCGCCCTCTGCACGGCCCCAATCATGGGCCCACTTGAGTTCCAAAGAAAAACATAAGTCAAAGTAAAAGTTTGAAAATCAACAAGTAAATGGGACCCTAAAAATAGCAGAGCCAACCACACTTATTACCAGAGAAAATAGATTTCTAGCTAAAAAAAATTAACAAGAGACAGAGAAGGACATAATGTATTGACTAAGAGATCAATGCATTAGGAAAACATAGCACACACATACACACATCTGAAGAAGCATCAAAATATCTAAAGCAACTAATACCAAATCTTAAAACAGATATTGGCAGCAGCATAATAGTATTTGGGGCCTACAAGATTCCATTTTTTATCAATGAATGGATCAACCAGACAGAAAATGAACAAGGATGCAATAGCCTTAAAGAAGGAATTAAACCAGATGGGCTTAATGGACACTTACAGGACGAAATAGCTGAGTACACTGTTTTCTCAAGTGTACATGGAACATTCTTCAGGATAGATCATATCTTGAGTCACAAATCAAGAAACATCAATAAATTCACAAAAATATCACGTATCAGGCATCCATGGTGGCACAGGGATTAAAGCCTCAGTGCTATCAAACTGCAGCATGAGTTTGATCCCCAGCTGGGAAGCTGACCCAAATGACACTGAAGACCTCCACTATCTCGCCCGCTGCTCCCCTTAGCAGTGTATCTCAGTTTTTCTCCCCACCCTGTCTCTGGTGAATTCTCTCCACCCCCACACCTCTGGCCTATACACTCTAGCATAGATAAATAAATTTTTAAAAAAATAAAAATCAAGTATCTTCTCTGATCATAATGTCATCAAACCAGTTTCTCTGGGTCTCTCCCATGAATACTGGAATCATATTAAACTATTATTGCTAAAGTTTTTGTTTATTGTTCTCCTATTATTCTGCCTTTTGTTATATGTGGTGCCTTAGGCAATACCTTAAAATTGTAGAGGCAAAAATATTTTTCCTCATCTATATTTTTCTAGTCAACTGGGATATAAATAGCCAAGAAACTATTTCTGCAAATATTTTCTCCTGCTAATCCAAATTTAGGAAAGTAGTTTAAGACATGTTTACTTTCCTATCCAAACTGGGCATCCACTCTAGAAATTTTATAAAATTCCTAGAAATGAATGTTTTGATATCATGTCATTCATTGTAATTCTACTTAATAACCAAATATCCTTCTTAATTGTATGAAATGCAATTTGATCTTTCATGGATCTAATGGGTGTTTTTAAGACTTTCTGTAATTTAGAAAAGCTTCTGTATTACTCTGATTCTTTTGAAAAAGTGATTCATCCCAAATAGACCCATGGAAAGGACAGATTTCTGGTAAGCTGAAGATCATAAAACTGGGGCCTCCCCTGGTGGCACAGGCAGTTGAGCGCCGAGCTGTGCAGCTGTCCGTCAGCCTCTGCAGCGCCAGTTCGATCCCTGCCAGCCAGCAAGGGTCCCATGGCACAGCAGATCTCTCCTGTCTCACCCACTGCTCCCATCAGCAGTGTGTTTCGTCAGTCTGCCTGTTCTGTTCCCCGCTCTGTCTCTGTTGAGTCCTATCACCATCCCATGCATCTGGCCTGTACCCCAGTCCTCGTGTAAATGAATAAATAAATATTTTTAAAAATCATAAAACTGAACAGGGTAGGAATTTGCAGAACTTACAGTAAAACTGAAAACTAGCAGAGCAATAACCAGGATAAGCTGATGTGATAAATAACTTTTAGTTTTTAATAACTTGTCAGAAAAATGAAATTAGATCATTTAATTTTCTTTTTCTTAGGAATTACTGTGTAATTTTAATCCATGATGGTCATAACATTGACTGTAAATGTAACAAAGTCATACTGGGGCACAAAAGCTGACCACCTCGGGTCAGGTGATCACTCCTAAAATTCTGTGTCTGAGAATTCTGAGCCCAGCAAAGGCTCTTGGCATGGAGTGGAGGCTACAGATATGCTGGGTCTCGTGCCTCAGGCTTCCATGCTGATTGATGGGGAATGATGAGATAGTCACATTTTGACAGCCATTATGCAAATAACAACACAAATGGAGAGAAGTTGTCACCCTTCCCACAAGGGTCCACACAGCATCTTGGCAAGCTTTTCTTCCAAGGGATGTACCTTGGATCAAAAAAATGCATATGCATTCATTCAAGCTTCTCATGCCTTTCAATAACCTCTCATTCAAAGGCCTCCATATTCAAAATGGTAATTATCACATTATTTCAGCTCAGTCTAGTACATTTGGGGCATCAGATCCATAATCTTGCCTCTGCTTCTACTCAATTCTCTCTCCCCCTCTCCCTGCCTCTTCCCCCTCTCTCTCTCCTCTTCACTCCTCTCTCTCCCTTCACCTCTCCCCATCTCTCTCCTTTCTCCTTCACTCTGTCTTTACATTCACTCTCCCCTCTCTGTTCCATTCACAGGAGAACAACAGAGCAGAATAATTTTGGAAGGGAGAGAACCTCATCAGGTCCTGTCACTGACAAAGCCTCTATGCATTCATGCTTGACCACACAAGCCTGTCTCCTCTCACTTGTGAACTCCAGCAGCAGTAATGGCCTCCATCCCTCTGGCCAATAGTTTAGGGATCACTCAGCTGTGGCATCTCCCACCATGATCTGAGCAGAGAAGAAGCTGGTGCCCTGGGGCTCAGCTCACTCACCAGTCAGCAGGGGTCAAGCAGGCCTCACAGCTTAGTGCAACACTCGTGTGTTGGGGTCACAGTAGGGCAGGCCTTGGTGAGATCCTGACAATCCCACCGTCTGAGCTGGACTCCCCTTGGCTCAGCAAAGGGTTCCCTGGCCTGAGATCACATGTCCCTGGGTGTCCAGCAGGCACCAGGATGGCCCTCAGGCGCAAGGAGCCACTTCACAGGCTCTGGCCTTGCACCCCTCAGGGGTGAACAGGAGCCCCGAGAGCACCCATTCCCCACTCTCCATGTGCATCTTGTCAGACTTACTGAATGACGACAATTTTAACCTCCCTTCACTCCATTCCAAGCATGCAAACCGGCCATTTCTGCTACCTGCCAGCTCCAGGGGTCACCTCCAGGACTGCCTCTACCTGGGACTCCCTCTACCTGGACTCCCTCTACCTGGACTCCCTCTACCTGGGCTCCCTCTACTTGGACTCCCTCTACCTGGGACTCCCTCAACCTGGACTCCCTCTACCTGGACTCCCTCTACCTGGACTCTCTCTACCTGGGACTCCCTCAACCTGGACTCCCTCTACCTGGACTCCCACTACCTGGACTCCCTCTACCTGGGACTCCCTCAACCTGGACTCCCTCTACCTGGACTCCCTCTACCTGGGACTCCCACTACCTGGACTCCCTTTACCTGGGACTCCCTCTACCTGGAATCCCTCTACCTGGACTCCCTCTACATGGACTCCCTCTACCTGGGGCTCCCTCTACCTGGACTCCCTCTACCTGGGGCTCCCTCTACCTGGACTCCCTCTATGTGGGGCTCCTTCTACCTGGATTCCCTCTACCAGGACTCCCTCTACTGGGGCTCCCTCCACTGGGGCTCCCTCTGTGAGTCCTTCCTTCCTTCCTCTTCTCTGACCAGCGCAAGTGTCTCAGTGAGACGTCATGGCCTTCATGCCCACCCCGCCCTCTGGCTGCACCAGCCGAGGCGTCTCAAACACAGAATGCGACACTCTGTGCTGCGTCATCTGGTGTCTTAGTTGTTAGGACGTGGGGCTTTCCTTGGGTGTTTTTTCTTGTCTTTGCTCTTCTTGGTAGAACGTGAGGCCCTACCTGCTGGACACACAAGACCCACAGACACGGGCACCTGCACCTCAGGAGCTGCCGCAACAGCCCACACCCAGGCCGCATGCTGCGTGGTCCTGTGAAGAGCACCTGGCAGGAGGCTGGGTCGGCAGAGCCAGCGGACCCAGTGCCTCTGTGATGGGGAGGGGGTCGGGCAGGGCCCTGGGTCCCCCATCGCTCTATGACTAAGAGGTCGAGCCTAGCATAGGTCCTCAGTTTCACCAAGCTGCGGTGCTGCCTAGTAAGGCTACAGTGCTCCCGAGTTAGGCTGCACTCAGCCGGAAAGCCACAGGCACAGAAGACTGGGTGCATTTTCAGATCACAAATCTGATTATTCCCCAGCCCCTCTAGGGGCCCGCATGGCCTGCTGGGAGGCAGCAAGGAGGTACCTGGAGGGAGAGATCTGGGAAGCTGGTGGGCTGCACAAAGCCAAACAGCTCCATTCCGGGAAGACAAAGCAGGCGACTGGGAGTGGGGTTCTACTCTCAGTGTCCCGAGGGTGAGAGAGCGGGCACCCTGGGCTTTATTAAATCCACCTGCTTGGAGGCAAACCCTCCCTGCCCCTCATCTGTGCCTTTCTCTCCCTGTGGATCTTCTGCTCTCACAACTCAAGGTGACAGGCCGGAGCGGTGCCATCTGCACGTCAACAGCACATATACTCTGCAAACCCACAGCTACTACACGTTTGCTGCACACAAGTTTCTCTGCTCCCTGACTCTGCATTTCTATCCATTCAGAAGTACCCCAGGAGTCATTCTGATGGATTTCCAGGCCAGTTGATTCAAACTTCTCTAATTCCAACCCCATTGATTCAAAACTTCTCTGCTTCCTCCCTAATGCTGCGCTGCCTTCCTGCTCCTTTCTCTCTCCTTCAGCTTGTGATGTTGTTTCATCTGCAAGAACCTAGGAACATTGTCACGTGGACATGGTCTAAAAAATCAGGTATGTGTGATGCAAAAACTTGCTATCACTCAGTTTTTGAAGCTAAAGAATCAATTGATATACACTGAAGACTTCCCTGCAAGCCCACAAATAAATGAATTAATAAAGCAAGTAGTTCAATGCACCATCACCAAGTTTTAATAAAATACTTTCTATCACCCCCCACACCAAAAAGGCTTCTCCACTGTTCAGGGCAATGAATTTTCTCTTTTGCACACATGCAAGTCTTGGCTTAAAGAAGTCAAAATTATTTTGCTCTATTTTCAATAGACCAATGAGGAAAAAAAAAAAAAAACCTCCAGCTGTGGGAGGACCGAGCCTGCCTCAATTACTTTTCTCCCCTGGAGACCTGGGGGCCAGCTGCCCTCAGTGACTGTAGCTGCAGGACAGCAATGGACTGAGCCCTGACCTGACTCCCTGAGGTAAGCCTCTTGTGGATACCAAGGCCTACCTTGAATGAATTCTCAGGGGACCCAATTACCCACGGAGCAGGGCGGGCCCTGGGGAGTGAAGGGAACCTGCCTGGGACACTCCTCAGCGCTGGCAGTAACGACCTGAGCGACCCCAGTGTCCCTGATGCCTGGGTCTGCCGACGAACCCTGAACACCCAGGGCCGCTGCCGTGTCTCCTCAGGAGACCTGCTGAATTCAGCACCTCGGCACAAATACCAATATCCACCTGCTGCCAGGGGAGGCCGCCGGGAGAGGTGCCACCACACCTGCACCTGCGCGCCTGCAGGACCCCGGGGTGCTCCCAGGTTAAGACGGTGACCATCCCAGGGGCCCCACCCGACCTGTACCCGGACCTTGATGGTGACCGCGGGCAACAGCGGGAGGAGGTGAGTGGGGTGGCGGGTGCACTCAGCTCCCGGATGGTGACAGCAGCAGCCCCCGGGGACCCCCCAGGACAGGAACAGGGAGGACACGTCTGCACCCGACAGACTCCCCCGCCGAGGTTGCACCCCTCAGGCGTCGCGGGCCCTGCTACTCCGCCCTGAATTGCACCCAGTGCCCACACAGGCCCTCAGCAGGGAGGCACCGAGGGAATCCGGGCTCGGCGCAGCGAGCCCGGCCATGGGTCAGTGCTGGCCGGGCGAGCCAGGAGAGAGTGGTTCCCTGTGGAGGGCCTGGCAGGGCAGACTCGGGACATGCAGCCAGAGCCTGCTCCTGCGGGCGGCCTGGGAGCCGGGGTGTGCAGGGGAGCCTGGGCCCACACCTACGGGACGCTCGGGCAGTGTGGCCGCAGCATGTCTCAGCCCCAGGGGGCCTGCACTGCGGGTGGCTCCTCCTCACCACATTTGTCAACGCAGAATTTCTCTGCCTGGCTCAACCAGACACTTTTCCCAGCCCCTCCCTGGATGGAGGCCAGATTTCATGACACATTCACAGAGATTTCCACATCCACAAACTTTCTCTCACATTAAAAAAAAAAAAAAAAACTCCAACATATCTGGGAAACAAGGTGTTCTGATGTGCCCCGTTTTCAGAGAGAAAAGCAGGGAAAGGCAGGCGAGCTGCATGGTCTGCTGGGCGCAGGGCTGGGTTGGGCTGGGGGCTGGGGTCGAGATCCGTGTATCTGTAACTTCCAGTGAGGCGGGGGTGCAGGTCCTCCAACACGTGTTGGTGTGGATGCTGCATGGCAGAGATGGAAGGTGATGGAGGTTCTGCGCACAGCTGTGAATTAATCCAAAAACAGTATCATTTCTATACAAATTTTTCAATTTATTTCTCCTAGGCAATACAGAGTATACTGGAAATATAGATCTAATTTATCCAATATGACACCCGCTGGAGAGATGACTTTTGTGTGTGTGTCGCATGTGAACACTGTGTCTCCTCTGGAATGGGACGGTCACCCCAGGGATGAGGAGGGCATGGATCGGCAGGGCCCAGGGGGAGGGTGAGCAGACAGTGTGTCCTGCACCATGGACACTGCCCGCACCTGTGCAGGGAGGGCTGGGCTCAGGGGTCGGGGCTCAGAGAAGCTCGGGGAAGGAGTCTCAGGAGGTTGGACATCTGGTGGCCGCAGAGGGCCTCTCCTGTCACTGGGGCCAGGGCAGTGATGTGTTGCTGGGTTCATGTCAGGTTTGTACCCACCCCCCCATTCAACACACCCCTGCCTCGGTTTCCCTTGCTTTAAACGGGGTGGAGCAGGGCAGCACCTGTCACAGCAGCCTGGGAGACATGGCCGACATCCAGGAGCAGAGAAGCACGTCTGATTCTCAGTGAGTGTCCCTCACATGTGCCACCAGCAACGTGGCCACAGGCCTCAGCTGCCACCGAGGGGATGGAGGCAGCCAATGATAGCGCCCAGGGCAGCTTTGTCCTCTTGGGCTTTTCCGACTGACCCCGTCTGGAGAGGGTCCTCTTCGTGGTCATCCTGATTGCCTATCTGTTGACCCTGCTGGGCAACGCCACCATCATCCTGGTGTCCCGGCTGGACCCCCAGCTCCACACCCCCATGTACTTCTTCCTCACCCACCTCTCCTTCCTGGACCTCTGCTTCACCACCACCTCCATCCCGCAGCTGCTGTACAACCTCAGGGGGCGGCACAAGACCATCAGCTACGCGGGCTGTGCCGTCCAGCTCTGCCTCTTCCTGGGGCTGGGGGGCGTGGAGTGCCTGCTGCTGGCCGTCATGGCGTATGACAGGTTTGTGGCGGTCTGCAAGCCCCTGCACTACGTGGTGATCATGAACCCCCGGCTCTGCCTGGCCTTGGTGTCCGTGGCCTGGGGCTGTGGGGCAGCCAACTCCTTGTCCATGTCTCCAGTAACCCTGCACTTGCCCCTCTGTGGTCACCGAAAATTGGACCACTTCTTATGCGAGATGCCTGCCCTGATCAGGATCGCTTGTGTTGATACAGCAGCGGTGGAGGACACAGTCTTTGTCCTGGCCGTGGTCATCGTGCTCATGCCCCTGATCTTGATCCTCATCTCCTATGGCTGCATCATGGGGGCTGTGTTACACATTCGAGCAGCATCAGGGTTACAGAAGGTCTTCAACACCTGTGGCTCCCACCTCAGTGTCGTCTCTCTTTTCTATGGAAACATCATCTACATGTACATGCAGCCCAGAAACAGCTCTTCCCAGGACCAGGGCAAGTTCCTCATCCTCTTCTACAACATTGTCACCCCGCTCCTGAACCCCCTGATCTACACGCTCAGAAACAAAGATGTGAAGGGGGGACTGAGGAGGCTGCTGCTGCGTGACAGAGAGGCAGGTAAGGCTGAGGCGGGGCGCAGCATCCCAGACTGGGTGTGCTCCCAGGAAGACTCAGATGGCGCCTGGCTGACCGTGTGAGGACCTGCGCTCCAGCTTGGTGTCACCCCCCGGATCTCACAGACAGCATTGGTTGCAACATGCTGACTGTTGTTGAGTGACCGTCATGAACCAGACCCCCCAAAGCCCCCAGATGTCTGTCACGCTGGCCCAAGGACAACACTAAACAAGAAGTACCAAACAGGCTGCCTCACCGGGAATGGGGTGCCATCCCGTGCAGCCTCCCTTGATCAGTGTTGAATATGTGGTTGTTTGTTTTCAAGTTGTTGATGATTTTCTGGGAACTTCTGCCTACGGTCAGCCCGTGGTAGCCAGGTGGGTGGAATCTGCACTGATGCATCTTTGCTCCCAACCCCACATCATCTTTCAACAAGTTATATGGGTGTTTCCTTTCCTTTGTTCCAAACTTTATTTATTTTCCCAAAGTGATGACGATTCTGGATGCTAACTGAAGTAAAAGCCTCACTGATCCTGGGGCAAACAGTCTTTTCCATAAGCAAAGTAGGACTGCGCCCAGGAGGAGTCTGGTGTTTCTTACGCCATGGGAGCTATTTTGGAAGTCACAGGGTCAGGTCAGTGTGTAGATCCTGCTACTGACTCAGAAGAGAACGCGAGTCAGACCTCACGGGGACTTCTGGTTCCTCTGTAGGTTTATAGCTTTCGTTTCCTCAGCTCTCATGACCTGGAGGAATACCAAGTCTCTCCGTAGGCAGAGCCGGGCAGATGCTGGGCTTCCACCATATCCCGCCATCTGAAGAACCCCAGTGGACCGAGGAGGCTGGGACACGTGGCTCGGGCCTCTTCCACTTCTCATCCCAGGACAGCCAGGACAATTAATTTTTGTCTCATCTTTCTCTTTTTTTTTTAATCCCTCTTAGCCCCTTTGTGCATACTTTTTTCTTGTTCCACTGATGCCCCTTCCACTACATTGATGACTAGAGAGAACATCCAGCAAACTCATCAGCCATCTCACGTGGAAATGAACCTATGTTAAAGAGCCTGTTTTGCATGCAGGATGGAGTCAGTCAAGAAGACACATCCTACATCGACTCAATGGACACGTCAGACCAATTCAATTTCCTGAGGAAAGGAATGCTGAGCTAGATTTTCCACTGGTAGTCATCACATCTGTAACAGACACGGCAGAACTGTCATGTCATGAGTGGGCTACAACTTACAAAAAGTGCAAACTAGGTCACACCCAAAGCAAGGGGTCTGGAACCTGCCAGCAGAAGTGCGTGGCAAAGGTAACACGCAGCATCCCCGGGAAATGTGGCCTTTGGTCAGCAGTGCTGGGACAGTGCTTTGGGGGTCTTTGGTATGTGCTCGCCACTCTCAGGGTTTTACTTGAATTAACTCATCCAGGTCTCAAGAATGATGGTGGGTGATGACACATTGAGGGGACTAACATGCGACCCTGAAATATACTGTGTCAGCACGTGGACTGTCTTAAACTGATGGTAGTTAACACCCAAAAGACTCAGCAAGAGCTTTTTATCCACCCACCCATCCACGACCTAAATAAATTTAGCTAGAAGGCCCTTCCAGTAGCAAGCCGCCACCAACACTAGTTCCTGTGAATGTGACCATGTGTGTGGACAGAGAGGACCTAGCTAAGCTGCTGCTTACAATCCCTCTGTCCCTCTGTCTTCTGAGGGGTACAATGGGTATCGTCGGCTGGGGGGTTCTTTTCATCTCCCCATGAGCTACCATCCTTCCCTCTGATTTCCCTACTGCTAACTCCTCTCCTTAGTCCAGGCCAACGCATCCTTCCCAGCTGCCAGCTGCCTTCAGAGTCTCTGTGCCTGCGGACGGCCCACACACAAGTCAATTGGCTTTTGCACTAATCTGTCTGATGATACGGTGATTGTGTCCACCCAGGAGGGGTCAGACTGTCTAGATGGACCCAGGCCCTGGCTGATTAAGAATCAATCTGAACTTGAACATCCTTCCTCTCTTCAGAAGGGAGCCTAGTGGGGAGCCTGCTGACTCCAGAAATCTGAAGCTCTGGAATGAAAGTCCTTTCAACACTAAGAATCAAACGCCTTGCGACTGACCAAAGCCCCACCTCTGAGAGAGGACGTGGGCGCGCCCTGGACTAGCTCACACGCAAATGACCACAGGTTGCAGATGATGGGCAAGCCCAGCTTGTGCAATGCTAACCAGTGTGCGAAGTCCTGCTCAAAGCCCGCCCGGAGCCTGTAGGAGGCAAGAGCCCAGCAGAGAGCAGCGGCCGCTCCCACCCTGGCTTCCCACCCAGGCAGCCGCCCGCCAGGTCCACCACAGCTTGGCTGCTCACCCCTTGGCTCAATCGCTGAATGTGGGCGCCTCACAGGCACCACTGTCTGCATGGGGATGCCTCTCCATCCCTGCCAAGAGGCTCTCAAGAGCCCTAACTGACCAGGTTCCCACCTTGTCTGATAACAAAGTTGGGGGGAGACTGCTCACCTGCAACAAGCCAGGGCTGAGAGATGCTGCATGGGCCTCAAAGTGGGTGCAGGGGTGTGCTGACGGCCTCTCCATCACATTACGAATCAGAGCCCCAGGAAGACTGAGGGGGCCCAGGACGTGCCACCCCAAACCTAGCGCCCAGGCCTGGCGCAAGCTACAAGCTGAGGAGTTGGGGAAGAGGCAGGAGGAAGGTCCCCCCAATGCAGCGTGTGGGATCCTGTGGCCTCCCAAGGGAAAGGAGCCTCCCAGCCCCACAGATGGGGCACGGAGAATGGGGGCCAAGCAGGCCCAGCCAGCCCCCAGCTGGCCGCATGAGCCTCACTCCTGGGCCTGCCCTGTCTCCACGCAGCGTGCTGGCCACCACACCCAGCATGAAGGGCTGCGATGGAGACAGGCAGCGTGGCCACTGGATGCCCCGGCCCAGGCCCACCATCACCACCACCATCTAGGACCCAGCCGCAGCCGCAGTCTCTCCCCAGGTCACCCACAGACTTCAGTCAAAAGCATCTTCCTTAGGCTTTAGCTCCCACATTCTTGCCTTTCTCACTTACAAATTACTTACCAGAGAACATAAGCTGCTTGTGCCACCTTGTGGGGAAGTCAACATGCTCTGGAAGATGACAGAAAACCGGCCTGTTCCCGACCCGTACCTGTCCCCTCATGCCCTCCTCTCCTGAGACCGGCCGCCTCACCCTGATGTATGTCATGCACCCCCCCCAGGAGCTGGAGAAGCCGCTGCCCGACCCCTTTCCACCAGTCTCACCTTCCAAGGTAATCAGTTTGACTCCAAGACTAGACATCCTCGCCCTGCACAGTGCTGCACAGCGTTCTGTCAGCACCAGCGCCACCCCCAGGCCTTGCTGTGCCCTGGGTCCTGTCCCTTCCAGAAGGTGGGCATGCCTCGCAGAGCATATTAAACACAAGTCCTTGCTCTCCTCCCCAGTTCGATTGCAGCCCGAGGCGCCAAGAGGGGCAGGGGAACGACCCTCCTCTTAAAGGCCGAGTCCCGGTAGGTCCTCAGGACCCAGGACAGAGGAGAACAGAAGGATTGCTCCGCCTGGGAAGTTGGTGATTGTTTTCCCTTTTTAGCCATAAAAATGTTTCCTCCTCTGTTAAAAAAAAAAAAATCAAAGTTCATCTAAATAAAACATTGGGGATCTTACTGGCTTTTTTCAAGAACTTGTGAGCGGTCCAAGCAGTGGACCTGGGGAGCTCGGGGGCTGTGGGGCAGGATAGGCGACCCCAGCAGTGGGGCCAGAGGCTGCCACACAGAATTGGTGCCTCAAAACTGTTCAGCTACACCTTTCCCTAGCAAATGGGGCTTTGCTCAGATGCTGACGGGAACCGGGTTAATCATCTTTTCAACAGGTGGGGGATGTGTGTGAGGCTGAAGCTGTGGTTGGTTCAGAAACAGTATTTTTAGGACATCATTGTTTATTTTGAATCTTTTTTTTTCAATCCAAGAACATGCATGACCACAGAGGATGAGACACAGACTGCCCTTGTGCATCACTCAGCCTTCTAGACGGTCAGCCTCTCGTGCACCAGGGACGTGCGCTGCTCGAGGGTATCAGGACAGGCTGAATGACTTCCCGCCCCTGCCAGCCAGTCTCTCAGCAACCCCAAGCCTGACAGCATCTATGTTTATTGAAGGGGGAGCAGTGAAAGTGTTCTTAGTTGAAGTAAATAACGAGCAGGAGTAAACTAAGACTGCGGGCTGACAGAAAGAAATGTCTTTGACAGGAATAACTCCTACAAACACTTCCATTATTTTAGTTCTACATTTAGTTCTACATCCAGAGTTTCTCCTTAAATGATCTTTACTCCAGAAAATTCCCACAGGGCTATGATCTTCCAGTTAACAAGCCATGGGGGTTGTTTGTTAAAAATACAAGCAAGGATAAAGGCAAAAGAATATCAAACTACATTATAAGCCCCATACGTGGGAACCCGGGGTGTGACTGCACCACAGCACCACAGGTATCCCCACACGTCTGTGGGCCCATCACACTGAGAACCTGGTACCTGACTGACCAGACTGTTCCGTGGGAGGCGACTTACTCCTCAGTAAGCACCCGCTGTGAAACCACCTTTCACACAGTTTAGCCTTATGTTGGCTAAACTTGGGGTTTTAATTTAAATGCAAAGGGCAAAAACCAAGCATTGAAAAGGAGAAATATAAAACAAATGATATGGCGTGATAAGATTTCTCATACTCGGTCTGCAGAGTGAGGGTCTCAGCAGCTGCCAGCCACGCAACATGACAGCCGGACATGGCGGGTGGACCGACTGGCAGCTTTTCACTCACTGCTGACCTAAGAGATCCCTCAGATAGATTACGAAAATGTGAGAGCCAGGACTAATGTGTGTCTGCTGTAATGAAAAACCTCTCAAACAAGAACGCTGAGATAGCAGACAGCAAGAAAGGACTTGACTGTTAGTTGTAATGATATAAATCACCATTTGTTGCAAAATTAACAATTTCTACTTTTAGTCTACTAATATAATGTAGATAACTTATCAATTCCATAAAGAAATATATCAAGAAAATCATTGGCTTGAACCTACTATTTTGCCTTTAAAAAGTTATCAAGAAAAAAATATTTCCTACAAAAGGGAATGCTATTTTTTAAAATATATGGATGCTAATTATAATTAACTAGTTATAACTAATATTTGTTCATTATGTTAGCAAAAGCTGAAATATTTGTGATTCTAACAACCAGTTAGAAGTATATTAAGTTTAAAATAAAATAAGAGAAAAAGTCAAAATCACAACAATCTAAAGGAAGAGGTAAGGCCCTGCTGCCGCTAAGTCCCCTGCTGGGTCAGCATCTGGGGCCAGCCGGCCGGACGCTCACTGCGGCTGCGGGCCAGGACGCTGGGTGGGCCTGTCTGCCAAAGGCCAGGAAGGCCAGGCTGTGAGGAAACATCACGGCAAGGCTGCCCCATTGTTGGGTCCTCCTGAAGTGAAGTCCAGGTGTGCGCAGGAGAGGCTACAGGGTCACAGTAAAGGTGACAGCAAGCCACACCTAGGGAATCATGGTGGTCTGTGCATGCTCTGGTGACTGCCACTTGAGCAATGTTCTGGTTTGAGGACATTGGCTACCTGGAGAGGTGAGAAGGGTGGGCCAAGAAGGCAGCCTAGTGCCAGGTGATCCTGTCACCCGCCTATTTCTGAACATGCTTCCTCCTGTTCTTGCGCCAAACTCACTGCATGTCTCCTTTGTCCAGAGTGGCTGCACTGTAGGGTGCCCCCTCCAGGGAGTCCCCAAAGGGTTAATTCATGCAATTAATAAGCCACAAGCTGTTTGTTAGTAATTTAAGCAAGGACAAGCAATGCCAAGTAGATCAGGATATATTATAATTTACCAAAATGGACTAAAGCTCATTAGGCAAACACAATCAAAGGTATAACATTGTGATTCCCACAGTTAGTAAAGCAAAACCAAAGTACAATGTCACTTTTAACATGAACCAGCAAGTGCAGGAGGGAAAGCCTGTCGTGGACCACAGAAGAATAATATATTCAAAGTTGAACATGTTGCCTTAAGAACTGGAAAGCTTACATTTCAAGCGGGTGTTGGGTTAGAAATGCTCCCTAATGTCGCCAGAAGACTGACCAGGGAGAACTAGCACAAAGTCAGACACAGTCCGGATCACGGACCTTCCTGTCTAGTAAAGAGCCACCGTGTCTCCCGTGGGTGCATCAGGCAGGTGGACCTACATCCTCTGGGGACCCATGGAGCCCTGCGGGTGCAGGACAGAAGGCAGGTGGTAGGCTCTCAGGCTGGACACCCCGGAGCTGCGTGGCCACCTCTGTCCCCGCAGGCCCGGCCCCAAGCTCCCAGCTGGAAGGCCCTTCATCTTCCCAGGTCTTTGCCGAGGGCCCCTGCCACGTCCTTGTTGTGCAGGCTGTAGATGATTGGGTTGAGCATGGGCATGAGGATGGTGTAGAACACAGAGTCCACCTCGTCCTGCTCGGCCATGCAATAGGCTTTGGGGAGGAAGTACTTGAAGATGGCTATCCCGTAGAAGAGAGACACCACAATCATGTGGGAAGAACAGGTCGCCAAAGCCTTCCTCATCCCCAGCTTGGACCCTAAGCCCAAAACTGTGAAGAGGATCTGCCCATACGAGGCCATAATGGCGGAGATCGGAAGGAGGAGAAACACCACTCAGCTGACATAAAGACCCTTCTCATAATGGGAGGGGTCGGCACAGACCAGTTTCAGGAGCGCTGGGATCTCACAGAAGAAATGATGGATCTCCCTGGAAGCGCAGTAAGGGAGAGTCAGTGTAGGCCACGTGGATGGAGGCATTGAGCAGGGCGCTCAGCCAGGTGCCAGTCACCAGGAGGGCACAGACGGCCAGGCGCATGAGGACCGAGTAGTGGAGCAGGTGGCAGATGGCCACGTAGTGGTCGTAGGCCATGACGGCCAGCAGCAGGCACTCTGCCCCCACGAGAGTCATGAACAGGAAGAGCTGAACCCCACAGCTGGCATAGGAAATGCTGTTTCTCCCACACAGAAAGTCAGAGGCTGTCTTGGGGACAAATGTGGAGCAGTACAAGAGGTCCATGAGGGAGAGCTGGCAGAGCAGGAGATACATGGGTGTGTGCAGACGCGAGTCCAACCAGATAAGAATCATCATCATGATGTTGTCAACGAGGGTGACGAGAAACATCAGGCAGATGAGAGCGAAGAGAGCCCGGGGCACCCGGATTTGGTGGAACAGCCCCAAAAGCACAAAGTCAGTGCTGGCGGACCGGTTACTCCAACTTTCCATCTCCCCTGCCCAGCTGGCCAGCCGGTCACAGGTGCCCTGCAGCCTGTGCCCGTCTAGCCCTGCACCTCCTCCTCCTGCCACGTGCCACTGTCATGTCCTCCTTTCAGCCCAGCGGGTCAGGGCATGGCACCCCTGTCCTCCGGGACCCCTCCCCTGCGCCAGCAGTCACTGCTGACACTTCAAGACTTGAGGTGCTTCGTGAGAACCGTGGAATCACCGATGGCCTCTGGCATGGGCCAGCAACCACTCGGTCAGTGAATGCTGAGAAAGTGCAGACTCCACAGAGTGAGTATTTGGTCCTGTGAGCCCAGAAGAGCGAGTCAGCATGAGGGAGAGCAGGCGTGGCCCCCGCAGATGCCTCCGTGTCACCGGGACGTGCTAGCTCACCTTCTGTTCTGCCAACGATTTTCACAAATAACATTTCATTATAATAGTCCTTCGTTGGGTGAAAATCTGTTTTTAATCTCTCCGTGAATTCTATGTCCTAAGAACTTTTTAAAAACACATTTAGAGGCATGACTGGCAATTCTCCAAGGGGCCCAGATAGTTTTAAACCTGAAAGAGTCGACTTGCTCAATTGAAATACCTAGGGGGCCCCGACACGCGCAGGGACAGCCATTGGCCTGTCTGTGTGGCTGAGGGTGACAGGCCCGTTAGTGCCCCAAGGCCAGGAATAAAGTTTCCATTTCCTCTAAGTAGCTCTTTCCAATGTAAATATCTCAGGTGGTGACACAAGAGCCTTTCTGACAAGGCCAAATTTCTTCTACTTACAGATTTTTAAAATGATTTCTAATCTGAATCCTCAGACACACAGAAAGAAGTAAACATGTGGATAAAATCCACCTTCTGCAGCAAAAGTCGTTCTCTGTCCACCCCTCCCGGGGGTGTGCCCTTTGCCCTTTTTGGAGATGGTCTTGCTGGGCCCCGGCCTGCGGTGAGGGTGTCGTGGCCCGCAGGCCTGTGGCAAGCAAGGCGAAGATGCTGCTCGCCTGACACTGTCACACTGAGCCTAGATCCAGCACCTCGGCCCACCCCAGTGGTTGGAAGGCAAAGCTAATGTGGCTGACAGGGATAGGCCCTTGCCAGGCTGATGGTCAGGGGCACGTTTAGCCGCAGAGACCCAGGGTTTTCCCGCAATGCTGGAACAAGCCTTCTGTCCCTTCTGCCCCTCTGCCCCTCCGGCCCTCTGCCCCTCTGCCACTCTGATCCTCTGCCCCTCTGGCCCTCTGACCTTCTGTCCACTGCCTGCGGGGCCTGGGCAGCAGCTGGTCCTCTGGGTCGGGCTGTGCGGCAGCAGGCGGGGAGGAGGCTAAATAGCCCGGGGAGCGCAGGCTCCGCGGGCAGCATCCTCAGGGAAAACATGCCTGCTCGTCTCCCTGCATGTCCCTCTCCTGAGTTAGACGGGGGCTCCCCACGCCCCGTACCCCCTCCCTAGTAAGTGGCAGGAAGAGCCCCTGTGCTGGTGGCGGCCCGGAGAGCCCTGGGGAGGGCTGGGGTGTCCGTGGGGGATGCGTCCCTTGGAAACAAGCCAACAAAAATCATTGCTCCTCAGCCCTGGTGCCTGCACCCTGGGGACCCAGATGGCTGCACCCAAGCCGGGAGAGAACCTCAGCCAAGCCAGCACAGCGCGGCGCCAGGGGTGGGGCCAGCACTCCCTGACCCGTGGTGAGGGCTGGACCGGCGCTCCCTGACCGCCTGCGAGGGCTGGACCTGCATTCCCTGATCGCCTGCAGGGGCTGGACTGGCGCTCCCTTACTGCCTGTGGGGGCTACACCTGCGCTCTCTGACCGCTCGCGGGGTTGGACAGCGCTCTCTGACTGCCTGCGGGGCTGGACCTGCGTGTCCTGACTGCCGGCGGGGCTGGACCTGCGCTCCCTGACCACCTGCACGTGCGGTCTGGGGTGTGAAATTCGTTGATCGCCACAAATTTCTTGAGTTGCGGGGGCGCCAGATGTGTCGCCCGTGGATTGGGCCGGCAGGAGCAGCGCGAACCGAGGGTGCGCGGCTCTGCTGCCCACTGACAGCATAGGGCGTGCAGGGGGCCGGTGCCAGGCCGGCGCCCTCTCCGTTCCCCCTGCCACACCGGGGCTGGTGCCCCCACCCCAGGGCCCGGTCTTTGAAGTGGACGCGGATGCCGCCCTGGGCCTCCCTGCTCCCCGGGTAGCCCCAGATTTCCTCGCTCCTACAGCACAGTCAGGGTGCACACACCGGGCTAGGCGCGCTGGGGGCCGCCGGGCGAGACTAAGGGGCCACGCTCCAGACCTGCCCAGCAAGTACCCCTGAGTGGGTTGCTGGCCGCCCCCAGACGCACACCAGCTTCGGGGTCACGAGCAACAGGGGCTGCGGGCCAGAAGTGCCAGAGGCCACGCCCCGAGGATTCCCGACCCCGTGGCCATGGCCACGCCCGACGCCTGTGTCCCCACGATGGGGCTGCTCCCGCGACGGCGGCCCGGGCTGGGGCTGGGGCTGGGGCTGGGGCCCACCCAGCCGAAACCGGGGTAGCCGGGACAGCGCGGGCAGCTGGGCCGCTTTTGTTCCACTCAGCCTGTGCCGCCTCGGCTCCTCAGGCTTTGCAATATATTTAATAGAAAAAATTACTTAAATTAAAGAGCGAGTGTGGGTAACTCTCGGAGAACTGGAGATCTCAGCTCTTTGTTGTCAGCGAAACCACGGGCCGCAGGAGCAGCTTCCCGGTGCGGCCTCCCCCCTGGACATGGGCGGGGCTGGTGGGGCGCTGGGTTGGCCGCCACAGAGGGGTGCCCGGGGCTTGGCCAGTGCGGCGGGCGGAATCGGGGGACAGACAGGACTAAGGGGGACTGTTTCTCCGACCACGGCGGTGTGACTCGCAACCCGCTTTCGGGGCGCCTCAAGGAGACACGAGGGCTGGCGCGAGGCTCAGGCCCGGGGTCACTGGTCCCTGCGCCAAGGCCGCCCCTGGCCCATGGGTACCCAGCCTGCGCAGGTGCCGCGTCCTCAGAGCGCAGGAGCTTGGGTGGCTCCTGACTCCTCAGCAGCCTCTGGAGACTCTGGGCCTCTGCCTCCTCATGGGAGAGCGGGAGGGGGAGGGGGAGGGGAGGGGAGGGGGGAGGGGAAGCGGACTCCTGGGCAGGAGCTCAGAGTCTCATCCCCGGGCATGCGCGGGAGACTCGGGGGCCAAGGGCCCGCAGCATGGGAGCAGCTGCAGGATGCACAGCCAGGGCAGCACCCATGCCACGGGGACGCGCTGCCAGAAGAGGCCACAGAGAGGGAGTGGCCCCTGCGCTCTGAGGACAGTGCGGCGCACACGAGGACGCGGGTGGGGGCGGGAGGGACGCGCCTGTCCAGGCAGGAGGACGCGGGCTGGAGGGAGGGGGCCGTGGGCGTGGGGGGCAAGCGGCAGCGCAGGCCATGCTGCGGGAGCGTGCGGTGTGCCCGTGCCGTCCAGGACAACAGAAACCCTCCGCAACTGCGACGGACATGCAGCTCCATGAAGGCCGCAGGCAGCAGAGCCCCGCCAGCGTGTCCCCCGCATCCCAGCCAGGCGCGCCCCTCGCGTCTGCCCCCACACAGCGCGCCCCGGGAGAGGAGGAGCTGCGAGGAGCCTGCTGGGGAAGGAAACGCGCTGGTCCCTCCGCGGGGAAGGCCAGGTGCCCCTCAGGGCTGCGGCCTTGTCCATGCGGTCTCCGCCCTCGCACCGGCTCCCCTGGAGAGATCCGGAGGGAAAGGGCGGGCCGGCCTCCCCTGAGCCTCGCGGGGCACCCTCGGCACGGCCTTGCTGCAGCCGGGCTGCGAGGGCCGAGACCCCTGGACATGGGGCAACAGGACGATGCACAAGTGACAACAGTCTGTTCGCTGTCACGACTCAGGAAACAAACAAGAGCGCACTGGGCGGGAGGAGGAACGACTGCGTGACCAGAAGGAGGAGCTCGTGGCCTGGCAGGAGACCCGCGGCCATGGGACGGCAGCCCCTGCTCGTGGGCTGGAAGGAGGAGCATCCCCAACACACCGTGTCAGTGAGAGAAACAGACTCGTTGTGACCCCTGCCGAGAGTCCAGCGGCGACCTTCCAGGAGCAAACCTCGGGACCCGGGCGCACCAAACAGTGAAAGACCCGCTGGCCAGAGCCACCCCTCAGACAGAAGAGGCATCCCTGCCCAGCTCCCAGGACGGCAAAGATGGCCCAGCAGTGGCCGGCAGAGGGGCGGAAATGGACACACGGATGGTAAAGAAGATTTCAGAGCCCAGAGGTAAGCCCGCAGTGTGGACAGCTGGGCCACAGCATCGGAGTCAAGAGCACGTAGGGAGGAAAGTCTCTTCCATCATCAGGCTGGGGACCATCCAGCCACATGCAGGAGAAGGAGTGGACACTGACCACCCCCACCTCACACACAAACTCGGCTCTGGATGGACAACACGCGTGGCTGGAAGGTCTGAAGCCTTTAAATGTGTAAAGAAAACACAAGCAAATACACTATGCCTCTGCTTTGGGAATATTTGGGGACTCTGCTGCAACCACAAGGAAAACAAGCTAGAAAAAGCAAACAGTGCTGTATGCAAGGCCACACAGCAAAAGAAGCTTCCGTTGAAACAAAGAGATGGCCACAGAGTGGGAGGAAGGTGCTTCACATCACTCATCTGAAAGCCAAGCTCTCTACAAAGACTGATATGACCCAATAAAAAGAAAGCAAACAGCCTAATTAAAAAGTGGACATGAGATCTAAATAGATACTTTTCTTGACATGCACATGCCAATGGGCACACGAAACCGCCCACCCTGCGTCCCATCAGGCACAGGCAGACGCCACCGGGAGCACCCACCTCACACCTGGGAGAATGCCCGGATCACCAGGGCCAGAGACAAAATGTTGTTGGCAAGAATGTGGACAAAAAAGGAACCCTCTCACCCCGTGGCGGGAATATAAACTGGCCCAGCCCCTGTGGAAAGCAGCATGAAGGCGCTCAAGGTAACGCAAGTGAGTCCACCACTTGGTTCAGCAACTCCGCTCCTCCGTGTCTTCCTGAGGAGCACGGCACTGCTCAGAGGGACGCGTGCTCTCATGGTCATCCATGGTCATCCAGCCTGTGTCCAGTAGCCGAGTTTTGGAAGCACATAAGTGTCTAACAACAGACGAGTGGATGAAGAAAAAGTGGCCGAGATACACAGTGAAACACCACAAAACTCTAAGAAGTCTTGCCATGTGTGACAACATGGATGGAGCTGGAGGGGGCTGGCTAAGCTTTATTACTTACAGATGGAGAAAGACGAAAACTGGACCATTTCACTCAATCACTTGTGGCATACGGAGAAAGAAAACAAAGGAACAGCGGAAACTAAACCAAATAAACATGAGAACTCTGACTGTAAACTGAGGTTGTCAGACAGGGAGAGGAGAGGAAGGGCCGACAAAGGAAAAGGGCCTCCGTGGGCCAGGGACATTGGGCGTTCTGGTGCTGGGTGTGGCCACACACATCTGAAGATGTTCGAACCTGCAGATCTCAATATCACACAGTTTGTTAAGCCAACATAAGTGCAAAAAAAATGCCATATAAAATAAATGAAAATAGAATGATAACATATTTAACAGCAAAATAGAACACTAGTATCCCAAAGTACATTGTCAAAAAGAATATTATTTGAATTATCACTAGTAACTGTGAAAATCAGCACATGGACTTGGAAGAAAAAGTTACTGACACAAATTAGTTATGAATAAATAAGGAGTCCATTATTTGTGGAGTAAATTGTGTTTTCTGATTACACTAATTATATTGGAAGAAGAAAATGACAAAGACAATGTTTAAATGCCCAGATCAAAGCAGTCAGAGAACCAGAGGACTGATTTTTTAAAAATCCATCTTATACTTGAAGCAAAGATTTCTGAACCAAAATAGTAACTATCTGGTCGTTAAAGTGAATGTAAGTATAAAATGAATTTGCTCCATTACTAAGTCTCACGAACAATTAGAAGACTGACTGGAAATAGAAATCGGAATTGAAATTTCTACTTAGATGATATAATCTGAATGTCTGCAACAGTAACACCCCCTGACCTTTCCTTGCGAGCAAAGAAACAATAATAATTACATCGTTAGATTCTCAAAACCACCTGAGGGTCCAGCCATGTTGTCGAAAATGATACGATTTCATCCTTTCACAGCTGGGTGGTGCCCACTGAGCGTGGACCCACATTCTGTATTCACTGCCCTGTGGCCGGCACTTGGGTGGTGCCAGGACCGGCCACGGTGGACGGTGTGGCTGTGACCACAGGAGCACATGGTCTCCCATGACTCCTCTCCCACCCCCCCCAGAGTGTTGTGGGGACACACTCCAAGGAGAAGAGCACCGAGGGCGCATGGACAAGTGGCCCCACACCCCAGGGAGTGTTTGAGCCTCAGAGACGCCATCCCCAAAACATGCCCCTGTGCTGGGTCTTGCCCGTGTGTCTGTGATGTGGCTCAGGGGCCATTACACGAGCAGGCGTCTGTGTGACAGGGACCGTGTGCCAAGGGACACGGGGATGAGGGCAGCGTCGTCTGAGACCCAGAAGGCGGGAGAGGCCAGAGAAAAGCTGCGGGAGAGCCGGTCAGCCCTGGGTCAGCATCACAGGCCTGAAAACTCGACCAAGGCCACAAAAGCACCTTCATTCATGAGAACCGATCACGACCCGCATGACCTGCGATGGCCACACAACGGGGCCCAAACCAGGCTTCCGGAGCCCGTGTTGGAAGATAAATTAACCTTTCAGGATGGATGGTAACACGGGCGTTTCTCACCTCCCTGGAGAAGCCGTTTTCATGTCGTGCCCGACTACAGGAAAGAGCTGCAGTGACTCCTCCGGCCCCGCAACTTTGCCGAGAGACTGACTTAAACGGCCTGGAAACAGTGAAGGACGTCGCACAGGAAGCGTCTCCACCCAGCCTCTCCCCAGCGGCCACACGCCCCGCCCTGGGACGGTCACGTGGAGGTGGTGAGGGCGGTGCCCGGGTGTGGCAGGACATGGGGACCATCACTCGCGTGCTCCACACGCAGCTGCTCTGGTCAGCACGAGGCATGATCTGCTCGCTGAGGTGCGGCCCGTTCCCAGGCCCCTCACAGTCCAGGCCACACACAAAAGGCCTCTTCCCGCGGGGCAGAGGACACGGAGGGCATGACGCCCTCCCAGGAGCCGCACGCCACGCACAGCGGCCCACGACCGCAGCCCCTGCCACGGCCCCTCCCAGCGTAAAGACCACGGAGAACCTCCCGCTTGCAGCAGCCATTCAGACTCCAACCAGCCTGGCAGGCGTGAGGCGGAGCAGCCATATGCACATGACCGAACACACATGCAGCAACTCGTGAGGGCATGAAACTCCCCACTTCCAGGGTCCAGTTTTCTTCCCTCTGTCGTTCATGCTGCTGAATTTCCCCTGACCTCCCTTCCCCTCCCCCCGCCTCTCCTGGAATGCTTTCTCCCTTCCAACCTTCATTTCCCTTCCTCACCCTCATCCCCCACCCACCTCCCAGGTCCCCCCATGAAGGGCGCACTTGGGTGGGTGACTTTCCAGTGCCACTTGGACGTGGCTCATTATGGCTTTGACGACGGGGCCACACCCGGGTCCCCTGAGGCCAGTCAGTGATGATGAAAGAGACCTTTGAGGAACATGAATTACAAGCCTTTCCTAAAGGGTCATAACACACACAAAATAGCCTCTGACACACTCAGGGCACTAATAGCTCACTGGGATGTGTGACAGGATGACACCAATTAAGACAGTGACCTGAAAAATGCACTTGTCCCTCTGGAGGAAGGTCCATGAGGGCTGGAATCTGGACAGTTTCCAACCTGCGGACACCAGCTCCAGAGCTCAAATAGCCCAGCCCTGAGGCCCTGCTCTGTCCATGAGGCGGCGCAGGACGGGGTGGGACATCCTGTGAGTGCTCAGAGGCTCCCCATGAGCCCCGACCATGGAGTGAGAGGCCGGGATGCCCTCTGTCCTGCCATGGGGACAACCTCAGGAGAGCAGGCCACGGCAGCAGGAACTGTCCCCCAGACTGCAGGTATCTGCCTCCAGCCACTTGCAGGGGAGAATCCACTCAGACCTGAATGACTTTAGAGCTCATGCCTTATTTCAGACTTGAGGAAGTGTCATAAACTATTCATTTTATAAATAGCGAAAACTGATGCTGATGTTACACAATGTGTTCAACTTCTCAGTGCCGTATTGTGCTGAGATGACTTGCAATGTGAGAAAATATATTTTCCTCTTAGAAGATTTTTCCTTGAACATATTTGTGATATTAGAAGCATTTCACGTACAGTGTCGCCTCGCATGTGTGGCAGCCATGGGTACGGCGCGGGGCAGCGTAAAAATCACTCCAAGTGCAAGCAGAGAGTCTCCTGGAGGGCCACGTGTCTGGACGTGACCACTCCCCACGGCAGTTCTCACTTGTATTTGGGGTCACACTCAGGCAAGGAGGACAGTCCATGAGGAAGGTGTGGGATACATGGTGGGTGGGGAAGGGATGCTAAATGTGTGGCACGAGTTGGGGAGGGAACAGGAGCTGCTGGGGGGGCTCTGGCCGCTGCCTCAGGACAGCCCGTGTCTAGCCCTGTCACCTCCTCCTTCCTGTCATGGTGGTCGCTGGCGAAGCTGCTCTGGCACCAGGTCTGCCTATGTTCCCAGCAGGTGGGCTCAAACCAAGACTTTGTCTGACTGGAGGCTCCTCCTGACCCACATTAGCTCAATAATCATCAGAACCTTCTGGGTGCCAGGTAACAGCCCAAGAACCAGGGGTTGGGCCCAACAACCATGTCTATGACCATCACCGCTCACCTGTAATGTGGGCACAGAGCACAGGGAGGAGCCAGAGAGGAAAGAACCATGATAGTCAGTGATGTGCAGCCACGGGGGGACTCACAGGAGAGTCCAGGGACACTGCTGGCAGGGACGGGGCCGCGAAGAGCCCGGCCTGGCTCCAGCCCTCAGTGGTCCCTCAGATGAGCCAGTTCCCTCCAGACCCAAATATTCTCTCTTGCCTGGGGGGACGGGAGGGCTGGGGTGATGGGGGGCAGGGAGTGGTGACCCAGAGCAGACACGGGGCCCCTCACACGGGGAGCCACCCCCGCACTAGGGTGGGGCTGCACTGAGGACAGGGGTGCCGGGCCTGTCTGTGGCCAGCAGGTGAGCGACAGTCAAGAGGTTCGAGGCAGCGTCTGGGGAGACAGATCTTTCTCTCAACACGTGGCACGGCCGCGACTGTGTCCCTTACTGGACACGCGCTTCAGGGGGATCTGACTCATCACCCTCTGCACGCAGGACACCATCTCACACTGTGACGGGAAGGGGTCCCCGTAGCTGATCAGGGCCGGGGCAGAGACGGGGCTTGTGTATCAGTCATGAGACATTTGAGTTTTATGTCACTCAGAAGAATCTCAGGCCCTTGACCACAGCCTGTGTTCAATTAATCCCTTTTAAATTAAAATATCTGGGTCATTTCCACGAAACTTTCACAGTTATTTCATATCAGCACATTCTCCTAAAAGCTCTGGCTCCCCAGGACCTGCCCCTCCCTCACCCCACAGAGGGGGGAGAGGGTGAGATTGGGAGGAGGAGAGCGGGTAGGGCTGCCCCGTGTCCAGATGTCCCCACTCACGCACGGGCCTGGGGGGAGGAACAAACCCGCACCCAGGGGACCTGGGGCCCTGGGACCAGCAGGGGCAGCCACACGCACAGACCGTCCGGCTCAGCTCCGGAGCGGCCTCCTCCCTGCACAGATGTGCATGAGTCTGAGGGGGACAGAGGGGCTGGGAGGGACCCGGGGTGGACGAGCCCATCCTGCAGGAGGGACGCGCGGGTGTGACCCAGGAGGAGACCCTGCGGGAGACACTAGAAATGGAGGAAGGTCCTTTAATAGGACATCACGACGTGACGAGCAGGGGGCCGGCGCCTCAGGCTGGGCGCACGGAGGAGGAACATGGGACAGTGAGCGGAGAAGAAGTGCAGGACGTGGGCCTGAGCGGCTCTGGCAGGAGCGTGTGGGGGCTGTGCTGGGAACACGGCTGCTGAGAGTCCACTGAGCCTCGACAAGCGTGGCATATCAGTTTCCACAGTGAGTGTCTCGAGGGCAGGATGTGGGTTAAAGGTTTCTAGGTGGAGGGGGAGGATCAGTGAATTTCCTGATCAGAAGTGGCCACAGCTCTGAGGTGCCTGACCCGGGTCCCCAAGGGGCTGGCGTGTGGGGGCAGTGGGACGGCTCAGTCTGCTGTGCTGGGCGGGTCAGTGACAGACAGGGGAGGACAGTTGGGGGAGTTCTGAGGGGAGGGGAAGTGGCCATCAGCAGTGTCTCTCACATGATTTGTTTGGACAACGTGACCGTTTGCTTCAGAAGAGCTGAAAATGCAGTAGTTTGTCAGGATGGCGATGCTGGGAGAATGACTGGGGATGAGACACGGGAGGACCAGGTGTGTGGGTGCTGAGGAGCTGCTGAGATTGACTTAAGGCGCCCAGTAATGTTCACTTGGGGAGACGGGGTGGTGGTGAATTCTTCCTCCCCATATTTACACAGATGATGGCTGCTATAAAGGGGATGAATCTCATGAACATGACAGAAATTGTGCTCCTGGGGTTCCCCACCCAGGGGTCCATGGGCTTCCTGCACCCGCTGCTCTTCTCCCTGGTCTACCTGTGTGCTCTGCTGTGGAACGGTATCATTGTCCTCATCACCACCCTGGACCGGCACCTCCACACCCCCATGTATTTCTTCCTGAGGAATCTGTCCTTCGCCGATCTCTGCCTTATCTCAGCCATTGTCCCCAAGTCCATTGCCAACTCTCTGAGGCATATCAGTTCCAACTCCTTCCTGGGCTGTGTCGTCCAGGTCTTCATGATGGTTTTTACAACAAACACAGAGCTGCACATACTCACAGCAATGAGCCTTGACCGCTATGCTGCCATCTGCCACCCCCTGCACTATGACGTCATCATGAGCAGGGACAGGTGTGTGCAGCTGACAGCTGTGTCCTGGCTGGGTGGGGGTCTCCATGCTGTGATACTCACAGCTGGAACCTTCTCCTTGTCCTATTGTGGGTCCAACGTGGTCCACCAGTTCTTCTGTGACATCCCCCAGTTATTGGCTACTTCCTGCTCAGAAAATTTAATGAGTGAACTTGCCCCCATTCTCATTAGTGTGGTCTGGGGTATCTGCTGTTTTATTTTCATCGTCATTTCTATGTCCACATGTTCTCTGCTGTCAGGAAGATTCCATCCACAGAAGGGAAGGACAAAGTCTACTCCACCTGCCTTCCCCACCTGCTGGTTGTGGTGCTGTTTCTCTCCACTGCATTCTTTGCTTATCTGAAGCCAACCTCAGGGACCCCGTCCATGACTGACCTGGTCATTTCTATGTTCTACACAGTGATGCCCCCCACCTTTAATCCCCTCATATACAGCCTGAGGAACCAAGCCATGAAGTCGGCTGTTGGGAGACTGATGAAGGGGAAACTTACCAAAATGTAGTAGAGAAGATGAGTCATGACTCCAGTATGAGAGCCATATTTTAAATTTTCACATCATTCTCCCCTTTATATTTGTATAGTTACATGTAATTCCATTGTACAATTAAAGATATATTCTTATTTTTAAATTATATTTAAGATTACTCCATATATCCCTATAGCTTTACTTGTTTCTCTTGTTAACACTTAGATGTTCTTTGATATTCTGTGTGTACTGGTGTTTGAATTTCTAGCCACTCTTTGCTGTTCTCCATTTCTGTGCTCCCGGCCGAAGTTTTCTCACTGGGGCAGCATCTCCAGTCTCTCAGGCAGCTTCCCTTCTAATGTCACTGACCCTCAGGGTAACGTGTGGACTCAGGCGACACAGGTAGGATAGAGGCCCCTTTAGTTGGTGAGTGAGGCCTTCACAGCATAAATAAGGCCCGAAGATCCATAGTGAATCGAGTAGTCATGACCTTCTGTCGATAAGGACCACATGTGACATGGTGGAGACCTTCCCGGAAGCTCTGGTGTGGGTGCCTCTGGCATTAACCATAAACACGCCAAGCACAGTGGACACCAGAAAAAGACAGGGACTTGAAAGCTGTTATTTTCAGGTGCAGTATAATCACTAAAAACTGACAACATGTAGTGTGTAGGGTTTTTTAAGAAACAGTAAAGGGGGAGTCCCTGGTGGTACAGTGGGTTCAGCACAGTGTTGTAAAGCTGTCCACAGCCTCTGCAGCATGGGTTCAGTTCCCGGCCAGCCAGGGAGCTACCCACATGGCGTGGCAGACCTCTCCTGCCTCACCCGCTGCTCCCCTCAGCAGTTTATTTTGGTCAATCTGGCTCTCACCCCCCACACCTCTCACCCCAGCTCTCACCCTCCCATGCCTCTGTCCTGTACCCCAGCTCTTGTATAAATAAATAAATCTTTTAAAAAAAGAAACAATAAAGGAACTTAGGAAACTATAATGGTAAAATAAAATAATAGCTCGTGAACTGCACAATATTCTAATATTTCCAGGAACAGTTGAGGAACAGCACTCACAACATCACACCACACTTTACATGTGTGATTATCCACATTTATTTAATTACCTAGAATGCCTGGGAATTTGAGGACAGTGTCCTTCTGGGCACCTTATTACAGGGATCTCACCCAGAGTGTTTGCGTTTCCATGTGGAGTTCTTCAAACAAGAAACTCATCAGATTTACATATCATGAATGATATTATCATTTAGTGTAGACATAAAGGCATAAATAATTTGAGGATTTAAATTGGGGAAGTGAAAAGCCCTTGAGTGCACTTGCTGTCTGGCCTCAACTCCTTTCTGCTGACTGCATCCACCTTTGGTTTCCCGTCTTGACGTCCAAGGTTTGAAAATTTCATGCCAAAATATTTCAGTATAAAATATAGTCCCAATTGGACATCAGGCCCTTTAATTGTTTCTCAAACAGGTCACAATCTCAGGGAATCAGGCTGACCTTGCCTTCAGCCCAGGCTAGTCCCATAGGGCAAATGGCAAATTTGGAGGCAGCCAGCAACGGTTAAAATATGACATCATCTTGGGCCTCCTCGGTGGTGCAGCGGTTGAGCACTGGGTTGTGAAGCTGCCCGCAGACTCTGCAGCACCGGTTCTATCCCCGGCTGCTCCCCGACCACTGGAGGAGGGTCCCACATGGCGTGCAGACCTCTCCTGCCACCCGCTGTTCCCCTCAGAAGTGTACTTTGGTACTTCTAACTGCTCTGCTTCCCGCTCTGGCTCTGGTGAATTCTCTCACCCTCCCATGCTTCTGAATGTACCCAGTGCTTGTATAACCAAACAAACAAATAAATAAATAAATAAATAAAGTCCTAAAATTAAAAAAAAGAAGATGACATCATCTTGATACATAAACATCTGGGTTGACAACTTGCTACTGTTATTTTAAATCATTGGCATTTTTATTTATCTAATGATAAATAACTGCTAAAATTAATTCTTGATATTGTCATAGTTTACTGGTCAATAAAATTTATGGGGTATAATGACAATAAAGTTATGAGATATAAGGAGAATTCAATACTTGTATGGAATTAAGTACCTGAATCTGGGTATTATAAGCATATTCTGAGACTATTCATAGCCTACATTTTGCCACTTGTGTATAAAATAAATAAAAATTAAATTAATAAAATATTAAGTGCCTCAAGATTGTATGAATTTAAACATTTAAGCCATTTTTAAACAGTTGTACAACATAATATACACTAAGAACACTAAAGACTCTACTGAAAACAACAAATTAAGTCAATGAGCCACATAAGTGTAGTTGGATGCTGACACAGTCAACACACGGATATCGATTTTTTCTATATGCGCAAAATGAACTAGAAGAGAAGTGAACAAAACAATCCCACTTATAATCACGGGACTAATTACCATGGAGTAAATTAACAAAGGAGGTGAAGATAAAAGAAAAGACATTGTTAAAAGAAATAAAAAAAGACAAAGAAATGGAAAGATATTCCCAGCTCTTGGCTTGGAAGAATCAACATTACCAAATGCCCAACTGACCCAAAGCAGTTTACAGATTCACAATCCCAATAAGGACTTCAGTGTCATTCTCCAAGAACATAAAAAAAAAATGAAATGTAAAAGACCCCAAACACTTAAAACAACACTGACAAAAGAGGAAGAATGGAGGCAGCTAACTACAGACTCCAGTCCATACGATAAAGCTCTGATAGTTAAAGCAGCATGGCACTGGGACAAAACAGACAGGCCCCCCACTGGAATATAACGAGGCCTAGGAAGAAGTACATGGGGGTGTGGAGGTGCCGGTCCAGGGTGGTGATGAGAAGATGAGTCCCTTCCCCAGCAGAGCACACAGATAGACCCAGGAGAAGAGCAGCGGGTGCAAGAAACCCATGGTCCCCTGGGTGGGGAAACCCAGGAGGATGAATTCTGTCACGGCCGTGAGATTTGTCACTTCTGGAGCCATCATCTGTATGAAAGAGGAAAGAGAAACAAAGTCTTAATTTTTCCGATATTGAAAATAAAATGGGTTATCAATACAAGGTAATAACTCAGTTCATTTTCTACATAATTAATCCTTCCAGTTGTATGGACACGCATATCATCTATGTCTTCTGTTTTATCAACCCATTTATTACCACCTCATGTGACTATGTCATTATTACACTCTCCACATAAGTCCTAAAAATTGATGAAAACTAAATATTTCAACTCTCCTGTACAAAATTTAACAATTAGAATCTCATATCTGTCAAAAAAGCCAATAGACAAAGCTCCCCCACAACTCCCTGTCCCGCTGCTCCCCCTACTGTCCAGGCCCCAGCATCTCCGCCCAGCACACATCCCAGAGGTTGTCCAGGGCACAGCCCCAGAGGACCCGTGACCATGCCTAGATCCTCCCCACCCTGGAGAGCCTGTCCCTGCTCCTCCAGCACAGCCCTGGTCGGGGGAGGCCCCACAATGACAGGTGTACAGGGATATGGGGTTTGTGGGTCCCCCTTTTCCTGCTTCCCAGGACCCGACACTGTTCTGGATCTGAATGATCTGGGCTCTGTGTCTCCGTGCAGCATGTCCTGACGCCTCCTCTGTCAGATTCCTGACCCTGTGGCCTCACTGCTGACTCCTGGTCCATCTCCTCATCTCCCTGCCCCTGACTCCCCCACATGTGAGGACTCAGATACCACGTTTCCCGCAGAGTCTCCTCCTGGGTCATACCCACACGTCCCTCCTGCAGGATGGGCTCGTCTACCCCCGGTTCCCTCCCGGCCCCTCTGTCCCCCTCAGACTCAGGTACATTGTGCATGGAGGAGGCCGCTCCGGCGTTGAGCCGGACAGTCTATGCGTGTGGCTGTCCCTGCCGGTCCCAGGGCCCTGGGTCCCCGGGTGCAGGTTTGTTCCTCCCCTCAGGCCCATGCGTGAGTGGGGACGCCTGGACACGGGGCATCCCTTCCCACTCCCCTCCTCCCTGTACCCAATCTCATCCTCGACTCCCTCTTTGGGGTGACGGAGGTGCACGCCCAGGGAAGGCCAGGATTTTTACGAGGATATAATAATATAAAATAATTGCAACACATTGATGGGAATATTTACAAATATTTAATAAAATCAATAAAATAAATCAGGGTATGTAGTGGTGAAAAATGTTGACATCTGTTGAGTGACTTTAAATACATGTTCAAATGGATAAAATTATTTGACATATCTCCCCCAGGCCCCGTTTAAATACCATGAGTTATTTTACAATTACACTGAAAATCCCTGCGAAGTCGGCGCCACCATCATGTTAGTGCCAGAGCCTTTAAGAGGTCAACATGTTGCTGCAAGTTATTGAATTTCCACCTGAGTCATATCTGTCATCATGTTCAGGAGAAATTGAACAATAAGTGTAATTTTTAATTCCCTCTGGAATGTTTTCCTCACCATCAATTCTATTAATTGTGATTTTATTCAGCGCCCAGAACCCACTGAATGTGCTGATGCATATCCCGGGTGTGCAGCAGAAATCGTCACGTCTCTCACAAGTCACAATCTTCTAATATGCTCAGTGTGTTAAAAGTCCTTGTGTTTAAGCATCTTAAATTACAAGAGAATATGTTTTCTCTCCATGAGTCTCACCCAGGCTGACAGGGCAGTGGAACATGAAGACTTGGGCCCCGTCAGCATTAGTTGTCACGATTTACAAAGTGAATAGTTGAACTACGGCATGTTCTCCAGTCTAAAATGTAGCTTGATCTGAAAAATCTCAAGTGTAAGTGGATTCTCCCCTGCAAATGGCTGGGGGCAGATACCTGCAGTCTGCGGGGGAAGTTCCTGCTGCTACATCGAGTCTCTCACCTGAGATTGTCCCCATGACAGGACAGAGGGCGTCCCGGCCACTCCCTCCATGGTCGGGGATCATGGGGAGACTTTGAGCACTCACAGGATGTTCCACCCCGTACCACACCACCTCATTGACAGAGCAGGGCCTCAGGGCTGGGCTATTTGAGCTCTGGAGCTGGTGTCCATGGGTTGGACACTGTCCAAGATCCATCCATCAAGTGACTTTACTCCAGAGGGACAAGCATCCATTTTCACGACAGGGTCTTAATTAGTTTTGTCCTGTGGCACATCCCAGTGATAATTGGTGTCTGAGTGTGTCAGGGGCAATTTTGCTGGTGGATTCCTCTGTGGGAAGGAATGTAACTTATCCTGTTCTCCAGGCCCCATCCCCTCCCCTGACCACCAGGGGAACAGGATGGCCATGTCATCAGAGCCAGGACAAGCCGCATCCACCGGGAGCTGGAAAGTTGCCGCCACACCAGTGGGCCCTCCTGGTCCTGGCAGGTGGGGGGGAGGCACTGGCAGGGCTGGCGGGGCAGGGTGGGAGACAGGGCGAGCAGGACAGCTACAGACATCCTGGATGAGACAGTGCAGAAACTGGACCCCAAGTGTGAGTTGTTAGCACCACAACAAGATCCCTGTCCTAATGCTCCTGCCACCGCCTCTAGTGCCTGAGAGTCTGACTTGCTGCTGACATCGCCTGGACATCACCTTCACGTGGACAATCTAGGCCTGGGTGCGGGCAGGGTGGACATGGTGGGGCTGGGGTCCCCTGGGGTTTGGAGGGGATCCGTGGCCATCTGTGGTGGGGAGGGCAATGCGCAGGGGACACTGAGGAACCTGCATGTGAGGAGCCTCTTCCAGACAGTGACCTGTGGGAATCACTCTGGTGTGGGAGCCAACCGGTCAGTGGTCAGCGCAGAGCTGGCTGCGCCCGGGTAGCTGCCCAGACTGTGAGGCAGTTGCAGAATGGATACAAAGTGACTCAAGTCCATTTCCTCCCCTGATGGGAAGTGACTGCTTCATATGCTGTCCCGGGGGCACCCGCGGGATGGGAGGACACACATGACAAGTCCCGGAATGTCCCAGATGCATGTTCATCTTTGACTGAAATGAAGATATTTGTGCCCAAAGGGCTCTGCGAGGCGGATATCTACCCGAGGGCAGTGTGGGGTGGGGAGTGTCCTGAGGCTTCTGCTCAGGGCCCGGGGATGGCCAAGGCCGGCATGAGGGACATGCGCTGCCCAGCGGTGTCTGGCCATGGCCATAGACGAGATGGCGCCTGGCGCTTCCCCCAACTCCAGGGATCCCCACGGGCGCCTTTAGGGGGACAGACACTGTGGCCCCGTCAGCCCACCAGTGCTCCCTCATGAACCCCCTCGTGCTCATGGTCGACACATGACCACCCCTGGGGGATCCTGCCTCTGAGAACCCCGATGCTCTGGACCCCGCACTACCCGGGAGACAACTCTGCCTTTCCCCTGCTCTGCCTGTGTGGTAGGGCAGGTGGTGTCAGCACCAGACAGGGTATCTTTTTTGGCCTCAAGGAGAAGGTCTGGGGACCCAGAGGGGCTGGGGTGCTGCTCACACGGGTTGTGGGGGATCCTGCTTCCTCACTTTAACCCTTCTGGTTGAAACTCCTCAGCCCACGAAGATAATGGTCAGTTCCTCCTGCTCACCCCGGCTGAGAAAAGCTGCTCAGCCCCAGGAGCATATTCCCCACAATTAATCTCTCCAGAGACAGATTCGAGTCTGTCCACCCTGTGCACCCCAGTGTCCAGCACACTCTGTGAGGGGAAAGTGACATGATGGAAAGTGTGGGCTGAGTGTGAGGAGCAGAAGCGTCGTCATCGGCAGGTCTCAGAGGTCCCAGGAAGCAGCAGGACAGAGTCCGCCCTGCTTATTAGACATTAACGCTGAATAATGACACGATCACATCCTGGACTCCACTGGCCCCGCAGGATGAGCCCATCCCAGGACGGGAACAAACACATCCGTGCGGAGGTCAGGACGCGCGAGTGAACTCGGAGCAGTTTCTGGACCTGAATCCACCTGCCTGCAACTCTGCAGGCACCAGGCATCCTCCTTAGTGACTGTCCACCTAGGCCTTGTCCCGGGTCTCGACTGGGGTGCTTCTCCCTGTTGTGGTGGGGACACACGTGTGTGGATGGACACTCGCCCTTTTCAGAGGTGTGGGGTGCACATGGCTTCTCCCCGTGCAGGGCCTGAGCTCACAGCGGTTTCTAAGGCCCAGGAGCGCTCTAGTGTGTGTGTGTGGGGCACTTGTTTATTACCCTTGAGGTTCCCTGTCCTTGAATTGTGGAGGCAGGAGGGTGTTCACGTGGGTGTTCCGTGAAGTGTGAGGGGGCACCGCACACAGAGAGGGGCAGAAATGGAACCCAAAATAAGACAGCAAAGATGTGACAAATGACAATTATTACCATGACCCCACGTCACCCCACTCGGGAGGTCAAATCCTCTTCTCAACAGAGTCTAGATGCTTCGCTCAAAGCCAAGACAGAATGTGTGTAAGGGCTGTGGCCCGAGAGTGATGGAGGCCCAGGGAGGAGACACCTGCCATCAGGGTCTTTCATGGAAAGATGAGCAACTTGGGGGACTTCCCCACACAGATTTTATTCTGAAATCTCAATGGACTTGGTCTGGCGGTTAATGTGCATTTTAAAGAATGTTAAAAAAACATTCTTAAATGTTAACAAACATACGTGTTTTAAAAGAAATATTGTCTGGACTGAGTCTGTTATGATCCGTCAGGTGTGTTTGGAGACACCGTGTCCTGCTGCAGAGAGGACGCTTGAGGGAGGACATCACCCCCAGCTCAGGTTCTTTGAGTGGGTGAGCAGCCGGGAGGCCCCGGCGTTTACAGCACAGAAGCTGCCCAAGAATAAAAATTTACATATATTGCCATGCTTCACTTTACATGATGTAGAAAGTGACATAATCCCCACGTACCAGAAAGTGAGAACAAGACCTGGTCCAGGACATCCACAGACAACCTTGTGAACCCCTCAAATGGGAACCCCTAAAAATAAACACAACAAGAGTCTTAAAGTTATAAAATTTAAAATATGAAACATAGTTCTTCAAAAATAATTCATATAAAAAAAAACACACCCTCGAGGTGCTGTAACCAGATCAGACACCCTATAAATGAACATCAAGTACAGGTTCAATCAGATTGAGATTCTTTCACAAACTTCCATCTGTCTCCGGAGATTCATGTCAAGTATAATTTCTACTTGACCTTTGAGCAGAAACATGAATATCTCTCAGAGGAAGTTCCCCATCAGGAATCGGGGTGGTGGGGCCCACCAGCTATCTCCCTCCCACCACAGGGATGGGCATCAGGGGAGACACACACAGGCTGTGGGAACCGAGCCCCAGGACTGGGGTCCCGTGACCATGTGCTCCCGGGGACAGACCCCTTACCACTGCAGGATTTCATGAAAATGTTGGGGATGTGTGAGTTCTAGAACATACTTTCACATACCAGCTGTAACATTTAAAGAACTAGAAATCACATGTATGTCACATGGATGGGTGTTTTGGAAATGGCTACATTAGTTTAGGAAATAGAGATTTGAAGAACAGAACAATGTTAAAATTTGTCTAAGGAAATCTGTAATGAAAAGTCTTATTTTACTATAATGGTGACTGGTAATAGAAGGAAAATCTAAATAACTGCTGGGGTCATAAATGTAGGTTGCATAATTAATTTAGGAAAACAATGATATCTCACATGCTGTTTACTGGCCATTCATCAGTCTCCCCACAGCCGACTTCACGGCTTGGTTCCTCAGACTGTATATGACGGGATTAAAAGTGGGGGGCACCATTGTGTAAAACATAGAAATGACCAGGTCAGACCTGGACAGAGTCTCTGAGGTTGGCTTTAAATAATCAAAGCATCCAGTGGAGAGATACAGCACCACAATCAGCAGTGGGGAAGGCAGGTGGAGTAGATTTTGGACTTCCCTTTTGTGGATGGGATCTTCCTGACAGCAGAGAAAATGTGGACATAGGAAACGATGATAAAAATGAAACAGCAGATACTCCAGACCACACTGATGAGAGTGGGGACAAGTTTCTTCATTAGATTTTTTGAGCAGGAAATAGCCAATAACTGGGGGACATCACAGAAGAACTGGTGGACCACTCTGGACCCACAGTAGGACAAGGAGAAGGTAGCATCTGTGAACATCAAAGAGATGACACCCCCCACCCAGCCAGGACACAGCTGTCAGCTGCACACACCTGTCCCTGCTCATGATGACATCATAGTGCAGGGGGTGGCAGATGGCAGCATAGCGGTCAACTTCAACACTGAGCAGGTAAAGCTCTGTAGCTCCTGAAACCATCACCATGAAGACCTGGAGGACACAGCCCAGGAAGGAGATGGAGCTGTTGTGCCTCAGAGAGTTGGCAATGGACTTGGGGACCGTGGCTGAGATGAGGCAGAGGTTTGTGAAGGACAGACTCCTCAGGAGGAAGTACATGGGTGTGTGGAGGTGCCGGTCCAGGGTGGTGATGAGGACGATGAGCCTGTTCCCCAGCAGGGCACACAGGTAGACCAGGGAGAAGACCAGTGGGTTCAGGAAGCCCATGGTCCCCTGGGTGGGGAACCCCAGGAGGATGAATTCTGTAACGGCCATGAGATTGGTCACCCCAGCAGCCGTCATCTGTACAAAAAAAAAAAAAAAAAAGAGGAAGAAAATGTTGTCATATATTCCAATGTTGAACACAAAATGGGTTATCAACTTATCATAATCACACAATCTATGCTTATTGTTATCTGACCAAATATATATTTTATCTCATGTGAATGCACTATTGATGTATTGCCCAAATATGTATCCATAAATTTGTGAAGAAATGAATTTTTAAATGACCATGATAAACCTGAATATCAGATCGCTCAGTAAACTGAAATGACAGACCACCCGTGCCCAGTCATTCCCAGGCCCGCGGCTTACCCTCCTGCCCAGGCCCCAGTGTCTCTGCCCAGCACACCTCCCAGAGGTTCTCCAGGGCACAGTCCCAGCGGACACATGACCATGCCCAGCCCCTCCCCACCCTGCAGAGCCTGTCCCTGCTCCTCCAGCTCGGCCCTGGTCTGGGAGGCCCCACAGGGACGGGTGTGCAGGGAGATGGGGTTTGCGGGTCCCTGTTTTCCTGCTCCCCAGGACCCGACACTGTCCTGGAACTGAATGATCTGGGCTCTGCATCCCCGTGCAGCATTTCCTCACACCTCCTCTCAGATTCCTGCCCCTGTGGCCTCACTGCTGCCTGCTGGTCCATCCCCTCGCCTCCTCATCTCCCTGCCCCTGACTCCCCACATCTAAGGACCCAGAGACCAGGTTTCCTGCAGAGTCTCCTCTGGGTCACAACCACACGTCCCTCCTGCAGGATGGGCTCGTCCACCCTGGGTCCCTCCCCGGCCCCTCTGTCCCCCTCAGACTCAGGCACATCTGTGCATGGAAGAGGCTGCTCCAGGGCTGAGCCAGACTGTCTGTGCATGTGGCTGTCCCTGCCGTCCCAGGGCTCCAGGTCCCCTGGGTGCGGGTTTGTTCCTCCCCCCAGGCCCGTTCGTGAGTGGGGACATCTGGACACGGGGCAGCCCTGCACTCTCTACTCCTCCCCTCCAATTAATTATCTCCACTTTGCTGGGTGATGGAGGGGCAGGCCCTGGGAGGCAGGTTTTTTAGAAGACTATAGTAATATGAAATAATAGAATCAGATGGATTTTAATATTCCAAAAATATTAATAAAAACTAGATAATTAATCAGGATATTGGTGGTGAAAAATGTTGATATCTGCTGAGTGACCTTAACAACATATGAAAATGGATAAAATAGCTTGACACGTCTCCTCAAGGCCCTGTTTAAATACTGTGACACATTTTGCAATTATATGGACAATCCCTGAGTATGGATTTGGGTAAAAATCCCAAGTTCACGTCCATAAACTGTCACACGTCCCTGCCAGAGTCACATTCATGTCAGAGCCATGAGGCCATCAACATATTGCTGCAAACATTGATTTTCTACTTGACTCATTTTTGTTATAATTTTTGGGGCAAAAAGGTATAACATTCTGAATTTAACAACTAGTTTTATTTTTTAATTTCTTCTGGAATTCCTTTGTTAAAATCTAATCCCATTCATCGTTGTGATTTTATTCAGTGTCCAAGACACACTGAGTGTCCTAAAGCTAAATTCCCAGGTTTGAAGCAATAATTGTCACATCTCCCATATATCAAAACCTATGATCAATATATTAAAAGTCAGTATCTTTGACCATCATAAATTACAAGAGAATATGTTTTCTCTCACCAAGTCTCACCCAGGCTGACAGGGCAGTGGGACATGACAACTTGGGCACCATCAGCATCAGTTGTGGTGAATTACAAAGTGAATAGTTCAACTGTGGTGCATTACTCAGTCTAAAATGAGGCTTGATTTGAAAACCCTCAAGTGTGAGTGGATTCTCCCCTGCAAATGGCTGGGGGCAGATTCCTGCAGTCTGGGGGGGAAGTTCCCGCTGCCATGTGGAGTCTCTCTCCTGAGGTTGTCCCCATGGCAGGACAGAGGGCTTCCTGGCTTCTCACTCCATGTTCGGGGCTCGTGGGGAGCCTCTGTGCACTCACAGGCGGTTTCACACCATCCTGAGCCACCTCATGGACCGAGCAGGGCCTCAGGGCTGGGCTATTTGAGCTCTGGAGCTGGTGTCCGCGTGTTGGACACGGTCCGGATTCCAGCCCTTAGGGACATTCCTCCATATGGAAAGTGTGTGTTTACTTGACTGTGTTAATTGGAGCATCCTGCAGTGTGTCTCATCGAGTAATTATCACACTCGGTGTGTAGATGTGATTTTGTGTCTGGCTCACGCCTCTATGGACGTGAATAGAGAAATCCTCATGTCCAGGTTCCATTCCCCACCTGTCGTGTCCGCCATGGTGGGCACCATCAGTCATAACAGTGCCCTGAGTCCCTGTGTAGACATCTGGACAGTTGCCCGTCACCCCCCGTGTGCCCTTCATGGAGATGCCCTAGGGATGGGCATGAGGGGGATGCGGAAAGGCCGGGGGCGGGAGGGAAGGGACATGGACAGAGGCAGGTGGGAGCCCAAGGAGGGGAGTGGGTGGAAAGACAATGGACGTCCAGCAGAAGTGAGTGACCACGGGGGTCACCAGCCCTTCAGGAAGAGAAACTTTACTGGTCTCTGAAATTGTGTATCCTGCGGTTCTTTTCCACCAGAGCACCTGTCACTGCACTTACATTAGAATTGTCCTTTTGTTGGGATAATTTGCTTTTAATCTTTAGGAAATAGTATTTTAGGCTTTCCGCACATGGTGTGTTATCCTTAGGTTTGCTGCATGACGATGGTGACATCACACATGGAAACAGGTGTTTATCTGCTTGAGTTTACTCTTCTGTAGGGGGTGGGGCAGGACCTGCTTCACTCTGCTGCATGTGTCTGTCTGCTTCTCCCAGCACCATCTCCCCACTTTCCTGCTCCAGTGCCTGCTCTGGCTCCTCTGTCGTAGAGTCACCATCCATCTTGATGAGGGTGGGTTCCTGGGCCCTCGTTATATCCAGGGGGCTGTGTGTCTGCTTTTCTCCAGTACCATGCTGTATTTGTTATACGGGCTTTATTGTATGGACTGGAGTATGAAAGTGTGCTTCTTCCTGTGTTACTCATTTTTGTTAAGACTCTTTGGATAGTTGTCGCCTTTTGTAGTTCCAATGCAGGCAGTTTGCTCAGGGGAGGAGCGGCCAGAGCCAGCGCTGGTGGGCCTGACGCTGCATGCTCCAAGCACTTGAGAGTATCTGGGCCGGGATGCAGGCGCCTCACTGCCCAGCGGAGATGTGGGTCCAGCAGCTGTGTCTGGGCTCGGATCCACCATGATGACAGGGAGTGCTCTGGGCCTACTCTCCTGTGGCTCATGCCAGGCTGGGTACACCTGGCATGTCAACCCAGGGCTAGTGCCCAGGCAACCCGCCATGCCCTGGGCTGCACCTGTGGGCAGGGCCCCTGGAACACAGAGATTGGTCAGAAGGACATTGAGGACTCATGGAGGCTGAGGGACTCCAGTCACTAAAGCCCAGCTCTGAGGTCAGTTGGTGGCGTGACCTCGGGGAATGCCCTCCAGCAGCTGGAGGCCCAGAGCTTTGCCCTTGGTCTCTACCAGATCTGCTTCCTCCCACTTCTGCCCAGGGGGCTGACCTCAGGTGCAGTTCACTGTCCTCCTGCCCATGTCTGTTTGTCCACCTGCCCCCTGCTGAGGTGTCGTCGCTTTCTCTTCTGCCGCCCCTCAGTGTGGAATGGGCAGTGTCCCCTCGCTCGGACCCCTGGTGGGCACCGGTGCCTCATTCTCCCTGCCTCCTCCGCAGAGGCCACTTGTTTTGAGTCCATTTCCTGAGGACACCGCCCGCCACCCCATCTGTTGCGTCCTTGACCGGGCGACCGGCCCTGAGAGTGGGCGCCGTGGGGACCGCACTGGCCATCAGGGACTGTGCCCTCTGTGGCTCCCGCTCCCGTCCCAGCTGAGGTTTGGTCTGAGGATGGTCACTGTGGCGTCTCCCTCCTGCCGGGCTCCTGTCCCGGCCCTGGCGCGTCTGTCTTTGTTTTTCCCACGTGCCATGTGCTCTGAGGTGTGGGCATCAGCAGCCCCGCAGGGGACAAGCACGTGGACCCTGACGCAGGGCCAGTACACATCCTCCCCCTGGCGAGCGTCCTCGGGCTCCAGGCACTGGAGACCTTGCATCAGGCTTGGCCCAGGTGCCATCTCAGGCCCCGGGCCAGGCTCGCGCCAGCAGCCGTCCAGGGAGAGCGGCAGGCCCTGCGCTCGGGGTAGAGAATGTCAGCGTTGTCTGTTTGCGTGTGAGTGGGTTTCTCCCTGAGGGATGTGGGGGGTGAGGGAGATGCAATTTAGGGTCCCGTGTGTTCTGCCTCTGACGTCATCTCCTCTGTCTTGTAAATACACCCCGTGGCCTCTCTTCATCCATGATAAAGAAAACTTCTTCCATTTTGTCTCATGTGTTGTTCGTGTGACAGAGGAACAATCCGCCGCTGCTCTGAGGAGACAGGGGCCGGGGTGAGGCCCACCAGGGTCTGCACAGGCCGTGCTGCGGGTGGCGTGTGGGCCCCTCACTTCCCTGACACGCGTGGGTGCTGTGAGCTTGGTGTGGGAAGGCCCGCGGTCAGGGGTTGGGGGTCGCGGGCACACTGGCGAGCTGGCAGACAGGGTCGGCACCCAGAGGCCGGCAGGGGCATCCCCTCCGAGCTCGGGACGCGGGTGGGCAGCTTGCGGCCCCCAAGGCTCGCCTGTGTCTCCCCGGGGCATCGCAATTCTGAGCACCATGCGCTCAGCGGTTTCTCAAGTCACCTTTGACCAGTGACCGTCCACACTGACTGATCGTGGCCCTGGACCCTCCTGTAGCTGAGCCCCCCAGGAGAGGACACTCCCTTCCCTACTGCTCAGCAGGCGGCCTGGGCGGCAAGGCAGGTGGGGTCAGCGCCCAGGCGTAGTGTCCTTTAGGGGCTCAGGGAGAAGGTACAGGGTCAGGGGTCTGGGGAGCTGCTCGTGGGGTTAACTGGGAACCCGCGTGGTCACCAGGACTGTTGTCGTGTCTCGGCCAATGAGGGAATGTCCGTCCTTCCCACTCTCCCGGCTAGCAGTGTCCAGCCCCGAGCGCCCACGAGTGACACTCAGAAAGCAGACTCAGGTGCTCTGTCTCCTGGGAGGCCTCTGTGGGGAGACAGCAGGACAGCGAAAGGGATGGATGAAGAGGATCAATTTGCAACAGTCACACGCCGCAGGAAATCACCTGACAGAACTAATTCAGGAGACTCAGGGTATATCCAATATTAAAATCTAAAACAAGCATCAGGAATGCGGGAGACTTTATGCAGCCCGAGCTAGCCCCTGTGACTATCGAGGCACGTTCACGTCTTGCAGGTGTGAGGCAGGTGGACGCGCTCAGGAACCGCAATGGTTTCAACCTGAATAAAAGTTGTGAGAGGCTGTAGGTTCCTGAACTCCCCCAGGAAAATGTCTCTGGGGGTTGAGGCCATGTTGGATTGGGGTGACTCTTTCTGTTGTTGGGTTTGCAGATTTTGTGTACTTTGGACACTCGCCCTTGTCAGATGTGTGATGTCCACAATCATCTCCCAGTGCAGGGACCCATTTTGGGGATGGCATCTTCTGAGGCACAGAAGCTCTCTATTGTCGGGGTGCCACTTGTTCCTACGTGCTCTTCTTGTCTGGTCCTTGGCATGTGTCCCCAAGTTCATCTGTGGGGTGAGTGTGCAGTGGGCAGCACTTGGGTGTTCCTTCTGGTATTTTAAGGGTTTGTTTAATGCAAATTTTTAACCCATTCCAAATGGTTCTAATAATAAGGAACATAGAAATCCACACTGTTGTCACCTTTGAGAAGGGACCAATCAAGAGACTGGACACAGCAAAAAGGTGAGGGAGGGAGAGAAAAGGCCTCTCACTTGTCCTGGGAATGGCATGGAGACGTCTTCAGACACTAACAACAGGACAACCACAGGATGGAGCAACCTCATCCGGGTATTTGTCCCAGATGTGCACACTCTGCAGTGCAGACCACGCACGCCTGTGTTCCCAGCAGTACCGTCCACCGTTGCTGGCCGTGGCCCCCACCCAAGTGTCATGGACAGAGGAGAACATATATAATGTGCGTGCATACTCCATGGAATACCACATGGCTATTAAAGAGGTGAACTAGTGTCCTTAGGGACCAAAGGTGGACATTGAAGAGCATATGCTAGTGAGATAAGTCAAAAAGTGAAAGATTTTGGCTGGTCTCACCCATCTGTGGATTATAATATAAAAAGCCAACAATTGAAAAATTATAGTGGCAAACAGCAAAAGGAATTGTTGGACAGAGTGCAAAAATTTGCTCATTACCGGACAGAACCAGGGAGGAATGTAGGAGTGTGGACGGAGGGGCCAGGCACTGCAGGGCATTTAGTAGATTCTGAGTGGACACTGGTGCACGTGGGGGAGTGAAAAGTGACCCAGAGCTAAAACAGTAAAAACTCTAAATGAGTCTTCTCCTTTGATAAGAACAAATAAGAAATTAATGTGACTTGCAATGAATCACTCATGGTAAAGATCCCTTCTCACAGGCACTTACTGGATTTGTTCAAGGAAAAATAGAAAATGCATCAACAGGAATCTGAGCAGGGAATGACGTCATATCCCAAGTGGATGTGGACTGTGATCTCATGTATATTTTTTAAGATTTAGTTATTTATACAAGAACTGTGGTATAGTCAGTGGTGCGGGAGGGTGAGAGATTTCACCAGAGACAGAGTAGGGAGCAGAACAGGCAGATGGACTGAAGACACTGCTGAGGAGAGCAGTGGGCGAGACAGGAGAGGTTTGCCATGCCATGTGGGTTTCTCCCTGGCCATCTGGGAAACAAGCCCGCACTGCAGAGGCTGCACACAGCTTCAGAGCACGGTGCTCAACCCACTGAGCCACCAGGGAGGCCATGTGCTCTCATGCTATCACTGAAATGAGTATTACTTTGAAAGATTTTCTATCACAGGTTTCATTCTGAAATTTGAATGGAGGAGTCATGTCTGGTGATTAACTACATTTTATTATCATAAATAGTTTCATGGACAAAATGTGCTCATCGGTCAGGAGAGTTTGGAGACACAGTGGCCTGCTCCAGAGAGGAGCAACGTCACCCCCAGCTCACATTCTCAGTGTTAGGGGAACAATATGAACTCACCTCCGTACGTGCAGTGCAGGTATGTAGGATTGTAAAAAAAAAAAAATGCAACTATGCCTTGTTTTAGTTTGCATAACGTTTCACATATTAAAAAATAATATTGTCCCCAAGTGGAAGAAAAGTGAACTTAAGTGTAATCTACAAGAAGGTGGAGAAGACCTGGTAGAGGCTCAAGATACAATCTGGAGGGGCCTCCTGGGTGGCGCAGTGGTTGAGCGCTGGGTTGCGAGGCTGCCTGCAGCCTCTGCAGTGCCAGTTCGATCCCCGGCTGCTCCCCGGCCACCGGAGGAGGGTCCCACATGGCGTGCAGACCTCTCCTGCTGCCCGCTGCTCCCCACAGCAGTGTACGTTGGTCCTTCTGCCTGCTCCGCTCCCTGCTCTGGCTCTGGTGAATTCTCTCTCCTTCCCACGCTTCTGACTGTACCCAGTGATTGTACAAATAAATAATTATTAAAAAAAAGATACAATCTGGAAAAATAGGGAACCTAAAAATCAACACAATGACAAGTTACAAATTATAAACTTTTATGTACAAATGTAGTTCTTCAAAGATAATTCATACAACTTTAGTTTTGAAAAAAACATATCGAGGGGAGCAGTCATGTTGGCATCCATATATGCATCACAGAAATTAACATTCCATCCATTCCAGGTTTCACTCATAGATTCCTGCTAACTAAGGAAGCGTCCATCCTTCCCTCTGGCAGAGTCAAGTGTGGTTTCCCTTTGTCCATTGAGCAGCAAAAGGAACTTCTCCTAGAGGAAGATGCCCCATGAGGAATCGTGAGGGACAGGGGGCCTCACTCTGTCTCCCCTGCCATCAACGAGAACAAGGCCCTCGGTGGAGACACACAGAGGCTGTGGGACCCGAGCCCCAGGACTGGGGTCCCCTGGCCATGTGGTACTGAGGACAGACCCCTTTACCACTGCTCACACTATGTAAATGTTGGTGAATGTGAGTTCTAGAACATTATTTCTACACCAAATACAAGTTTTTAATCACGAGCTGGATTCAGTTTATGAACATCACACAGGAAGGGCTTCCGGAAGGATTGCAGCAATTTAGGAAACAGGAGTATAGTGAGGATTATGAGAATATAAATTTGTGACAAGGGAATAATCCTATCACAAGAAACCTATACTTATACAGATTTACATGAAGATTTATATAGATGACATGATGATTATACTTATATAGTCTTACATGATGACATGTAAGACTTAGAGGGGAAAAGCTGAATTATTGTGGGGTTATAATTATAGATTGTGATATCTCACATATTGGAGAATTGGCCATTCATCAGTCTCCCCACAGCCGACTTCATGGCTTGGTTCCTCAGACTGTATATGACGGGATTAAATGTGGGGGGCACCATCGTGTAGAACATAGAAATGACCAGGTCAGACATGGTTGGGGTCCCTGAGGTCGGCTTCAGATAAACATAGCATGCAGTGAAGAAATACAGCACCACAACCAGCAGGTGGGGAAGGCAGGTGGAGTAGACTTTGGCCTTCCCTTCAGTGGATGGGATCTTCCTGACAGCAGAGAAGATGTGGACGTAGGAAATGACGATGAAAGTAAAAGAACAGATACCCAAAAAAACACTAATGAGAATGGCGACAAGTTTGTTCATCAAATTTCCTGAGCAGGAAATAGCCAGTAACTGGGGATGTCACAGAAGAACTGGTGGACCACGTTGGACCCACAGTAGGATAAGGAGAAGGTTCCAGCTGTGTTCATCACAGCATCGAGACCCCCAGCCAGCCAGGACACAGCTGTCAGCTGCACACACCTGTCCCTGCTCATGATGACCTCATAGTGCAGGGGGTGGCAGATGGCAGCATAGCGGTCAAAGCTCATCACCGTGAGCATGGTAATTTCTGCACCTGCTGAAATAATCATCATGAAGAACTGGATGACACAGCCCAGGAAGGAGATGGAGCTGCTGTTCCTCAGAGAGTTGGCAATGGTTTTGGGGACCGTGGCTGAGATGAGGCAGAGGTCCGTGAAGGACAGACTACTTAGGAAGAAGTACATGGGGGTGTGGAGGTGCCGGTCCAGGGTGGTGATGAGGATGATGAGACTGTTCCACAGCAGGGCACACAGGTAGACCAGGGAGAAGAGCAGGGGGTGCAGGAAGCCCATGGTCCCCTGGGTGGGAAACCCCAGGAGGACAAATTCTGTCATGACCGTGAGATTGGTCACGCCTGGAGCCGTCATCTGTGTAAATAAAAATAGTGGAAGAAAACATTGTCAGTCTTGTAATATTGAGCACAAAATGGGTTATCAACATACAAGAAGCACACAATCTATTTATGATGTATCATTATCTAAGCAAATTCATATTTTTCTCATGTGAATGCACTATTGATGTATTGTAAAACATGTGTCTGTAAATTTGAGAATAAATGAAAATTTTAAATGACCTTGATAAAACCTGAATATCAGGTCTCTCAGTGAACTGAATTGACTGAACACCCGTGCTCAGTCATTCCCAGGCCCGTGGCTCCCCCTCCGGCCCAGGCCCCAGCATCTCTGCCCAGCACACCTCCAAGAGTTTGTCCAAGGCACAGTCCCAGAGGACATGTGACCATGCCCAGCCCCTCCCCACCCTGGAGAGCTTGTCCCTGCTACTCCAGCACAGCCCTGGTCTGGGGAGGCACCACAGAGATGGGTGAGCAGGGAGATGGGGTCTGTGTGTCCCCGTTTTCCTGCTCCCCAGGAACTGACACCATCCTGGAACTGAATGATATGGGCTCGGCGTCCCCGTGAGGCGTGTCCTGATGCCTCCTCTGTCAGATTCCTGCTCCTGTGGCCTCACTGCTGCCTCCTGGTCCATCCCTTCATCTCCTCATCTCCCTGCCCCTGACTCCCCACATCTGAGGACTCAGAGACCACATTTCCCACAGAGTCTCCTCCTGGTCACCCCCAAACATCCCTCCTGCAGGATGGGCTCGTCCACCCTGGGTCCCTCCAGCCCCTCTGTCCCCCTCAGACTCAGGCACATCTGTGCAGGGAGGAGGCTGCTCCAGGGCTGAGCCCAACGGTCTGTGCGTATTGCTGTCCCTGGCAGTCCCAGGGCCCCGGGTCCCCCAGGTGTGGGTTTGTTTCTCACCCCAGGCCGGTGCGTGAGTGGTGACGTCTGGACACGGGGCAGCCCTGCCCACTCTCCACTTCCCCAATCTCACCCTTTCCCCCCTCTGTGGGGTGACGGAGGGGCAGGCCCTGGGGAGTAAGATTTTTAGGAGAATATAGTAATATAATATTATTGCCACACATTGGTGGGATAATTCCAGAAATTTCATGAAAACATGAAAATAAATCAGGGTACTTGGTGGTGAAAAATGTTGACATCTGTCTCATGACCTTAAATACATATTTAAAACGGATGAAATAACATGACATATCTCCTCCAGGCCCTGATTAAATACTGTGAATCATTTTACAATTACACTGACAATCCCTGTGTGTGGAGTTCAGGAAAAATTCCAAGTTCACGTCCACAAATAGACAGATGTCAGCGCCACCATCATGTTAGTGCCAGATCCATGAAGACGTCAACATGTTGCTGATAAGTTACTGAATTTCTACCTGAGTCATATCTGTCATCACGTTTAGGAGAAAAGGCATAACACTCTGAATCGAGCAATAAGAGTATTTTTTAATTATCTCTGGAATGTCTTCATCACCATCCAATTGTATTAAATGCTGTGATTTTATTCAGTGCCCAGAACACACTGAGTGTACCGATGCTCATCCCAGATGTGCAGCAGAAATAGTAACATCTCCCACAAGTCACAATCTCCTAATATGCTCAATGTGTTAAAAGTCAATATCTTTGACCATCGTAAATTACAAGAGAAAATATTTTCACTCCCTGAGCCTCACCCAGGCTGACAGGGCAGTGGGACATGATGACTTGGACCCCGTCAGCATTAGCTGTCACGATTTACAAGGTGAATAGTTTAACTACAGCGTGTTCTCCAGTCTAAAATGTAGCTTCACATCGAAAATTTTCAAAGTCTGAGTGGGTCCTCCCTTGCAAACGGCTGGGGGCAGATGCCTGCAGTCTGGGGTGGATGTTCCCACTGCTGTGTCGAGTCTCTGAACTGAGGTTGTCCCCATGGCAGGACAGAGTGCGTCCCGGCCTCTCACTCCATGGTACGGGCTCGTGGGGAGCCTCTGAGCTCTCACAGTATGTTCTGCCCTGTCCTGCGCCACCTCATGGACCGAGCAGGGCCTCAGGGCTGGGCTATTTGAGCTCTGGAGCTGGTGTCCAAGAGTGGGACACTGTCCAAGATCCATCCATCAAGTGACTTTACTCCAGAGGGACAAGTGCCCTTGTTCAGGTCACTGTCTTAATTGGCGTCGTCCTGTGGCTCATCCCAGTGATCATTAGTGCCCTGAGTGTGTCATAGGCGATTTCCTTAGTTTTTACCCCTGTGAGGACAAGACCTGTCCCCCCTCCAACCCCATCACCCCCCTGACCTCTGCAGGGACTGGGGTGGCCCCATGGTCGGAGCCAGGATAAGCCCGTCCACAGGGAGCAGGGAAGTCGCCGCCACCCCTGTGTGCCCTCATGGGCCTGGCAGGTGTTGGGTGATGTGCTGGTGGGGGCGGTAGGGGCCGAGTGGTGGACAGGGCGAGCAGGACAATGAGCAGACTCTCCGGAACGGGTGGAGACGGGGCAGAGGTTGGATCCCCTGAAGTGCGAGTGTGGGAGCCGCGACTACTCTCCCTGTCCTGACCCTCCCGCCGGACCCTCTAGTGCCTGAGAGTCTGACTTGCTGCTGAACTCGCATGAACATCGCCTTCCCCTGGACAGTCCTGCCCAGGTGAGCGTGGGGTGGACATGGCTGGGCTGGGGTCCCCTGGGGGGCGGTGGTTTGGGTCTGCCTGTGCCACCCAGGCTGCCGCCTCGGCCACCCGAGCCCAGCCAGCAGCCGGGGGATTGTGGTCAGCCGCTGGTAGGGGAGGAGAGGACTCAGGGGATGCTAAGGAACCTGCATGCAAGGAGCCTCCTCCATGTGAGCGGCCAGCAGGAGGTACCTCTCTGGCATCAGAGTCAACCTGACAGTGGTCAGGGGAGAGCTGTCCATGCCTGGGGGAGCTGTGTGGCCCTTGAGGCTGGGGGGGGACAGGAAGTGACCCAAGTCTGTTTCCTCCCCTGACGGGAAGTGACCCCTTCATGTGAGGTCCTGGCTGGGCCCGCAGGACGGGAGGACACACAGGACAGTCCCAGAACTCCCCAAAGGGCTATGCAAGGCAGAGGCGGCCCCGAGGGGAGGAGGTGGGGTCAGGCATTATCTGCCTGGAGCCTGGGACTGGCTGAGTCCGGGGTGAGGGATCAAGTGCTGCCCAGCAAGGACGGACCATGGCCGCAGACAGGAGGCCGCCTGGCACTTCACCCAACTCTGGGGCTCCCCGTGGGAGCCATTTAGTGGGACAGACCCCACGCCCTGTCTGCTCGCTCATGTGCCCACATGTCCTCCAACCTCGGCCTTGCAGATGACACATGCCTACCCCTGGGGGATCCTGCCTCTGGGCACTGTGAACCCCGATTATCTGGATGCCCTAGACCGCCCGGGAGTCGACACCCACTTCCTCCTGCTCTGTCTGCGTGGTAGGAGCAGGCGGGGTCAGCACCGGACGGGGTGTCATTTAGCTCTCAGGTAGTAGGTCGTGGGGGGCTGGAGGGGCTGGGATCTGCTTGCAGGTGTTGTGGGGGATCCTGCGTTCTCACATAAACTCTTCTGGTAGAAAAGCCTCAGCCAATGAAGAGAATGTTTAGTCCTTCCTGCTCACCCCGGCTGAGAAAAGCTTCTCAGCCCAAAAACACATTACCCACATTTAATCTCTCTGGACACAGACTCGAGTCTGTCCACCATGTGGACCCCAGTGTCCCCCACACGCTGACATGATGGAAAATGTGGGCTGAGTGTGAGGAGCTGAAGTGTCGTCATCGGCAGATCTCAGAGGTCCCAGGAAGCAGCAGGACAGAATCTGCCCAGCTTATTAGACGTTAACGCTGAATAATGACACGATCACGCCCTGGACTCTGCTGGCCCCGCAGGATGAGCCCATCCCGGGAAGGGAACAAACCCATCCGTGCGGGGGTCAGGATGCGCCAGCGAGGTCGAGCAGGGTCTGGAGCCTGAATCCACCCGCCCGCAACTCTACAGGCACTGGGCGTCCTCCTTAGAGACTGTCCACCTAGGCCTTGGCCCGTGTCTCGACTGGGGTGCTGCTCCCTGTTGTGGTGGGGACACACATGTGTGGATGGACACTCGCCCTTGTCAGGAGTGTGGGTTGCACGTGGCATCTCCCCGCACAGGGCCTGTGCTCATTGCGGTTTCTGAGGCCCAGGAGCACTCGAGTGTTTGTGGGGGGCACTTGTTTATTCCCTTGGGGTTCCCTGTCCTTGAATTGTGGAGGCTGGGGGGTGTTCATGTGGGTGTTCTGTGGAGTGTGAGGGGGGCACTGCACACATAGAGGGGAAGCAATGGAGCCCCAAAACAGACAGCAAAGACGTGACAAATGGCAATTATTACCATGACCCCACAATAGCCCACTCGGGAGTTCAAATCCTCTCCTCAACAGAGTCTAGAGGCTTCGCTCAAAGCCAATACAGAAAGTGTGTAATGGCCATGGCACAAGAGTGATGAAGGCCCAAAGGGGAGACACCTGTCATCAGGGTCTTTCATGGAAAGATGAGTAACTTGGGGGACTTCCCCACACAGATTTTGTTCTGAAATCTCAATGGACTCGGTCTGGTCATTAACATGCATGTTATAAAAGAAATACTGTCTGGACTGAGTCTGTTATGATCCGTCAGGCATGTTTGGAGACACCATGTCCCGCTGCAGAGGATATGTGAGGGAGGGCATCACCCCCAGCTCATGTTCTCAGGGCAGGTGAGCAGCCGTGAGGACCTGGCATTTACAGCACAGAAGCTGCCAGACAATAAAAATTTACAAATATTGCCGTGCTTCTCTTTACAACATGTAGAAAGTGACATAATCCCCGACGTACCAGAAAGTGGAGAAGAAGACCTGGTGCAGGACATCCACAAACAACCTAGTGAACCTGTAAAATGGGAACCCCTAAAAATAAACAGAACAACAAATGTATTAAGCATTATAATATTTAAAGGATGAAACATAGTTCTTCAAAAATAATTCACATAAAAAATACCACAGCCTGAAGGTGCTGTAACCAGATAAGACACCGTATAAATGAACATTAAGTACAGGTTCAATCACAGATTCAGATTCTTTCGCAAACTTCCATCCGTCTCCTGGAGATTCATGTCAAGTGTAATTTCTACTTGACCTTTGAGCAGAACCATGAATGTCTCTCAGAGGAAGTTGCCCCACCAGGTAACAGGAGGCTGGGGCCCACCAGCTGTCTCCCTCCCTCCACAGGGACGGGCTTCAGGGGAGACACACACAGACTGTGGGAACCGAGCCCCAGGACTGGGGGTCCCATGACCGTGTGCTCCCGGGGACAGAACCCTTACCACTGCTGGATTTCATGAAAATGTTGGGGATGTGTGAGTTCTAGAACATGATTTACCATATCAGCCGTAACATTTAAAGAACTAGAATTCACATTGTGTATGTCACATGGATGGGTGTTTTGGTAATGGCTGCATTAGTTTAGGAAATAGAAATTTAAAGACTAGAACAATATTAAAATTTGTCCAAAGAAATCTGTAATGAAAAGTCTTAGTTTTCTTTAATAAGGAGACTGGTAATGGAGGTAAAATCTAAATAAATGAGGGGTCCATAAATGTAGATGGTGCAGTTAATGCAAACAATGACATCTTGCATGCTGGTTACTGGCCCTTCATCAGTCTCCCCACAGCCGACTTCATGGCTTGGTTCCTCAGACTGTATATGACGGGATTAAAGGTAGGGGGCACCATCGTGTAGAACATAGAAATGACCAGGACAGACATGGATGGGGTCCCTGAGGTTGGCACATGTAGACAAGGGTAAAGAGCAGCGGGTGCAGGAAGTCCATGGTCCCCTGTGTGGGGAACCCCAGGAGAACGAATTCTGTCATGGCAGTGAGAATAATCACCCCTGGGGCCATCATCTATACCAAGAAAAATGGAAGAAAACATTGTCATATCTTCCAATGTTGAACACAAAATAGGTTATCAACATAAAACAATTGTGTAATCTGTGCTTTTTCGTTAACTGAGCAAATTTATATTTTATCTCATGTAAATGCGCTATTGATGTATTGTCCAAACATATGTCAATAAATCTGTGAAGAAATGAATTTTATATGACCATGATAAAACCTGAATATCAGGATTCTCAGTGAACTGAATTGACATACCACCTGTGCCCAGTCATTCCCAGGACCCCGGCTCCCCCTCATGCCAGGCCCCAACGTCTCCGCCCAGCACACCTCCCAGAGGTTGTCCAGGGCACATCCCCAGAGGACACATGACCATGCCCAGCCCCTCCCCACCCTGGACAGCCTGTCCCTGCTCCTCCAATCAGCCCTGGTCTGGGGAGGCCCCACAGTGACTGGGTGTGCAGGGAGATGTGATGTGCGGGTCCCAGTTTTCTTGCCCCCAGGACCAGACACTGTCCTGGAACTCAGTGATGGCGTGTGGCGTGTCCTGATGCCTCCTCTGTCAGATTCCTGCCCCTGTGGCCTCAATGCTGCCTCTTGGATCATCCCCTCATTTCCTTATCTCCCTGACCCTGACTCCCCACATCTGAGGACCCAGAGTCCATGTTTCCCGCAGAGTCTCCTCCTGGGTCACACCCACACGTCCCTCCTGCAGGATTGCCTCGTCCACCCCCGGGTCCCTCCTAGCCTCTCTGTACACCCAGAATCATGCACATCTGTGCAGGTTGGAGGCCGCTCTGGGGCTGAGCCGGACGGTCTGTGCGTGTGGCTGTTACTGCCGGTTCCAAGGTCCTGGGTGCCCCGGGTGCGGGTTTGTTCCTCCCCAGGCCCATGTGTGAGTGGGGACGTCTGGACACAGGGCAGCCCTGCCCACTCTCCACCTTCCCAATCTCATCCTATCCCCCCTCTGTGGGGTGACGGAGGGGCAGGCCCTGGGGAGGTCAGTAATTTCGAGAACAGATTATACATAATATTTGCAATGCATTTGTGAGAATAATTACAATATTTAATAAAATGAAGAAAATAAATCAGGATATATGGAGTTAAAGAATGTGAATCTGGTTATTAATAATGTCAACATCTGATGTGTGACTTTAAATACCTATTTAACATGGGCCTCCCCGGTGGTACAGCGGTTGAGCGCTGGATTGCGAAGCTGCACGCAGCCTCTGCAGCACCGGTTGGATCCCCGGCTGCTCCCCGGTCACCAGAGGAGGGTCTCACATGTCTTGCAGACCTCTCCTGCTGCCAGCTGCTCCCCTCAGCAGTGTACTTTGTCAGTCTGCCTGCTCTGCTCCCTGCTCTGGCTCTGGAGAATTCTCTCACCCTCCCGTGCTTCTGACTATACCCAGGTCTTGTGTACATCAATCAATCAATCAATCTTGTATAAATAAATAAATAAATCTTTAAAAAGAAATAAAATTGATAAAATATCATTTGTCATATATGTCCTCCAGGCCCTGATTAAATACTATGAATTTATTTTACAAAATTACTAACAATCCCTGTGTGAGGTAGTTGGCAAAAAATTCCAAGTTCACATCCATAAATAGTCACACATCCCTGCTGGCCTCACGTTCCTGTCAGAGCCATGAATGTGTCAACATGTTGCTGACAAGTTATTGAATTTCTTCCTGACTCATATCTGTCATCATGTTCAGGAGAAAAGGTATAACATTCTGAATTGAGCAATAAGTATAATTTTTAATTCCCTCTGGAATGTCTTCATCACCATCCAATTCTATTGATTGTTGTGATTTTATTCAGCACCCAGAACCCACTGAGTGTGCTGATGCTCATCCCAGGTGTGCAGCAGAAATAGTCATGTCTCCCACAACTCACAATCTTCTAATATGCTCAATGCATTAAAAGTCAATATATTTGACCATTGTAAATTACAAGAGAATGTGTTTTCTCTCACAGAGTCTCACCCAGGCTGACAGGGCAGTGGAGCATGATGACTTGGGCCCCGTCAGCATTAGTTGTCATGATTTACAAAATAAATAGTTTAACTACGGCACGTTCTTCTGTCTAAAATGATGCTTCACACATAAAATATTACAAGTGTGAGTCGATTCTCCCCTGCAAACCTCTGGGACAGATACCTGCAGTCTGGGGGTAAAGTTCCTGCTCTCGTGTCAAGTCTGTGTCCTGAGGTTGTCCCCATGGCAGGACAGAGGGCGTCCTGGACTCTCACTCCATTTTCAGGGCTCATGGGGAGCCTCTGCACTCATAGGATTTTGCACCCTGTCCCACGCCGCCTCATGGACAGAGCAGGGCCTCAAGGATGGGCAATTTGAGCTCTGGAGCTGGTGTCCACGGTTGGACACTGTCCAGATTCCAGCCCTCAGGGACCTTCCTCCATATGGAAAGTGTGTGTTTACTTGACTGTGTTAATTGGAGCATCCTGCAATGTGTCTCAGTGAGTAATTATCACACTCGGTGTGCAGATGTGATTTTGTGTCTGGCTCACGCCTCTATGGATGTGAATAGACAAATGCTAATGTCCAGATTCCATTCCCCACCTGTCGTTTCTGACGTGGTGGGCACCATCAGTCATAACAGTGCCCTGAGTCCCTGTCTAGACAGCTGGCCAGTCGCCCGTCACCCCCCCCGTGTGCCCTTCATAGAGAGACCCTGGGGACTGGAGTGAGGGGGATGTGGAAAGGCCTGAGGCAGGAGGGAAGGAACATTGACAGAGGCAGGAGGGAGCCCAGGGAGGGGGAGAGGGTGTAAAGACAATGGACGTCCAGCAGAAGTGAGTGTCCACGGGGGTCACCAGCCCTGCGGAAAGAGAAACTTTACTCGTCTCTGAAATTGTGTATCCTGCGGTTCTTTTCCACCCCAGCCCCTGTCCCTGCACTTACATTAGAATTGTCCTTTTGTTGGGATCATTTGCTTTTAATCTTTAGGAAATAGTATTTTAGGGTTTCTGCTCATGGTGTCATATCCTTAGGTTTGCTGCATGACGATGGTGACGTCACACATGGAAACAGGTGTTTATCTGCTTGAGTTTACTCTTCTGTAGGGGGTGGGGCAGGACCTGCTTCACTCTGTTGCGTGTGTCTGTCCGCTTCTCCCAGCACCATTTCCCCACTTTCCTGCTCCAGGGCCTGCTCTGGCTCCTCTGTTGTAGAGTCACTGTCCATCCTATGAGGGTAGGTTCCTGGGCCTGGTTATATTCCAGTGGCCGGCCTGTCTGTTTTTGTCCCAGTGCCATGCTATTTTAACTATTAGAGCTTTATTGTATAGACTTAAGTCTGGAATGTTCTGCCTCCAATCTTCCTCATTTTTGTCAGGATTATTTTTGTTCTCTTCTTTTGTGCTTCTATATATTTAAATAGTATTTGTTTCATATCTTTGAAGAATACTATCAAAATATTCATTTGGATTGCATTGAATGTGTAAATTACTTTGGGTCTGATAGATATTTTGTAATGCTGATTCCTCAATCCATGAGGCGGGGTTATCTTTCCATTTTTTTTGGCATCTCCTATTTATTTTAAGAATGTCTTACAGTTTTCCATCTTTTAGGTTTACTCCTAGGTACTTAATTTTGTGATTACATGTAGGATTGCTTTCTCAACTTCTGTTCTTCATATTTTAATTTATTTTTTTTTGGAGGCTCTGGAGTCCTCAATGTAAAATAACATGTTGTCCAACAATTTTAAATGTCTAAATTAAAAAAATCTTGAGGTGTTTAATGTTTTATTAATTACCATATTTTAATTATGCTATACAATGACTTGAATAGTCTCAGTGAATGTTTATAATGCTGTGATTCAGGTTCTTAAATCAATACATTTTTTGGATTCTTATTGTATCACAAAACTTTACACCTGTAAATTATAACAGTACCAAGAATTAATATGAAGAAAGTCATTTATTGGCAGAAAAAATAAAATTGCCTATTACTTAAAAGGAGAGTATGAAGTTGTCATCCCTGACTTTCAAAGATGGAGATGTTGGCATTTTCTAACCGTTCCTGGCTGCCTCCATATTTACTTTGTGCCCACATGGGTCTCACCTGGGCTGGAGGCCAGTTAGGCCTGACTAGCAGTCTTGCAAGGTGAACTCTGTGAGAATGACTTAAATGTCTGTCATCCAATTGGAACTACATTTTCATCATAAAATATTGTGGTGTGAAATTTTCAAATGTAGGACATCACAGGTGGGAAAGCAAAGGTGGATGCAGTCAGCAGAGAGGAGCTGAGGCCAGACAGCAAGTGGCAATCATGGGGCATTTCACTTCCCAAATTGAAATCTCCTTCAAATTCTTTATTGTCTTTACGTGTACACTGAATGATAATATTATTTTCTTGTATGTCAATCTGATGAGGATTTTCTTTTCGATGTGTTCATAAAAAATGCAGACATTCTGTGTATGATTCCTCTTGATGACCTACCCGGCCAGGGCATTGTCCTGCCATTCCTGCCCACTCTAGTGATGAAATAAATGCGGACAACACTCCTGTAAAGTGTGGGGTGAGGTCATGGATGGCATCCCTAGCACATTTCTGGAAATATTAGATATGAGGTTGGCTACTAGATATTACTTTTTTAGAGCATCATAACTTGCTAAGTTCTCTTATTGCTTCTCAAAAATTCCCACCCAATGCATTTTGTATTTTTTTTAGTAATTACAGTGCACATGAACTTAACTTTCTTATTTCTGGTGTCCACCGTGCACTGAGTGTGTTTATGGTAAATGCCCACAGCACCCACCCACCAGAGCTTCCAGGAGTGTCTCTACCACATCACATGTGTGGGACTTTGTCCACAGAAGGTCGTGAGTACTCAGATCCCAACTTGGACCAAAGGCCTTATTTATGCTGTGAAGGCCCCACTCACCAAGTAAAGGGGCCTCTGTCCTCCCTGAGGTCCCTGACCACGTGACTGAGAATGTCAGTGACATGAAAGTGTAAGCCACCTTACAGACTGGAGATGCTGCCCAGTGAGAGAACTTCTGCTGACCCCTGAGATGAAATCCAACCATCGCCTCTCTCGGCCGGGAGCACAGAAATGGAGACCAGCAAAGAGTGTCTGGAAGATTCCTCCAGTACAGATGGAATATCACAGTGCACCTAAGTGTTAAAATGAGGAACAATCAATTATATAGAGTATATGAGCATCAGACTGCATAAAGTCATCATAAATATAATTTAAAAATGAGCTTATATTTTTAAATTTTACAAAGAAATTATATGAACTTAGAAAAACATAAAGGCCAGTATTATGTGAAATTTTAAAATATGTGTCTCATAATGGAGTCATAAAATCATCTTCCATATTACGTTTGGGTGAGTGTCCCCTTCATCAGTCTCCCCACAGCCGACTTCACGGCTTGGTTCCTCAGACTGTATATGACGGGAATAATGTTGGGGGGCACCACAGAGTAGAACATAGAAATGACCAGGTCAGATGTGGATGGGGTCCCTGAGGTCGGCTTCAGATAAGCGAAGAATCCAGCAGAGAGAAACAGCACCACAACCAGCAGGTGGGGAAGGCAGGTGGAGTAGGTTCGTCCTCCCCTTCTGTGGATGGGATCTTCCTGATAGTAGAGAAGATGTGGACATATGAAATGACGATGAAAGTAAAACAGCAGGAATCCAACACCACAGTAATGAGAATGGGGACAAATTTTCTCATTAAATTTCCCGAGCAGGAAATAACCATTAACTGGGGGACGTCATAGAAGAACTGGTGGACCACATTGGACCCACTGTAGGACAAGGAGAAAGTTCCAGCTCTGTGCATCACAGCATAGAGACCCCCCCACCCAGCCAGGACACAGCTGTCAGCTGCACCACCTGTCCCTGCTCATGATGACATCATAGTGCAAGGGGAGACAGATGGCAGTATAGTGGTCAAGGCTCATCACCATGAGCAGGTGAAGCTCTGTAGCTCCTGAAACCACCACCATGAAGACCTGGAGGACACAGCCCGGGAAGGAGATGGAGCTGCTGTGCCTCAGAGAGTTGGCAATGGACTTGGGGACCGTGGCTGAGATGAGGCAGAAGTCCATGAAGGACAGTCTCCTCAGGAAGAAGTACATGGGGGTGTGGAGGTGCCGGTCCAGGGTGGTGATGAGGATGATGAGCCCATTCCCCAGCAGGGCGTACAGGTAGTCCAGGGAGAAGAGCAGCGGGTGCAGGAAGCCTATGGTCCCCTGGGTGGAGAACCTCAGGAAGATGAATTCTGTCACAGCCATGGGGTTGGTCACCCCTGGAGCCATCACTGCATGAAAGTCTAGAGGAATAAAACACCGTGATTGTCAGCCAATGCTGGACCCGCGGTGTCTCTCTGCAGGTGACCAGCACTGACCTCTCTCCCACTGACCTCTCTCTGTGACCTGTCCAGCGTCCCCCCGCAGGGATCTCATCTCTTGCTCTGCTTGGCCTCTCCAGCTTGTGACCCGCATGTGCCGCCACTGTCCATGCCGCCTGTGGGAGATACTGAAGGGCAGAGAGTTAAACTGACCTCAGCCCCCTGAGCAGTCTCCTCCCGTCTCACCACGTCCCGTGCATGGGCACCCCTGAAACCCTGAGCCCGGCCCCTCCTTTGCCATCCCCAGTCCCCAGTCCATGCACCTTTCAGGAGTGGGACCCCCAAGAACCCTCAGGAACACATACTGTCAAGGACGCCCCAAATCTAGCCTGTGGGGTCTCAGCCCCAAGTCCCTGCAAAACACTGGCCAGTCTCAGCTACAGGAGTACATTTTGGGACCAAGTGGACACTGATGGCCCCGAGTCAGTTCCTGGTCGGCACCCACGTCCTTCATCAGGGCAGTGGGTGGGGAGTCCCCACCCCATGTCGCTGTGTGATGACCGTCTGGCCCTCGCCCCTGTTCGTACGTGCTGAGAGGTTGACCTCCCGTCTTGCCCTCCCGGTCATTGTCCTGCCCCTCCCCTCGCCTGAGATGCTGAGGTGGTTTCTCCTGCAGCTACTTCCGCAGGGCTCAGCCGCGGCCGCGGTCAGGGCAGGAAGGATGGTCCACCCCATGCGACAGCCACACCCTCGGGGCTCCCAAGCCCGGGGCTCTCAACTGGTCCCCGCTGACGCTCCAACAGACAGACTCGCCGCAGGGTCTGCAACTTCCCCCTCTGGCGCCCAGGCCTGACGCGTCCTCGTGCTTCTCGGGGGCATCTCGGGCCACTGTCCTGTCCCCATGGGCTTCTCAGCAGCCCCGTTAATGAACCCGACAGGTCAGCGAGTCAGGGGCCCGGGTGGCCCCATGGGCAAGACCTGGTCCCCCCTCAGTCCCATCACCCCTGACCCCGCGGGGACCAGGTGGCCCCGGTGTCAGAGCCAGGATGAGCCCATCCACAGGGAGTGGGAAAGCTGCCGCCACCCTGGCGGACCCATGGTCCTGACAGAGGGTCGGGGCATGGAGTCAGCAGGGGGAGGGAGGGCAACCAAGAAACCCCAGGAGCGAGCCGGGAAAGCACCTGCTCTTTTGACACGGGCTTGTTCACGTCTCAGATTTATTTTTTTCGAAAAGGCCATTTATCTCAGTGCCTGGAAAGGGAACAACATGTGAATGGGCATGTCTGACAGAGGTGGGTGGTGACCTTACAATGGGGGTCAGGCCTGCGGCAGCGCCGTCCAGCTTGTCCTCGTGGTGGATGTGCCTCGGGCTCTGACACCACAGAGTGGGGGGCCCTCTCCCAGGTGTGGTCTCCACGAATCCTCACAGGATCCCCAGGTCAGGGTCACACACAACAAACGAGCTCGTGGGCAGGCATGCTGGGACCCTCCCCAGCAGGCACAGGAGGGAAGGCAGAGGCCGGAGCCAGCATGAGGGATCCACCCTGACGAGCAGTCCTAGAAGCTGCAGCCCCAGAAACTGACGCTGATTCTGGAGTTTCTGCAGACAATGAGGGGAGGGCCTCGCCCCCACAGGCCTGTCAATGAGGCAGATGCCCCCGCCCCTCTATTCTGGCTGGCACACCACCCTCCAGGGATGCGGGTTCACTGGTTCCGGTCCCGTTCGGTCCCTGGTGTCCTGCACCTCAGGGACACAGGGGGTGCCCTGTCACGTGGGCCCATGGGCTGTGGCTGGCAGCACCCAGGGTCCACAGTCATGGGCAGAGGACAGGTGGGGGGTCAGCATGTGGGGACCCAGGTATCAAGATCAAATCCCCACGTCCCGGGGAGGAAGCCCGCAAGGGCAGAGCCCACAGCAACAGTCCGCAGACCAGCCTGGACAGCACCAGATGCCGGGCCAGACATGGCCGAGCCATCAAGAGTTCTCAAGGAGGCCAGACACAGGCGCCAGCCCCCAGGGAGCAGGCGGGTGAGCACCCGGCCCCGCGGGCGGTGCCAGCGACACCAGTGTTCCAGCTCTTAGGGTGTTGGAGCCCGCCACCTGCAAACAGCCAGCAGAGATGGGGCTGAGGCCCAGGCACACTTTGCAGGAGATGCCAGAGGCAGGGCCTGACGCAAGTGAGCAGTGGGGTCTCTGCAGAGGTTTCCGGGGTTCTTCAAGTCTATGGAGGTCCTGAAGCCATGACGACTCTGTCTGGGGAGGGTGTGCAGCCATCAGCTCATGCTTCTCTTCTGAGGGCACCACATGCATCCTCTTCTGAAGCTAATTTATCACCCCAGGCTGGCGCCCGCACGGCTTACATCCTCTCATGGTCCCGCCTTCAAGCCTGATGGATGGTTTCCACTGCTCGCTGTTTGTTGTTGTCAGCGAAGCTCCCATCGGATGGTCCATGTTCAGAGCTCAGGGGTTCCAGCCCTGCCTGCAGCTGGTGAGAGCTCAGCCCTGTCAGTTCTGGCGGGCACTGCCCATGTGGTTCATTGACGATCCTGGCGCCTTGTTCCCAGGTGAAACCCTGGCCCCTGCCCAGACCCAAACTGCCCTGAGCTCGGGGCAGGCTCTTGGGCCCTTTGCTCAGGGAAGGCACAGCCAGAGCCATTTCTGGTGGCCTGACGCTGCCTGCCCTGAGCACTTCAGGGTATCTGGGCTGGGATGCAGACGCCTCACTGCACAGCTGAGACATGGGTCCAGCAGCTGTGTCTGGGCTCAGAGCTGCCATGATGACAGGGAGTGCCCTGGGCGTGCTCACCTGTGGCTCATTCCAGGCTGGGTACACCTGGCACCTCAACCCAGGGCTAGTGCCAGCCAAGCCGCCATGCCCTGGGCTGCACCTGTGGGCAGGGCCCCTGGAACACCGAGACCGGGCAGAAAGACACTGAGGACTCACAGAGGCTGAGGAGACTCCAGTCACTCAAGGCCAGCCCTGAGGTCAGTTGGTGGTGTGAACTCGGGGGACGCCCTCCAGCAGCAGGAGGCCCAGAGCTTTGCCCTTGGTCTTCTGCCAGATCCACTTCCTCCAGCTTCTGCCCATGGGGCTGACCTGAGGTGCAGGTTACTGTCCTTCTGCCCGTGTCCGGGAGTCCACCTGCCCCCGCTCAGGCATTGTCGCTTTCTCTTCTGCCGCCCCTCAGTGTGGAACGGGCAGTGTCCCCCTCGCTGGGCTCTCCCTGTGGGCACGGGCACATCATTCCCTCTGCCTCCTCCACAGAGGCTGCTTGTTTTGAGTCTGTTTCCTGAGGACACAACCCGCCACCCCCTCTGTTGCATCCTTGACCAGTGACCGGCCCTGAGAGTGGGCGCCGCGGGGACCGCACTGGCCATCGGGGACGGTGCCCTCTGCGGCTCCCTCTCCTGTCCCAGCTGAGGTTTGGTCTGAGGATGATCACTGTGGCGTCTCCCTCCTGCTGGGCTCCTGTCCCAGCCCTGGTGAGTCTGTCTTCGCTTTTCTCCCATGCCGTGCGCTCTGAGGCCCGGGCATCAGCCGGCACCGCTGGGGAAAAGCACGTGGACTCCTGACACGGTGCCGGGTCTCGTCCCTCCCCTGGTGAGCGGCCTCCAGCTCAGGCGCCGGAGACTTCACCCCGGGCTCGGCCCAGCCGCCACATCAGGCCCCAGGCCAAGCCCGAGCCAGCAGCCATCCAGGGAGAGCGGCCAGGCACAGCGCTCGGGAGGAGGAGAATGTCACGTTGTCTGTTTGCATGTGAGCGGGTTTCTCCCTGATGGACACGGGGGTGAGGGAGATGCAGTTCAGTGTCCCGCATGTTCTGCTTTGAAGTCGTCTCCTGTGTCTTGTGAATACACCCCGTGGCCTCTTTTCATCCACAATAAAGAAAACTTCTTCCATTTTGTCTCATGTGTGGTTCATGTGACAGAGGAATGATCCGCCGCTGCTCTGAGAAGACGGGCTGGCATGGGCCACCCGGGTCTGTGTAGGCCGTGCTGCAGGTGGCGGGTGGGGCCCCTCGCTTCCCTGACACACGTGGGTGCCGTGATCTTGGTGTGGGGTGGGGGGCCCGGGGTCAGAGGTCGGGGGCAGCAGTCGCACTGGCGAGCTGGCAGACAGGGCAGAGCCCAGAGGCCGGCAGGGTCGTCGCCCTGAGCTCAGGGCACTGGTGGGCAACCTGTGGCCCCCAAGGTTCGCCCATGTCTCCCCAGGGCATCGCGATTCTGATCACCGTGCGGTCAGCGGTTCCTCAAGTTACCTTTGACCAGTGACCATCCACACTGAATGACGGTGGCCCCAGACTCCTCCCTGAGCTGAGCCCCCCGGGTGAGGACACCCCCTTCCCTCCTGCCTAGCAGGTGGCCTGGGCGGCAGGGCAGGCAGGGTCAGTGCCCGGGCGGGGTGTCCTTTAGGGGCTCAGGGAGAAGGTCTGGGGAGATGCTTGTGGGGTTAACTGGAAACCCGCGTAGTCACCAGGACTGTTGTTGTGTCTTGGCCAACGAGGGAATGTCCGTCCTTCCCGCCCATCCTGGCTGGGCAGCGTCCAGCCCCTGGAGCCCACGAGTAAGTCACAAAAACAGACTCAGGTGCTTTGTCTGCCCCTGACACCTCTAAGGGGGGGGCAGCGGGACAGCGAATGGGATGGATGAAAAGGATCAATTTGAAATAGCCAGACGCCGCAGGAAATCACCTGACAATATTAATTTAGGATACTTAGATTATATCAATAATGAAATCTAAAGGACGCATCAGGAATCAGGATATATAATGCAACACGCGCCGCTATCTATGACTCTCTCAGGGATGTTCAACTGGCTTCAGGTGTGAGGCAGTTGGACGGGCTCGGTAGCGCGTATGATTTCTACCTGAATAAAAAGTGAGAGGCTGCGGCCTCCTCACCTCCCCGATGGAAATGTCTCTGGGGGTCTGAGGCCGTGTTGGATTGGGATGTATCTTTCTGTTGCTGGGTTTGTAGGTTCTGTGTACTTTGGACACTCGCCCTTGTCAGGGGTGTGATGTGCACAATTTTCTCCCAGTCTAGGGACCCATTTTGGGGATGGCTTTTCTGAGGCACAGAAAGTCTCGTGTGTGGGGGGGGCACTTGTTCCTACGTGCTTTTCTTCCCTGGTCCTTGGCGTGTGTCCCCAAGTTCATCTGTGGGGTGAGTGTGCAGTGGGCAGCACCTGTGTGTTCTTGCCGGTATTTTCAGGGTTTGTCTAATGCAAAATTTTAACCCATTCCAAATTGTTCTAATAATAAGGAAAATAGAAATCCAAACTGTTGTCACTTGTGAGAAGGGACCAATCCAGAGACTGGACCCAGCAAAAAGGTGGGGGAGGGAGAGAAAAGGCCTATCATCTCTGCTGGGAATTGGCGTGGAGATGTCTTCAGACACTAACAACAGGACAACCACAGGATGGAACAACCTAATCTGGGTATTTGTCCCAGATGGGCAGACTCTACAGTGCAGACCACGTACACCTTTGTTCCCAGCAGCACCGTCCACTGTTGCCGGCCATGGCCCCAACCCAAGTGCCGTGGACAGGAGAGTGAATAAAGAATGTGGATCCACACTCAATGGAATAGTATACAACTATTAAAAAGGTGAACTAGTGTCCTTAGGGATTAAAAGTGCATCTTGTGGTATGTGTGTGCTAGTGAAATAAGTCAAAAAGTGAAAGATATTGGCTGGTCTCACCCATCTCCGGATTATAATATAAAAAGTCAATAATTAAAAAATTATAGTGGCAAACAGCAAACAGAAATGTTGGACTGAGTACAAAAATTTCTCTTTATCAGACAGAACAGGGGAGGAGAGTAGGAGTAGGCACTGCAGGGCATTTAGTAGATTCTGAGTGGACATTGGTGCATGTGGGGGAGTGAAAAGTGACCCACGGTGAAAACAGTAAAAAGTCTAAATGAGTGTCCTCCTTGATAAGAACAAATAAAAAATTAATGTGATGTTGGGGTGAAACACTCATGGTAAAATCCCTTCTCAACACACACTCACTGGATTTATTCAAGAAAAAATAGAAAATACAACCACAGGAATCTGACCAGGGAATGACATCATATCCCGAGGGGATGGGGACTGTGACCTCATACTATCACTGAAATGAGTATTACTTTGAGTGATTTTTTAGCTCAGGTTTCATTCTGAAATTTGAATGAACGAGTCATGTCTTGTGATTAACTACATTTTATTATCATAAATAGTTTCATGGACAAAATGTGGAGACACAGGTTACTTTGGAGAGTTTGGTCAGGAGAGTTTGGAGACACAGTGATCTGCTCCCGGAGAGGAGGCAGGTCACCCCCAGCTCACATTCTCAGTGTGAGGAAAACAAAAGTGATATCTTCTGAAGTGCAGTGCAGATGTGTAGAATTACATTAAAAATTGCAAATATGGGCTTCCCCGGTGGCGCAGCGGTTGAGCGCTGGGTTGCGAAGCTGCCCGCGGCCTCTGCCGCGCTGGTTCGATCCCCGGCTGCTCCCCGGCCACCGGAGGAGGGTCCCGCATGGTGTGCAGACCTCTCCTGCCGCCCGCTGCTCCCCTCAGCAGTGTGCTTCGGTCCTTCTGCCTGCTCTGCTCCCCGCTCTGGCTCTGGTGAATTCTCTCACCCTCCCGCGCTTCTGACTGTACCCAGTGCATGTATAAACAAACAAACAAACAAGCAGATAAATAAATAAATAAAACATGCCTCTATTAAAAAAAAAATAAATTTAAAAAAAAAATAAAAAAAAAAATAAAAATTGCAAATATGCCATGCTTTAGTTTGCATAACAAAATAATAACACAGTTCCCAAGTGGAAGAAAAGTGAACTTAAGTGTAATCTACCAGAAGGTGGAGAAGACCTGGTAGAGGATCAAGATACAATCTGGAAAAGTAAGGGAACCTAAAAATCAACACAATGACAAGTTACACATTATAAACTTTTAAGTAGAAACATAGTTCTTCAAAGAATATTCATACAACTACTTCTGAAAATACCACATCGAGGGGTACAGTCACATTTACATCCAAACAGGCATCACAGAAATTAACATTCCATCCATTCCAGGTTTCACTCATAGTTTCCTACTAACTAAGGAAGCGTCCATCCTTCTACCTCTGGCAGAGTCAAGTGTGGTTTCCCTTTGTCCTGTAAGCAAGAACAGGAACTTGTCCTAGAGGAAGATGCCCCGTGAGGAATCGTGAGGGACGGTGGGGGGGCTCAATCTCTGTCTCCCCTGCCATCCATGAGGACAATGCCCTCGGTGGAGACACACAAGGCTGTCGGAACCGAACCCTAGGACGGGGGTCCCGTGGCCATGTGGTCCTGAGGACAGACCCCTTTACCACTCGATCAAAACAGTACATGATGGAAGTGAATACTCCTGGCAGCCGCAGGCTTCAGTTGTCGATTCTGATTCCTAAAGTATCACCTTCAGCCCATCTCTGGCAGATTAAGGAGGAGAGTCCTTGTCTTTTGAACAGAAACATGAATGTGTCTTAGAGGAAGATCCTCCTGTAGGAATGGTGGGTGGGGACCCCACTCACCTGTCTCCCCTCCCCTCCACAAGGACAGGGACTCAGTCTCCACTGAGGCTGTGGGAACCCAGTGCCAGATCTGGGGTCCTGTGACCATGTGCTCCCGAGGACAGAACCCCTTTACCACCACTTGGTTTCGGTAAACGTTGGTGATGTGTGAGTTCTAGAACATTCTTTCTACACCAAAAACAGGTTTTTAACAGTGAGCTGGATTCAGTTTATGAACATCACACAGGGAAAGGTTTGGCAAGGGATTGCATTATGTTAGGAAACAGGAGCACATTGACAATATGAAAATATGAATTTGCGACAAAAGAAAAATACTAATGGGAAGCATCTTTACCTTGTGAATGATGAATGTAGAGTTAGTGGGAAACTGAATAAATGCGGGTTAATAATTGATGATGCCTTATTTGTTGGAGAATTGGCCTTTTATCAGTCTCCGCACAGCCATCTTCAAGGCTATATTCCTCAGACTGTATATGACGGGATTAAAGGTGCGGGGCACCACCTTGTAGAACATAGAAATGACCAGGTCAGACATGGACGGGGTCCCTGAGGTGGGCTTCAGATAAGCAAAGAATCCAGTGGAGAGAAACAGCACCACAACCAGCAGGTGGGGAAGGCAGGTGGAGTAGACTTTGGCCTTCCCTTCTGTGGATGGGATCTTCCTGACAGCAGAGAAGATGTGGACATAGGAAATGATGATGAAAATAAAATAGAAGATACTCAACACAACACAAATTAAAATGGGGACAAATTTGCTCATTACATTTTCTGTGCAGGAAATAGCCAATAACTGGGGGATGTCACAGAAGAACTGGTGGACCACGATGGACCCGCAGTAGGACAAAGAGAAGGTTCCATTTGTGAGGATCACACCATAGAGACACCCAACAAGCCACGACACAGCTGTCAGCTGCACACACCTGTCCTTGATCATGATGACGTCATAGTGCAAGGGGTGGCAGATGGCAGCATAGCGGTCAAGGCTCATCACCGTGAGCAGGTTCAGCTCTGCACCGGCTGAAAAAATCATCATGAATACCTGGAAGACACAGCCTGGGAAGGAGATGGAGCTTCTGTGCCTCAGAGAGTTGGCAATGGACTTGGGGACCGTGGCTGAGATGAGGCAGAGGTCTGTGAGGGACAGACTCCTCAGGAAGAAGTACATGGGGGTGTGGAGGTGCCAGTCCAGGGTGGTGATGAGGACGATGAGCCCGTTCCCCAGCAGGGCACACAGGTAGACCAGGGAGAAGAGCAGCGGGTGCAGGAAGCCCATGGTCCCCTGGGTGGGGAACCCCAGGAGGATGAATCCTGTCACAGCCGTGAGATTGGTCACCCCTGGAGTCATCTTCTGTGTAAAAGAGGAAAAGCAACAAAATTTAAATTCTTCCAATATTGAAAATATAATAGGTTATCAATACAAGATAATAATTCAATGTATTTTCTACATCATTATTCCTTCCAGTTTTATGGACATTAATATCATCTATGTCTGCTGTTTCATTCAACCAATTTATTACCACCTCATGTGAATGTTATTATTACACTCTCCACATAAATCCTGAAAATTGGTGAAAACTGATAATTTCATCTGTCCCCTACAACACTTGAACAATTAGAATCTCATATCTGTCAAAATAGACAATAGACAAAGCTCCCCCACAACCCACCCCAGTCCCGTGGCTCCACCTCCTGCCCAGGCCCCAGCATCTCCACACAGCACACCTCCCAGAGGTTGTCCAGGGCACAGCCCCAGAGGACATGTGACCATGTTCAGCCCCTCCCCACCCTGGAGAGCCTGTCCCTGCTCCTCCAGCACAGCCCTGGTCTGGGGAGGCCCCACAGGGACGGGTGTGCAGGGAGATGTGTGTGTGCGGTCCCTGTTTTCCTGCTTCCCAGGACCGAACACTGTCCTGGAACTGAATGATCTGGGCTCCGCGTCCCCGTGCGGCGTGTCCTGACACCTCTTCTGTCAGACTCCTGCCCCTGTGGCCTCACCGCTGCCTCCTGGTCCGTCTCCTCGTCTCCTCATCTCCCTGCCCCTGACTCCCCACATCTGAGGACCCAGAGACCACATATCCCGCAGTGTCTCCTCCTGGGTCACACCACATGTCCCTCCAGCAGGATGGGCTCATCTTCCCTGGGTCCCTCCCCTGCCCCTCTGTCCCCCTCAGACTCATGCACATCTGTGCAGGGAGGAGGCCGCTCCAGGGCTGAGCCGAACTGTCTGTGTGTGTGGCTGTCCCTGCCGGTCCCAGCGCCCTGGGTGCCCCGGGTGCAGGTTTGTTCCTCCCCCAGGCCTGTGCGTGAGTGGGGATGTCTGGACATGGGGCAGCCCTGCTCGCTCTCTTCCCCCTCCCCAGTGTCATCCTCTACCCCCTCTTTGGGGTGACGGAGGGGCATGCCCTGTGTAGGCACGATTTTTACAAGAGTATAGTATTATGAAATAATTGAAGCACATTGGCGGGGATAACTGCCAAAATTTAACAAAAACATGAAAATAAATCAGGATTCATGGAGGTAAAGAAATGTTGTATCTGGTTATTAATGATGTTGACATCTGTTGAGTGACTTTAAATACCTAGTTAAAGTGGATAAAATAACTTGACATCTATCTCCTCCACGCCCTGTTTATATTGTTACTTTAATGTACGTTGTCGCTAACAGTCTCCGAGTGAGGGCATTGGGGAAAAATCCCAAGTTCACGTCCGTAAATATCCAGATGTCCCTGCCAGCCTCATGTTCGTGTCAGAACCATGAAGAAGTCAACATGTTGCTGTAAGAGTTACTTGTTTTCTACTTGACTCATTTCGGTCATAATGTTTGGGGAAAAAAGGCATAATGTTCCAAATTTAAACAACTAGTTTTATTTTTTAACTTTGCCTGGAATTTCTTCATTACAATCTAATCCCATTGATTGTTGTGATTTTTTTTCAATGCCCAGACCCACTGAGTATGCTGAACCTACATCCCAGGTCTGAAGCAATAATCGTCCCATCTCCATAACCAAAGCCTATGATCAATGTATTAAAAGTCAATATCTTTGAACATCTTAAATTACAAGAGAAGATGTTTTCTCTCCCTGAGTCTCACCCAAGCTGACAGGACATTACAACTTGGGCCCCGTCAGCATTAGTTGTCATGATTTACAAAATGTAGAGTTTACCACTTTGTCAAGTCTAAAAATGAAGTTTGAAATCTAAAAGTTTTCAAGTGTGAGTGGATGCTCCCCTGCAAATACCTGCAGTCTGAGGGGAAGTTCCCATTCTTGTGTCGAGTCTGTGTCCTTAGGTTGTCCCCATGGCAGGGTAGAGGGCGTCCCGGCCTCTCACTCCATGGTCGGGGCTCGTAGGGAGCCTCTGAGCACTCACAGCATGTTCCGCCCCATCCTGTGCCACCTCATGGACAGAGCAGGGCCTCAGGGCTGGGTTATTTGAGCTCTGGAGCTGGTGTCCACGGGTTGGACACTGTCCAAGATCCATCCATCAAGTGACTTTACTCCAGAGGGACAAGCACCCTTGTTCAGGTCACTGTCTTAATTGGCATCGTCCTGCGGCACATTCAGTGATAATTGAATGTGTTGGGGCGATTTTGTTGGTGGTTTCCCATGTGGGGAGGAAAGTGATTCAAACTCTTCTCCCAGCCCCTCCCCTCCCCTGACCACCATGGGGCCTGGGGATGGCCCCATCGTCAGAGCCAGGACAAGCCCCATCCACAGGGAGCTGGCAAGTTACCGCCTGCCCCTGTGAGCCCTCCCGGGGCCTGGTAGGTGGTGGATGGGGTGTGAGGGCTGTGTGGAGCCATAGCAGGAGGGAGGGAGGAAATGAAGAAAGAGAGAGGAGGGATGAGGAGGGAGAAGTTCCGCAGAAGCAAGAGAGAACTGCCGAGGTCTTGGTCTCCTGGCATGTGAATTGGTTTCTGTCTCTGATAAATGTGACTAGTTTTCCCTTCTTAACCCATTTGTCTGCATTTGTTTGCGTTTTTATTTTGTGATTCTGCAACCTTGGTCTCATAGAGAGTGTGTGATTTATGGGTACAGACTAACATCTCTCATGCAGTCAACAGAGCCCCCCACTGTCCACATACCGTGCCCCCTGCTCTCCCCGCTGGAAACAAAACATCTCTGACTATGGAATTGAGGCTCCAGGAGCAGCTGGGAAGGGGCAGTGTCTTGTGTGGGAGGTTTGGCTGTGGCCGGAACAGCCTCCTCTTACCTGCTTTTTCACATATAAACTTTAATACAGTATTTCCCATAAAAGTCAAAACTGTTGCTTTGCCCATCAATAGGGGAAGGTGAATTTATATACCTTCAAGCACAGAATCAGGGCATCTTTTGTTAGAGTTAAAACTTTATTATTTTATATTGATATTTTAGCATACGTGGAAAAAATTGTCCCGATGTGGAAAAAAAGGTATAATCAGAAATCTCCTGTGCCTGCACGTGCCGGCCGCTGCCTCCTGGCCTGGCACTCTCTCCATCATAGGTTGATGGTGAATAGTAACATGCGTGAGTTGTTAATGAGAATTAATTGAGAGTGCCTTTACTTTTGGATAGAAGAATGCTAAAGAGAACACACAGCGACTGTGAAAAGCATCATGCAAAAATTTTTTCATGGGGAAGATATAGTTGTCAGAGGTCATCCGTAGCGTCTGCATTCTCCATGGACAAGTCAGCGCCTTCCTCTAGGCACGCCGCCAGTCTAAGGAGGAGGAAATCAAGAACCTTCCCCACAAGGTAGATAAATAAATTGACTTGGGGGATAAATGAATCTAGCAAAGAGGTGAAGGACTCAAACAGGAAAACTTCCAAACACTGAAAAGGAATATTGGAAGATAAAAAGAAGTGGAAGGACATCCCCAGCAGACAGGTCAGTAGGGTCAGTATTATCCAAAAGCCTCCTACCAAACACAAGTTCCAGAGCCAGCGCCTTTCCAGTGGAAACCTCCATGACTTTCTTGAGAGAAATAGAACAAATATTGCTGAAATTCTTAGGGAATCATGAGAAACTCTCAACTAGCCGAAGCTCTCCTGACTAGAAGGGGGAGGAAGAGCAGCATTACTCTCCAGACATCACGCACAGCCACAAAACAGAACAGTAAAGAATAGTGTGGCGCAATGAAGCCCATGGGGAAAGTCTCCTTTCAGCACACTGGGTGCAATGGTTCAAAGGGCAAATAGAGGGGCCTACCCGGTGGCACAGCGGTAGAGCGCTGGGTTGCGAAGCTGCCCGTGGCCTATGCTCGCTGGTTCGATCCCCGGCTGCTCTCCGGCCACCAGAGGAGGGTCCCACATGGCACGCAGACCTCTCCTGCCGCCCGCTGCTCCCCTCAGCAGTGTACTTCAGTCCTTCTGCCTGCTCTGCTCCCCGCTCTGGCTCTGGTGAATTCTCTCACCCTCCGGTGCTCTGACTCTACCCAGTGCATGTATAAACAAAAACAAACAAACAAATAAAGAAAGAAAGAAAGAAAGAAAGTTAAAAAAAAAAAAACAAAGGGCAAATAGAAAACACACAGTAGGGATCTGACCCGGGAAGGGCGTGATGACCAGGCAGTGGGGACTGTGGTCCTGTCACCTCTGTGGTGCGGTGACCCTTGGGAGCAGCCCTGAGTGGCTGCTCAGGCCATGCTGGGGAGAATCTACACACGAGCAACTCCCAGGACTTGTGACCGGGACCTGGTATGAAATCGAGCTCGTGGCCACCGGGCTGTCTCCTTTCGAAGCTCACTCAGGGACTGATGACGGCAGAGCCACCGGGAGAGTGCGGGGCACAGCGACCTGCCCCCAGAGAAAGGGCATGAGGAGCAGAGCATCACTAGGTAGGTCCTCAGGGTCGGGGAAACGTGCGAGAACCTCGGCCATGCAGGGCAGATGCGGTGGAGAGACAGGAGTCGGTGACACTGCCCTGCTCTCCTCACAGGATGTTTAAATAAGGAACAACACAGGCCCCAGAGTAGACACACAGTGAGCAACAGAGTTCTCTGCAGGACAGTCGGGAAGCAGACCTGACGCACATCGAGGGGCGACCTGGAACCTGAGGGGAGCTGCCCGTGAGTCCGAAGACAGCCCACAGTTTCAAAGTCATAAATGTGAAAACCAGAAAGGTACTTCTTCACAGCGATGCATTCTCCTAAGAGCTATTTTATTTTCAAAAAACACCATCAAGGCAGTGGAGAGTCTCGATTGAAACAGGACGGATGGAAGTGAACACACCTGGCAGCCGCAGGCTTCAGTTGTCCATTCTGACACCTTAAGTATCACCTTCAGCCCATCTCTGGCATATTCAGGAGGACATCGCTTGTCTTTTGAACAGAAACATGAATGTGTCTTAGGGGAAGATGCTCCTGTAGGAATAGTGGGGAGGACCCCACTCACCTGTCTCCCATCCCCTGCACAGGGATGGGGCCCTCGGTCTCCACTGAAGCTGTGGGAACCGAATGTCCAGATCCGGGTCCCGTGACCTTGTGCTCCCGAGGACAGAACCCCTTCACCGCTGCTTGCTTTCGGTAAACGGTGATGTGTGATCTCTAAAACATTCTTTCTACACCAACTACATGTTTTTAACCGTGAGCTGGATTCAGTTTATGAACATCACACAGGGAGAGGATTGGCAAAGGATTGCAATATTTTAGGAAACAGGAGCACATTGAAAATATGAGAGTATGAATTTGCGACAAAAGAAAAATACTAATGGGAAGCATCTTTACCTTGTGAACGATGAATGTAGAGTTAGTGGGAAACTGAGTAAATACGGGTGAATAATTGATGATGCTTTATTTGTTGGAGAATTGGGCTTTTATCAGTCTCCCCACAGCCGTCTTCAAGGCTATATTCCTCAGACTGTATATGACAGGATTAAAGGTGGGGGGTACCACCATGTAGAACATAGAAATGACCAGGTCAGACATGGACGGGGTCCCTGAGGTCAGCTTCAGATAAGCAAAGCATCCAGTGGAGAGAAACAGCACCACAAGCAGCAGGTGGGGAAGGCAGGTGGAGAAGACTTTGGCCTTTCCTTCAGTGGATGGGATCTTCCTGACCGCAGAGAAGATGTGCACATAGGAAATGATGATGAGAATAAAATAGCAGATACTCAACACTACACTGATGAGAATGGGGACAAGTTCACTCATTAAATTCCCTGAACAAGAAATAGCCAATAACCGGGGGATGTCACAGAAGAACTGGTGGACCACGTTAGACCCACAGTAGGACAAAGAGAAGGTTCCAGCTGTGTGCATCACAGAATAGAGACACCCAGCCAGCCAGGACACAGCTGTCAGCTGCACACACCTGTCCCTGCTCATGATGACCTCATAGTGCCCGGGGTGGCAGATGGCAGCATAGCGGTCAAGGCTCATCACTGTGAGCAGGTAAAGCTCTGTAGCTACTGAAATAACCACCATAAAGACCTGGAGGTCACAGCCTGGGAAGGAGATAGAGCTGCTGTGCCTCAGAGAGTTGGCAATGGATTTGGGGACCGTGGCTGAGAAGAGGCAGAGGTCCAAGAAGGACAGACTCCTCAGGCAGAAGTACATGGGAGTGTGGAGGTGCCGGTCCAGGGTGGTGATGAGGACGATGAGCCTGTTCCCCAGCAGGTTGCAGAGATAGACCAGGGAGAAGAGCAGTGGGTGCAAGAAGCCCATGGTCCCCTGGGTGGGGAAACCCTTGAGGACGAATTCTGTCACGGCCGTTACATTCGTCACCCCTGTTGCAGTCATCTGTATTGAGAAAGGTGAAGGGATGAAAATGTAATAAACTTCCAAGATGTAATATAAGAGTTATCACAATGGTAATAAATCAATGTATTTTCTACATAATTACTCCTTCTACCTCCTATTGAGTCAAAAATCATCATCTTCACAGACTTCATTATTCAGCCCATATATTCCCACACATGTGAATGTGCCATTAACATTTTCTAAGTAATACCTGAAAAGTGGTGAAAACTGAAAAATTCCAACTCTCCCCTACAAAATTTGAAAAACTGAAAATGTCATATCTGTCAACAACTCTGGTGACATTCAGCTGACAAACCCAGCCACGGGGCTCCCACCTCTTGCCCAGGCCCCAGCGTCTCTGCCCAGCACACCTCCCAGAGTTTGTCCAGGGCAGAGCCCCAGAGGACACGTGACCATGCCCAGCCCCTCCCCACCCTGGGGAGCCTGTTCCTGCTCCTCCAGCACAATCCTTGTCTGGGGAGGCCCCACAGGGACGGGTATGCAGGGAGCTGGGGTGTGCGAGTACCCGTTTTCCTGCTCCCCAGGACCCGACACTGTCCTGGAACTGAAAGATCAGGGCTCGACATCCCTGTGTGGCATTTCCTGACCCCTCCTTTGTCAGATTGCTGCCCCTGTGGCCTCACTGCTGCCTCCTGGTCCTTCCCCTCGTCCCCTCATCTCCCTGCCCCTGACTCCCCACATTTGTGGAACCAGAGACCACGTTTCCCGCAGACTCTCTTCCTGGGTCACACCCACACATCCCTCCTGCAGGACGGGCTCGTCCACCCCGGCTCCCTCCCAGCCCCTCTGTCCCCCTGAGAATCATGCAAGTCTGTGCGTCTGTGCATGGAGGAGGCCGCTCCGGAGCTGAGCCAGGCGGCCTCTGCGTATGGCTGTCCCTGCCGGTCCCAGGGCCCTGGGTCCCCCGGGTGCGGGTTTGTTCCTCCCCCCTGGCCAGTGCATGAATGGGGACGTCTGGACACGGGGCAGCCCTGCCCATGCTCCCCCTCCCCAATGTCATCCTCTCCTCCCTCTGTGGGTTGACGGAGTGGCAGGCCCAGGGGAGGGCAGGATTTTTAGGAGGATATAGTAATAAAAAATAATTGCAACACATTGTTGGGAATATTTCCAAAAATTTAATAAAATCATGAAAATAAATCAGGGTTCGTGGTGGTAAAAAATGTTGACATCTGTTGAGTGACTTTAAATACATGTTTAAAATGGATGAAATAACTTGACATACCTCCCCCAGGCCCTGTTTAAATACTATGACTTATTTTCCAATTACACTGACAATCCCTGAGTGTGGAGTTGGGGAAAAATCCCAAGTTCCCATCCACAAATAGACAGATGTCGGCTCCACCATCATTTTAGTGCCAGAGCCATGAAGGGGTCAACCGTGTCACTGACAAGTTATTGAATTTCCACCTGACTCACATCTGTCATCATGTTCAGGAGAAAAGGCATAACATTCTGAATTGAACAATAAGTGTAATTTTTAATTCCCTCTGGAATGTCTTCATCACCATCCAATTCTATTAAATTATGTGATTTTATTCAGCGCCCAGAAAACACTGAGTGTGCAGATGCTCATCCCAGGTGTTCAGCAGAAATCGTCACGTCTCCGACAAGTCACAGTCTTCTAATATGCTCAATGTGTTAAAAGTCAGTATCTTTGACCATCGTAAATTACAAGAGAATGTGTTTTCTCTCTCCGAATCTCAACCAGGCTCACAGGGCAGTGGGACATGAGGAATTGGGCCCCGTCATCATTAGTTGTCACAATTTACAAAGTGAATAGTTTAACTACGGCACATTATCCTTTCTAAAATTAAGCTTGATCTGAAAACTCTCAAGTGTGAGTGGATTCTCCCCTGCAAATGGCTGGGGGCAGATACCTGCAGTCTGGGGGCGAAGTTCCCACTGCCATGTCGAGTCTCTGTCCTGAGGTTGTCCCATGGCAGGACAGAGGGCGTCCCGGCCTCTCACTCCATGGTCGGTGCTCGTGGGGAGCCTCTGAGCACTCACAGCATGTTGCACCCCATCCTGCGCCACCTCATGGACAGAGCAGGGCCTCAGGGCTGGGCTATTTGAGCTCTGGAACTGGTGTCCATGGGTTGGACACTGTCCAAGATCCATCCATCAAGTGACTTTACTCCAGAGGGACAAGCGTCCATTTTCAGGACAGGGTCTTAATTAGTGTCGTCCTGTGGCACATCCCAGTGATAATTGGTGTCTGAGTGTGTCAGGGGCAATTTTGCTGGTGGATTCCTCTGTGGGAAGGAATGTAACTTATCCTGTTCTCCAGGCCCCATCCCCTCCCCTGACCACCACTGGGACCAGGATGGCCCCATCATCAGAGCCAGGACAAGCCACATCCACAGGGATCAGGAAAGTCGCCCTGCCCCGGTGGTCCCTCCTGGTCCTAGCAGGTGGGGGGAGGCACTGGCAGGGTGGGAGGGGCAGAGAGGGGGACAGGGCGAGCAGGACAGCTACAGACACCCTGGACCTGGAAGAGACGGGCAGAAGCTGGACCCCGAAGTGCTAGTTGTTGGTGCTGCAACAAGATCCCTGTCCTGTCTCTCCTGCTGGTCCCTCTAGTGCTTGAGAGTCTGACTTGCTTCTGACGTCGCTTGGACATCACCTTCATGTCTACAATCTAGGCCCATGTGCGGGCAGGGTGGACATGGCGGGGCTGGGGTCCCCTGGAGTTAAGAGGGGATCCGTGGCCAGCCGCGTCGGGGAGGACAGGGCTCAGGGGACACTGAGGAACCTGCATGTGAGGAGCCTCCACTAGACAGTGACCGGCGGAATCACTCTCTGGCTTGGGAGCCAACCGGACAGAGCTGGCCACGCCCGGGGTAGCTGCACAGACCGAAAGTCTGGATATGAAATGACTCAAGTCCATTTCCTCTCCTGATGGGAAGTGACCCCTTCATATGCGGTCCTGGGGGCACCCGCGGGAAGGGAGGACACGCATGACAAGTCCCCGGAATGTCCCAGATGCATGTTCGTCTTTGACTGAAATGCAGATATTCGTGCCCAAAGGTCTCTGTGAGCCAGACACAGTGCTGAGGGCAGAGCAGGGCGGGGTCATGTCCTGTGGCTACCACTCAGTGCCCGGGGCTGGCCAAGGCCGGGGTGAGGGACATGCGCTGCCCAGTGGTGTCTGGCCATGGCCGCAGACGTGATGGCACCTGGTGCTTCTCCCAACTCCAGGGATCCCCGCGGGTGCCTTTAGGGGGACAGACACTGTGGCCCTCTCAGCCCACCAGTGCTCCCTCATGAACCCTCCTCGTCCTCATGGCCGACACATGACCGCCCCTGGGGGATCCAACCTCTGGGAACTGTGAACGCCGATGCTCTGGACCCCCGCACTGCCCAGGAGACAACTCTGCCTTTCCCCTGCTCTGCCTGCGTGGTAGGGGCAGGCGGGGTCAGCGCCAGACAGGGTGCCATTTTGGCCTCAGGGAGAAGGTCGTGGGGTCTGGAGGGGCTGGGGTGCTGCTCATATGGGTTGTGGGGGATCCTGCGTCCTCACTTAAACCCTTCTGGTTGAAACTCCTCAGCCCATGAAGAGAATGGTTAGTCTTTCCTGCTCACCCCGGCTGAGAAAAGCTTCTCAGCCCAGGAGCACATTCCCCACATTTAATCTCTCTGGACTCAGACTCAAGTCTGTCTACCGTGTGGACCCTGAGTCCACCACACGCTGAGGGAAGGGGACATGGTGGAAAGTGTGGGCTGAGTGTGAGTAGGACCTGAACAAACACATCCACTGGGGGCACAGGACGGGCCACCGAGCTCGGAGCAGAGTCTGGAGCCTGAATCCACCTGCCTGTGACTCTGCAGTCACTGGGTGTGCTCCTTAAAGACTGTCCGCCTAGGCCTTGGCCTGTGTCTGGACTGGGGTGCTGCTCCGTTGTGGTGGGAACACATGTGTGTGGATGATCACTCGCCCTTGTCAGAGGTGTGGGTTGCACATGGCTTCTCCCCGCGCAGGGCCTGTGCTCACAGCGGTTTCTGAGGCCCAGGAGCACTCTAGTCTGGGGGGGGGCACTTGTTTATTACCCTTGGGGTTCCCTGTCCTTGAATTGTGGAGGCAGGAGGGTGTGCACATGGGTGTTCTGTGGAGTGTGAGGGGGCACCACATGCAAAGAGGGGCAGCAATGGAGCCCCAAAACAAGACAGCAAAGACGTGACAAATGGCAATGACCATGACCCCACGTTACCCCACTCGGGAGGTCACATCCTCTTCTCAACAGAGTCTAGAGGCTTCACTCAAAGCCAAGACAGAAAGTGTGTAAAGGCCATGGCTGGAGAGTGATGGAAGCCCAGCGGGGAGACACCTGCCATCAGGGTCTTTCATGGAAAGATGAGTAACTTGGGGGACTTCCCCACACAGATTTTATTCTGAAATGTCAATAGACTCGGTCTGGTCATTAACATGCATGTTATAAGAGAAATATTGTCTGACTGAGTCCGTTCTGATCCGTCAGGCATGTTTGGAGACACTCTTTCCCGCTGCAGAAATCTGAATGGACTCGGTCTGCGGTTAACATGCCTTTTAAAGAATGTTAAAAAAACATTCTCAAAAGTTAAGAAACATATATGTTTTAAAAGAAATATTGTCTGCACTGACTCTGTTATGATCCCTCAGGCATGTTTGGAGACACCGTGTCCCGCTGCAGAGAGGACGTGTGAGGGAGTTGCCTCCCCCACCTCATGATCTCAGGGTGGGTGAGCAGCCGTGAGGACCCGGCGTTTACAGCACAGAAGCTGCCAGAGAATAAAAATTTACATATATTGCCGTACCTTACTTTACATGATGTAGAAAGTGACATAATCCCCGACGTGCCAGAAAATGGAGAACAAGAACTGGTACAGGACATCCACAAACAACCTTGTGAACCCCTCAAATGGAAAACCCTAAAAATTAACACAAGAGCAATAAGTGTCTTAAAAATTTTAAAACTCAATAGACAAAACATAGTTCTTCAAAAATAACTCACGTTAAAAAAATCAGACTCTCGAGGTGCTGTAACCAGATCAGACACCATATAAATGAAGATCAAGTACAGGTTCAATCAAAGATTCAGATTCTTTCGGAAACTTCCTTCCATCTCCCAGAGATTCATGTCAAGTTTAATTTCTACTTGACCTTTGAACAGAAACATGAATGTCTCTCAGAGGAATTTGCCCCATGAGGAATCGGGGCAGTGGGGCCCATGCAGATGACTCCCCTCCCTCCACAGGGACGGGCCTCAGGGGAGACACACACAGGCTGTGGGAACCAAGACCCAGGACTGGGGTCCTGTGACCATGTGATCCCGAGGATAGACCCCTTACCACTGCTGGATTTCATGAAAATGTTGGGGATGTGTGAGTTCTAGAACATGCTTTCACATGCCAGCTGTAACATTTAAAGAACTATAATTCACATGATGTATGTCACATGGATGGATGTTTTGGAAATTGCTGCCTTATTTTTGTAAATAGATATTTGAAGAATAGAACAATGTTAAAATTTGCAAAGGAAATCTGTAATGAAAAGTCTTACTTTACTATAAAGGTGACTGGTAATAGTTAGAGGGGAAATCTAAATAAGTGCTGGGTCATAAATGTAGGTTGCATAATTAATTTAGGAAAAAAGTGATACCTCACATGCTGGTTACTGGGCTTTTAACAGTCTCCCCATAGCCGACTTCATGGCTTGGTTCCTCAGACTGTATATGACTGGATTAAAGGTGGGGGGCACCATCGTGTAGAACATAGAAATGATCAGGTCAGACATGGATGGAGTCTCTGAGGTCAGCTTCAGATAATCAAAGCATCCAGTGGAGATAAACAGCACCACAACCAGCAGGTGGGGAAGGCAGGTGGAGTAGACTTTGTCCTTCCCTTCTGTGGATGGGATCTTCCTGACAGCAGAGAAGATGTGCACATAGGAAACGATGATGGAAATGAAACAGCAGATACTCCAGACCACACCGATGAGAATGGGGACAAGTTTCTTCATTAGATTTCTTGAGCAGGAAATAGGCAATAACGGGGGACATCACAGAAGAACTGGTGGACCACTCTGGACCCACAGTAGGACAAGGAGAAGGTAGCAGCTGTGAGCATCAAAGAGATGACACTCCCACCCAACCAGGACACATCTGTCAGCTGCACACACCTGTCCCTGCTCATGATGACCTCATAGTGCAGGGGGTGCCAGATGGCAGCATAGCGGTCAAGGCTCATCACCATGAGCAGGTGAAGCTCTGTAGATGCTGACATAATCACGATGAAGACCTGGACGACACAGCCCTGGAAGGAGATGGAGCTGCTGTGCCTCAGAGAGTTGGCAATGGACTTGGGGACCGTGGTTGTGATGAGGCAGAGGTCCGAGAAGGACAGACTCCTCAGGAAGAAGTACATGGGGGTGTGGAGGTGCCAGTCCATGGTGGTGATGAGGACTATGAGCCAGTTCCCCAGCAGGGCACACACTTAGACCAAGGAGAAGAGCAGGGGGTGCAGGAAGCCCATGGTCCCCTGGGTGGGGAACCCCAGGAGGATGAATTCTGTCACGATGGTCAGATTGGTCACCCCTGGAGCCATCATCTGTACAAAAAAAAAAAAGAGAGGAAGAAAACATTGTCATATCTTCCAATGTTGAACAGAAAATGGGTTATCAACATATAACAATCACACAATCTATTTATGCTTATTGTTATCTGAGCAAATTCATATTTTATCTCATGTGAATGTGCTGTTGATGTATTGTCCAAGCATGTGTCCATAAATTTGTGAATAAATTAATTTTTAAGTGACCATGATAAAACCTGAATATCAGATCGCTCTGTAAACTGAATTGACAGACCACCAGTGCCCAGTCATTCCTTGGCCCGTGGATCCCCCGCCTACCAGGCCCCAGCATCTCTGCCCAGCACACCTCCCAGAGGTTGTCCAGGGCACAGCCCCAGAGGACACATGGTCAAGCCCAGCCACTCCCCACCCTGGAGAGCTTGTCCCTGCTCCTCCAGCACAGCCCTAGTCTGGGGAAGCCCCACAGTGTCGGGTGTTCAGGGAGATGGGGTGTGTGTGTCCCCATTTTCTTGCTCCCCAGGACCAGACACTGCCCTGGAACTGAATGATATGGGCTCGGTGTCCCTGTGTGGCTTGTCCTGACACTTCCTCTGTCAGATTCCGGCCCCTGTGGCCTCACTGCTGCCTCCTGGTCCATCCCCTCGTCTCCTCATCTCCCTGCCCCTGACTCCCCACATCTGAGGACCCAGAGACCATGTTTCCTGCAGTCTCCTCCTGGTCAAACCCACATGTCCCTCCTGTAGGATGGGCTTGTCCACCCCGTGTCCCTCCTGGCCCCTCTGTCGCCCTCAGACGAATGCTCGTCTGTGCAGGGAGGAGGCCGCTCCAGGGCTGATTCGGATGGTCTGTCCGTGTGGTGTCCCTGCCAGTCCCAGGGCCCAGGGTCCCCGGGGTGCAGGTTTATTACTCCCCCCAGGCCCATTCATGAGTGGGGACACCTGGACACGTGGCAGCCCTGCCCTCTCTCCTCCCCACCAATCTCACCCTCTACCCCCTCTGAGGGGTGACGGAGAGGCAGGCCCTGGGGAGGCAGGATTTTTTAGGAGAATATAGGAATATAAAATAATTGCAACACATTGGTGGGAATAAATCCAGAAATTTCATGAAAATATGAAAATAAATCAGGGTTCATGGTGGTGAAAAATGTTGACATCTTTCATGTGACCGTAAATACATATTTAAAATGGATAAAATAATGTGACATATCACCCCATGCCCTGATTAAATACTGTGACTCATTTTAAAATTACACTGACAATCCCTGAGTGTAGAGTTGGGGAAAAATCCCAAGTTCACATCCACAAATAGACAGATGTCAGTGCCACAATCTTGTTATGCCAGAGCCATGAAGACGTCAACAGTGTCACTGACAAATTACTGAATTTGTTCCTGACTCATATTTGTCATCATGTTCAGGAGAAAAGGCATAACATTCTGAATCGAACAATAAGTGCAATTTTTAATTCCCTCTGGAATGTCTTCATCACCATGTAATTCTATTGATTGCTATGATTTTATTCAGCGCCCAGAACCCACTGAGTGTGCTGATGCTCATCCCAGGTGTGCAGCAGAAATCATCACATCTCCCATGTATCAAAACCTATGCTCAATGTATTAAAAGTCAATGTGTTTGACTGCCATAAATTACAAGAGAAATTGTTTTCTCTCAAGGAGTCTCACCCAGGCTAACAGGGCAGTGGGACATGATGACTTGGGCCCCGTCAGCATTAGTTGTTGTGATTTACAAAGTGAATAGTTTAACTACGGTGCGTTCTCCAGTCTAAAATGAAGCTTGAGGGCCTCCCCGGTGGCACAGTGGTTGAGCGCTGGGTTGCGAAGCTGCCCACGGCCTCTGCAGCGCCGGTTCAATCCCTGCCTGCTCCCCGGCCACCGGAGGAGGGTCCCACATGGCGCGCAGACCTCTCCTGGCGCCCGCTACTCCCCTCATCAGTGTACTTCGGTCCTTCTGCCTGCTCTGCTCCCAGCTCTGGCTCTGGTGAATTCTCTCACCCTCCCGCGCTTCTGACTGTTCCCAGTGCATGTATAAACAAAACAAACAAACAAACAAATAAATAAATAAAACACATGCCTCTATTAAAAAAATAAAAAATAAATAAATAAAATGAAGCTTGATCTGAAAACACTCAATTGTGAGTGGATTCTCCCCTGCAAACGGCTGGGGGCAGACACCTGAATTCTGGGGGGGGAAGTTCCCACTGTCATGTCGAGTCTCTGTCCTGAGGTTGTCCCCATGGCAGGAGAGAGTGTGTCCCGGCCTCTCGCTCCATGGTCGGGGCTCGTGGGGAGCCTCTGAGCACTCACAGGATGTTCCACCCAGTCCTGCGCCGCCTCATGGACAGAGCAGGGTCTCAGGGCTGGGCTATTTGAGCTCTGGAGCTGGTGTCCACATGTTGGACATGGTCCAAGTTCCATCCATCAAGTGACTTTACCCCAGAGGGACAAGCACCCTTTCTCAGGTCACTGTCTTAATTGGCTTCGTCTTGTGGCTCATCCCAGTGATCATTAGTGCCCTGAGTGTGTCAGAAGCCATTTCCTTAGTATTTATCCCTGTGAGGACAGAACCTAGGCCCCCCTCAGTCCCATCACCCCCCTGATGTCTGGAGGTACCATGGTGGCCCCATTGTCAGAGCCAGGAAGAGCCTGTCCACAGGGAGCAGGAAAGTCACCTCCAGCCCCGTGTGCCCTCCTGGGCCTGGCAGGTGTTGGGTGATGTGCTGGCGGGTCGGGAGGGGCCAAGTGGGGGACAGGGCGAGCAGGACAATGAGCAGACACCCCGGACCGGGTAGAGACGGGGCAGAGGCTGAATCCCCTGAAGTGTGAGCATTAGCGCCGCAGCTACTCTCCCTGTCCTGACGCTCCTGCCGGCCCCTCTAGTGGCTGAGAGTCTGACTTGCTGCTGACCTCGTATGAACATCGCCTTCACGTGGACAGTCCTGCCCGGGTGAGCATGGGGTGGACATGGCTGGGCTTGGGTCCCCTGGAGGGTGGGGGTCTGGGTCTGCCTGTGCCACCCAGGCCACCGCCTCAGCCACCGGAGCCCGGCCAGCAGCTGGGGGATCGTGGTCAGCCACTGGGAGGGGAGGACAGGACTCAGAGGACACTGAGGAACCTGCATGCCATGAGCCTCCTCCACGCTAGGAGTTGGCAGCAGGTCACTCTCCGGCATCAGAGCCAACCTGACAGTGGTCAGTGGAGAGCTATCTATGACCGAGGGAGCTGTGTGGACCCTGAGGCTGGGGGAGGGACACGAAGTGACCGAAGTCCGTTTCCTCCCCTGACACAAAGTGACCCCTTCATGTGAGGTCCTGGCTGGGCCCGTGGGACAAGAGGACACACAGGACAGTCCCAGAACTCCCCAAAGGGCTCTGCGAGGCGGAGGCGGCCCCAAGGGAAGGAGGTGGGGGTCAGGCAGTATCTGCTCAGAGCCCGGGACTGGCCGAGTCCGGGGTGAGGGATCACGGGATGCCCAGCAGGGACAGATAATGGCCGCAGACAGGACGCCTGGCGCTTCACCCAACTCTGATGATCTCCATGGGTGCTGTTTAGGGGTACAGACCCTGCGCCCCGACAGCCCGCTTGTGTGCCCACATGTCCCCCCCACCTCAGCCTTGCAGAGGACACATGCCTACCCCCGGGGGATCCTGCCTCTGGGCACTGTGACCACCGGTGCTCTGGATGCCCTAGACCGCCCGGGAGATGACACCTACTTCTTCCTGCTCTGCCTGTGTGGTAGGGGCAGGTGGTGTCAGCACCGGGTGGGGTGTCCTTTAGGCCTCAGAGAGAGGGTCATGGGTGGCTGGAGGGTCTGGGGTGCTGCTCACATGGGTTGTGGGGGATCCCGCGTCCTCATTTAAACTCTTCTGGTAGAAACATCTCAGTCAATGAAGGGAATGGTCAGTCCTTCCTGCTCACCCCGGCTGAGAAAGGCTTCCCAGTCCCAGGAGCAGATTCCCCACATTTAAACGCTCTGGACACAGACTCGAGTCTGTCCACCGTGTGGATCCCGGTGTCCAGCACCCGCTGAGGGAAGGGGACATGTGGAAAGTGTGGGCTGGGTGTGAGGAGCTGAAGCGTCGTCATCCGCAGCTCTCAGAGGTCCCAGGAAGCAGTAGGACAGAGTCTGCCCAGCTTATTAGATGTTAACGCTGAATAATGACATGATCACACCCTGGACTCCGCTGGCCCCGCAGAATGAGCCCGTCCCAGGACGGGAACAAACACATCCATGCCGGGGTCATGACACACCAGCAGCTCGGAGCAGGGTCTGGAGCCTGAATCAACATGCCCGCGACTCTGCAGGCTCCAGTGTGTCCTCCTTAGAGACTGTCCATGTCAGCCTTGGCCCGTGTCTTGACTGGGGTGCTGCTCCCTGTTGTGGTGAGGACACACGTGTGTGGATGGAAACTCGCCCTTGTCAGGAGTATGGGGTGCACATGGCTTCTCCCAGAGCATGGCCTGTGCTCTCAGTGGTTTCTGAGGCCCAGGAGAGCTCTAGTGTGGGTTGTCCACTTGTTTATTACCCTTCGGGTTCCCTGTCCTTGAATTGTGGAGGCAGGAGGGTGTTCACATGGGTGTTCCGTGGAGTGTGAGGGTGGCACCGCACAAACAGAGAGGCAGCAATGGATCCCCAAAACAAGACAGCAAAGACATGACAAATGTCAATTATTACCATGACCCCACGTCACCGCTCTTGGAAGGTCAAATCCTCTTCTCAACAGAGTCTAGAAGTTTCGCTCAAAGCCAAGACAGAAAGTGTGTAAAGGCTGTGGCCCGACAATGATGGAGGCCCAGCAGGGAGACACCTGCCTTCAGGGTCGTTCATAGAAAGATGAGCAACTTGGGGGACTTCCCCACACAGATTTTATTCTGAAATCTCGATGGTCTCAGTCTAGTCATTAACATGCATGTTATCAGAGAAATATTGTCTGGACTTAGTCTGTTATGATCCTTCAGACTTGTTTGGAGGCACTGTGTCCCACTGCAGAGAGGATATGTGAGGGAGGAGCCTCCCCCCAGCTCATGTTCTCAGGATGGGTGAGCAGCCATGAGGGCCCGGCGTTTACAGCACAGAAGCTGCCAGAGAATAAAAATTTACAGATATTGCCATGTTTCACTTTACATGATGTAGAAAGTGATATAAACTCCGATGCAACAGAAAGTGTAGAAGAAGACCTGGTGCAGGACATCAACAAACAACCTTGTAAACCCCTAAATGTGGACTCCTAAAAATAAACACAAGAGCAACAAGTGTCAAAAATTATAAAACTTAATTGACGAAACGTAGTTCTTCAAAAATAGTTCACATTTTTTAAACAAACACGCTTTAATGGACTGCAATCAAATCAGAACACCATATAAATGACCATGAAATAGAGGTTTCAATCATAGACTCCAATTCTTTTTTATTTTTCATAATTTTTATGTATTTTTACATAATTCTTCATTTTTTGCACAATATAAGCTTTCTCATGTCAGATGTGGTCCCTGTGAGATCCCAGCACCCTCTCCCCTGCGAGCATCAGTGATCACTGCCGTCCCCTGTGCCCATCGCACCTGTTCTGATCCTGCTTCCTCCTGCCCATTGTAGGTGTCTGAATGATAGTCACCTGTTGGTGTTGATTTTTACTTTATTATAATTACTTTATTTTTCCTGTTCTCTTATTTGAATCCTCTATTTCCTGCTATGAGTGAGATCATCTTGTATTTTTCTTTTTCTTTCTGGCTTATTTCACTGAGCATGATCCATTCCAGCCCCATTCACGAGCTGTGAATGACACAAGTTTATCTTTTTTGATTGCTGAGTAATATTCCATTGTGTGCATAGACCACAGCTTCTTGATCCAGTCATCGATGAAGGGGCATCCAATGTGGAGAAACACGAACTCCCCTGCACTGCTGGTGGGAGTATGAACGGGTCCAACCACTATGGAGAGCTGTGTGGAGATTCCTCACACTGATAAAAATGGAGCTTCCATATGATCCAGCAATCCCACTCCTAGGTACTTACCAAAAGGACAAAAACACGTTAATTCAAGAGGATGCCTGTACCGCTAGTTTATTGCAGCTCTGTTTACAATAGGTAGGCTATGGAAACAACCCAGATTCAGATTGTTGAAGAACCTTCCACCCATCTGTGGGAGATTAATTTCAAGTGCAATTCCTACTTGACTTTTGAACAGAAGAATGAATTTCTCTTGGAGGATGTTGGCCCATTACGAATCCTGAGGTTTGGGAGGCCCCACTTTCTGTCTCCCCTTACCTCCCCTCCACAAGGCGGGGTCCTCAGTGGAGACACACACAGGGGCTATGGGTACCCAGTGCCCAGAACTGGGGTCCCGTGACCATGTACTCCCATGGAAAAACCCCCTTTACAACTGCTTGATTTCACGTAAATGTTGGAGATGAGTGAGTTCCAGAATATTCTTTCATATACCAGCCATAATATTAAAAAAAAATAAAAAAAACTAGGATTCATATATTGAATGTCACACAGATATGAGTTTTGAAAAATGGCTGCATTATTTTAGGAAATATATTTTTTAAAGATTTCTTTCTTTATTTATACAAGCACTGGGAACAGTCAGAAGTGCGGGAGGGTGAGAGAATTCACCAGAGCCAGAGTGGGGAGCAGACGAGGCCGACTGATGAAATACACTGCTGAAGGCAGCAGTGGGCGCAGCAGGAGATTTCTGCGAATCATGTTGGACCTTCGTCGGTGACCAGAGATCGAACGAGCACTGCAGACACTGCGGGCAGGTTCGCAACACAGTGCACAACCATTGTGCCACATGGGAGGCCCAGGAAATATATTTTTGAGGAATAGAAAAATTTTAAAATTTGTCAAAGGTAATCTGTAATGAAATGTCTTATTTTACTTTAAAACGGTGATGGTAATAGTTAGAGGGAAAATCTAAATAACTGCAGGATTCCTGAATGTAGATGGTGTAATTAATTAAGGAAAACAACGATATCTCACATGCTGGTGTACTGGCCCTTCATCAGTCTCCCCACAGCCGAATTCATGGCTTGGTTTCTCAGACTATATATGAGGGAATTAAAGTTGGGGGTCACCACCGTGTAGAACATAGAAATGACCAGGTCAGACATGGACAGGGTCTCTGAGGTCAGCTTCAGATAAGCAAAGCATCCAGTGGAGAGAAACAGCACCACAACCAGCAGGTGGGGAAGGCAGGTGGAGTAGACTTTGTCCTTCCCTTCTGTGGATGGGATCTTCCTGACAGCAGAGAAGATGTGGACATAGGAAATGATGATGAAAATGAAACAACAGATACTCCAGACCACACTAATGAGAATGGAGACAAGTTTGTTCATCAAATTTCCTGAGCAGGAAATAGCCAATAACTGGGGGATGTCACAGAAGAACTGGTGGACCACATTGGATCCACAGTAGGACAAGGAGAAGGTTCCAGCTGTGTTCATCATAGCACAGAGACCCCCACCCAGCCAGGAAACAGCTGTCAGCTACACACACCTGTCCCTGCTCATGATGACGTCATAGTGCAGGGGATGAATGATGGCAGCATAGCGGTCAAGGCTCATCACTGTTAAGAGGGTCATCTCTGCACCTGCCGAAAATGTCATCATGAAGAGCTGAACGACACATCCCGGGAAAGAGATGGAGCTGCTGTGCCTCAGAGAGTTGACAATGGACTTGGGGACCGTGGCTGAGAAGAGGCAGAGGTCCGAGAAGGAAAGCCTCCTCAGGAAGAAGTACATGGGGGTGTGGATGTGCCGGTCCAGGGTGGTGATGGGGACGATGAGCCCGTTCCCCAGCAGGGCACACAGGTAGACCAGAGAGAAGAGAAGCGGGTGCAGGAAGCCCATGGTCCCCTGGGTGGGGAACCCCAGGAGGATGAATTCTTTCACGGCAGTGAGATTTGTCACACCTGGAGCCGTCATCTGTATAGAAGAGGAAAGAGGAGCAAAATCTTAATTCTTCCTATATTGAAAATAGAATGGATTATCAATACAAGATAATAACTGAGTGTATTTTCTACATGATTATTCCTTCCAGTTTTATGAACACTAATATCATCTATGTCTGCTGTTTCATTCAACCCGTTTATTACCACCTCATGTGAATATGTCATTATTACACTCTCCACAAAAGTACTGAAAATTGGTGAAAACTGAAAATTTCATCTGTCCCCTACAAAACTTGAACAAATTAGAATCTTGTATTTGTCAAGAGAATCAGCAGAGCTCCCACGCTATGCTCCTCGCCCAAGTTGTGCTGCTCCCCCTCCTGCCCAGGCTCCAGCGTCACTGCCCAGCACACCTCCCAGAAGTTTCCAGGGCACAGCCCAAGAGGATATGTGACCATGCCCAGACCCTCACCACCCAGGAGAATCTGTCCGTGCTCCTCCAGCAAAGCCCTGTCTGGGGAGGCCCCGAAGTGACAGGTTTGCAGGGAGATGTGGTGTGCGGGTCCCCGTTTTCTTGCTCCCCAGGACCCGACACTGTCCTGGAACTGAATGATCTGGGCTCCGGGACCCCGTGTGGCATGTCCTGATGCCTCCTCTTTCAGATTCCTGCCCCTGTGGCCTCACTGCTGCCTCCTGGTCAGTCCCCTCCTCTCCTCATCTCCCTGCCCCCTACTCCCCACATCTGAGGACCCAGAGACCACGTTTCCCGCAGAGTCTCCTCCTGGGTCACATGTGGATGTCCCTCCTGCAGGATGGGCTCATCCACCCCGGGTCCCTCCCAGCCCTTTGTCCCCACCAGACTCATGCACGTCTGTGCAGGGCAGAGGCCTCTCCGGTGCTGAGCCGGATTGTCTGTGCGTGTGGCTGTCCCTGCTGGTCCCAGGGCCCTGTATCCCCCTGGTGTGGGTTTGTTCCTCCCCAGGCCCAGGCGTGAGTGGTGATGCCTGGACATGTGGCAGCCCTGCCCACTCTCCTCCCCCATATCTTATCCTCTTCCCCCTCTACTGGGTGATAGAGGGGCAGGCACTGGGGAGGCAGGATTTTTAGAAGAGTATAGTATTATAAAATAATTGAATCACATCGGTTTGAATATTCCAAAAAATAATAAATACAAGATAATAAATCAGGATTTTGGTTGTGAAAAATGTTGACATCTGCTGAGAGACCTTAACTAAATATTAAAATGGATAACATAACTTGACACATCTCCTCCAGGCTCTGTTTAAATACTGTGGCTCATTTTGCAATTATACGGACAATCCTGATTATGGAGTTGGGTAAAAATCCCAAGTTCACGTCCATAGATAGTCACACGTCCCTGCCAGATTCACGTTCATGTCAGAGCCATGAAGCCGTCAACATGTTGCTGCAAAAATTATTGATTTTCTACTTGACTCATTTTTGTCATAATGATTGGGACAAAAAGGCACAACGTTCTGAATTTAACAACTAGTTTTATTTTTTAATTTCTTCTGGAATTCTTTTGTTACAATGTAATCTCATTCATTGTTGTGATTTTATTCAGTGCCCAAGACACACTGAGTGTCCTAAAGCTAAATTCCCAGGTTTGAAGCAATAATCGTCACATCTCCCATATATCAAAACCTATGATCAATATATTAAAAGTCAGTAACTTTGAGCATCATAATTACAAGAGAATGTGTTTTCTCACACCGTGTCTCACCCAGGCTGACAGGGCAGTGGGACATGACGACTTGGGCCCCATCAGCATTAGTTGTTGTGATTTACAAAGTGAATAGTGTAACTGTGGCACATTCTCTAGTCTAAAATGAAGCTTGATCTGAAAACCCTGAAGTGTGAGTGGATTCGCCCCTGCAAATGGCTGGGGCCAGATACCTGCTGTCTGGGGGTGGAAGTTCCCACTGCCGTGTCGAGTCTCTCTCCTGAGGTTGTCCCCATGGCAGGACAGAGGGCGTTCCGGCCTCTCACTCCGTGGTCGGGGCACATGGGGAGCCTCTGAGCATTCACAGGATGTTGCACCCCATCCTGTGCTGCCTCATGGACCAAACAGGACCTCAGGGCTGGGCTATTTGAGCTCTGGAGCTGGTGTCCGCGTGTTGGACACTATCCAGATTCCATCCCTCAGGGACCTTCCTCCCGAGGGAAAGTGTGTGTTTACTTGACTGTGTTAATTGGAGCGCTCTGCAGTGTGTCTCAGCGAGTAATTATCACACTCGGTGTGTAGAGTGATGTTGTGTTTGGCTCACGCCTCCCTGGATGTGAAGAGACAAATCCTCATGTCCTGGTTCCATTTCCCACCTGTCGTGTCCACCGTGGTGGGCACCATCAGTCATAAAAGTGCCCTGAGTCCCTGTCTAGACAGCTGGACAGTCAACCGTCACCCACCATGTGCCCTTCCTGGAGAGGCCCTGGGGATGTGTGTGAGGTGGATGCGGGAAGTCCGGAGGTGGGAGTGAAGGGACATGGAGAAAGGCAGGAGGGACACCAGGGAAGGGGGGTGGGGTGGAAAAACAATGGACGTCCAGCAGAAGAGAGCGACCACGGGGTCACCAGCTCTTCGGGAATAGAAACTTTACTGGTCTCTGAAATTGTGTATCCTGCGGTTCTTTTCCACCCCAGCACCTGTCCCTGCACTTACATTAGAATTGTCCTTTGATGGGATAATTTGCTTTTAATCTTTAGGAAACAGTATTTTAGGGTTTCTGCTCATAGTGTCATATCCTTAGGTTTGCTGCATGACGATGGTGATGTCACACATGGAAACAGGTGTTTATCTGCTTGAGTTTACTCTTCTGTAGGAGGTGGGGCAGGATCTGCTTCACACTGCTGCGTGTGTCTGTCTGCTTCTCCCAGCACCATCTCCCCACTTTCCCTGCTCCAGTGCCTGCTCTGGCTCCTCTGTTGTAGAGTCACTGTCCATCCTGATGAGGGTGGGTTCCTGGGCTCTTATTATATTCCAGTGGCCGGCCTGTCTGTTTTTGTCTCAGTGCCATGCTGCTTTAATTATTAGAGCTTTATTGTATAGACTTAGGTCTGGAACTTGCTGCCTCCACCACGCTTCCTCATTTTTGTTATGGTTGTTTTGGCTGTTTGGGGTTTTTGAGGTTCCATATACATTTGAGCATTTTTTATTATAAATTTTATTTTTATATTCCCCATACAATTGTGACCCTCTTATTTTTACTTACTTATAGTTATTCTTTTTCCTGGTCACTTATTTAAGTTTTATAGTTTGCTGCTATGAGTGAGACCATGTGGTGTTTTCTTTTTTCTTTTTTTTTTTTTTTCTGGCTCATTTCGCTGAGCATGATCCCTTCCAGTGCTATCCATGTTGCTTTAAATTGCATGTGTTTATCTTTTTTGAATGCTGACTAATATTCCATGGTGTATATGTACCACATCTTCTTGATCCAGTCATCTATTTTTGGGCATTTGTGTTGTTTCCAAAGCTTAGCTATTGTAAACAGTGCTGCTATAAACATAGGGGTGCAGGTGCTCTTTGGAATTGATGTTTCTGTGTCCTTTGGGTAAATACCTAGGAGTGGAATTGCTGGATCATATGGAAGCTCTATGTTTTGTAGGTCAAGTAATCTCCATACAATCTCCATAGTGGTTGGACCAGTTTGCACTCCCACCGGAAGTGCAGGAGAGTTCCTTTTTTTCCACACCCTTGCCAACATTTGTTGTTGCTAGTTTTTTTAATATGTGCCATTTTCACTGGTGTGAGATGGTATTTCACTGTAGTTTTGATTTGCATTTCCCTGATTACAAGTGATGTTGAATATCTTTTCATATTCCTGTTGGCCATTTGCATTTCCTATTCAAAAAAGTTTATTTTTAGCTCTTCTCTCAATTTTTTGGCAGGATTATTTTCTTTGTTGTTGTTGAATCTCATCAGCTCTTTGTAGATTTTTTTGATCAATCCTATATCATTAGTGTTGTGTACAAAAATATTCTCCCAATCTGTGGGGTTTCTCTTTGTTTTGGTTGTTGTCTCTTTTGCTGTGCGAGAAGTTCTTTAATTTGTTGTAGTCCCAACTGTTCATCTTTGCCTTCACTATCACTGCTTTGGGTGATGTGTCTGCAAAGATGTCTTTGATGTGCATATCACATAGTGTTTCGCCTATATTTCCTTCTATGCATTTTATGGTTTCAGGTTTTATGTCTAGTTCTTTCATCCATTTTGAATTGATTTTTGTATATGTTGTGAGGTAGTGGTCAAGCTTCATTCTTTTGCATGTAGCGACCCAGTTTTCCCAGCGCCATTTATTGAACAAACTTTCTTTGCTCCAGTGCATATTCTTTGCTCCTTTGTCAAAGATTAGTTGACCATAAATCTGTAGGTTTATTTCTGGATTTTCTATTGGATTCCATTGGTCCGTGTGTCTGTGCTTGTTTCAATACCATGCAGTTTTGATGATTATGGCTTTGTAGTATAGTTTGAAATCTGGGAGTGTGATGCCTCCATTCCATTCTTTTTCTTTTTTTTTTTTCAGGAGAGCTTTGACTATTCGGGGTTTTTGGTGATTCCATATGAATTTCATCAAAAATTGTTCTATTTCTTTGAAGAATGGCATTGAGATTTTTATTGGAATAGCAGTGAATCTGTATAATGCTTTTGGTCGGATGGCCATTTTAATGTTTATTCTTCCAATCCATGAGCAGGGGATGTCTTTCCATTTCTTTGTGTCTTCTTCTATTTCTTTTAACAGTGTTTTATAGTTTTCTTTGTATAGGTCTTTCTCTTGTCTTATTGCTCTGGCTAGGACTTCCAGTGCTATGTTGAAAAGCAGTGGTGAGAGTGGACATCCTTGTCTTGTTCCAGATCTTAATGGAAATGCTCTCAGCTTTTCACCATTGAGAATGATACTGGCTGTTGGCTTGTCATATATAGCCTTTATGATGTTCCTTGCATCCAAATAATTTCAAGGGCTTTTATCATGAATGGGTGTTGAACCATGTCGAAAGCTTTCTCAGCATGGATTGATATTATCATATGATTTTTATATTTCTTTTTGTTGATGTGTTGGATAATGTTGATTGATTTTCGGATGTTGACCCATCCTTGTGTCCCTGGAATGAATCCTACTTGGTCGTTGTGAATTATCTTACGGATACATTGTTGGATTCTGATAGCTAAAATTTTATTGAGGATTTTTGCATCAGTGTTCATTAGGGAGTCTGGCCTGTTGTTTTCCTTTTTGGTGTTGTCCTTGTTCAGTTTCGGTATTAGTGTAATGTTGGCTTCATAGAACGTGTTTGGTATTATTCCTTACTTCTCAATTTTTTGGAAGAGTTTGTGAAGGATAGGCACTAATTCACCTCTGAATGTTTGGTATAATTCATTTGTAAATCCATCAGGTCCTGGGCTTTTGTTTTTTGGGAGGTTTTTGATTACTGTTTCAATATCGCTGCTTGTAATTGGTCTGTTTAGGTGTTCTATTTCTTCTGTATCTAGTTTTGGGTGATTGTAGAGTTGTAGGAATTTGTCAGTCTCCTCTGGATTGTTGAACTTGTTTTCATATAACTGTTCATAGTAGTTACTGATAATTCTTTTTGTTTCTGTGGTGTCCGTTGTGATTTCTCTTCTTTCATTTATGATCCTGTTTATTTGTGCTTTCTCCTTTTTTTCCTTTGTGAGCCTGGCTAGGGATTTGTTTGTTTATTGATTTTTTTCAAATAACTAGCTCTTGGTTTCATTGATCTTTTGGATTTTTTTTTGTTTCTATTTCATTTATTTCTACTTTGGTTTTTATTATTTCTTTTCTTCTAGTGTTTTTTTTGTTCTTTTTCTAGATCTTTGAGCTTTGAGATTAGGTTGTTTCTTTTAGTTCTTTCTTGTTTCTTGATGTGAGCCTCTATTGCCATATATTTTCCTCTTATTACTGTTTTTGCTGCATCCCATATTTTTAGGAAATTGGTATCCTCCTTGTCATTCAATTCAAATATTTTTTTTTAATTTCTTCTTTGATCTCCTCATTAGTCCAGTGGTCTTCAAGTAGTGTGGTTTTAAATCTCCATGAGGCAGGAGAGTTCCTTGCCTTCTTTTTATGGTTTATTTCTAGTTTGATGCCTTCATGGTCAGCAAAGATGATTGGTATGATTTCAATCTTGGTGTATCTGTTGATATTTGCCTTGTGTCCCAGTATGTGATAGATCCTGGAGAACGATCCGTGTGCACTTGAGAAAAATGTTTACCTCCTTTTTGGGGGGTTTTAGTGTTCTATAGATGTCTGTTAAGCGCAAGCGCTCTAGGTCCTTATTTAGAGCTTTAGTGTCATTACTTATTTTTTGTCTTGTTGATCTATCCATTGTTGATAGTGGTGTGTTGAAGTCTCCCACTACGTATGTGTTTTCTCTGATGTCTGTTTTCAGAGAGGACAACAGTTGTCTGATATATTTTGGTGCTCTTTCATTTGGTGAATATATGCTTATGAGTGTTATTTCTTCTTGAAGTATTGTCCCCTTGATCATAATGTAGTGACCATAGGGTTTTCTTTTTATCTTTTTGAATTTGAAGTCTATTTTATCTGATATAAGTATAGCTGTTCCTGCTTTCTTTTTTTTTGTCCATTTGCTTGTAGGATTGTACTCCATCCTTTAACTTTGAGTCCATTTTTAACTTTTGTAGCTAAATGTGTTTCGTGGAGACAGCAAAACATTGGATTTTGTTTCTTTATCCAGACTGCTGCTCTGTGTCTTTTTATTGAAGAGTTTAGTCCATTTACAGTTAGAGTTAATATTGATATGATAGAATCTGTATTTGCCATTGTGTTTGTATTTCATTTGATTTTATTTAATTATTCTTTTAATAATTTTTTGGCCTTCTTTCTCTGTTATTTGTCCCTCTGAGGTTCTGGCTTTAGGACACCTTGTAATATTTTTTGTAGTGGTGGTTTATTCGTAATGAAATCCAGAGTTTCTGTTTGTCTGGGAAGGTCCTAATTCTTTCTTCATAGAGGAAGGAGAGCTTTGTGGGATAGAGTATTCTTGGTTGGCATCTGTTTTCTTGGAGTCTGTTGACTTTGTCCCTCGACTCTCTCCTTGCCCGTAGTGTTTCTTCAGAGAAGTCTGATGTCAGCCTGATTGGTTTTCCTTTGAATGTTATCAATCTGTTTCTTCCCTCTTGTCAGCTTCATTATTTTTTTTCCTTGTCCTGGATTCTTGGGGGCTTTACTATTATGTGTCTTGCTGTATTTTTCCTCTTGTCGTGTAAGTTTGGTGTTCTTCTTGCTTCTTGTAATCAATTTTCAGCTCCTTCTTCACATTTGGGATGTTCTCTTCAATTATCTCCTTGAATATGTTCTCTTTTCCTACATATCTCGCCTCTCCTTCTGGTATTCCTATAACTCTTATATTTCCTTTCCTCATGGAGTCAGATAGTTCCCTAAGTCTTTCTTCAGTCTTTTTCCTTCATACTTCTCTTTCCTTTTCTGTTTTGGTTCTTTTTATTTCTGTGTCTTCAAGAGTACTTATTCGTTTTTCCATTTCATCTATTCTTCTTTCATTGCTTTCCCCAGAATTCTTTAGCTCCTCTGTTAATCCTTTGATCTCCTGCATTTCCTTCATCTTTCATTGCTTTCCCCAGAATTCTTTAGCTCGTCTGTTAATCCTTTGATCTCCTGCATTTCCTTCATTTCCCTGTTTAGTAATTCAATTTCATTCTTCTGATAGTTGATTATTTTTCCCTTATAATTGTTTTACTTTATGAGTTCTGTCATTTTTTTTAATTTTGGCAATTTTAAATTCTCTTTCTGGAAGTTTCAGAACTTCTTCTAATTTACTGTTGTTGCAATCTAGGGGGTGGTTTTCTTTTTGTGGTATGCTTTTTTCCTGAGGATTTTCTAGGTTGCATGTGGTTCTTCTACTCCCCACAGTCTGTTTTCTAATTTGCCGTATGCATTGGGACACTGTGTTGCTGGGACTGGCCGGCATCTTGGGTGAACTTCTCCACTCCCCTATGGCTCTTCCGGGAGCCATCTGTTGGTTTCAAGCAGTCTTTACTGAAGAAAGGTCCCTGTTCTAAAATGCTGATGCGGGGAAAAACTCTCCTCCATGTCTGTTCTGCCCCAGCGGTGGGTTCCAGCTCTCCCTCCAAGGGTGTCATTTATCATGAGATATTTCTCCTCGACATTCCTTACTACAGTATTTCTCATCAGATTTTCTCTTCAGAGGCCTGTCTTCTCCTCAGAATCTGCTTCCCAATGTGCCATTTATCGTCAGATATTTCTCCTCTACACTCCTTACTGCAGTATTTCTCTTCAGTTTTTTCTCCTCAGAGTCCTGTCTTCTCCTCAGAATCTGCTTCCAAGGGGGTCATTTCCCCTCAGATATTTCTCCTCAAATGTTCTTACTACAGTATTTCTCCTCAGATTTTCTCTTCGGAGGCCTATCTTCTCCTCAGATATTCCTCCTCAACACTCCTTACTGCAGTATTTCTCATCACTATTTTCTTCTCAGAGGCCTGTCTTCTCCTCAGTTTGTACTTCCCATGTGTCATTTCTCACCTGATATTTCTCCTCAATAATCCTTACTGTATTATTTCTCCTCAGATTTTTCTCCACTAGGCCTGTCTTCTCGTCAGAATCTGATTCCAAAGGGTGTCATTTCTCCTGAACACTCCTTACTTCAGTATTCCTCCTCAGATTTTCCCCTCAGAGGCCTGTGTGTCATTTATCATCAGATATTTTCCTCTACACTCCAAACTACAGTATTTCTCTTCAGATTTTTCTCCTCAGAGGCCTGTCTTCTCCTCAGAATCTGCTTCCTAGGGGGTCATTTATGGTCAGATATCTCTCCTCTGCACTCCTATTAAAGTATTTCTCCTCACTTTTTTTCTCCTCAGAGGCCTGTGTTCTCTGTGCTTCACAGTGTGTCATTACTCCTCAGATACTTCTCAACACTCCTTACTGCAGTATTTCTCCTCAGATTTTTCTCCACTAGTCCTGTCTTCACATCAGAATCTAATTCCAAGTGTGTCATATCTCCTCTGATATTTCTCCTCAACAGGAATTATTGCGGTATTTCTCCTCAGTTTTTTCTCCTCAGAGGCCTGTCTTCTCCTCAGAATGTGCTTCCCAAAGTGTCATTTCTCCAAAGATACTTCTCCTCAACGCATCTTTTGCAGTACTTCTCATCCTTTTCTCCTCAGAGGCCTGTCATCTCAGAATCTGCTTCCCAACGTGTCATTTCTCCTCAGATATATCTCCTCAACACTTCTTACTACATTATTTCTTCTCAGTTTTTCCTGCTCAGAAGCCTGTCTTCTCCTCAGTATGTGCTTCCCAATGTGTCATTTCTCCTCAGGTACTTCTCCTCAACACTACTTAATACAGAATTCCTCCTCATAGGCCTGTCTTCTCCTCAGAATCTGCTTCCTAGGGTGTCAATTCTCCTGAGATATTTCTCTTCAACACTCCTTACTACAGTATTTCTCCTCAGATTTTCTCCTCAGAGGCCTGACTTCTCCTCAGAATTTGCTTCCCAACGTGTCATTTATCATCAGATATTTCTCCTCTGCATTCCTACTAAAGTATTTTTCCTCACCTCTTTTCTCCTCAGAGGCCTGTGTTCTCCTCAGAATTTGCTTCCCAACATGTCATTTCTCCTCAGATATTTCTCCTCCTCACTCCTAACTACAGTATTTATCCTCAATTTTTTCTCCTCAGAGGCTTGCGTTTTCACTATGTGCTTCCCAACATGTCATTTCTCACCTGATATTTCTCCTCAACTTTCCTTCCTGCAGTATTTTTCCTCAGACTTTCTCCTCAGAGGTCTGTCTTCTCCTCAGAATCTCAATGTGTCATTTCTCCTTAGATATTTCTCCTCATCAAGACTTACTGCAATATTTCTCCTCAGTTTTTTTTTTTTTTTAGAGGCTTGTCTTCTCCCTGGTATGATGCGTTTCCCAAAGTGTCATTTCTCCTCAGATACTTCTCCTCAACATTCCTTAGTACCGTATTTTTTCTCAGATTTTTCTCCTTAGAGGCATTTTTCTCCTCAGAATCTGCTTCCTTGGGTGTCAATTCTCAGATATTGCTCCTCAACACACCTTACTACAGTATTTCTCCTCAGATTTTTCTCCACAGAGGCCTGTCTTCTCCTCAGAATCTGCTTGCCAAGGTGTCATTTCTCATCAGATATTCCTCCTCAACACTCCTTACTGCAGTATTTCTCCTAAGTTTTTTTCTCTCAGAGGCCTATCTTCTCCTCAGAATATACATCCTAGGGTGTCATTTCTCATCAGATATTCCTAATTCATTGTCTTTGCAAAAAGAAATAGAGAACACAATAGAATGAAAATCCTGTATTCGAAGTCAACTATCACAGATCAATATAAATCTAATGTCCTGCCAAACAGAACTCGTTCATTTTCTGTCTCATCCTAGAAATGAAAACCTGATTATTTCAGCAGAGGTTCCATCATTGACAGGAAAGATGGTGGTGTCAAAATTTATATAGATTCTTTTGTGGTAATTCAACAGTGGTTTTATTTCTGGGTAAACTTGTAAACTGTACAAGATCAGAAGTTTCATAAATGAAAAGAGTGCTAAGGTTCAAGGAAAAGGAAGAAAAAAAAAAGAACAACTGGGAATAGTAAGAGGCATCAAGGAACAAAAGAATGCCAACAATATTTAACTCCCATTTTTTAAAAAGGGGATTTTATTTTTGGCTAAAAGGTACCCTTGAAATGAATTTTATCCACTGTCATTGAAAGAAAGTCACTGACACAGAGTACACGGGTATTGCCATGTCTATCTGTGACCTTTATTGTTTCTGACATGGTGACTTTCAAGGCAGCAACAATGGCAACAGATGTTCTAGTCTCAACCCATTTGAGCAATGTTGAAATGGAATTGCTCACAGGCCCCACAAAATGGACATCCTCATCAACATTTCCACCCCAGACGTGAGGACACTCGAGCCTTCCCCATTCATCTTACAATTTTTACATTGTCACATCTTTGGAGGAAACGTGGGCTATTTACCTCTATCTCACTTTGAATTTCCACACTGTCATGATGTAGTGGGGCCATTGGGTGGGTGTCGCCACCGTGAGTCCCGGTCTCTCCCATCCAGGCTGCCGTAAGACTTGGAGTGAAGTCCCGGCCTGGGCCTACAGGTGGGAGAAGGACGGTTAAGGAGGGAGTGGGGCCGGCAGGGTGGGGGTAGGAACCTGGTCCTGCAAGACCTAGCGGGGAGGCATGCTCTGTGCTTCCATCTGGGCAGAAGGGGAGCCCACAGAGAGGGGAGAGTTAGGAGCATCTCCTGTGGGCGGCTGATGGCAGAGTGGGGGGCACCAGCCGGGAGGACCCCAGGGAGGGAGGGCTGGATGTGGAAAACCACCAGGAGCTGGCAGGTTGCGTTGTGGGCATGGAGCACAGAGGTCCGGGTTCACTTCTGAGCAGCCCACTGGGTCAGAACCCTCACTGTGGAGGGGGTGGGGCCAGGAGACCCACCGGCGCGTGAAGCTGTGCTCTGAGCGCTCTGAGCAGAGGACCCAATGGAACAAGGTAAAAATGCATCACGCTCCACCCTGGAGCTCACCCTGCTGCTGTGTCCACCATACCCGGGTCCCACTGGAGATGGTCACCGCCTGGGACAGAAGCTGCACAGACTCTCTGAGCCCCTGCACCCTCCTCGTGGCCGGAAGCCCGACCCTGGGGGCGTGACAACCACACCCTCTCCTCACTGCCTACAAGGGATGAGCGCCTGCCTGGCAGTGTCATTCCAGGAGGCCCCTGACTGCTGAGAGAGAGGCGGGCGGGGCTGCCCCAACACCTCCCCCCAGCAGGCGCCAGGGTCGCGCCTCTGCCAGCACCCAGTAAGGGAGAGAGAGGAGCCAACAGGCCAGAGCCCAGAGACCACCTGCTCTGACAAAATGGAAGGATCTACGCAGGCTCAGGGGCGTGGAAGATAGTTTTTTTCCTCTAATACCTGAGCCTCAGTTTCCTTATCTGTACAAAGGAAAGTATCCCTTCGACTTGAGAGGCAGACACGACCCCTTCACCTGTTGTTGCTGAGCGCCCACTGTCTGCTGGACGAGGACACGGGCTGAGCTGAACCCACAGCTCAGAGCACCCTCAGTTGCTACCAGGGGCACAGGGAACCTCAACAGACCCACAAGAATTGTGACAGGGAGCTTGAGACGCCACAGCCTTCCCTGGAAGGGACGCCTGACACGCTCCTGGCCGAGGGGGCGACCAGCAGGGCTGCTGTGGAATGAGCCTTGACACGGACTCGGCCAGGTGAATGGGGAAGCCGGAGAGAAGGAGGTTGTCAGAGAGGGGCCGCGGGCCTGAGACAGCAGGAGCAGATGGCAAGACTCTCGTCAGCTTGTCTGGAGGCTTGGACTCTAGCCTGAGCACAGACAATGGGAGCCGCTGAAGATATTTTTGAGGCTGTAAATAAATGACGTGACATACAGGTTGTCTTGTGAGGGCAGCGAGGACCGAGGGAAGGACTACAGACAGTCCTCGGGAAACATCTGGTTCCTCCCTTTCTCTCCCCAGGGAGGCAGAGATAGGAGGACGTGAACCAACCCACCCAAGACAGCAGCAAGCTACACATTCAGACCCCAGGCCCAGCTTCAGAAAGGACCATCCACGGATCAGTGGGTCTGGCTCTGCCTTGTCCAGTAGAAGGTGACCAGCCCGCAATTGAGGATTGTGGATTTTACAGACACACGTGATCAGAGATGTGGCTCTAACTTCATTATCAACTTCATGTTTTCCAGTTTCACGTTTTGAATTTCCTGACTTAATTCCTCTCCTTGATTCCTTTATCAAGCGTGCAAGTAAGTCACTTAAGTGCAACATTTTCTCTGGTGTCAGCAGAAAGGTGGATTAATATCCTAATATTATATGCTCAATAAGTAGTCATAATTCTATGATAAAATGCCATTGCCTTTCCATCTGAAACATTCTTTCTTCATCTCTAGATTACAGACCTATTTTGTCTGTTTTATAAATCATAGAAAACAATACCTTTTTAGAAATTAAAGAAAATAACACCTACATTTTTTTATTAACACTCATTTTATGAATGTTCCATAATTGGAAAAACGTTACAAACCTAGATGTGACTTCCTATTTGTATGCAATTTGCAGATTCTGTGCAATTCCAATACAAATCACAATGGTGTTCCTCAATCAAATGGAACCAATAGGGCTCAAATTCATATGGGATCACAGCAACCTCTAGTAGTGAAAGTTCTTCTGACTAAAAGGGTGGAGGAGAAAGGAGCTATTGTCGCGTTGGGCAACACCACAATTATATAGAAAGGGGAGTCGGGAGTCATGGAGCAGGGTACATAATGCAGGATGCTGCTGAAGCACAAAATCCTGGCCTTCTTATTGATCCACAGCATCGGTTATAAGGGCGAGGAGTAAAAGGAAAGGGGAAGATTAAGAGATAGGAGATGAAAGAAAGGGGAAGAATGTAGAAGTTTGGGGATTGTGAGTCTGCCCTCCAGGCACTTCTCATCTGCTGGATGACTCAGTATTGTCATTGAGGTGACACCCTAATCCCCAGCCATGGTTCTAATTTTATCAACAAGGCTTCCACTGATCAGCTTCTGGGCCCCTTTTTTATGCATTGGTCCTCAGGTCCCCAGGCATTCTCGGTCATACCTCGTGATGCATAGCCTTCCCAGCGTGATCCAGCTTTGTGCTCTTGTTTGATTTGAAAGGGCACCTTGAAGGGTTGGGCTCTGCACCTAACTGACCGGGTCATCTTGACCTTGCTTAGAACTATAGGTGAAAAAATGGTGGCCAAACAATCCACTTAGGAGCAGCAGACCCACAAGGTATTGCACTCCCAGACATCAAAGAATACTACAAAGCTGTTACAATGAAAACAGTATTAGAACAAAAACAGACACAGAGACCAATGGTGAACTATCCAATTGTTAGGGGGAAAGGATGTCCTGAGCTAATCCCATACAGGCTTTGTGGACTCCACCCCCACTCCAGACCAAAGCCATCAAGACAGCTGGAAAGACAAATCCCATCATCACCAAAAGCGTTGCTGGGACCTGAGGGTGGAGTTAATCAGCCAGGTTTGGTAGAAAACCAGACACATGGGCCTTGGGGGGCTCCTCTTGGCTTCAGGGCTCCTGGCTCTCTGTCACCTCGCAGTGAGACATTGGGTTTCTGTGTTGGAGGAACGGGTAGGACGCATTTAAGACTTTATCTCCCACTTTTCTCCCTGAGTTGTACATTTCCTCATTTCCCCTTCCCTTGTAAATAAACATTTCATTATCCTTTGTATGTGCCTGTAGTAGAGTATTAATAAGTCCCTTTTAAATATGCATGGATGAGGGCCCACAGTCAGGCAACCCATTTTATAACAGGGTTGCCCTGTAACAATTCTACCATTATTATCAATTTCATGTTTTCAGTTTCACGTTTTGAATTTCCTGACTTAATTCCTCTCCTTGATTCCTTTATAAAGCATACAATTAAGTCACTTAAGTGACTTAACATTTTCTCTGGTGGCACCATGAAGTAGATAACAAAAGGACGATCTTACTTAGCGTTCCATCAGTGTAGAAGTGGAAGAATATCCTAATATTTTATACAGTCAATAACTGGTCATCTATTATATGATAAAATGTCTTTGCCTTTCAATCTGAAACATTCTTTCTTCATCTCTAAAGAACAGACCTACTTTGTATTAGAAGTTATACAAAATAACACCTTTTTAGAAATTACAGAAAATAACACCAACATTTTTTATAAACACTCTGTTTTATGAATGTTCCATAATTGGAAAAAAAGTAACATACCTAGATGGGACTTCCTATTTATATGCAATTTACTGATTCAATGCAATTCCAATACAAATCACAATGGTGTTCTTCAATGAAATGGAACCAATATGGCTCAAATTCATATGGGATTGTTATAGGGCAGCCCTGATACAAAACAGGGGTGCCTGACTGTGGGTCCTCCCCTGTGCGCTTAAAAGGACTTATCAATACTCTACTGCAGGCACACGTGAAAGGTTAATGAAAGGTTTATTTACAAGGCAGGGGCAAGTGAGGAAATGTACAGCTCAGGGAGAAAAATGAGAGACAAAGTTTTAAATGAGTCCTACCCGATCAGCTGATCTGGAATCCCAAATGGCACTCTGAGAGCTGGCTGTAAGCCAGGAGCTGAGAAGCCAGGAGGCGAGCAATAGCGAGCCAGCCCAAGGCCCATGTGTTTGTTTTTTATATCCAACCTGGCTGCTTAACTCCACCCTCAGGTCCCAGCCACCTTCCCTTTGGTGGTGACGGGATTTGTCTTTCCCAATGTCTTGATGGTTTTAGTCTGGAGTGGGAGTGGAGTCCACAAAGCCTGTATGGGATTAGCTCAGGACATCCTTTCCCCCTAAGAGGATCACAAAAACCTCTAGTAGCGAAAGTTCTTCTGACTAAAAGCAGGGGAGGGGGAAGGAGCTATGGTTGCATCAGGCAACACCGCACTGATAAAGAAACCGGAGTCATGGAGCAGGCTACATAATGCAGGATGTTGCTGAAGAGCAAGATCCTGGCCTTTTTATTGATTCACAACATCAGTTATAAGGGTGAGAAGCAAAAGGAAAGGGGAAGGAGATTAAGGGATAGAAGATGAAAGAAAGGGGAAGAATGTAGAAGATCAGGGATTGTGAGTCTGCCCTCCAGGCACTTCTCATCTGCTGGATGACTAGGTGTTGTCTTTGAGATCACACCCTAATCTCAAGCCATGGTTCTAATCTTATCAACAAGGCTTCCATTGATCAGCTTCTGGGGTCCTTTGTTATAAATCAGTCTTCTGCACCCCCAGGTGTTCCTGTTCATACCTTGGTGATGTACAAGTCTGGAGTACGTGTTATACATTGGTCCTCAGACCCCTGGGTGTTCCCAGTCATACCTCGTGATGCATAGCCTTCCCAGTGTGATCCAGCTTTGTGCTCTTGTTTGTTTTGAAAGGGCACCTTGGAGAGTTGGGCTCTGCACCTAACTGACCGGGCCATCTTGACCTTGCTTAGAACTATAGGTGACAAAATAGTGGCCAAACAATCCACTTAGGAGTTGCAGACCTACAAGGTATTACACTCCCAGACATCAAAGAATACTACAAAGCTATTATAATGAAAACATTATTGGAACAAAAACAGACACAGAGACCAATGGTGAACTAACCTATGACACAGGAGCTAAGACTATACATTGGAACAAGAATAGCCTCTTCCATAAATAGTGCTGGGGAAACTGGATTGCAACACGCAAAAGAATGCAACTAGGGGTTGGATCAACATGGCAGCGAGGAAACACTGCGAGTAAGATCTCCCATAAAAAAAAAAAGTTAATAGGGAGGAAAAGCAGCAGGTCCCAGTGAGAACTGGGACACAGAAGATAAACGGATGACTCCGGCAAACTACCCGAAGAAGAAAGTTGCCATAAAAGAGGACTAGAAGGGAGGAAAGCTCAGAACCCTGCTACCCTCTCCCAACCACAAAGTCAGCACTCTCTGACCAACAGAAAGGAGGAAAAAACAAACAAACAAACAAAACTAAACTAAAACAACCAACAAGAACAAACTGCGCATCAAGCAGGACTGTGAGTGGAAAGGAACTATTTCAGCCACCACACCCCATGAACTGGAGCTGTGGAGAACCCTGCAGGATTTGCCATGGAGGTGAGCAAATGGCTCTAGGCGACATTAGAGAAAAACAAAGACTCTCAGAGACCTACACACAGCCCCAGGCCAGCCGGTAAGCTTGTGCGGGAAAGTGGGGCGCTTGAAAAGCAAACGCGGATTGCGGCTGCCCAGGTCCCTGCGCCTGCAACCTAGGCTTGTGGGGAGACACGCGGGAGCCCTCACTGAGGTGAATATTCCTCACTGAGTAATCAGAAACCAGGCGCCTGGACATGGGAGCGGGGTGCAAAAGGCACCATTTCTGCGGACACTGAACTGGGCTACAGCCCACGTCCTGGACCTGAATGCTGTGGAACTAAGACCCTGGGTATGAAATTCGAGGCATGGGTTCCCCACAACGGTGGGGCACAAGGCAGACACAGCACCCCAAAGCCGTTGAGACATTCCCCACTACTCCCACTCTGTTCCCCATCCCACGGGGTGAAAAAAAACAGCTCCCCAAGGACACAAGGAGAGATCTCTGGCGCCACCTAGTGACCAGAAAAAAATCACCAACACCCCATAGAATAGGGACCTTTCTTCAGTAAAGACTGCTTGAAACCAGCAGAAGGCTCCTGGAGGAGCCAGTGGTGAGCTGGGAAGTTCGCCCACGCCAGGCCCCTTCTGACCAGCAGTCCGAGCCCAGAGGGGGAGCGGGCACCCACGGCTGGGACAGACCTGGTGCTCAGGGGAGAACGTACCTGCATTGACTTTTTAGAATAGGGACCTTTCTTCAATAAAGGCTGCTTGAAACTGGCAGAAGGCCACTGGAGTGTCAGAGGTGAGCTTGGAATTTCGCCCATGCCAGGCCCCTTCTAGCCTGTATTCCCAGCTCAGAGGGGGAGCAGGCACCCACGACCGGGGCAGACCAGGCGTGCAGGGAGTGCGTCCCTCATTGCCAGTTCAGAACAGGGACATTTCTTCAGTAATGACTGCCTGAAACCAGCAGAAGTCTCCCTCAGGGCCAGAGGTGAGCTGGGAAAAATGCCCATGCTAGACCCCTTCTGGCCTGCAGTCAAAGCTCAGTAGGGGAGCAGGAACCTAAACCAGGGCAGACCAGGCAAGCAGGGAGTGCATCCTGCATCGCCATTGTAGAACAGGGACATTTCTTCAGTCAAGACTGTCTGAAACCAGCAGAAGGCTCCCTCAGGAGGCAGAGGTGAGCTGGGATGTTTGCCCAAGCCAAGCCCCTTGAGGCCTACAGTCCGAGCACAGAGGGGGAGCGGGAACCCACTGCTGGGGCAGACCGGGCATGCAGGGAGTGCGTCCCGCATAGCCATTTTAGAACAGGGGCATTTCTTCAGTAAAGACTGCCTGAAACTAACTAAAGGCACCCGGAGGAGCCAGAGGTGAGTTGGGAAGTTTGCACATGCCAGGCTCCTTCTGGCCTGCAGTCCAAGCCCAAAGAGGGAGCAGGAATCCACTGTTGGGGAATACCAGTCACGCATGGGAGTGTGTCCCCACATTTGCATTTTAGAACAGGGACCTTTCTGTAGTAAAGACTACTTGAAACCGACAGATGGCTCCTGGAGGAGCCAGAGGGGAGTGGAGAAGTTCACCCAAGATGCTGGCCAGTCCCAGCAACACAGTGTCCCTATGCATATGACAAATTAGAAAAATTACAGTAGGGAGTAGAATAACCACACACAACCTAGCAACTCCTCAGGAAAAAAGCACACCACAAAAAGAAAACCACCCGCCAGATTGCAACGACAGTAACTTGGAAGAACTTCTGAGCCTTCCAGAAAGAGAATTTAAAATTGCCATGATTTAAAAAAATGGCAGAAGTCATGAAGGAAAACAATGATAAGGGAAAAATAATCAACAATCAGAAGAATAAATTGAGGGCCTCCCCGGTGGTGCAGCGGTTGAACGCTGGGTTGCGAAGCTGCCCACTGCCTCTGCAGCGCCGGTTCAATCCCCGGCTGCTCCCCGGCTACCAGAGGAGGGTCCCACATGGCGCGCAGACGTCTCCTGCTGCCCGCTGCTCCCCTCAGCAGTGTACTTCGGTCCTTCTGCCTGCTCTGCTCCCCGCTCTGGCTCTGGTGAATTCTCTCACCCTCCCGTGCTTCTGACTTTACCCAGCGCTTGTATAAATAAATAAAATAAATCTTTAAAAAAAAAAGAAGAATAAATTGAGTCCCTAAAGAGGGAATTAAAAGAAATGCAGGAGATCAAAGAATTAATGGAGGCACTAAAGAAATCTGGTAAAAGCAATGAAAGCAGAATAGATGAAATGGAAGAACGAATAAGCACTCTTGAAGACACAGAAATAAAAAGAACCAAAACAGAAAAGGAAAAATATGTAAGAAGGAAAAAGACTGAAGAAAGACATCGGGAACTATCTGACTCCATAAGAAAAGGAAATATAAGAGTTATGGGAATGCCAGAAGGAGAGGAGAGAGATGTAGGAACAGAGAAAATATTCAAGGAGATAATTGAAGAGAACTTCCCAAACGTGAAGAAGGAGCTGAAAATTCATAAACAAGAAGCAAGAAGAGCACCGAACTTACACAACAAAAGAAAAAATACAGCAAGACACATAATAGTAAAGCTCCCAAGAATCCAGGACAAGGAAAAAAATAATGAAGCTGACAAAAGATAGGAAACAGATAACATTCAAAGGAAAACCAATAAGGCTGACATCCGACTTCTCCGAAGAAACACTATGGGCAAGGAGAGAGTGAAGGGACATAGTCAACAGACTCCAAGAAAACAGATGCCAGCCAAGAATACTCTACCCTGCAAAGTTCTCCTTCCTCCACGAAGAAAGAATAAGGACCTTAGCAGACAAACAGAAACTCTGGAATTTCATTAAGACTAAACCCCCACTCCAAAAAATACTACAAGGTGTCCTAAAGCCAGAACCTCAGAGGGCCAAATAACAACAAAATAAGGCCAAAAAAAGTTATTAATAGAATAAATAAACAAAATCAAAGGAAAGACAAACACAATGGCAAATACAGATGCTAGCATATAAATATTAACTCTAAATATAAATGGATTAAACTCTTCAAAAAAAAAAAAAGACAGAGTCGCAGGCTGGATTAAGAAACAAAATCCAACCTGTTGCTGTCTCCAGGAAGCACATTTTGCTACAAAAGATAAAAATAGACTCAAAGTAAAAGGATGGAAAACAATCCTACAAGCAAATGGACCAAAAAAGAAAGCAGGAACAGCTATACTTATATCAGATAATACAGATTCAAACTCAAAAAGATAAAAAGAGACCCCAACGGTCACTACATTATGATCAAGGGGACAATAGTTCAAGAAAGTAATAACACTCATTAACATATATTCACCAAACTAAGGAGCATCAAATTGTATCACACAACTATTTTCATCTCTGAAAACAGACATCAGAGAAAACACATATATAGTAGGACACTTAAACACAGCACTATCAACGATGGATAGATCAATGAGACAAAAAAATAAGTAAAGACACTAAAGCTCTAAATAGGGACCTAGAGCGTTTAGGCTTAACAGACATCTATAGAACACTAAACCCAAAAAAAACAGAGTGCACATTTTTCTCAAGCGCACAAAGATCATTCTCCAGGATCGATCACATACTGGGACACAAGACAAAAATCAACAGATACACCAAGATTGAAATCATACCAACCATCTTTTTTGACCATGAAGGCATCAAACTAGAAATAAACCATAAAAAGAAGGCAAGGAACTCTCCTACCTCATGGAGATTGTAACCCACATTACTGGAAGACCACTGGACTAATGAGGAGATCAAAGAAAAAAATTAAAAATACTTTGAGTCAAATGACAAAGAGGACATCAATTTCCTAAATGTATGGGATGCAGAAAAGCAGTAATAAGAGGGAAATATATAGCAATAGAGGCTCACAACAAGAAACAATAAAGAACTCAAAGAAACAACCTAATCTCGAAGCTCAAAGATCTAGAAAAAGAAAAACAACAACAAAAAAACCCAAAACCAGTAGAAGAAAAGAAATAATAAAAAAATCAAAGCAGAAATAAATGAAATTGAAACTAAAAAAAAAAAAAAAAAAAAAAAACAATCCAAAAGATCAATGAAACCAAGAGCTGGTTCTTCCAAAAAATCAATAAAATAGACAAACCCCTAGCCAGGCTCACAAAGGAAAAAAGGGTGAAAGCACAAATAAACAGGATCATAAATGAAAGAGGAGAAATCACAATGGACACAGCAGAAATGAAAAGAATAATCAGTAACTACTACTGATTATATGGAAACAAGTTCAACAATCTAGAGGATATAGACAAATTCCTACAACTCTACAATCACCCAAAGCTAGAAAAAGAAGAAGTAGAACACCTAAAGAGATAAATTACAAGCAGCAAAATTGAAATGGTAATCAAAAACCTCCCCAAAAACAAAAGCCCAGGGCCTGATGGATTTACAAACGAATTCTACCAAACATTCAGAGATGAATTAGTGCCTATCCTTCACAAACTCTTCCAAAAAACAGAGAAGGAAGGGACAATACCAAACACGTTCTATGAAGCCAACATTACACTAATACAAAAACCGAACAAGGTCAACACAAAAAAGGAAAACTACAGGCCAGTCTCCCTAATGAACACTGATGCAAAAATCCTCAATAAAATTTTAGCTATCAGAATCCAACAACATATCCATAAGATAATTCACCACAACCAAGTAGGATTCATGACAGGGACACAACGATGGGTCAACATCTGAAAATCAATCAACGTTATCCAACACATCAACGAAAAGAAATATAAAAAACATATGATAATATCAATCGATGCTGAGAAAGCTTTTGACATGGTTCAACACCAATTCATGATAAAAGCCCTTGAAATTATTTGGATACAAGGAACATACCTCAACATCATAAAGGCCATATATGACAAGCCAACAGCCAATATCATTCTGAATGGTGAAAAGCTGAAAGCATTTCTATTAAGATCTGGAACAAGACATGGATGTCCACTCTCACCACTGCTTTTCAATATAGCACTGGAAGTCCTAGACAGAGCAATAAGACAAGAAAAAAGACATACAAGGAATCCAAATAGGAAAAGAAGAAGTCAAACTATCACTCTTTGCAGACAATATGATAATATACATAGAGAACCCCAAAAACCCACAGAAAAACTAATTCAACTCATCAAACAGTTCAGTAAAGTGGCAGGATACAAAATCAACATGCAAAAATCAGTAGCCTTCCTATACACACACAATAAATCTGAAGAAGAAGAAATAAAAAAAAAATCCCTTTTATTATCAAAACAAAAAAAATCAAATACTTGGGAATAAATCTAACCAAAGAGGTAAAGGACCTATAAAAAGAAAACTATAAAACACTGTTAAAAGAAATAGAGGAAGACACAAATAAATGGAAAGACATACCCTGCTCATGGATTGGAAGAATAAACATTATTAAATGGCAACCCTACCAAAAGCAATATACAGATTCAATGATATTCCAATCAAAATTTCAATGTCATTCTTCAAAGAAATAGAACAATTATTGATGAAATTCATATGGAATCACCAAAATCCCCTAATAGCCCAAGCTCTCCTGAAAAAAAAAAAGAAGGGAATGGAGGCATCACACTCCCAGATTTCAAGCTATACTACAAAGCCACAGTCATCAAAACAGCATGGCATTGGAACAAGAACAGACACACGGACCAATGGAATCAAATAGAAAAATCCAGAAATAAACCCATAGATGTATGGTCAACTAATCTTTGACAAAGAAGCGAAGGCTATGCATTGGAGCAAAGAAAGTTTGTTCAGTAAATGATGCTGGGAAAACTGGGTTGCTACATGCAAAAGAATGAAGCTTGACCACTACCTCACACCATACACAAAAATCAACTCAAAATGGATTAAAGATCTAGACATAAGACCTGAAACCATAAAATACATAGAAGGAAATATAGGCGAAACACTACATGATACGCACATCAAAGACATCTTTACAGACACACCACCCAAAGCAGTGATAGTGAAGGCAAAGATAAACAGCTGGGACTACATCAAATTAAAAATCTTCTGCTCAGCAAAAGAGACAATAACAAAAACAAAGAGAAACCCCACCAACTGGGAGAACATTTTTGCACACGACACTAATGATAAAGGACTGATCACAAAAATCTGCAAAGAGCTGGTGAGACTCAACAACAACAAAGAAAATAATCCAGTCCAAAAATGGGCAGAAGAGCTAAAAAGAAACTTCTCTGAAGAGGAAATGCAAATGGCCAACAGGCATATGAAAAAATGTTCAACAGCACTTGTAATCAGGGAAATGCACATCAAAACTACCATGAGATACCATCTTACACTAGTGAGAATGGCACATATTAAAAATAACCAGCAACAACAAATGTTGGCGAGGATGTGGAGAAAAAGGAACTCTCCTGTATTGTTGGTGAGAGTTCAAACTGGCCCAACCACTGTGGAAAGCTGTGTGGAGATTCTTCAATCTATTTAAGATAGAGCTTCCATAGGATCCAGCAATTCCTCTCCTATATATTTACCCAAAGGACACATAAACATCAATTCCAAAGTGCAACTGCACTCCTATATTTATAGCAGCACTGTTTACAATAGCTAAGCTTTGGAAACAACCCAAATGCCCAAAAATAGATGACTGGATCAAGAAGATGTGGTACATATACACCATTGAATATTACTCAACATTCAAAAAAGATAAACACATGCAATTTACAGCAACATGGATGGCGCTGGAAGGGATCATGCTCAGCAAAATAAGCCAGAAAGAAAAAGAAAAATACCAGATGGTCTCACTCATAGCAGTAATCTGGAAAACTTAAATAAGGGACCAGGAAAATGAATAACTATAAGAAAATCAAAATCAAAATCAACAAAAAATATGAACAAGAGACACTCTATAGGGGTGGGGGGCGAGGAGGGGAGGGATTGGGGTCAAAATAAGGGGATTGACATTGTATGGGGAATATAAAAATAAAATTTATTAAAAAATTGCAACTAGACCACTACCTCACACCATACACAAACCAACTCCAGTGGATGAAATGTTTGCATGTGAAACCTGGCACCATAGAATATACAGAAGAGAACATAGGCAAACACTCCATGGGCATGACATGGTGCTCAGAAATGTCTTTGAGGTTTCTTCTCTAGACACAAAGAGACCAGGGAGAATGTACACAACTGGGGATACAGCTAACGACAGTCATCAACAGAGACACCCGCTGAATGTGGGAAAATATTGGCACACCTATGACAGATAAGGGGCTGATGCCAAAGATCTACAAAGATATTACATGACTCAACAAAAACAAACAACCCAGTCCGAAAATGGAAATGCAAATCAAAACCACAATGCTATACCACCTCACTCCAGTGAGAATGCTCCACTTTAAAAAAAAAAAAAAAGAAAAACTGGAAACAACAAATGCTGGAGAAGCAGAGGAGACAAAGGAGCCTCTGACAGTGCTGGTGGGAGCACAAACTGGTCCAACCACTATGGGCAGATGTGTGGAGGGTCCTCAGAACACTGAAAACAGGTCTACATATGATCCAGCCTTCCACTCCTAGGAATCTACCCAAGGACAGAAAAAACAGAAAACCTGAACTCCTGTGTTTATTGCAACACTATTTACAGTAGCCATGATATGGAAACAACTCAAGTGCCACAAAACAGATGAATGGATCAAAATGTTGTGGTGTAGTTACACCACAAAATATTACTCTGCAATCAAAAAGACAAATTCATGCCACTTGTGGTGATGTGGATGGAGCTGGAAGGGATGATGCTAGCCACAATAAGGCAGTAGAAAGATAAATATCAGATTGGTGTGAGCCAGGCTACCCATGCTGTTTGACAGGGTCCAGGCAGGGGGGAAATTCCTGAAAGGTCGGGAAGCTCTGCAGCCAGCTCCAGCTACTTCCTTTCATTTGTTTATGGCAGTTTTCACAATCATGGAAATTTTCTATAAAGCTTTAAAATGACATAAGTATTGACGTTAATGCTTGTTTTGGTAATGCACACTACAGCAGTTTAAAAAATATACATTCCAACATAATTGATAATGTGACGATTTCCAGTATTTCTTCATGCCCCCTGATTTGTAAATCATCTACCATGAGCAATGCTAAAATGTTTAACAAATCATACTTGAAGGAACTATTGGAACCAAATCTGGTAGAAGTCCTCACAAGAGGAGGCACTGAGGTGCCCCAGAGACAAATTGGCCTGAAAAAAATGCACCACATACTATTCCCACAGTAGGGGGACCCATTGTCCCAGCAAACTAGGAAGCTGCCTTTTGATCTTACAATGCCTGCTTGACCTTTATGTAGTTAACTAGCGTGGCCACATAAGTCATACTCTCTCTAGCTCTTGTTTCTAGTTCTGAGACATTTACTTCACTTAAAGACAAAATGTAATCAGGTTAATCATAGAAGAGGAAATTTGAGTAAAGACTGTGCACTGTTAATAATTTAAAAATAACCTCTAGAGAATGTAAAAATAAAATTGCATGATTGCATGATGTAATGATAAAATAACAAATTTCCAATGCATAAATAAAACTCTGCTGAGGCTATCAGGAAGAGATACTTGTCACTTAATCAAGTGTCAGTGTTGCTTCATTCCCTTATTCCCTCTGACGCCTTCCTTACATTTGTGGACCCTGCATTAGCTGGAGTTGGACTCCAGCATCAGATGGTTTCACTTACCTGTGAAATATAGAGAAGCAGAACAAAAGGTAAGGAAAAAGGCAACCCTAGCAAGCTGACCAAGAGCTGAGGCATCCAGCAGGGAGGAGAAGGGAGGGGGGTGAGCAGATGGAAGGGAACAACACAAGGTGATGTGTCATGGGTGCTATGGTGGTGGGAGAATTATGGGAACTACCCCTGAGGGGAGAAACCAGTAACTAGACATAAATGAACTACTATGTAAGCAAAGATGAAAAGGGCCTCCTGGTGGTGGAGGCAGTTGAGAGCAGTGCTGTGAAGCTGTCCGCAGCCTCTGCAGTGGTGGTTCGATCCCCACCAGCTGCAGATGCCCACATGGCACGGCAGATCTCTCCTGTCTCCCCTGCTGCTACCCTCAGCAGTGTATTTCAGTCAATCTGCCTGTCCTGCTCCCTGCTCTGTCTCTGGTGACTCCTCTCACTCTCCCGCACATCTGTCCTGTACCCAAGTTCTTGTATAAATAAATAAATCTTTAAAAAAAAGAAGGAAAAAAAAAGAGATGGTCTTTAAGGACAGGGAAGACCCTAAGACAATATAAATAAATAAATGCTCCTTAGGAGGGTCTCATCCTGAACAATGCTGCAGGAACTGCCGAGGCATCCCCTCCTCACCAATTGTTCTAGATCTCCAGGAATTTTCTCTGGTAGGTGCAGCAATTAAGTCTGCTGTGTGGAAATAATTAGAAAAAGGCTATTTTTAACTGCAGTCTCTTGCAAGTAGCAATCACATTTGGGATTAGAGCCATTCTAAAACTATTAAGTCAATCACGTTCAGTATTAATGACAGCATCTTCACGCAGTGCAATGAAGCTTGAAAGTTTTGTTCTGTCTTGTTTTAGGCTGAAGCTCCTTCTTTATGGAGGAGGACGCCCAGCACCCAAGGACCTGTTCTGAGGATGGGTGGGGGCGCCCAGATTCCTTCCCTCCCCCTGGCATCCAAGAGGGTTACAATTTACCCTCATTTAATTTATTTTTTAAAGATTTATTTATTTATTTCTACAAGCACTGGGTACAGTCAGAATCACGGGAGGGTGAGAGGATTCACCAGAGCCAGAGCGGGGAACAGAATGGGTAGACCGACGGAATACACTGCTGAGGGGAGCAGCAGGTGGCAGGAGAGGTCTGCGCGCCTTGCGGGACCCTTGCCCTGAGGCCAGGGATAGAACTGGTGTTGCAGATGCTGTGGGTAGCTTCGCAGCCCAGCGTTCAATCGCTGCACAACTGGGGAGGCCCTACCCTCATGTTAAAACCTCCAGTTCAGTACAAAACACAGATTTGGGAATCCAAATATATCTGGCCCTTGATCTAAGAGAAGTTACTGATCCATTTTGGACCTCAGGGTCCACGACTACAGGGTAGGAATAATATCGCTATAGCATCATTGATGGAGATCACATAACTGAAGCAATGAACTTGTTGCTCCAGCAGGTGCTAAATAAATGATGATTCCTTTCTCCTTTCCAGAGAAATTCAACTTCTCTCCAAAGCGAGCATAACAGAGGGACTGGCAAGGAAGGAGGTAACATCAGTTTAACACATTAAAAGGTAAAGTGCAGCCACCCCACCCCCCAACAGTGGCCTAGGAGTTAAATCTCAGTGCTGCCACCAAAATGGTCTTAGTTTGATCCTGGCCACGGAGCTACCCACATGGTGCAGCAGACATCTCCTGTCTCGCCTGCTGCTCCCCTCAGCAGTGTATCTCGGTAGATCCGCCTTTTCTACTCCCTACTCTGTCTCTGGTGAATCCTCTCACCCTCCCACCACTATGGCCTGCACCCCAGTTCTTCTATGAAAAAATAAACAAAAACTTTTTTTAAAAAAAGATAAAATGGATTATCTCCAAAATGTCCAGTTCCCACATGAGTCACTGTGGTTTACACAATCCCTGTAATAGGAGGAATCCAATCAGCATTGGATAGAGAAAATATCTCAAGAGCTTAGAAAAGGGCCCTTCAGTGTCTCACATACTCCCCATGAAGAAACTTTGCACCACGATGGGTGACGGTGCCCAGCTGTCACTGCTGTGGGGTTTCCAGATGCAGAGAGGGCCACTGCTTTCAGGCCCTCGGACCAAGTGGAGCCTGAGCTGCGCGCTCGCCTTGCGCGTTCAGGCCCCGCCCCTGCCCCAGGTGGGCGGGGACGGGCAGAGGCGCGCGTCCTCTGCCCCTGCCCGGGCCTCGGGGTTCTAACCACGCCCCTTTCCCTTTATCTTTTGTCATCGACCAATGGGATTGGCGGGAACCGGCCACGCCCACACAGGTCGCCTAGACCCCGCCCTGGCCCGCCCCTGCCGGCTCAGTCGGGTCCAAGTTGGTGCAAGCAGGATCACTGCCCGGAGAGTTGAGAGTTGTGGAAGTTTCGCTGTGCCCCCCCGCCCCCCCACCCCATCCCTGCCCCCGCGATGTCGGGAGAACCCCGACAGAGCAGATTAGCTGTGGCCAAGAGAAAGGTAACCAGGCCGGGCGCGGCTTCCTGGCCCAGCCAGAGGCCGCCTGGGGTGGCCTGAGCCGGCTGCCCCCTTGGCGCCCCCTGGCGCCCCAAGTCGGCCCGGCAGCCCCGCCCCCGCCAGCCCCGCCCCCACCCGTCGCACCGGGGGACTTTGGAGGGTGACTCCCAGGGTTCCCGAGGGCTTCCCGCTGGAGGATCGGACCTCTGCTTTTAAAAAAATAATAATGATTTATTTTTATTTATACAAGAACTGGGGTGCAGGTCAAAGGCGTGGGAGGGTGAGAGGACTCACCAGAGACAGCGGGGAGCAGAACAGGCAGACGGACCGCAGACACTGCTGAGGGGAGCAGAGGGGAGACAGGAGAATCTGCCGGGACATGTGGGTAGCTCCCTGGTGGGCCGGGAATCGAACCTGCGCTGCAGAGGTTGCGGACAGCTTCACAATGTGGTGCTCAACCCGCTACGCCACAGGGGGACCTGGCCCTCTCCTTTTGCCACCCAGAATCGGACCCCTTGGGTTCTGGCCTCCAAGGACCTCCTCTCTGCGGCCCCTCCCCCACCACGGAGAACTACCTGGGCGTCGGTGGGGAGGGGTGGAAGCGGTGATGTCACAGTCGCCTCGGATCCATCCGTAGTCACCAGCCCTGTGCTTGATCTTTTGACCCAGCCCCCCAGTGCTCATCCGTTCTCGGGTTCCTCTTGTCGCCCGAGATTACCAACTTGAAGGGGGCACGGGACCATGGGGCTCGACCACAGGAGTGGGTTCAGGCTGCTTGCTCTGTACCGTACCCCACCATTGAACACTGGTAGCCTGTGAAGCCCGCCCTTCCCTAGTGCTCGTGGAACGTTGACAGCCGCTCTGGGGGACACTGGGAAGAACTTTCCAGTTTGGTTTTCTGTGGGGTGTCTACTCCACAGAGACTTTCCAATTTGTCTCACTTCTCCCTCTCACATTCTCATTCCTCGTGACCCTGGGGCCAGGCGACCCCCAGCCAGTGCTCTTGGCAGCGATCTGTGTATCCTCTGTGACTCAGATCCCAGCACACTGACTTCCCGGCTGGGAATCTTGCCCCATTCGCCTCAGCCTGGGTTGCTCTGCGCGCCCCAGGGCCAGCAGGTGGAGGAAGCAACCATGCTGCTCGGGCCTGAGGACAGGCCTCTGTGTCCATGCAAGGATGCACAAGTGTGCGTGATGCTGTCAGACTGCCCAGAAATGTGCTGGCCTGGGCCCCAGAGGGCCCCTCCCTGCTGCCTGCCATGGCATCCGTGGGCGCAGGAGCTTGAGTGATGCTGGCAACAGCTCACATGTGTATGAAAGGGCCTGGCGTCTGAGGACTCACATGCTTGCTGGTCCACGCCTCGCTGGTGTTGCCCCCGACAGCTCCTGAGTCACAGCTTCCCAGAAGTTCGAGTCTGAGGATGGAGTGTAACCGCCTCACCATTTTTTCTTGAAACCATGTTATCCGTCCCTGTCTTCTGTCATGGAGGGTGGGGGAACTCACAGCAACTGGTAGAGTTGCTGGTGGCGTGAAGGCAGATGGCAAATCTACCTTGTGAAGTGGGGTGCAAGTCCAGGCGCTTGCAGTTCTCGTGAGCCTCATCTTTCTCCTCTCTGCAGCTGAGGGACTACCAGCAGAGAAACAGCTTGGGGTGTCCTGCAGAAGCCAGGAAGAAAGGGAAGAACAAACGTGTCCGCAGGCCAGAGACACCCGCTTCTGGCAGCTGGGAGTCATCAAAAGATGTGAGTCTGGCCCGGCCGGCTTCCTGGGAGAGGGGTGCTCCGGGCCGCCGAGTGAGAGGTCAAGTGCACAAGAGCACCAGTGAGGAGCCCGGGTCTGAGTGCGGCCTCTGGGCAGCTCTGCCGGGGTCTGATTTGGGGCAACGCTGTTGAAACTCTCCCTGCCCCAAAGAGTCAGGGCGCTGCAGTGATCCCGAAATCCAGGCCACATCCGTGAGAGGATTGCGGTTTCATCCCTTCATGTGGCGCCGGTGCGCAGCTCGCCTTCGGCCCAGGGAGTGGCCAGTGACTTCTCGCTCTGGCAGTTTCCCTCATCCCCGCCCTCCGGGGGATGCAACCAGTGAGAACCCCCCTCTCCCGTTCAGGCGGCACAGACGCGCCTGGGTGCCTGGGACCAGGCGGCCTCTGAGTTGGGAGTCTGTTTTTGCAGCCTGCTTGCTGGGGGATCCCCACAAAAAGTACTCGGATGTCTCCCCTGGCAGAGGGGACTGTGGGGCCAGACCAGCGTGCTCCAGGCGGATCTGGTCGCTGGGCTCCGTCCCTAGGCTCGCGTAGCTTTCTGCCTCAGGCGAGGCATTGAGCGGCCGTCGGGCAGGATGTGCAAGCCGGGGAGTGGACCCGTCCTCCTGCCTCCGGCGCCCATGGTCCAGAGCTGCTTTCTCTCTCCTCTGACCTTCTTGTCCTCTCTTAGGCACTTTTCTCTTCCTCCCCTTGCCCTTGTTTTTCCCTTTTCACCTCCTGAAGCGTCAGGACATTCCGCAGGTGCTGGTGTCTGACCTTAGCCGCTCCAATGGGGTAGCACCCCACCACCCCCAGCCAGGAGGAAGGTGAGGACATGCCGGGACCCCTCTCTGGCCTGCTGTCTCCCTGCCTGTGGGCCGCAGCTTGTCTGGCGTGGGGTCCTTGGCCTCCGGCTGGCTTTCTGTTGCCATTGTTAGCCTTTAGCGTGTCAGCGTCTGTGCTTTCACCGGCTTGGCTGATGGCTGGTTTCCTTGCCATGCATCTTCGTCTTCTCGGGAATGTGCCATGTGCCGTGAAGGGTGAAAGGTCATTCGGAAACACCTTCCAGAGCAGGGGTGCGAGAGTGGGCCGTCCGGGCCTCCAGCGTGAACGCTTGGGGCCGTCCTGCAGGAGAGCGTCCTAACCACCCGCAAAGGGCTTGCCCTCAGGCTAAGAGAAAGGGGATTCTGTTACAGATGCAGGGGTTGAGGTTCGCTTATAGCAGGACTGCAGAGCGACTGAGGATAGCCAGAGAGGAGCAACTGGGACATTCCGCCCCCATTGTCTTTTAAAAAACAACCGGACACTCACCCACCCTCCGGGGGCCCTCGGCAGGGCGTGCTTTGCTCGGCCGCACAGTGGGATGTGGAGCTGCGGGAGCAGTTGGCTGTAAAGGGTGTGGAGGCTGGAGGGTTTCTCTTTTACCAAATCCAGCAAGAGAGAATGGAGTCCAGGGGGCAGCTTCTTCCCCTGAGAAGGGAGGGCCGCCCCACCAGAAATAAAATAATTCTGATGAAATGGGGCAATTGAGGGGAGTTTCTTTTTGAACTCCAAACTTAGTTCCAAGCTCAAAGAATGTATTGGGTAACTCACAGACCAGTCATGAACGTGTAAGTTCTAAGGATTGGGCATTTTCCCCCTCCTGTGTGCTCTTGAGTCTTAACTGTAAAGATCCAGGGAACCCAGGAGGCAGAGGCACCAGAGCCTGCCAAGCCCCGGCCAGTTGTGCCAGCCTCGCCACAGCCCCTGCCCACCAGCTGCCTTGCTCTGGCCTCTTAGGGTACAGTGTGGAGGTTGGCATGGCAACACCAGTTTCCAACCACTGCCCTTGGCCCCTGCCCCTGCTGAGCTTCCTGCACCGCTGACCCCTGAGTCCATCCCCAGGGCTTTCTGGCTAGGGGAGGAGGACAGGAGGAAGGGGTGCAAGAGGGGAGAGAAGTACCTGGCAGCCTTGTCGTCTGCCTCTCACACTGCCACTCTGCCCTTCAGGGCCCAGGGTGCAGGCCAGGTGGCTTTCCAGAACAGTGCCTCGCTTCTCCGGGGCTTGGCACACCTTTCTCCTGCAGTGACGACCCGTGCCACCCAGCCTGGGATCGGGCTGTCGTCTGGAAGGCCGCAGAGAGCCCTGAGGCCTGGACTGCCTAGGCCACGTGCCACAGTGACTCCCATCCACCCTTCCGGAAGGGCCGCACCACCCCCATTCTCTCCCATGTCCTCCGTGTCACTCGCTTCCTAGACCGAGGGCCCTTCCTGAGGACGGGGTGGGGAGACCAAGAGCTTGGTTCCCCAAAGGTGGTCAGAAAGCACTAGGCCCGCCCCAGCCTGGTGGGCTCTCCCCAAACTGAATGGTCACCTCCTGCATTTCTTCCCACACAGAACTGTGATGCAGAACATGGCTCTGTTTCCTTGGGTGCGAGCATGTAAGTGTCTCCCAAGGGGCAGCAGCCCCTCGTAGAGGGAGTTGGGGCACCTCCTGCTCTTGACCCCCACCCCACTGAGCTTCCTTTGGCCCCGACTCCTCTGTCTGTCTCCAGGGCTGTCTCTTCTACCGAAGGCCTGTGGCAGCTCTCCTGTCAGCTGAATGGACTTCCAGCAGAGGTGCCCTGGGAACGGGGCCCAGAGGGGTTGGGGGGGAGGTTCAATAGGAAGACACTGAGGGAGAGGTTCCCAAGGGGGGCGGCGTCCTGGGGCCAGCCCTCGTGGCCAGGGGATATCTAGCCGGCCGCTGCTCCTTTGGAGCAGTCAGATGAAGGGACGGCCCGCGAGTCTGTGGTTCCATCCTGCCGTGGAAGCACGGGGTGAGGGGGACAAGGGGGAGCTCAGAACCAGGAGAAGTTGGCACAAAGGGATTATGAGCAGAAGGGAGGCCGTAAAAGGAAATTTTGCAAGTGGATGGGGATTCCGGGGGCTTAGGCCTTGAGGGGGACAGAGAGCCACTCCATGGGTGCTCCTCCTCCCTCCTAACCTCCCTCCTGTGTCAATGGGGAGGACCGGGCATCTGTTGTTAACACAAAGGATCTGGAGGTAAGGGACCCTGCAGGCCAGTCCCCACCTTCTCCCAGAGTGGGGGCTGGGTGCCCCACTGCCAGGGGAGACTGCCCAGATGCACCTCCAAACCCTGCGGACCACACTCTCTCCCTGTCCCCCGCTCCTCCAACCCTCCTCCTCTCTGCATGCGCCTCAGAGCCAGCATCAAGAACTGGCACTAGCCCCAGACTCCAGCAATCTAACAAATAAGCAGCTCACTAGCAAGATAGAAGAACTGGGAAGAGCCCGCTGGGGCCCCTGATTACCATCTGCAATCCAGGACTCTGATTTCTTCTCGGGGCCCCGAAGAGAGGGTCCAGGGATGCTGGAGCCAGGGGAGAACGGGATGTTGGAGGATCCAGGGCTCAGCTGGAGGGGCCCCGGAGCACAGAGCTGGCAGCATGGTTCTCTTGTGGCTGCCCTCTTTGCCCCATCTCTGCTCCCCAGACACCCCTGCTTGTGCTCCCCCTCCCTGGGGGAAGTACTGGTTTGGCTGGTGTGGTCCAGCCCTGACTCAGCCCCTCACGTCCTCTGCTTTCACCTTGTACTAGATATTTCTTCGACCTGGATTTAGTTCCTCCAGGAAGCAGATGTAGAAGGTGTCAAGGTCTCTGGTAGCTCAAACAATCCCAGGTCCTTTTCCTTCCTCCCCCTCTTCCTGTGCACAGCACCCAGCCTGCAGCTCGTGCCGCCTCAGTCTCTGTCGGGTGAATGGACAGACCCTGCCAGGTCACCCCCCGGCAGAAGGGTCGTCTTCCCTTCTCAGACTCTGCCTGGGGCCTAGGGTGTTGTCCTCCAGGGGAGCCAGGTGCAGACTCTCCCCTCTGTCGCTGCGAGCAGCGCCCCCCAAGACCCAAGGTCTGTCTCCTGGGGAGCGTGAGGAGGGTCTGGCAGCTCATGCATGAGAACTTCAAACCTATCGCTGGCCCTGCAGATGTCCCCCCGCTGGTCTGAGAAGACGGAAATGGGGGACACTCAGTTCCCTTCCTTTGACTTTTCCCCACACAAACAACAGAACCAGGAAACTTTGGATCAGCTGGAAAAAAATAACATTTACTTGTTCATTCCCTGACGTGGGGGTCTGGGGGGTGCTGCTGTGGGGTGTCTGGGCTTGCCTGCTTCCAGCCTGGAGACACGCAGGGCCCCTGGCTCCTCTCCTGTCCCTTATCCCCACCCCCATGGTCTGGGCTCAACGGTGGGCCCGCCTGAGCCGCTGGTGGCCCGCGGGGCTGTACCTTGCCGCTGCCTCATGGAGACCCTGATTCCCTTTGCAGGAGAAGAAAGACCACGAGCGGAAGCTGGTGAGGGAGCAAGGCGCGCTCCGGGAGCAGTTACAGGTGAGGGGCAGCCTGGGTTCCCCGTCCCCGAGGAAATTCCTCTTTTCCACCTCATCCAGACTTACTTCCTTTGTTTCACAGATTCACATCCAGACCATCGGGATTCTGGTGTCTGAGAAGACGGAACTGAGGGCTGCGCTGGCACACGCTCAGCAGGCAGCCAGGCAGAAAGCAGGTGGGGCTCCAGGAGCCCTTCATCCATGCACCTAGTGCGCGGCAGGCCCACGGGGCGGGGGGGTTCCTCCTCAGGGCTGCGCTCTGACCTTTCTCATGGTAGGCGAGTCAGAGGAACTGGTCGGTTGCCTCCAGTCTGCGCATCTGCGTGTTGGAAAGCTGGAGTGCACGCTCTCTGCCATCTCCACCCATCGCAGACAGACTGACAAGGTGAGCCCTGCCGCCTGCCCAGCCCCTGGTGGGGTGACCCCCATCAAGGTGGGGGTGAGCCTCAAGGTCCCTGATGTGGGATGGAGCTCTCTCTGCCCAGAAGGTAGCAGAGCCTGCTGCTCGAAGGCTGTGGTCAGTTGCGGCCTGAGGGGGGTGGCCGCTGTGCGCTCGTCCTTCCCTCCCGAGCTCCTGTGAAGGCAGATGAGAAGGGGGCTCGGAAGAGCTTTGAAAAAAGGTGAAGTGTGACTCCAGGAGAGGATGGCTGCTCTGCGCTGGTCCCCGTCTAGTAATGAGTCTGCAGGCTGCATCCCTGCCCACAAATCCTGACTTCGCCTTTGCCTCTCATGTCTGCAGCACAACAAGGAGCTAATCCGAGAGAGAGATCCTCTCAAGCTGGAGTTATCTGAGAACAAGTAGGCCTGGGGGCGGGTGGGGTGCTGAGGGACAGGCTTTGGGCCCAGCCATATGCTGGGCAGTGGGAGGGATGCAAGTGCATGGGGTGAGGAGGGCAGACAGCTTGCGACCTCTCCCTGGCCAACCTCTGGCGACGCTAGCCCTGGGGCCCTGGGTCCTGCCACTGCTCTGGGGTCTGAGGCGAGGGCAGGGTAGATCCCCGGGGGGGACCCTTTCTGGCTCTGGTCACACCTCTCCCCTTTGCGTGGCCCTAGCAAAGCCAACGAGGACCTGTAGCAGTGCAACTCCGAGCTGGAGGAACAGCTCCGGCTCTTGTTGAAGGAGAAGGATACAATGCAGGCGAGACTTGAGGACCTGGAGAAGAAGCTGGAGATGTCTGAGCTGCTGTCGAAGCAGGAGAGGGGCTGGAGCAGAACTCCAGGGTATCTGTGCTCCATCCAGGTGAGGCTGGGTCTCTAGGGGTGACTGTGATCTAGCTGAAACCCTTTCGGGGGGACATTGCACAGAAGACGCTGGGCTCCACACATCATCCCCTCACTTTTTGAAAAATTTTACTTTTGCATAAAACTGGGGGCTCAGCAGGCGGCCACATCAGACCAGGAGCCCGAGAAGAAGGACCGGGGGGGAACGTGTGTCTGGGGAGACCCACCAGGCCCTTCAGGGAGCCATGGACAAAATGCAGGTGAGTGTGGTTCTCCAGAGGGCTGGGCAGGCCGGGTGTCTGTTTTCAGAGATGACAATAGTTGCCTGATATATTTTGGTGCTCCTTCGTTTGGTGTACATATGTTAATGAGTGTTATTTCTTCTTGAAGTATTGTCCCCTTGATCATGATGTAGTGACCATTGGGGTTTCTTTTTATTTTTTTTGAGTTTGAAGTCTGTTTTATCTGATACAAGTATAGCTGTTCCTGCTTTCTTTTTTGGTCCATTTGCTTGTAGGATTGTTTTCCATCCTTTAACTTTGAGCCTATTATTATCTTTTGTAGCTAAATGTGTTTCCTGGAGACAGCAAAAGGTTGGGTTTTGTTTCTTAATCCAGGCTGCAACTCTGTGTCTTTTTATTGAAGAGTTTAGTCCATTTACATTTAGAGTTAATATTGATATGTTAGCATCTGTATTTGCCATTGTGTTTTTCCTTCCTTTGATTTTATTTATTTATTCCTTTAATAACTTTTTTTTTGGTCTTCTTTCGTTGTTATTCATCCCTCTGAGGTTCTGGCTTTAGGATTCCTTGTAGTATTTTTTGGAGTGGGGGTTTAGGCGTAATGAAATTCCGGAGTTTCTGTTTGTCTGGGAAGATCCTTATTATTCAAAGTGGAAGGAGAGCTTTGCGGGATAGAGAGTTCTTGGTTGGCATCTGTTTTCATTCTTCTGACCATTGTTTTCCCTCTTTAGGGACTCAATTTCCTTCTTCTGATCATTGTTTTCCTTTATGACTTCGATCACTTTTTTAATAATGGCAATTTTAAATTCTCTTTCTGGAAGGCTCAGAAGTTCTTCCAAGTTGCTGTCATTGCAATCTGGGGAGTGGTTTTCTTTTTGTGGTGTGCTTCTTTCCTGAGGAGTTGTTAGGTTGCGTGTGGTTCTTCTACTCCCTACTGTCTGTTTTCTAATTTGTCGTATGCATTGGGACACTGTGTTGCTCGGACTGGCTGGTATCTTGGGTGAACTTCTCTGCTCCCCTCTGCTCCTCCAGGAGCCATCTCTGGCTACTGGGGGAGCTTTCTGCTGGTTTTAGGCAGTCTTTACTGAAGAAATGTCCCTGTTCTAAAATGGCAAAGCGGGATGCAGTCCCTGCGCCTCCGGTTTCAGGAACACTCTTCTGTGCACCCGGTCTGCCCCGGACGTGGGTGCCTGCTCCCTCTGTGGGCTCAGACTGATGGTCGGAAGGGGCCTGGCGTGGGCTAACTTCCCAGATGGCCACTGGGTCCTCCAGAAGCCTTCTGCCCTTTTCAAGAAGTCTTTTCTTAAGAAGTTTCCCTGTTCTATGGGGTGTTAGTGACTTTTTTTTTCTTGTCGCTAGGTGGTGCCAGAGATCTCTCCTATTGTCCTTGGGGGGCTGTTTTTCGACCCCCCCATGGGACAGGGAGCAGAGAGAGAATGGTAGGGTAAACCTCAACGGCTTTGGGTTGCTGTGTCTGCCTTGTGCCCCACCGTCGTGGAGAACCCACGCCCCGAATTTTGTGCTCCGGGTCTCAGTTCCAAAGCCCTCAGTTCCAGGACGCGGGCTGTAGCCCAGTTCAGTGGCGCGGGAATGGCGCCTTTTGCACCCCGCTCCCGTGCCTGGGTGCCTGGTTCCTGCTCACTCAGTGAGGGACTTTCACCTCAGTGAGGAGGGCCTCCGCGCTTCTCCCCGCAAGCCTAGGTCGCAGGCGCAGGGACCTGGGCAGCCGCGATCCCGGTCCGCGTTTGCTTTTCAAGCGTGCCAAGTGCGCCGCTTTTCCGCGCAAGCTTACCGGCCGGCCCGGGGCCGTGTGCGTGTCTCCAGAGTCCCTTTGTTCTTCTCTAATGGCGCCCAGAGCCGTTCGCTCACGGCCGCGCGAATCCTGCAGGGTTCTCCACAGCTCCTGTTCACGGGGTGTGGTGGCTGCAATAGTTCCTTTCCACTCACAGTCCCGCTTGCTGCATAGTTTGTTCTTGTTGGTCGTTTTAGTGTGTTTTTTTTCCTCCTCTCTGCCGGTCGGAGCGTGCCGACTCTGTGTGTGGGGGAGGGGAGCAGGGTTCTGCGCTTCCCTCCCTTCTAGTCCTCTTTTATGGCCACTTTCTTCTTCGGGCAGTTTGCTGGAGTCACCTGTTTATCTTCCGTGTCCCAGTTCTCACTGGGACCTGCCGCTTTTCCTCCCTATTAACTTTTTTTAATGGGAGATCTTACTCGCAGCGTCTCCTCGCCGCCATGTTGCTCCACCCCTCCTCCTCTTATTTAAGTTTTCTAGATTCCTGCTATGAGTGAGACCATCCGGTATTTTTCTTTTTCTTTCTGGCTTATTTCATGGAGCATGATCCCTTCCAGTGCCATCAATGTTGCTGCAAATTGCATGTGTTTATCTTTTTTGAACGCTAAGTAATATTCCATGGTGTATATGGACCACATCTTCTTGATCCAGTCATCTATTTTTTGGCATCTGGGTTGTTTCCATAGCTTAGCTATAGTAAAATGTGCTGCTATAAACATAGGGGTGCAGGTGCTCTTTGGAATTGATGTTTCTGTGTCCTCTGGGTAAATACCTAGGAGTGGAATTGCTGGATCATATGGAAGCTCTATGCTTAGTAGGTCAAGTAAAAATCAAAATCAACAACTATGAACCAGAGACACTGTATGAGGGTTTCGGGGTGGGGAAAGGAGGGATTGGGGTCAAAATAAGAGGGTTGCAATTGTATGGGGAATATAAAAATAAAATTAAAATTAAAAAAATAAATAAAATGAATATCAAATGTGAAAAAAAAAGATATGTTGGAGTCCTAATCCCTAGTTCCTCAGAATATGACCTTATTGGGAAATATGATCTTTATAGAGATTCTCAAGCAAAAATAAGAATTTTTTTAGGTGGACTTAATCCAGATGTCTTTATTAAAAAAAAATCTGAACACAGAGACAGATGCACACAGAGGGACGATGATGCAAAAATACAGGGAGAAGGCAGCCATGTGACTACAGATATGTACCTACAAGCCAACAGGATCTTGAGGCTACCAAAAGCTATGAGAAAGGCAAGAAGCAGTTCCTTTCCCAGAGCATGACAGAGAGCATGGCTTTGCTATCACCTCAATTTTGAACTTCTGGACTCCAGAAGTATGATACAAATAAATTTCTGATGTTTATTTCAAAAAATTGACAAGGTAGCAATAATACCAAACATGTTCTATGAAGCCAACATTACACTAATACCAAAACCAAACAAGGACAACACAAAAAAAGAAAACTACAGACCAATCTGTCTAATGAATACTGACTGATTCAAAAATCCTTAATAAAATCTTAGCTATCAGAATCCAACAGTGCATCCATAAGATAATTCACCACAACTAAGTAGCATTTATTCAAGGGACACAAGGTTAGTTCAACATACGAAAATCAATTAACATAATCTAACACATACAAAAAGAAACACAAAAAACATATGATAATATCAATAGATGCTGAGAAATCTTTTGACAAAGTACAACACCCATTTATGATAAAGGCCCTTGAAATTCTCGGGATGCAAGTAACATACATAAACATCGTAAAGGCCATATATGACAAATCCATAGCCAGTATAATCCTCAATGGTGAAAAGCTGAAAGCATGTCCATTAAGATCTGGAACAAGACAAGGATGTCCACTCTCACCACTGCTTTTCTATATAATACTGGAGTCCCAACCAGAGCAATAAGACAAGAGAAAGACATCCAAGTAATCCAAATAGGAAAAGAAGAAGTCAAACCATCACTATTTGCAGACGATATGATAATATACATAGAGAACCCCAAAAACTCCACAGAAAAAACTAATTAAACTAATCAATCAGTTTAGTAAATTAGCAGAATACAAAATCAACACGCAAAAATCAGTAGCCTTCCTATACACAAACGTTAAATCTGAAGAAATCAAGAAAACCATCACTTTTATTATTGAAACAAAAAAAAATCAAATACCTCTGAATAAACCTAACAAAAGAGGCAAAGGACCTATATAAAGAAAACTATAAAACACCATTAAAAGAAATAGAAGAAGACACAAAGAAATGGAAAGATACCCCCTGCTCATGGATTGGAAGAATTACCATTATCAAAATAGCCATCCTCCCAAAAGCAATTTAGAGATTCAGCGCTATTCCAATTAAAATTTCAATGTCATTCTTCAAAGAAATAGAACAAATACTGATGAAATTCATATGGAACGACCAAAAACCCTGAATATCCAAAGCTCTCCTGAAAAAAAAAAGAGAAAAAGCTCTCCTTATAAAATAAAATAAAGAATGGAATGGAGTCATCACTATCCCAGATTTCAAACTGTACTACAAAGACATAATAATTAAAATTGCATGGTATTGGAACCAGAACAGACACATGGACCAATGGAACCAAATAGAAAACCCAGAGGTATGGTCAACTAATCTTTGACAAAGGAGCAAAAAATATGCACTGGAGCAAAGTAAGTTTGTTCAATAAATGGTGCTGGGAAAACTAGGTCGCTACATGCAAAAGAATGAAGCTTGACCACTACTTCACACCATACACAAAAACCAACTCAAAATGGATTAAAGTGCTAGACATAGGACCTGAAACCATAAAATACATAGAAGGAAACATAGGCAAAACACTACGTGATATGCACATCAAAGACATCTTTACAGACACATCACCCAAAGCAGTGATAGTGAAGGCAAAGATCAACAGCTGGGACTACATCAAATTAAAGAGCTTCTGCACAGCAAAAGAGACAATAGCCAAAACAAAGAGAATCCCCACCGACTGGGAGAACATTTTTGCACACAACGCTAACGATAAAGGACTATCACAAAAATCTACAAAGAGCTGATGAGACTCAACAAAAACAAAGTAAATGATCCAGTCAAAAAGTGGGCAGAAGAGCTAAAAAGAAACTTCTCCAACGAGGAAATGCAAATGGCCAACAGACAGATGAAAAAATGTTCAACATCACTTGCAAAACTACCATGAGATGCCATCTCACACCAGTGAGGATGGCACATATTAAAAAAAGTAGCAACAACAAATGTTGGTGAGGATGTGGAGAAAAAACTCCCACCAGTTTGCTGGTCGTGGGGTCACCCTAAACCGTGTCACTGCGGTACGGGCACCCCGGAAGACAAGTCCGGAGAAGGGGGTGATGGGGCAAGGCTGGGGTGCCAGCTCTGTGCTCTGAGCACTGGCCCCGTTCTGCTGTTGACCCGCCTTGGTCCTGTCGCCTCATCCTGGCAAGGGGACCTTGGTGAGGAGCCCGTGGGAGGGATGGAGGGAGAGGAGAGAAGGGCCTGATTGGACTGTCTGGGGCCACTGGGGTCCACGGGTCACAAGAATCCATGGGTCATTGGAGTGCAGGTGTCACTGGGGTTCAGAGGTTGGGACTGCAGGGGTCACTGAGGCTCAGGGCTCAATGGGGTTCAGGAGCCACCCTGACAAGGTCCTCTCTTACGCTTGCTGTCCCTCGACGACCACGCAGAACGTGGTGCTGACAGCCACGACCGCACCCGGGGCCTGTCCCCACCCGGCCCACAAGCGTCTCCGGAGTCCGGACAGCTCCTGGGTGCATCCCCCGCGGGGCCACAAGGAAACCCCGTCCAGATGCCCACGGCCCCGACGTGACACCAGCCCAGGGAGAGCCCTGCCGAGGCCACCTGGGGGCGCACGCAGGCCACCTGGCCAAGGGGAGACACACCCAGCACAGGTCATCTCTGCGGGGGACCCGGGTTCTGCAGGGACAGAAACATCCCTGGCCTGTGCAGGCTCCATCCCGCTGCCCTCTGGTTCTGTTGCCCTCCTGTCTCTACCCGCTCATCCCGCGCTCCCTCCTCCTGTCTGTTCCCTCCTCCTGCCCCAGGACCCCAGGGGTACGCACTGGGGTGGCGGGGACTTTCCAACCCCTGTGGACGGGGCTCGTCTGTGGCTCTGGGGGCCTCACCCAGCCCAGGGGTTATGGTCACTGATGGGGCTGAGGGGGCAGGTCCTGCTCGCGGGGTCCCCAAGGACCCCCGACGGCACCGCTGACCCGGGAGGCTCATTACCGGGCGCTGCCGAGAAGCCCCCGGGGACAGGACACCGGGGCCCCGGCAAGGCCCCCGCGGAGGGTGCGGTCATGTCAGGGCCAGGCTGTGGACACAGAGCGCCCTGCCCGCCGCGGGTCGTGAGCCGAGGCCAGACAGGACGGCAGGGGTATCCCCGGAGCAGCGGGACCGGCTGTCTGGGGTTCGCGTCTCCTCCCGGCTCCTGAGGGCGAGCTTCATGGGAGCCGCTGCTGGGCTGCAGGCGCCACCAGCCTGGACGCGCGGGTCCGGTCAGGCGGGGCCGCTCCCGGGTGATCCATGTTCTCTGTTCAGTGTCAGTGTCTCTTCCACTGAGCTGCGTCTCACAGAGTCAGTCTTTCCCTGGGAAAGGCTTATTCTTGTTGTCCTACCAGAGGGAATTTAATTTGTTCTCTTTTGAGGTAACATGTTTTACAACCCAGTGTCACTTCCCAATGCATTCTGTATTTCAGAATAACAGCAGTTGAAATATTCATCTTAGGGCCTCCCCGGTGGCGCAGCGGTTGAGCGCTGGGTTGCGAAGCTGCCCACAGCCTCGGCAGCTCCGGTTCGATCCCCGGCTGCTCCCCGGCCACCGGAGGAGGGTCCTGCATGGCACGCAGACCTCTCCTGCCACACGCTGCTCCCCTCAGCAGTGTCCTTCAGTCCTTCTGCCTGCTCTGCTCCCCGCTCTGGCTCTGGTGAATTCTCTCACCCTCCCGCGCTTCTGACTGTACCCAGTGCTTGTATAAATAAATTAAATAAATAAATAAATAAATAAATAAATAAATAAATAAATAAATAAAAATCTTAAAAAAAAGAAATATTCATCTTATAAATTACAATTAATAAATTCTAAGGTGTACACATAGTTCTGTTCCAGAGTGCCATGTCGTTCAGGGAGAGTTTCTAAGAGAGAAAATACATTTTTTATTTTCAGGTGGTGTATTTGAGAATTGTTGCATCAAATTTATGATATTTTAGCATTTAGAACTCTGAGTTGAAAGTGTTTAGTGTTTGATAAAATCACATTTGATGGGGGCCTCCCTGGTGGTGCAAGGGGTTAAGTCTCAGCTCTGTGAAACTATCCACAGCCTCTGCAGCAAGAGTTCGATGCCTGGCCAGGGAGCTACCCACAGGGCATAGCAGACCTCTCCTGTCTCCCTGCTGTTCCCTTCAGCAGTGGGTTTCAGTCTGTCTGCCTGCTCTGTTCCCCGCTCTGTCTCTGGTGATTCCTCTCACCCACCCACACCTCTGGCCTGCACCCCAGCTCTTGTGAGCAAAAATAAATTGATTTTTTTAAATCACATTTTATGGAATTATTTAAGAAGTAGTAGAGACTCCAGAGGAAATTTAAAATAATACTAATTGTTTAAAAAGGGAAAGATACAAACGTTCATCCCTAAACTATTATGAAAAGTAGCTGAGTCAGACAGAAATTCATGACCTTTTCCCAGGATCTATGTTGATCTTTCTATTTCCTTCAGATGATAGAACATCTGGAAATTGGTCTATTATGGATGTGATATTGTTTTTATTTTAACTCCACAGCAACAGAAAAATAGAAAATCTGATTTTATAAAATATAAATAAAAATATGTATTATAAATCACTGAATAAGTTTTTAATAGGATACAACAGGTTCGAAACTTATTTTTTCTTGTTTTCATTAAAATAGCTGGAATTGCTTCTCTAATCTTTACAATACATTCATATCACCACATTCTCAAAAAAATCTTACCTAAACTGGAAAAAATGATTTCATCATTACAAATATTATTCTAAACCACTCAAGAGATGTCTCCACCTATGACCACCTGGTATTTTCATTTATCTTCTAGATTCTATTGAATTTTTAATTTCTGTCCACCACTGTATTTCCCTCCCCAGGGCCTGCCCCTCTGTTACCCACAAAGGGGGGAGAGGGTGAAATTGGGGAGGGGGAGGAGAGAGGGCAGGGCTGCCCCGTGTCCAGATGTCCCCACTCACACACGGGCCTGGGGGGAGGAACTAACCCGCACCTGGGGGACCCGGGGCCCTGGGACTGGCAGGGACAGCCACACCCACAGACCGTCAAGCTCAGCCCCGGAGTGACCTCTCCCTGCACAGACGTGCATGGGTCTGAGGGGGACAGAGGGGCCAGGAGGGACCAGGGGTGGACAAGCCCATCCTGCAGGAAGGACGTGTGGGTGTGACCCAGGAGGAGACTCTGTGGGAAACGTGGTCTCTGGGTCCTCAGATGTGGGGATTCGGGGCAGGTAGATGAGGAGACGAGGGGAAGGACAAGGAGGCAGCAGGGAGGCCACAGGGACAGGAATCTGACAGAGGAGGCGTCAGTACATGCCGCACTGGGACGCGGAGCCCAGATCTTTCAGTCCCAAGACAGTGTAGGGTCCTGGGGAGCAGGGAAATGGTGACCCGCACACCCCATCTCCCTGCACACCCGTCTCTATGGGGTCTTCCCAGACCAGGGCTGTGCTGGAGGAGCAGGGACAGGCTCCCCAGGGTGGGAAAGGGCTAGGCATGGTCACGTGTCCTCTGGGACTGTGCCCTGGACATTCTCTGGGAGTTGTGCTAGGTGGAGACGCTGGGGCCTGGGCAGGAGGGGGAGCTGTGTGACTGGGGCCATGGTGGGGTTGCTGTTAGTGGGGTTTGTTGATACATGTGAGATTCAAATTTGTTCCAGTTGTAGGGGAGAGTTGAAATTTGTAGTCTTTATAAATGTCATAGACAAGTTGGACATAATAATGACACAAAAGATGGAAATAAAAGTTTGAAGCAGCAGGGCACCCAAATGAGGATATTGGACTCCGCACGCGCTAGAAGGAGTAATTACCCATTAAGCAGAATAAATTATTAAACTATGCTGATAACCCATTTTATGCTCAATACTTGAAGATTTGACATGTTTTATTCCTCCTTATTTTTTATACAGATGATGGCTCCAGGGGTGACCAATCTCACATTCGTGACAGAATTCGTCCTCCTGGATTTCCCCACCCAGGGGACCATGGGCTTCTTGCACCCGCTGCTCTTCTCCCTGGTCTACCTGTGCACCCTGCTGGGGAACGGGCTCATCGTCCTCATCACCACCCTGGACCGGCACCTCTACACCCCCATGTACTTCTTCCTGAGTGATCTGTCCCTCACGGACCTCTGCCTCATCTCAGCCACGGTCCCCAAGTCCATTGCCAACTCTCTGAGGCACAGCAGCTCCATCTCCTTCCTGGGCTATGTCCTCCAGGTCTTCATGATGATTATTTCAGTAGTTACAGAGCTTCACCTGCTCACGGTGATGAGCCTTGACCGCTATGCTGCCATCTGCCACCCCCTGCACTATGAGGTCATCATGAGCAGGGACAGGTGTGTGCAGCTGACAGCTGTGTCCAGGCTGGGTGGGGGTCTCTATCGCCACACAGAAGCTATGTCCCGGGCACTCTGATACAGCTTGTTGGGGTTATAGGGAATAAGAGAGAGCGGCTCAGGGAGATCTGGGACACAGATCAGGCAGGTCTACTCTCAGCCTCGCACACAGCAGTGCTGCCCGCCCTCCTCAACGGACACAGTACTGGGTTGGACGCTTCATCCTGGACTTGGTTGGAATGGCCCAGGTCGACTCCAGGGCCCTCATGGCTGCGGTTACACACCCCATCGGGAAACTGCTTTTAGTGTGTGACCTCAGGGAGGGCGGGCCTGGTAGAGGCTGTCAGATGGTCCAAGGGCAAGGGCTGTGGCGGGGCCTCAGGAGCAGCACCACCGAGCACCCCCAAGCCTGGATGGGCCCCCCAACCTGCCTACCCCGTGGCTCCAGCTCCACTTCCCTCAGGATGGGGCCATATTGCTAGGAAATTGTCAGCATGGCCTGGTGCACACTGCAGAGACTGGCAGGACAGTGGTTGGGCCCTGGGACTGTCCTGTGTCTCCTTCACCAATACCCCCGTTGTGTGCACCTGAACTGGTGAGGCCTGTGAGCAAGCATGTAGCGCCACACCCGGGAGAGGGTCCACTCACTCTGCTGTGTCAGACCACCCCGTGGACACGCCAGAGAACCCCCTCAGGATGGACCCGCATTGGAAGATAAACACAAGCCTCTGTCACAAACACAACAGTTCAATTATAGTGACAGATTTATAGGTGCTGAAAATAAATGGTGTTTTTCAATATACAAATTCTGAGACATGAACAAATTATCGTGCCCAAGATCCAGGGGCTTCCCCTTCTCACTCCTGGGGAATTTCTTCCTAGTTTTCCTCCCTCCTCCCTCTCCTGCCTCCACAAATGCCCCCTCCTCCTGCCCAGCCTCCCACCTCCACCGTGAATGGTGCACAGGGGGTGACAGTGACTTTCCAGCTCCCTGAAGACGTGGCTCATCCGTGGCTCTGACCACAGTCCACACCTGTCCCCATTTCGGTCAGAGGAGGGTATGGGGCTTGAGGGGGAACCAAGTCCAGTCCTCCCTGGGTAAAAATTAAGGAAATCACCTCTTGCACATTTGGTGCCCTAATTGTGCAGTGGTGGTTATTTGAGGTTGAGGCCAATTAAGCAGATGTGAGGGAGAGAGCATGACCCTCCTCCCCGGGGATGACCTGGGTGGGGCTGGCAGATGGAGAGCAACCAGGGGGCCAGCAGGAAGGTCAAAGCTCCTCAGGCCCCTGCCCTGGAGTCAGACTCGTGCCTGCCCCGAGTTTTCTGAGGCCTCAGAGCCGGTGTCATGGCCGCGCAGCTGGGATCTGGCATTTCCTCTGCGGACACCACTTGCTGGCTTCGCAGGATGCAAAATTTAAAAGACACTTTCCTCGCAGGCTGCGGGGGCTGTGCTGGCATGTGTCCAGGAGAGTCACTTGGGTTAGGGGGACGGTGCTAAGTCAAAGAAGCCAGAGTTGGAAGAGACCCAGAGGCCTTCCGGGGCGGCCCGGACCCAAACACGGAGCTGACACAGTCACCGACGTGCCGGGAAGGACCACAGGCACAGGACACGGGGCAGCAGCCGAGGCGGGTGAGGCCTGTAGTGCTGCGATGGTGGGTGTGGAGACGCCGTGGCTGGAGGGCTACACCCTAACTCGCGTGCACCCCATCATGCAATGATACCTCAGCAATGTAAAGACTTCAGTTTTTTATTTATTTTTTTAAGATTTATTTATTTATTTATGCCAGCACTGGGTACAGTCTCTTCACTCTTACTGCTCTGCTTCTTGGGAAAGCTAGTGTGCTGCGTTGACAGGGACTCACTTCTGAGCTGACTCATTCCTGGGGGGTGTATTTGCATGTCATCTGGCCATTAGCCACATCGTCTTGATGAGCAGCTTTTCAGTCATCTAGAGGCCGGGAGTGTAGTGTCCAACTTTGCTTTCAATTTATTTATTTGTATTGGAGAGGCTGTGGGTATTCACAGTGAACTGCCATCGGATACACAGCGTGTTGGGATGTCCTTCCCCACTGACTGGAGTTAGCACCTGTTTCCTGCAACTCCTAGTGCCCACTTCAGGGTCCCCCAGAGCTGCAGTGACCTGGGGGGTTTTCCAGCAGGGTGTGTGCCCCGGGGTGCCCTCTGGTGAGTGGGGGTCTCTAGCAGCGTACACCTGAGGGGCCAGTGTCACCAGAGACAGTGCCTTCTGCATGACAAGTCCTCACCGGGCATGCAGTCCTCTGTCGTGTGGACCCCGGGGCTGGACGGGCAGCCCACTGATGTGTTGGCCACTGGCTGGGGTTGGCTTCCCTGGGCTGAGCTGCAGCCCACACACTACAGGGGCTGCCCTTGGTCCTGGCTCATCCTGCACCACCAGGGGCTTCAGGCACAACCCTAGAGGGCAGAGACAGAGAGGGCAGGCTGCAGGCCTGGGTTCTACCCTTGTTGGGGTCAGGGTGGGCTGCGTGGGGTTCCCTCTTTCCTGGAGAATCTGGGTCATCAGCGCAGAAGGGCCTCCGGTGGCTGGTCCTCAGTTACCCGGAGGTCTCCACGGGGGATGTCGGGGTGGCCCACCGGGCGCCTCACCTGGCTGTGGGCTGTCATGTTTATCTTTATGGTTGATCTCTATGCCGTGTTTACCCATGTAAGATCTATGCGGTCGCCTCTGGTCTTGCACAGACCAAGGGGTTTGCCGGCACCCCCAAACTAGCATGTTCTTCATGGATTCTGCCATCGGTCACCTGAAGAAAACACACTTGGTGGGAAACATCTGAGGGCAAAGAGGTGTAAACGAGGTTTGAGTGCACTGAGAAGATAGGCAAGAGTTCCCCAGAAATAGCAGAAGTCACCATCCCCTCATGGGGAAATCCCTGCCCGCCAGGTCGGCCCCACATGACTGCCGAGGCCTGCAGACTGCCCCCAATCTAGGGGAGGGAGACACAGGAAGGGACACAAGGGGCCAGGTGCAGCTCGGGTGACAGGAGCACAATCAAAGCCATGGGGCTGGGGGAGCCTCGGGCAGCGGGCAGAGCCTGCCTGTTCACCGCGTCCTGCCCATGGCCTGAGTTCACTTCCCAGCCAGGAGGCACCTGCAGGAGGGAGGGACATGCTCCTGGCAGCCTGAGCCGCCCAGAAGGGGTGAAGGGATCTGGGTGCAGTGAAGGGATTTGTCGGAGGTGTGGGCGTCCCGGAGCCCAGAAGCTGTAGACCAGGGCCGGGCAGGCAGTGGCACCGTCCTGCTAACCCAACTGTCTTCCATGGACACATGCCAGCACAACCCCCACAGCCTGGGAGGAAAGTTGTCTTTTAAATTTTGCTTCCTGTGAAGCCAGCAAGTGGCGCGCACAAAGAAGATGTCAGATCCCAGTTGTGCAGCCATGATGCCGGCTCTGAGGCCTCAGAAAACTCAGGACAGGCACGAGTCTGACTCCAGGGCAGGGGCCTGAGGAGCTTTGACCTTCCTGCTGGTCCCCCGGGTGCTCTCTGTCCTCAATCCCGACCCAGGCTCATCCCTGGGGAGGAGGGCTGTGCTCTCTCCCTGCTCATCTGCTTAACTGGCCTCAACCTAAAATAACCGCCACTGAGCAATTAGGGCACTGAGTGTGCCAGAGGCGATTTCCTTAGTTATTACCCAGGGAGGACAGGACCTGGTCCCCTCTCAGACCCCATCCCCTCCCCTGACCACCGTTGGGACTTGGTGTGGCCCTGTGGTCAGAGCCATGGATGAGCCACATCCGCAGGGAGCTGGAAAGTCACCATCCCCTCATGGGGATGACTGTGCACCCTCCTGGGCCTGGCAGGTGGGGGATGGGTGTGTGGAGGCAGGAGGGGGAGGGAGGGAAGGAGGGAAACCAAGAAATCCCCCAGGAGGGAGACAGGGAAGCACCTGGATCGTCTGTCATGGGAATTTGTTTGTGTCTCTCAGAACTATTTTATTTAAAAATGTCATTTACTCTCAGCACCTGTAACTCTGTCATTACATTGGAACTGCTGCCATGTGTGAGGGAAGCTTGTGTTTACCTTCCAATGTTGGTCAGTCCCGAGGCGGCACTGTCGGCATGTCCATAGGGTGGTTTATGACTCAGCTCTGACACAGCAGAGTAGGGGGCCCTCTCCCAGCTGTGGGTTCCCCTTGTGTGTTCAGGGGCCCCACCAAGCCAGGCGGAGACAGTGGAGGGTACTGGAGGAGGACACGGGGATGGACGGTCCCGGGCCCACTTGCTGTTCCCCTCCACCCCAGGTCTGCAGCGACCACCAGGCCAAGACCACAGCAGCCCAGCAAAAATGGCACCACCCTGAGGGTGGGGGAGCCGGAGGCCTGGTTGGGTGGGGTTGGGGGGGCCATCCTTATATGGGGGTGCTCGTGCTTGCTGCTCCTGAGGCCCCAGAGCAGCCCCGGTTCCTGGACCCCTGAAGGACTTTCCACCCCTTCCAAGCCTGCCAGCCCGGAGGCCACATGCCACCAGAAGTTCCCGAGGGATGTGCGCCCATGCCTGTGGGGTCTGGGGTCGGCCTGGCCCCTCTAGAACAGTGTGGAATGCTGCATCCAGCCCAGCCCTGCATCCACTGTGGCTGGTGGGCAGCTCTGCTGTGTTTGTGAGACCAATGCTGGGGCCACCTGACCCCGTCCACACCTGCCCGGGCCTTTCTGTCCTTTCCCTGAAACCCCAGCCGGTGGCACAGAGTCCCCAGGACCAACTCCCTGGGGGACACGCACTCCGGGTGGCAGAGAACAGGCATGTGAGCAGGGAAACACTTGAAAAGTCTTGGGGAACAGCCTCCTGAGGGCTCTGAGAAAGGAGGGGAGGGCTCAGAGGACAGGGTAGGGGTGCTGGTGACACTGTGACACATAACACCTGTGAGCATTGCTTGAGGACACGGGCGTGCACTTGTACATGGTCTGTGTGGCTGAGTGAAAGAATGGCGAGCTTTACTTGCTGGTGTAACAGCCCTTCATCAGTCTCTACACAGCCAACTTCATGGCTTGTTTCCTCAGACTGTATATGACGGGATTAAAGGTTGGGGGCACCATCATGTAGAACATAGAAATTACCAGGTCAGACATGGATGGAGTCTCTGAGGTCGGCTTCAGATAAGCAAATCATCCAGTGGAGAGAAACAGCACCACAACCAGCAGGTGAAGGAGGCAGGTGGAGTAGACTTTGGCCTTCCCTTCTGTGGATGGGATCTTCCTGACAGCAGAGAAGATGTGGACATAGGAAATGACGATGAAAATAAAACAACACATATCCAATATCACATTAATAAGAAGGGGGGCAAGTTTGTGGATTAAATTTCCTGAGAAGGAAATAACCAATAACTGGGAGATGTCACAGAAGAACTGGTGGACCACGTTAGAACCACAGTAGGACAAGGAGAAGGTACCTGCTTTGAGCATCACATAGATGATGCCTCCAGCCAGGACACAGCTGTCAGCTGCACACACCTGTCCCTGCTCATGATGAGGTCATAGTCCAGGAGGTGGCAGATGGCAGCATAGCAGTCAAGGCTCATAGCTGTGAGTAGGTAAAATTCTGTAGTTGCTGACATAACAATCATAAAGACCTGGACGACACAGCCTGGGAACAAGATGGAGCTACTGTGCCTCAGAGAGTTGGCAATGGACTTGGGGACCGTGGCTGAGATGAGGCAGAGGTCCGAGAAGGACAGACTCCTCAGGAAGAAGTACATGGGGGTGTGGAGGTGCCGGTCCAGGGTCGTGATGAGGACCATGAGCCTGTTCCCCAGCAGGGCACATAGGTAGACCAGGGAGAAGAGCAGCGGGTGCAAGAAGCCCATGGAATCCTGGGTGGGGAACCCCAGGAGGATGAATTCTGTCATGACCATAAGATTGGCCACCCCTGGAGACATCATCTGTACTGAGAAAGGAGAAGGAAAGAAAATGTCAAAATCTTTCAAGGTGGAATATATGGGTTATAATACTGGGTAATAATTCAATCTACTTTCTACATAATTACTCCTTCTAGCTCCAGTTTAGTCAAAAATCATCATCTGCATAGACTTCATTATTCAGTCCATATATTTCTGCTCATGTGAATGTGCCATTATTACATTTTCTAAGAAGTCCTGAAAAGTTTAGAAAACTGAAAAATTTCAACTTTCCCCTACAAAATATGAAAAACTGAAAATCTCATATCTGTCAACAAATTCAACTGACAACACCCCTCTTTATACTAGTCCCGCTGCTCCTACCTCCTGTCTGGACAAGGGGCAGCCCTGCCCTCTCTCCTACTCCCCAATCTCATCCTCTCCTCCCTCTGTGGGGTGGCGGAGGGGCAGGCCCTGGGGAGGCAGGATCTTTAGGAGAATGTGGTGATATAAAACAAATAAGAGTTTTGAGCAACAATTCAACTTTTATAATGAAAACAGGAGATTAAACTTGGAACCTGCTGTAACCTATGTAAAAAGTTTTCCAGTGATTTAGATACATAATATTGACAAATTTAGGTTTTATTTATAGCTGATGTTTTTTTCAGTTAAAATAAAACAAAATCAGATCCAAAATAGATATCTACGTGTGTATATCAACATAGATCATGGGAAAAGGACATGCATTTCTGTCCAATTCACTTAATTTTTATAATATTTTGTGATGCATATGTGTAGCTTTACTTTCTAAACCATTGTATTATTTTAAATTTCTCTTGGGTTTCTTCTTCACTGCTTCCAAAATGTGTCCTTTAAGTGTGATTTCATTGAACATTTATTTAGTTGCAACTAGAAAGAGTACAATGTGCTTAAATAATGTTTTTTATACTATAGTTACTGTAGAGACCATAAATCAAGATGTTATAAAATGATAAATGGAGTGAAGATCATAATATGTGAAACACCATAAAGTAAAAAATGTATTTTCTCTGTTAGAAACTCATCCCAGAACAACAGGGCATTCTGAAACTGAACTATTTGTCTGCATTTATAATTCATTTGTTTTCATTTATAAGATGAATATTTTAACTACAGTGCTTTTTTAAAAGATTTAATTATTTATTTATTTATACAAGCACTGGGTACAGTCAGAAGCACGGGAGGGTGAGAGAATTCACCAGAGCCAGAGCGGGGAGCAGAGCAGGCAGAAGGACCGAAGCACACTGCTGAGGGGAGCAGCGGGCGGCAGGAGAGGTCTGCGCGCCATGCGGGACGCTCCTCCGGTGGCTGGGGAGGAGCCGGGGATCAAACAGGCACTGCAGAAGCTGCAGGCAGCTTCGCAATTCAGCGCTCAACCACTGCGCCACTGGGGAGGCCCAAATACTGTGCTTTTGAAATACAAAATGAATTTTGAAATGATACTGTGTGGTAAAAAAAAAAAATGTTACTTCAATAAAGAAAATAAAGTCACTATTTGAAGCAAACAATAACATAAGTATTTCATGTTGAATACTAACACTTTGACTTGTGGGGTTAAATGAAATATGTCAGTAATTTAAAAATTAAAAATTTGAAAACCTTACTTTTAAAAAAAAAGTATTTGACTGACACGTCCAGTCTGGATTGATGTGCCCGCTGACTCAGAAGTTGCTTCCCACAAAACTCTCACCCTCACAGAGACAGGAGGAAACACAACCCTCTCTCGATGGCCCAGTCCCCTGCTGCCCTCTGCTGTGCTGGCCTCTGACGTCCGGGTCCAGGCCTCCGGCTCACTGACTCTGCAGACGGGTTGTAGGGCTCACTGTCTCATTCCCCACTCCTCCCAGGCCCTGGCTTGTCCACAATTCTCTTCCTCAGGGACCTCACCCCAAGGGGACCGGGTGTCCCTCATCCCTGTGGACTTCAGTGGGATCCCCAGTAATGAGCCTCCAGAGTCAGTGGCCCCATCAGGGGTCCCAGAAGACTTTGCAACTAGGACCTGGTTCCCCCTCAGGCCCATCACCTCCCCTGACCACCAAGGGGACCCGGGTGTGGCCCCGTCATCAGAACCAGAATGAGCCCCATCCACAGGGAGCTGGAAAGTCACTGTCACCCACTGTGCACCCTTCCTGGGGCCCTAGGAGGTGGGTGGGGGATTGGGCAGGTATTAGGGAAAATAAAGGTAGGAAGGAAATAAGGAGACAGGCGAGAGGATGGAGGAAGACAAGGGCAGGCAAGGAAGAAAAGTGAATCTGATTTCAATGAAGAGGGAAAGAAAACTGGGTCTTGTGAACTGCAGCCAACCCTCTGTGCATCACAGGCGGGGACCCGAGGACAGCACCCCCCCACCCCCACACTGCCACTCTCTGGACCCTGCCAGCTGTGGTCTCCACCACAAGCCATGTTCCCCGCCTGTCCCCCAATGGACAGGTTCTTTGGCACCTGACACTTACTCAAAATTGACCAGGCATCACCCACGGGTTATTTTAAGAGACTCACTGCCCGCTTCAGCATCCCTTCAGCTGCTTCTCAACCGCTCAGGACATCCTGACCTTGGCACCAGTGGTTGGCCTTCTCTGAGTTGGCTTCCTGATGCATCTCCTGCCTGGCTGCAGAGACCTGGCTAGGGCGCCAAGCTCTGCCAGCCCTGGGCTACCGTCACACTGGCCCTGCCCCCATTCTCAGCCGTCCCAAGGTTGCACTGCTATGCCAGGCTGAGCGCATGGCAGCTCCTGCAATAGGCTGCAATAGACCAGCACGGCCCAGTGGCCATCCTTGGATCTTCATCTCCTGGGGTCTGCAGATGACCCTCTACCCCCAGGCCCCATAATCATAGTTGTCAACTTCCCAAAGACCCTGCCTCGGCAGGATTTTCTCTTGGAGTCAGTCAGTGTGATCTTTGCCACTGGGCAAGCTCTGAATGACAGGCAAAGGGGCTCATTTTCCCTGTCAAGTCTGCAGCCTCAGGGCTAGTATATGGGTCCTCATCAGGTTGTCTCCTCCTCCCCGCAAGGTCCCAGGTGTTCCACAGCAGCTTGTCCTGCATCTCCCCGGCCTCGTCCACCGCCTGCACTTGACAGCTCTTCCTGAACATTGGCCACCAGCTGTGCTCCCACAGAGACTCCAACAATGTCTTTGACTCAATTGACAGAGGCCACTCGGTGGGTCTTCTCTCTGTTTGCATAAAACCCTGCCAACTCTGCCACTTGTTTTCCACCCATTTAGCTCAATAAGTCCATTGTCGCTTCTCACAGACAAAGGTTAATTTTGTGGCCTTTGGTAGATTTTTCAGGCCTTTAATGATGACTCACGGGATTGATCATTTCTTTCCCTCCATTTCTCTGGCCATCTCCCTGGCCTCTGGATCTCACAGTGACAACACCCTTACACCCCCTTGCCTGTTGTCACTGGTGTCCCCATTATATATGTGCATGCCCTGGAGCTCTGACCCAGGTGCCCACAATCACAGGCACATGTGCAAGACCACACGGGCCAGCCATAGAGGCTGATGGCAGGATGCTGAGAATAAGACTGACTTTTTAAGTCATTTACCCTACAGGCTAAAACTTTAGTAAATCATATTGAAGGTGCTGACATACAAGTAGAAAATCATACAACGATTCAATCTGCTCCTCTCAGGCAAACCATCCTTCCATCTTTAGGTTGAGATAAGTTATTAAATGTGTGTTTTTAGGAAATAAAAGAAAAATAACACCTAGTTTCTGTCCTTAACAGGTATCTGTTGATGAGAGATGTTAGAGGAAATAAATGAAAAATGTGTGTTTTTAGTGAAAATTGTTACTTTTAATTTTAGATAGAAGAAAAGCAAAGAGAACATATAGAAACTTGAGATTAGTGTTATGCAAGAGGCAGAATTATTACACAAGGAGCATTTATTTATAAAACTTCATAATATTGTTTGGTATTTTAAAGGGGAAAAAATCATGTCAGACACAGAATCAACACTCGAGGCCTGGTTGGAAGAGGAGGTGACCCAGGGTGGGAGAGCCTCATCCCCTCCGGGACCAGGCCTTCCGGGCAGCCCGGAAACTAGCCTGAGGACATCTGCCCCAGCTCCCATGACTGGGCTTGGCTCTGTTCTGGATGGCGTCTGGAAAGTGGAAAAGGGGGAGGTGCTCAGGAGTTCCCCAATTAGTCCAGATTCAGGAGTGGGGGCAGCTCAGTGACTCAATTCCGAGGGCCCCTCCTCCTGGAGAGAGACCCCTGAACTGTCCGCTTCTCTGCTGCTCACCCCCTCCAGACTCTGCCCAGCCTCTCCAGCTGTCCTTAACCAGCTGTGGAGCTGCCCTTATCCTGGTGCTTCGAGAAATTCCTCTTCTGAGACACGAGGATACCCCCAGTCGTGGTGCCCAACAGGGCAGCTTAAAATAAAATGATATTGTAAAATTTTAGCCCAACTAAAGGGAAATATTTTGCACATTTCTACATTCACAAATGGTGTGCTCTTAAGTGAAATAAGAGTTTAATGAAAATGACGTAAATCAGGAAAAAATATGACTTGTGAATTGTTTTCTGACAAATATGACTAGAACTTGATAACATTATCCCAGAAAGAAGTTCTGACTAGACAGGAAACCAGCCTCCAGCAGAGCAGTGATGGAGAAGCCCCTCTGCATGCTCAGGCAGGAAGCCCAAGGCTGAGGGGCATGAGGGACACGCACTGCCCAGTGGTGGACAGGATTTCGGCTGAGACAGAAGTTGCACCTGGGCTTCTGGGGGACCTCCAGAAGGACTCGCCAGCAGTAGGGTTGACCACTGTGGTCTGTTCCTCCTGAGTGGTCCCATCGCTGTCACCTGCAGGTGTTTTCTGTGCAGGGTAAGGGCTGCCCGGTCCCCCAGTCCCACAGTCATGGAGCCCAACCAAGCACCGGAATCGGGGCACCGGCAAGGGTGTGCATCATGAGGGTTGACCCAGAATGCCGGGGGCTGTTAACTGATGCAGGACAAGGGACCCCAGAAGCTGACACATTGATGCCATGATAAGACTGAAACCATGGCCAGGGGAGGGCTTGGTCCCCATCTCAGTGTTGAGTAGCCCCGCAGTGAGAGGCCTGGGAACCCCCAACCCTGACCTCAGATGCCAGCACATTTCTCGTCCCACCCTCCTTTCCCGGTGTCCTCCGGCCCCACAGCTGCTCCGTGTGCTGGTTCCAGGGCTAAGAAGGCAGGGCCTGGCTCTTTCAGCAGTGTCCTGCCCTGTGCAGCCTGCTCCTGGCTCCCATTCACCAGTTTGTTGTCACCACAACACCCAGGGCTCTCCTTGAGCCAAAGGCACTCCCAGGAGAGGACACCCCATTTTCTCCTGCTCAGCAGGGGTATGTGGGCGACAGGGTGCAGGGCCGGGTCTATGCTCTGTGGCAGAGAGCCTGTTATGGGCTCAGGGGAAGTTCATGAGGCCAAGGGGCAGCTGTGGTGCTGCTCGAGGGCCCAGGGCCAGCTGGATCATCGAAGGAAATACTGTGTCCAAAACTTGTAAATCTACAGCAAGAAATATTTTCATGTTGTGATCCGTCAGGGCGTTTGGAGACACAGTGACCTGCTGCAGAGAGAATGCGTGAGAAAAATCACCCAGCTCATGTTCTCAGGGTGCGTGAGAAGCCGTGAGACCCCTGGCGTTTACAGCACAGAAGTTGCTGGAGAATAAAAATTCTCATCGCTGCCATGCTTTACTTCATGGCTTAGTTCCTCAGACTGTATATGAGAGGGATTAAAGGTGGGGGCAACACCATGAAGAACATAGAAATGACCAGGTCAGACATGGATGGAGTCCCTGAGGTTGGCTTAAGATAAGCAAAGCATCCAGTGGAGAGAAACAGCACCACAACCAGCAGGTGGGGAAGGCACGTGCAGTAGACGTTGGCCTTATCTTCTGTGGATGGGATCTTCCGGACAACAGAGAACATGTGGACACAGGGAGTGACAATAAAGGTAAAACAGCTGAATTCTATCACTGCATTAATGAGAATGGGGACAAAATATTTCATTAAGTTTTCAAGCAGGAAATAGTCAGTAACTGGGGGATGTCACAGAAGAACTGGTGGGACATGTCCTACCTTCAGTAGGACAAGGAGAAGGTTCCAGCTGTGAGCATCACAGCATAGAGACCACCACCCAGCCAGGAAACAGCTGTCAGCTGCACACACCTGTCCCTGCTCATGATGATGTCATAGTCCAGGGGGTGGCAGATGGCAGCATAGCGGTCGAGACTCATCACTGTGAGCAGGTTCAGCTCTGCACCTGCTGAAATAATCACCATGAAGACCAGGACGACACAGCCTGGGGACGAGATGGAGCTGCTTAGCCTCAGAAAGCTGGCAAAGGATTTGGGGGCCATGGCTGAAAGGGGGCAGAAATCCGTGAAGGACAGAATCCTCAGGAAGAAGTACATGGGGGTGTGAAGGAGCCGCTCCAGGGTCATGACGAGGACGATGAGCCCGTTCCCCAGCAGGGCGCACAGGTAGACCAGGGAGAAGAACAGTGGGTGAAAGAAGCCCCTGTTCCCCTGGGTGGGGAACCCCAGGAGGATGAATTCTGTCATGGCCGTAAGATTTGGTACCACTGGAGACATCATCTGTGTAAAAAAATAAAGAGGAAGAAAACATTGTCAAATCTACCAGTATTGAACATGAAATGGGTTATCAACATAGACTAATGGATTCCATCTCTCTACAGGGTAATTACTTCTTCTAGGTCCTACGGAGTCTAATATTCTGATCTGCGTGTACTGCTGTATTCAACCTTTCATTTCCATCTCATTTATCTTTATTATGCTGTCCAACTTGTCTCTGAAATTTAGCAAAGAACTGAAAATTTCAACTCTCTGTACAAAACATTAACAAATTAAAATCTCATATGTTTCAACAAACTCAGCTGACAACAAACTCAACCCCTCCCTACCACCACAGCCCCACTGCTTCTGCCTCCTGCCCTGGCCCCAGCATCTCAGCTCAGTACACCTCTCAGAGGTTGTCCAGTGCACATTCCTAGAGGACCCTTGACCATGCACAGCCCCTCCTCCAACTACAGAGCTTGTCCTTGTTTTTCCAGTAAAACCCTGGTCTGGGGAGGCTCCCATGGTAACAGATGAGCACAGGGAGATGGGGTGTGGTGTACTGGTCACAGGGACCCAGGTCCCCCGAGTGTGAGTTTGTTCCTCACCCCAGGCTCGCGCGTGAGTGGGGATGTCTGGACATGGGGCAGCCCTGCCCTCTCTCCTCCTTCCCAATCTCATCCTCTCTCCTCTCTGTGGGGTGACGGAGGGGCGGGCCCTGGTGAGGAAGTATTTTTAGAAGAATGTAATAATAGGAAATGATTGTAATAGATCAGTGGAAATAATTCCAAATAGTTCTAATAAAAACAAGTTAATAAATCAGGATAAGTGGTGATCCTATATGTAGATAACATTTCACTGATTTAAAATAAATATAATTATGATATATTGATAAATATTCTCTTCCTGGTTCTTTTAAAATCTGTGACTTCTCCATTTGAAAATATGAATAAGAATTCATCACCGATGGAGTTAAAAATTCAAGTTCACGTTGACAATACTCAGAATTCCACACTCATCTTCACTTCAGTGTCCAAGCCACGAACAGTCCACAATGTTTCTGTAAAAGTTATTTAATTTCACTTGTCTTTCATGTGTCATAATATTTAGGGACAAAAACAAACAACAATCTGAAATGGAATAAGAAGTATTATTTTTAATTTTATTATATCATTATATCTTTATATAATTATATAATGATATCATTATATCATTATATCTTTATTTCAATTTAAGTTCATTCATTTGTGATTTATTCCTTACTTAATATACTCCCACTTCATGTGGTGAATGCTAAAATTACAGTTATGAACCAATAATTGTCTTATGCCATAAATCAATATTTCTTGATATATTAAATGTATTAAAATGCCATAATCTTTGGAACAATGTAAAGAAAAAAATATTTCCCCTCATTGAAACATATCCCATATTAATACAGCACTGTGAAATTCAACTTTTTGTGCACCTTTTATTTTAATAGTTTCCTTTATTAATCAGTATTTTAATTATGGTACTTTCTCAAAACTAAAATGAAGCTTGAAGTTTTTGAAATTTTTAAACTTTATAATCAGAATAGATTCTCCTCCGACAATGGCTGGGGAGCAGATACCTGAGTGGAAATTTCCAGGTGTATCGAGTCTCTCTCCTGAGGCGTGGACAGAGGGTCTCCCCATGGCATGGACAGAGGGTGTCCCAGCCTCTCACTCCATGGTTGGGGCTCGTGGGGTCACCTCTGAGCACTCACAGGATTTTCCACACTGTGCTGCTGCCACCTCAGGGACAGAGCAGGGCCTCAGGGCTGAGCTTTTAGAGCTCTGGAGCTGGTGTCCGTGTGTTGAACACTGTCCAAGATTCTGTCCATCAGGTGACTTTATTCCAGAGGGACAAATGCCCTTTTTGAGTTCACTGTCTTAATTGGTGTCATCCTGTCCCACATTCAGTGATAATTGGTTCACCGAGTTGTCAGAGGCAATTTTGCGTGTTTTCTGCACTCTGTTTAAAGCTTGTAATTAATTTTCATCTGAGGATTCCTTCATCATCCACTGACCAGCCACGGCGACTCAGGTGTGGCCCTATCGAAAGCCACAGATGAGCCACGTCCACAGGGAGTGGGCAAATGACCATCACCCCTGTGTGTCCTTCTTGGGGAGATCTGCAGAGGTGCTTGTGAAGAGGTTGAGGTTGGAGGAAAGGAAATGAATAAAGTAGGATGGAACTAATGGAAAGAGGGAAGGAAGACAAAGAGAAATTCACCAGAATGAATGACAGAGGGAAGAAAACTGGACCCTCTGAAGTGGGGTGTTTCATGCCCTCATGAGTTACTGCATGTGTGTTTGGTCACATACGCATGGCTGCTCCGCCTCACGCTGGCCTGACTGGTTGGAGTCTGAGTAGCTGCTGCTCGCGGGAGGTTCTCCGTGGTCTTCACGTGGGGAGGGGCCATGGTGTTGGCTGTGGTCATGGATGGTTGTGAGTGGTGTGCAGCTCCTGGTTGACTGTCATGCCTTCTGGGTCCTCAGCCCTGTGGGAAGAGGCCTTTTGTGTGTGGCCTGGACTGTGAGATGCTTGGGAAAGGTCAGTACCTCAGTGAGCAGATCATGCTGCAGTGCTGACCAGAGGAGCTGCATGTGGCATGTGTGTGTGATGGTCTCTGAGTTCTGGCACACCCGGGATCCACCATCACCACCTCCACATCAGAGGCTGTGCATGTGGCTGAGAGTGAGAGGCTGGGCTGAGACTCTTCCTACGCAACATCCTCCACCATTTCCAGGTTGTTTAAGTAAATCTCTCAGTGATGTTGCAGTGACAGAAGAGTTATTGTGACTATTTTCTGTAGTTGGGCACGGACATTAAAATGGCTTCTCCAGTGAAGTAAGAAATACCCCCATTACCATCTGTCCCTGAAAGGCTAATTTATCTTCCAACATGGGCTCTGGGAGCCTGGTTTGGGCCCTGTTGTGCAGCCATTGCAGGCTGCATGGGTCGTGGTTGGTTCTCAAACATGAAGATGCTTTTGTGGCCTTGGTCAAATTTTCAGGCCTGTAACGCTGACCCAGAGGCTGACTGGCTATCCCGCAGCATTTTTCTGGTGTCTCCTGCCCTCTGGGTCTCAGACGACACTGCCCTCACCTCTCTGTTTCCCTTGGTACACGGTCCCCATTAATGTGTGTGTTCATGTTCTGGCCCCCTCCGGTGTCCACATCACAGACACACATGCAAGACCTAGTGCAGGGGCCTATTTCGGGGATGGCGTCTCTGAGGCTCAAATGCTTTCTAGGGTGTGGGGCCACTAGTCCATGCGCCCTCATGCCCTTCTTCTTGGAGTGTGTCCTCACAACACTCTGGGGTGGGAGTTGTGGCAGACCACGTGCAACTGTGGTCACAGCAGAACCGTCCACCATGGCCGGTCCTGGCCCCAACAAAGTGCTGGCCACAGGGCAGTGAATACATAGGGTGAGTCCACACTCAGTGGGTACCACCCAGCTCTGAAAGGATGAAATCATGCCATTTTCAACAGCATAGCTGGATCCTGAGGTGATTTTCTTCAGTGAAATGAGCCAGAGAGTGAAAGACAGATGCGGGTCGTCTCACTCATCTGTGGAACGGAAATACAGAGAAGCTCCATCACCAAATGCAGCAAAAGCAGATGTCGGGCTTAGTGAAGAAAATGTGCTGTTACTTGAGGGATCGGAGAGAAACAAGGGGACACACATGAAAGAAGAGGAGGCACTAACCGGGTGTTGTGTGGACTGCTGGGGGCACTGTGCCCACAGAATGGGAAATTATCCCCAACATTAAAGCAACCAAAACACGTGAATAAAGCATTTCTGGGATGGTGGCAAGTTGTAAACTTGCATAACCTCACGCGACATCACTGATGAAATCAACTCTCTAGCTCAAAGAGATTTAGAAGGTTGGTCCACAGGAAAACAGAAAATATTAAAAAAAAAATCTGACCAGGGCATGATGTAAGTGTCCCAGGGAATAGAAATCTCTGCTCAAAGACATTCATACAAATGACAGTAATTTGAGAAATTTTTCTAACACATTTTTATTCTGAAATTTCAATTGACACAAGTCCTATGGTTCACAAACATTTTTTAAGAAAAGTTTTCATGGACTTAGCAAGTCATGATCAGTAGGAAGTGCAGGGGTCACTGTGACCTGCTCCTGGGAAAGGCCTGAGGGAGGAATATCACCCCCAGCTCATGTTCTCAGGGTGGGCAAGCTGCCGTGAGGCCCTGGGGTCTACTGCACAGAAGCTGCTGGAGAATAAAAACTGACATATAGTGTCGTGCTGACATTTACATGGCATTCTTTACATGACATAATAAATAGCAGGTTCCAAGGTAGAAGGGAAGGGAAGGAAATGTCATCTACCCGAGTGTCAAAAGAAGTCCTGGTATGAGACTCAACATACAACTGGGGAAACTAAGGGAACCTGAAAGTAAACACACGGACAAATGTATACAAAACATATATTTTAAAAGTAGAAATGTAGTTCCTCAGCAAAATGCATACACTTTTTACTTTTGTGATAGTCCATCCAACAGTGCAGTCCTGTTAGATCAAATCAGACATCATAGAAATGAATAGTCACATCAGTTGTGGGGTTCAGCGTGGACTCCGATTCCCCAAGGATGCTTCCATCCTTCCATCCGCACATCCCCAGCAGATTCAGAAGCAGATCTCCTTGTCTTTTGAACAGAAACATGAATGTCTCTTAGAGGAAGACACCCCTTTAGGAATTATAAGGGTTGGGGATGCTACTTAACTGTCTCCCCTCCCCTCCACAAGGATGGGGCCCCCAGTGGAGACAGACATGGGCTGTGGGAACCAAGTGCCTAGGACTGGGGTCCCATGGCTTGAGTAATCCCAAAGACAGACACCATTTACCACTGCATAATTTTATGAGAATGTTGGTCATGTGTGAGTTCTAGAACATTCTTTCCACACCAAATACAATGTTTTCACAATGAACTGGATATAGTTTATGAATATCACACAGGTAGAGGTTGTGCAAAGGATTGTGTTTTGGAGGAAACTAGAGCTAATGGAAAATATAAGAAAATAAATTTCTGTCAAAGGACAAATCTTAATGCAAGAAGTCTATACATTCTAAGTGATGACATGCAAGAGTTAGAGGTGAAAAACAATAAATGAGAGGTTATAACTGTAGACTATGATATTTCACATCTTGGAGTACTGGCCATTTATCAGTCTCCCTACAGCTGACTTCATGGCTTGGTTCCTCAGACTGTATATGAGGGGATTAAAGGTGGGGGGCACCATCGTGTAGAACATAGAAATGACCAGGTCAGACATGGACGGGGTCTCTGAGGTCGGCTTCAGGTAAGCAAAGAATCCAGTACAGAGAAACAGCACCACAACCAGCAGGTGGGGAAGGCATGTGGAGTAGACTTTGGCCTTCCCTTCTGTGGATGGGATCTTCCTGACAGCAGAGAAGATGTGGACATAGGAAATTATGATGAAAATGAAAAAGCAGGTGCTCAACACCACATCAATGAGAATGGGGACAAATGCACTCATTAGGTTTTCTGAGCAGGAAATAGCCAATAACTGGGGGACATCACAGAAGAACTGGTGGATCACACTAGAACTGCAGTAGGACAAGGAGAAAGTTCCAGCTGTGAACATCACAGCATAGAGACCCCCACCCAGCCAGGACACAGCTGTCAGCTGCACACACCTGTCCCTGCTCATAATGACCTCATAGTTCAGGGGGTGGCAGATGGCAGCATAGCGGTCAAGGCTCATCACCGTGAGCAGGTGAAGTTCTGTACCTGCTGACATAACCATCATGAAGACCTGGACAACACAGCCCGGGAAGGAGATGGAGCTGCTGTGCCTCAGAGAGTTGGTGATGGACTTGGGGACCGTGGCTGAGATGAGGCAGAGGTCCGTGAAGGACAGACTCCTCAGGAAGAAGTACATGGGGGTGTGGAGGTGCCGGTCCAGGGTGGTGATGAGGACAATGATCCCGTTCCCCAGCAGGGCGCACAGGTAGACCAGGGAGAAGAGCAGTGGGTGCAAAAATTCCAAGGTCCCATGGGCAGGGAACCCCAGGAGCATGAATTCTGTCACGGTCGAGAGATTGGTCACCACTGGCGATATCATCTGTAAAAAAAGGAAACAGAAAAAAAATCAAATCTTCCAATATCGAATATAAAATGGTTTATAAGCATAGGATAATGATTCAGTCTATTTACCAGGTAATTACTCCTTCGAGGTTTGGTGGAGTCTAAATCTTCAACAGTGTGTCCGCTGTACTCAACCTTTTTTTGACCACCTCATGTGTTATTTTATTTTGTCCAACTTGTCTCTGAAATTTGGTAAAGAGATAAAATGTCAACTCTCCCTTATAAACCTGAACAAATTAGAATCTCATAGGTGTCAACAAACACAAGTGACAGACCTCCCTATTTTTCCCCAGTCTTGCTCTCCTACCTCATGCCCAGACCCCAGCATCTCAGCCCAGCACACCTCCCAGAGGTTGTCAAGAGCACAGTCCCAGAGGACATGTGACCGTGTCCAACCCCCCTACTCACCCTGGAGAGCCTGTCCCTGCTCCTCCAGCACAGCCCTGGTCTGGGGAGGCCCCACGGTGACAGGTTTGCAACTAGATGGGGTGTGCGGTTCCCTGTTTTCCTGTTTCCCTGGACCCAACACTGTCCTGGAACTGAATGATCTGGGCTCAGCGTCCCTGTGTGGCATGTCCTGACACCTCCTCTGTCAGATTCCTGCCCCTGTGGCCTCACTGCTTCCTCCTGGTCCATCACTTCGTCTCCTCATCTCCCTGCCCCTGACTCCCAAAATCTGAGGACTCAGAGACCACGTTTCCCGCAGTCTCCTCCTGGGTCACCCCACACATCCCTCCTGCAGGATGGGATCGTCCACCCCCTGGTCCCTCCCAGCCCCTCTGTCCACTCTACTCATGCACATCTGTGCAGGGAGGAGGCCGCTCTGGGGATGAGCCAGACGGTCTGTGCATGTGGCTGTCCCTGCCGGTCCCAGGGACCCAGGTCCCCCGTGTGCATGTTTGTTCTGCACCCCAGGCACATGCGTGAGTGGGGATGTCTGGACAAGGGGCAGCCCTGCCCACTCTCCTCACCCCCCAATTTCATCCTCTCGTCCATCTGTGGGGATAACAGAGGGACAGGCCCTGGTGATGTCAGGATTTTTAAGGAAAATGTGGTGATTAAGCTTACTGCAAACAATTAAAAATAGTTTAATAAAAATAATAAACTAAATCAGTTACTAAAATGGTCTAGATGTAGACATCTTTTGATTACAGTAAATATATTGACAAAATATGTTTTGATCAAATCCTTTCCTGTCTTAAAAAAAAAAATAACTGTTACTTCTTCCTCTCACAATAACACTTAAAATATCTGAGTGATGGAGTTGGGGAAAAATCCCAAGTTCACATCCATAGTCTATGTCTATGGCACCCTCACTTCAGTGTCAGAGCCATGAAACTGTCACCAATGTTGCTGTAAAAAGTTAATGAATTTCTGCTTTAATCTTACAGATCTCATCACCTTTTGGGACATAAAGGAATACCATTCTGATTTTTTATAATAAAATTTTAATTTCAACTCAGGTTTAGTTTTTATCACAAATCAATATCTGATGATGCAATTAAATTCATAATATTTAGAATAGTTACATTAAAAACTGTTATTTCTTCTCATTGCAATTCATCCCAGAATAGGGAATTGTGGAAATCAGCAACTTGTGCATCTTTAGAATTTATAGTTTTTATAATCTACAAAACGAGTATTTTATCTGCTTTTCAAGTCAAAAATGAAGTTTGAAATAGAAAAATTTTCAATTCTGAATGGATTCTCCTCTGTAAACAGCTGGTAGCAGATACCTGCAGTCTGGGGGGAAGTTCCCACTGCTGTGTCCTGTCTCTCCTGAGGTTGTGGCCATGGCATGACAGAGGGTGTTCTGGCCTCTCACTCCATGATCCAGGCTCATGGGGACGCCTCTGAGCACTCACAAGATGTTGCACCCAGTCCTGCGCCGCCTCATGGGCAGAGAAGGGCCTCAAGGCTGGGCTATTTGAGCTCTGGAGCTGGTGTCTGCGTGTTGGACACTGTCCAGATTCCAGCCCTCAGGCACCTTCCTCCAGAGGGACAAGTGCCCTTTTTGAGTTGACTGTCTTAATTGGTGTTGTGCTATAGCCCATTCAGTGAAAATTAGTATAATGAGCATGCCGGGGGCAATTTCATTAGTTCTTTACATTTGTGTGGACAGGACTGCAGCTCCTCCTCCTCCAGGATCCATCATCCTCCACAGACTGGCCACAGGGGACCTGCGTGTGGAGCACATGATGAGCCAACTCCAACGGGCGCTGGAAAGTCACTGTCAGCCACTGTGTGCCCTCCGTGGGGAGACCTGGGAGATGGGCGTGAGGAGGATGGAGAAATGTGGAGGCAGGAGGGGGAGGGAGAGGAGGAAAACCAAGAAATATGTGAATTTGCTCACGTTACTAATTTTTTTTATTTAAATGCCATTTTATTCTCAGCACCTATAAATGTGATACAACCCAAATCCTTGTATTTAAGTAAATCTTGTGTTTCTCTTACAATTCGGGGGAGTCCCGAGGGGCGGCTGTCTTAGGCTTGTCCACTCCCTGGTCTGTGTCTTGGGCTCTGAGACAGCAGTGGGGGGACCCTCTCCCAGGGGTGTCCCCCGCATGCTCACACCCACTGGGACGGGGTGCACGGACAAGGGGCTATTTGGGAGGGAGACGGGGCAGTCCTGGGCCACATGCCCCGTCCTGCCCTGGGCCCGGTGTCTGCCAGGCCCAACCTACGGCTGCTTCAGCAGGATGGACCCCGCCACAGGGGGTGCTGAGCTGGACACCCCGGGATGGGCGGGGAGGGAGATGCAGCCCGGAGTGTGCTGTGCTCAGAGGAGCCGCTCCAGGCCCCGCTGCCGCCGGCTCCTGACCCCCAAATTCTCCAAGCCCGTCGAGGACCCGCCCGCCCTGGGGCCGCTGGAGACACCCGGTTCCAGACACGAGGCCACACTCTGTCCTGTGTGCCCGGCAGGGTCAGCCTGGCCCGTCCACAGGCAGCTCGGGCTTCGGCGCCCGCCCCGGCCCCGTGTCCACCCGCCGTGCAGGCGCCGGCGTCTCGCCTGATGGAGCCCAGAAGCGGGTGCTGCCCCGGGCGCGCGGGCAGCTCCGGCCAGTGGTCGTGGTCACCCCTGGTCACCGCACGGCCGGGCGCCCGGGTCAGGGGCGCTCGCGTGAGGTCCCTCCTGGCCCAGGGCGGCATCCGAGCCGGAGTGTCCCCCGCTCCGGGGTCCGGACAGCGCCCCACTCTGAGGCGCTGGCCGGGCCTCGGGCCGCCTCGGCCAGCGGGGACGAGGACAGGACAGAGCCCGCGCCTGGACGGGCATCGGCTTCTCCGTCTGCCCCTGTGGCAGCCACTGTGCTTCTTCCCCTCAGCCTCCGCGTCCCAGTCCAGGACGCTGGCGCGCGGTCCCCCCTCTCCTCAGAGCCCACCCTGCTCTCCTTGCGGGCCCTGGTTCCAGCCTCAGGCCGCCGCCCCGCCCCCTCCCGGGCTCCTCCCCTCAGCCGCCGGGGGCTACCCCGCCCCCAACCCCATCGGACCACGTTGCAAACCTGCGTCTGATTGGGCCGGGCCCGTCTGCCCCGGCGCCTGATTGGTCCACGCCCCGCCCCGGAGATGCGGTTCTCCATAAAAGGGCCCTGAGGCACCAGGGCTCAAGCTGCTGGCAGGGGTGCCCAGGAGAGGCCGTGCCCCCCTTCCACGCGGGCAGCTCCAGGAGAGTTTTTCAGGGGTGCCTTATGCCCCCTGACGTTCCAGGCCCAGCCAGCCTGACCCGCCTGCGCCCGGGCCCAGTGCAGAGCTTGGACCTGCCTCAGCCTGTTCCACTGCCCAGAGACCCCAGCCCTGCCCCGCTCTGCTCGGGGGAGTGTCCACAGCCCTGCCCTCCTCTCCTTGGCGGAGTGTCCAGGGATCCGCCTGTCCCCTCTGTCCCCCTCAGACTCATGCACGTCTGTGCAGGGAGGAGGCTGCTCTGAGTCCAAGCCGCATGGTCTGTGCGTGTGGCTGTCCCTGCCGGTCCCAGGGCCCCGGGTCCCCTGGGTGCGGGCTTGTTCCTCCCCCCAGGCCCGTGCATGTGTGGGGACGTCTGGACACGGGGCAGCCCTGCCCACACTCCTCCTCCCCAAGCTCATCCTCTCCCGCCACTGTGGGGTGATGCAGGGGCAGGCCCTGGGGAGGGCAGGATTTTTAAGGAGAATGTGGGATAAAACTTGTGGATATACATTATTTTGAACAATTGAAAATAGTTTAATAAAAATAATACAATCAATGAAGACACAAAGTGGTCTACATGTAAAAATCTTTTCAAAGATTTAAATAAATATTAATTATAGTAAGATATATTTTGACATATGATTCTGTTATAAAACTGTTCCATCTGTATTTTACAATGTCGCTAACAATCTCTGAGTGATGGAGTTTGGGAGAAATCCCAAATTCCTGTCCCTGAATAGTCACACGTCCCTGCCAGCCTCATGTTAGTGCCAAAGCCATGCAACTATCAACAATGTTGCTTCAAATATTTTTGAATTTCTACTTGACACATGTGTCATAAATTTTGGGACAAAAAGCCATAACGCTCTGAATTTTAACAATAAGTATTTTAACTTTCATCATATATCTTTTTATCATTATTCCATTAGTTGTGAATTTATTTAATACTTAACATACGCTCACTGTGCTGAAAGCTAAAATCTGTTATTAAGCAATATTGTTATCGGCCACAATTCCAAACATTCTCTATGATAAATGTATTAAAAGTTACAACCTTTGGAGAGATTAATGAAAAAGTTAATTTCTCTCTTTGAAACTTATCCCATAAAAATATTGTGGTGTGAAATTGAACTATTTGGGAAACTTGAGAATGTGTAGTTCTTTTCTGAATGAATATTTTCACTATGATGCTTTCTGAGATGTGAAATGAAGCTTGAAATCTGAAATCTTTCAATCTGAATGGATTCTTCCTGAAAATTGTCTAAGAACAGAACACCTGCAGTCTTTTGGGAAAGTTCTGACTGCCGTGTCGAGTCTCTCTCCTGAGGTTGTCCCCTTGGCGGGACAGAGGGCGTCCCAGCCTCTCACTCCATGGTTGGGGCTCGTGGGGAGCCTCTGAGCACTCACAGGATGTCCCACCTGTCCTGCGCCACCTCATGGACAGAGCTGGGCCTCTGGACTGGGCTATTTGAGCTCTGGAGCTGGTGTCCATGTGTTGGACACTGTCCAGATTCCAGCCTTCAGGGACCTTCCTCCAGAGGAACAAGTGCATTTTGTTGTTGTTGTTGATGGTCTCAATTGACTTCATCCAGAAGCACATTCAGTGATAATTAGTGCACTGAGTGTGCCGGAGGCAGTTCTATTAGTTTTGACCCCTGTGAGGACTAGACTCTGGTTCCTCCTACTCAGGTTCCATCAGCCTCCACTGATTGAGGGGGACCTGGGTGCTCGTCCCATCATTAAAGCCAGTGGTGGTTCTGCATGGTTGGTGGCAACCAGCTCAGGTATCATTGGGGCCATGACCTGGGATGACCCACCCTCCAGACTCAAGGGGACAGAGATTTGACATCAGCTTGTGGCATGTGGTCACTGATGAAAGGCCCTTGTTCAGCCCAGGGGACCACATGTCCACTGGATGTCTTCCCCCAGCACCCCACCTGGAGGTAAGGCCTGGCTCTCCCCGCCTGATCTGGGAGGCTCCTTCTTGCAGCAAGACGGGGCTCTGTATGCACCGTTGGGCCAGAGACCCTCGGGGTGCGTGACAAAACTTTGCCCCTGTTCAGTGGAGGTTACAACTCGGGCACACGGCCAGGAGACAGCTCCAGGCTGTTGTCTGTTTAGGGGTTCAGGGAGTAGGTTGTGAGGTGCATCGGGGAGGAACATCTGGCACACTGCCCCCACGTATCATGGGGTAACCTGTGTTGTCACTAAAAATTTTATGTTCATAACTTGAGAGAAAGTATAGGTAGTCCTTCCTGCTAATCTTAGGTGAGAAAAGCTTCTTAGCACCAGGAGCACATTCCTCACATTTAAGTCTCTCCGGACACACACTCGGACCTTGTGGACCCTGGTGTCCAGCAAACGCTGAGGGAAGGGGACATGTGGAAAGTGTGGGCTGAGTGTGAGGAGCTGAAGCATTGTCATCAGCAGCTCTCAGAGGTCCCAGGAAGCATCAGGACAGAGTCTGGCCAGCTTATTAGACATTAAAACTGAATAATGACACGATCACGCCCTGGACTCTGCTGGCCCCGCAGGATGAGCCCATCCCTGGACAGGAACAAACACATCTGTGCCAGGGGTGGAGGGTGGTCAGGATGTGCCAGTGAAGCTTAGAACAGGGTCTGGAGCCTGAATCCACCTGCCCGCGACTCTGCAGGCACCAGCACGTCCTCCTTAGAGACTGTCCATGTAGGCCTTGGCCCATGTCTCGACTGGGGTGCTGCTCCCTGTTGTGGTGAGGACACATGTGTGTTGAGGGGCACTTACCCTTGTCAGGAGTGTGGGGTGCACGTGGCTTCTCCCTGTGCAGGGCCTGTGCTCACAGCCGTTTCTGAGGCCCAGCTGCTCTCTAGTGTGTGTGGGGGGCTACTTGTCCTGTGTGCTCTTGTTACCTTGGCCTTGGCTTTGTGTCCTTGAAAACACGCCATGGTGGGTGTCCATTAGGGCATCACCCCATGTGTTCTTTTTGCTGTTTTATGGTTTTGGGTCCTACCACAATTTGAGCCACACAATATTGTTCAACAGCACTGATGATAAGAGAACACAAATTAAACTGTAATGACTTGCCCATCACCCTTGTGAGCAGGGACCAATCAAGAGAATGGACACAACAGGAAGTGAGGGAGGAAGAGAAAGGGCCTCTCACCTCTGCCTGAAAATGGCTTGGAGGTGTCTTCAGACAATAACAACAGGACAACCATAGGATGGAGCAAATCTTGTCCGGGTATTTGTCCCAGATGCACAGACTCTACAGTGCAGACCACACACACCTGTGTTCACAGCAGCACTGTCAACCGTTCATGGCCACGCCCCCAACCCAAGTGCCTTGGACAGAGGCGACAATAGAGAGTGTAAGGTCTACACTCAGTGGAATACCGCACAGCTATTAAAAGACAAAATCATGTATTGGGGACCACAAGGATGGACCTTGTGGTGATAGCAATGGTCTCATGCATCTGGGGAGAGAAAATACAGAAATCCTTTATTACCAAATCCAGTGAAAGCGAATGTTGGACTAGCGAAAAACTGTGCTATTACCACAGGGAACAAGGGGTGGGGGCATGACTTGGAAGTAGATGATGTAATAACAGGGCTGTTGTGTGGAGTGTGGGGAACACTGTGCATACAGAATGGGAAACTAACCCCCAAATGAAAGCAACCAAAACCTGTGAATAAAGCTTTTCTTTGATGGTGGCAAGTTACACATTAGCATGTTAAGTCACTGATGTTATGTCACTCATCAAATCCCCGTCTCAAAATACAAAAGTTTTATCCAAGTGAATAATTGAAAATATTTTTAAAAGATGTAAGAGAGAGTGAAATACGTATCAAAAGGGGATAGATCTTTGGTCAATTACATTCATTGACATGAATGCTCGTTTGAGTGAGTTTGCAGTGTGTTTTATTCTGATATCTGAATGGACTCGGTCTGTGGTTAACATGCATTTTTTAAAAGAAAGAGTTTCTGGACTGAGTATGTTACAGCCCCTCAGGAGAGTCTGGAGACACAGTGATCTGCTCCAGAGAGAACACTTGAGGGAAGAACATCACACCCAGTTCATGTCTGAGTATAAGGAAAACAGTAATGAGAAGCTGGGTATTTAGGGTACAAATATTGTAGAAGAATAAAAATTTAAAATAGTGTCATGCTGACTTTTACATCCTGTTCTTTACATAGTATAATAAATAACTAGTTCCAGAGTAGAAGAAAAGGGAAATAAATGATATCTACCAGAGAGTCAACAAGAAGTCCTGGTGTAAGACTCAAAATACAAATTTGAAAACTAAGGGAACCCAAAAACAAATACATTAAAATATGTGTATAACAAGATGCATCTTAAAAGTAAATATGTAGTTCCTTAATAAATATCATATACTTTTTACTTTTATTCTAGTACTTAAAACAGTGTAGTCCTGTAACAATCAAATCAGACATTATAGAAATCAATATGCACATCACTAATGGAGTTCAGCGTGGACACCGACTCCCCAAGGATGCTTCCATCCTTCCATCCTGACATCTTCAGCAGATTCAAGTGTAGTTTCTCTTTGCCTTTTGAACAAAAACATGAATGTCTCTATAGGAAGACAATGCATTATAATAGTGAGGGTGGGGGACCCCATTCTACTGTCTCCCCTCCCCTCCACAAGGACAGGGCCCTCAGTGGCGACATACATAGGCTGTGGGAACTGAGTGCCCAGGACAGGGGGCCTGGGATAGTGTGCTCTTGAGGATAGACCCCTTTACCACTGCTCCCTTTCACATAAATGGTGGTGATGTGTGAGTTCTAGATCATTCTTTCTAAGCCACATATATTGTTTTCAACCATGAGTGGGAATTTACTTTATGAACATCACGAAGTTGGAGGTTTGGCAAATGAGAGCAGTGTTTAGGAAACTAAAGCTTATGGAAGAATATGAGAATATAAATTTCTGGAAAAGGAAAATCCTAATGCAAGAAATCTGTACTTTATAAGTAATGACATATGGAGTCAGAGGAGAAAAACTAATCATGGGTTATGATTATAGATTGTGATATCTCACATCTTGGAGTATTGGCCCATCATCAGTCTCCCCACAGCTGACTTCATCGCTTGCTTCCTCAGACTGTAGATGATGGGATTAAAGGTGGGGGGCACCACCGTGTAGAACATAGAAATGACCAGGTCAGACATGGACGGGGTACCTGAGGTCGGCTTCAGATAAGCAAAGAATCCAGCGGAGAGAAACAGGACCACAACCAGCAGGTGGGGAAGGCAGGTGGAGTAATCTTTGGCCTTCCCTTCTGTGGATGGTATCTTCCTGACAACAGAGAAGATGTGGACATAGCAAATGGCAATGAAAGTCAAACAACCCACATCCAATGTCACACATGAGAATGGGGACAATTTTGCTCATTAGATTTTCTGAGCAGGAAATAGTCAATAATGGGGGGATGTCATAGAAGAAATGGTGGACCACGTTGGACCCACAGAAGGACAAGGAGAAGGTTCCAGCTGTGTGCATCACATCATAGAGACCCCCACCCAGCCAGGACACAGCTTTCAGCTGCACACACCTGTCCCTGCTCATGATGATGCCATAGTGCAGGGGTGGAAGATGGCAGCATAGAGGTCAAGGCTCATCACTGTGAGCAGGGTCATCTCTGTAACTGCTGACATAACCATCATGAAGACCTGGACAACACAGCCAGGGAAGGAGATGGAGCTTCTGTGCCTCAGAGAGTTGGCAATGGGCTTTTGGACCATGGCTGAGATGAGGCAGAGGTCCAAGAAGGACAGACTCCTCAGGAAGAAGTACATGGGGGTGTGGAGGTGCTGGTCCAGGGTGGTGATGAGGACGATGAGCCCATTCCCCAGCAGGGCGCACAGGTAGAACAGGGAGAAGAGCAGCAGGTGCAAGAAGCCCATGGTCCCCTGGGTGGGGAACCCCAGGAGAACGAATTCTGTCATGTCCGTATGATTCGTCACCATTAGAGACATCATCTGTATAAATATATCAGGCAGAATAAAACATGAGTGAAGCATTCCAGTCTGAGTGTAGATGACACCTACAAGGACAGTCACAGGTGTGCCCCATTGGTCACTCTCAGGGTGTTGAGTGGAGGAGCACCATTTCTCTCCCTCTCTGTTGAGCCTTTTGCATTCAGCTCCAAAATGCAATTCATCACACAGGATCTGGGATCGGGAAGGAGGAACATTTCAGCTGATTGTAGGATTATGCTCTGGTTGATATCATAGCCAGGCTGACTACCCCTCCCCACTGCCCTATTTCCGTTGGCCCAGCCCCTGCCCAGGCCCCAGGGTCTCTGCCCAGCACACCTCCCAGAGGTTGTCCAGGGCACAGCCCCAGAGGACACATGGCCATGCCTAGCCCCTCCCCACCCTGGAGAACCTGTTCCTGCTCCTCCAGCAAAGCCCTGCCTGGGAAGGCCCCACAGTGATGTGCAGGGAGATGGGGTATGCGGGTCCCTGTTCTCCTGCTCCCCAGGAATCGACACTGTCCTGGAACTGAATGATCTGGGCTCCGCATCCCTATGCAGCGTGTCCTGACGCCTCCTCTGTCAGATTACTGCCCCTGTGGCCTCACTGCTGCCTCCTGGTGCGTGCCCTCATCTCCTCATCTCCCTGCCCTTGACTCCCCTTGTCTGAGGACCCAGAGACCATGTTTCCCACAGAGTCTCCTCCTGGGTCACACCCACACCTCCCTCCTGCAGGATGGGCTTGTCCACCCCGGGTCCCTCCCGGCCCCTCTGTCCCCCTCAGACTCATGCACATCTGTGCAAGGAGGAGGCCACTCCAGCACCGAGCGGGATGGTCTGTGTTTGTGTCTGTCCCTGCTGGTCCCAGGGCCCCGGTTCCCCCGTGTGCAGGTTTGCTCCTCCACCCAGGCCCGTGCGTGAATGGGGACGTCTGGACACGGGGCAGCCCTGCCTGCTCTCCTCCCTCTCCCCAATGTCATCCTCTCCCCCAACTGTGCAGTGACGGAGGGGCAGGCCCTGTGGATGGCAGGAATTTTACAAATATAGGGTAATATATAATTATTGTAAGAGATAAGACTAATATTTCCAGCTATCTTAATGAATACGAGAAATAATAAACTAAAAACATGTAGCCTATGAAAAAACTCAGTGATTTAGAATACACATTTATATTGGCAAAGTTATATTTTACATAGCTCTGTTGTTGTGTGGTGTCAAAATATAAGGAAGGTCAGGGCTGCACTGGGGCGCAGGTGCTTGAGCGCAGTGCGGTGAGGCTGTCTGCAGCCTCTGCAGTGATGGTTGGATGCTGGCCGGACGGTGAGTTCCCTCTCCTACCTCGTCTGCACCTCCCCTCAGCAGTGTATTTTGTTTGCCTGCTGTTCTGTTCCCTACTCTGCCTCTGGTGAATCCTCTCACCCTCACATGTATCTGGCCTGTACCCCAATTCGTATATAAATAAATAAATAAATAGATAGATAGATAAATAAATAAATAAATAAATCTTTGAGAATATATATAAGCAAGGTCAGGTCCATATAGACAGATTTCCACAAGTGTCTATCACTTTAGTGTGAAGGAATTAGGAAGATCAACATAGATCATGAGAAAAAGTCATGAATTTCTGTCTGACTCCCTTATTGTCATAATATTTTAGGCATGTGAATGTTTAGCTTTCCCTTTTTAAACAATTAGCGTTGTTTTAAATTCCCTCTTCAGATTTTCTTCACTGCTCCCTAAATACTTCCATTAAATGTGATTTCATTTGTATTCATATGCTTTCAACTCAGAGTGCTAAATGTTAAAATATTAGTCATGAAAAAATAACTGCCTTATATACCCTACATCAGAATATTGTAAAATAGTAAATGCAGATGCTGAAAGATCATAATCTGTGGAACACCTTAAAATAAAATTATATTTTCTCTCTTAGAAACTTATCCCAGAACAACATGGCCTTCTGAAATTGAACTATATCCACTTCTATAATTTATTAGTTTTCATTTATAAGATGAGTATTTTAACTACTGTTCTTCTGAAGTGCAAAATGTATTTTGAAATGATACTGCGTTGTAAACAATGTTACCTCAAAAAAGGAAAAAAAGCCACCATTAGAAACAAACAGTAACAAATATTTCATGTTGAAATGCCAACACTTTCATGTATGGGTTGAATAAAATGTCAGTTAATTAAAAATTAAAAAAAAAAACTTACTTATATAAAAACTTTTATATAAATTATTTGAATGACACATCCAGTCTGGTGTGATCGCTCGCGGGTCCAGAAGTTGCTTCCCACAAAACTCTCCCTCACAGAGATAGGAAAAGCAAACCTCCCTTGATGGCCCAGTCACCCACTGCCCTCTGCTGTGCTGGCCTCTGACGTCTGGGGTCCAGGCTTCCGTCTCACTGACTCCACAGATCGGCCTCAGGGCTCATTCTCTGTCTCCCGCAGCCCCCAGGCCCTAACATGTCCACGCTTCCCTTCCTAGGGACCTTGCCCGGGGCCCAGGGTGTCCCTTGTCGCTGAGGACTTCTCAACGGCGTCCACGATAATGAGCCTCCCGAGTCATTGGCACAGTCAGGGAGTCCCAAGAGACTCCATGAGCAGGACCATGTTTCCTCCTCCTCAAACTCCATCATCCTCCACTGATTGGTATTGGGGGAGGGGTCCCGGGTGTGGCCTCGTCCTCAGAGCCACGGATGAGCCATGTCCAGGGAGCTAGAAAGTCACCACCACCCACCGTGCGCCCTTCATGAGGACCTGACAGGTGGTGTGAAGAGGTTGAGGCAGGAGAAATGGAAAGAATAAAGTAGGAAGGAAAGAGGGAATGAAGACAAAGAGAAGCTCAACAGAATTGAATGACAGAGGGAAGAAACCTGGATCCTCTGAAGTGGGCATGGTTCATGTCATCACGGGTTTACTCTGTGTGTGCATTTGTTTGTTGTTTTTTTTTTTGGGGGGGCATTCTCAGTGCCTACAAGTATTGTTTGAATCTGAATCGCTGCTGCCAGTGAGTGTGTTTCTCCTTTGTCGTCACAAGGCGAGGGGCCATTGCAGTTGGATTGGTCTGTTGGGTGGTGCATGGTGTGAAGTTCCTGGGGTTGACGTCATGCATTCTGTGTCTTCAAACACCTGGTAAGAGGCCTTTTGTGTGTTGTGGTCTTGGGTGTGTTAAATGCTTTGGGAAATGAATAATTTGTCAAGTAGATTATGACACAGTATTGACTAGATTGGGGTTGGTGAGTCCAGGTTATAGTCTCTGCATCCTGCCCACACTTAGAGGGGAACAACCATCACCCCCTCCATGTGATGGACCCCAGACAGTACATTTGGCTGAGAGTGAGTGGCTTGGCTGAGATTCTTCCTACACAACATCCTCGACCATTCCCAGGTCATTTAAATAAATATCTCAATATTTTGCAGTCACCAGAAGAGTTACTGATTCTATTTTCTGCAGTTGTGCACAAATATTAAAATGGCTTCTCCAATAAAGTTAGAATTGACCACATTAACCATCGGTCATTGAAAGGCTAATTTATATTCAAACACAGGCTCTGGCACGTGTTTGACACGTTTAGGGACACGTTTTGCAGCCTTCCCAGGTCGTGCAGGTCATAGTAATTTCTCACATGTGAAAAGATAATTTTGTGTCCTTGGTAGATTTTTCAGGTCTTTAACACTGACTCAGGAAACAGATCAGTTCTCTCCCTCAGCATTTCTCTGGACATCTCCCTGCCATCTGGACCTCAGAGTGACGCTGCCCTTATACCTCTTCATCCTTTGGTTTACATATGCACATGCCCCATATTCTCTGGGCCCAGTTGCCACACTCACATGCACATGTACAAGACTTTGGGTGCAAGCCACAGAGGCTAATGACAGGAGGGGGCAAAAAGCCTGACTTTTACCTCATATACCCTACAATCCACCCTTTCAGAATGTTTCATTGTTCCCTAGTGCCTGGCACAGCCACCCTGTGGCCGTGGGGGTGCCGGGCAGCAGATAAAATTGCTTTAAGCCACCAAGGCTGACAGGCCCATCCTTTGATCTTCATCTCCTGTGGTGGGCAAATTATTCTGTCCACCCTTAGGTCCCAAAGTTCTCCACCTTCTGGCAGGATTGTTTGTGCAAGTTAGTCAGTGTCATCTTTGTCACTGGGCAAGCTCCGAATGATGGATGGGGGTCCTACTTTTTTCCTGACGAGTCTGCTGCCTCAGGGGTATAGTGGGCTGGTCTTTGCAGGGTTGTCTTCTCTTCCCCATGAGGTCCAAGGTGTTCCCAGTGCTTGTCCTCCATCTCCCAGATCTTGTTCACCTTCTGTGCCCCTGCAGCGTCTTCAGCTCTTCTTGGACTTTGGCCACCATCAGTGGTTCCCAGCAAAACATGTTGTCTTTGACTCCATTTGTAGATGCCACGTGATATGTCTGCTCTCAGAGTGATATCTTGCTGACTACGCCAATTGTTTTTCAACCATTCAAAGCCAGGTAGGTCATTGTCATCTCTCACAGATGCAAAGATAATTTTGGAGCATTCAGTATATATATGCATGTAGATATTTAGAGCTTTCATGTTGTATCAGGGAACAGACCAGCTTTCTCCCTGAGCTTTCTGGGACTGTCCCCCCTCCCTCTGGATGTCAGTTGACTCAACCCTTATATACCTTGGCACAGGGGTCCCAATTTACATATGTGCATGTTCTATGCTCTGTGGGCCTAAGTGTCCGCAATCATAGGCACATGTGCAAGACATCAGGTGTTAGCAATAGTGGGTTAATGTCAGTTCTGAAGATACTGAAATAACCAACATAAAGACCTAGAGGACACATCCCGGGAAGGAGATGGAGCTGCTGTGCTCAGAGAGTTGGCAATGAACTTGGGGACCATGGCTGAGATGAGGCAGAGGTCCGTGAAGGACAGACTCCTCAGGAACAAGTACATGGGAGTGTGGAGGTGCTGGTCCAGGGTCGTGATGATGATGATTAGACCGTTCCCCAGCAGGGCGCACAGGTAGACCAGGGAGAAGAGCAGCAGGTGCAAGAATCCCATGGTCCCCAGGGTGGAGAAGCCCAGGAGAATTAATTATGTCACGGCCATGAGATTGGTCACCCCTGGAGCCGTAATCTGTGTAATAAATGTGGAGAGGGAGAAATCACCACTGCCCCTTCTCCTCAGAATGAATATAACTGGGCTTCTCATATGACAATCACAGTAGCTACTCACCACCTACACCCCTGCTGCTCCATTGTCTCCATCTCTAGTCATTCTCTAAGTACTGTGTCCTGACAAACTACTATATTTCCAGTTCTTATGAAAGAGATTTGCGATGTTGTCTGAACAGCTCATGTTAGAAACACTTAGATTGGACACTTCCCCTTCCCCTCAGAAACCACCAGACTGTTTCCCCACATCTCTCCATAACCTGCCCAGCATCGCTGTTATTCCTGTTGCTCCCACACCCTCAACCCCTCAGGATCCCGGTTCAGGCCTGTCCAGAGCTGAAGCCACATCTGAGGAGGAAACTCACTGAAACTCCCCCCTCCCCCTAGAAACCTTCAATCCATGTCCTGCCCTCGAGACACTCACTATAGAAACCTCCAACATCTGCACTCGTATTGAGGACTCAGTAGATACTTGGCAGCCATGTGGGTCTGCTAGACTTAAAGGGCCTGATGGGTCGCCATCTGTGGTGCATGGAGCTCTGTCCTCCAATACGAGGACAGAACAGCATGGTCAGTTATGTGACCTAAAAGAGTGGAGGACACAAGACCCCGCAGACTCCTTTGAAATTAAGCAAGAACAGGAGATGATGACCCGGAGAAAGGACTACTTTGGGAGGTATGACGGGGAGACTGGGCCCCAGAGACTCGCAATGGGACACCTTGTCAATAAGACTGGAAACATGGCGGACCTGGGGTCTGGTTTCCATTACACCAGTTTGTGGAGTCGAAAAAATATCTGGTCACAGACTCATGTTCCCCTGAAGCCCTCGGTGAGTAAACACATTTTCAGTGTCACCCCCTGTGTCTCCAATGGGTGCTGTGGGATGATACTACTACAACGCAGGCGGGGTCTGCTCTTTCCCCAGCATCCTGCTCTTAAGGGTGGCTGCACGACCCCCGCTGGTCATTGCAGTGTTGTCAACCCAAAGGCCGCGCAGTCCCCTGCACATACACAGACGCTCATGAAAGGAGTTGTCTTAACATCCACATCCTGCAATGATGCTTCTCTGGTCACTGGTCAGCACAATCCTCCTCTGTGGTCACGGAGACACCAGCTTGCCCTCTGTGATTTCCCATTAAAGGACCTTCCTCCATTTCTAGTGTCTCCTGCAGAGTCTGCTCCTGGGTCACACCCACACATCACTCCTGCAGTATAGGCTTGTCCACCCCGGGTCCCTCCCGGCCCCTCTGTCCCCCTCAGACTCATGCACGTCTGTGCAGGGAGGAGGCCGCTCCGGAGCTGAGCCGGATGGTCTGTGCGTGTGGCTGTCCCTGCCGGTCCCAGGGCCCTGGGTCCCCCAGGTACAGGTTTGTTCCTCCCTCAAGGCCGGTGCATGAGTGGGGACGCCTGGACACAGGACAGCCCTGCCCTCTCTCCTCCCCCTCCCCATATCATCCTCTCCCCCCTCTTTAGGGTGAAGGAGGGGCAGGCCCTGGGGAGGCAGGACTTTTAGGAGAATGTGCTGATATGAAATAACTGTGATAGGTTCATGGAAATGACCGAAAACTTTGAAGAATAAAAGGGATCAGTTTAGGACATGCTGTCATCAGGGGCCTGGGATTTTTCTGAGTGATGTAAAACACAAGCGTCTCATGACAAATTTAGCCATGACACAACTCTGTCCCTTGCCCTGATCAGATACTGGGACTCCTGCACGCCACAGTGTCAGGTAGTGATGAGGTCAAATCCCCCTGAAGCGCGTGTCCATTAACGGACACAGTCGCGGCCGTCCCACGTGTTGAGAGAAAGATCTGTCTCCCCAGACACTGCCTCGAACCCCTTGACTGTCACTCCCCTGACGCCGCAGCCTGCTGGCCAAGGACAGGCCTGGCACCCCTGTCCTCAGTGCAGCCCTGCCCCAGCGTGGGGGTGGCTCCCCGTGAGAGGGATCCCGTGTCTGCTCCAGATCTCCACTCCCTGTCCATTATATCCCCCAGCCCTCCCATCCCCCTGGGCAGGAGAGGACATTTGCGTCTGGAGGGAACCGGCTCCTCTGAGCTTGGGACCCACTGCAGCCTGGAGCCAGCCAGGCTCTTCGCCGCCCCACCCCTGCCAGCAAAGTCCCTTGGCTCTCCCGTGAGTACCCCAGTGACAGCAGGTCCCTGACTGTCGTGGCTCTTTCACTTTCTAGACACACTCACTGTGCTCCATGCTCACATCACAGTTCCAAAGCAATAACCATCCTATGCCATGTGATGCACCATAAGTGAAAATCCTCTCATATGAAAAATGTACTAAAAAGTCAGTATCGTTTGAGCTCCTTAAATTAGGAATAAATTATTTTCTATCATTGAGACTCACCCCAGGATAAAGTGTTCTGGGACACTGAGCAACTTGTGTTCATTTAGAAATTCATTAGTTTTCATTATTTGCAAAATTAATATTTATCTGCTATGCTTTCTCAAGTCTAAAATGAAGCTTGAAGTTTTTAAACTTTCAAGTCTGAAAAGATTTCCTGTAAACGGCCGCTCGCAGTTACCTGCATTCTGGGGGGGAAGTTCCCACTGTCGTGGCCTGTCTCTCCTGAGGTTGTCCCCATGGTGTGGACAGAGAGTGTCCCAGCCTCTCACTCCATTGTCACGGCTCGTGGGGAGCCTCTGAGCACTCACAGGAGGTTCCACCCCGTCTGTGCCGCCTCATGGACAGAGCAGGGCCTCAGGGCTGGGCTATTTGAGCTCTGGAGCTGGTGTCCACATGTTGGACACTGTCCAAGATCCTTCTGTAAAGTGACTTTATTCCAGAGGGACAAGTGCCCTTTGTGAGTTGACTGTCTTAATTGGCGTCATCTTGTGGCAGAATCAGCGGATAATTGGAGCACTGAGTGTGTCAGAGGTAGTTTGTTGGTGGTTTACACCTGTGTGGGGAGGAATGTAATTCATCCCCTTTCAAGGTTGCATCAGACTCCACTGACCCAGGTGCCGGCCCCATCTTAAGAGCACGTGTTGAGGAGGGAGCTGGAAAGTCACTTTCCCCACTGTGTGCCACTCATGGGGAGACCTGGGCAGCTTGGTGTGAGGCAAAGTGAGGAAACTGTGGAGACAGCAAGGAAGGGAAGACATGAGGAAGGGGCAAGGGAGGAAGAGTGAGAGAGAGGCGGGAGGACAAGAAGAGACTCAGTAGAAGGGATTGGCCAGGAGATGAATACACAATCATCTGAGAAAGTGATTTATTCTTGTTACTTAAAACTTGTTTATTCATGTAATTCTGTTCTGTTTTCTGCACTTGCAACTCTGCATTTAAATTATAATAATTATTATATGTTTTAATAATTATTCATTTTTCCTTAACATATAGGAGTGATTATTGAGGCTTCTCTACATGTGGTCATGTTAGTTGAGTTGCACTGTCACGATTATGGTGACTTCACATATTTGGAGAAAGTCATTTAATCCATTTTGAGGATTTTTTTGGAGTGTCTGTTGGGAGATAGTGATGTAGTTTCATTCTTTTGCGTGTGGCTGCCCAGTTTTTCCAACCCCATTTCCACACTCTCCTTGTTGCAGTCATACTCTTGGATCCTCTGTCGTACAGTAACTGTCCACTTGATGTGGGCATATTCCTGGAATATCATTATATTCCAGAGCTCTGTGTTTCTGGTTTTGTCCCAATACCATGCTGTTTTAACTATTATAGCTTTATTGTATAGATAGATGTCTGGTGGTGTGATTCCTCCGTTTTCCTCATTTTTGTCAGGATTGTTCTGTTTGGGGTCTTTTGTGGTCCCATCTGCATTTCAGTAATTTTGTTCCATATCTTTGAAGATGCTATGGAAGTTCTCACTGGGGTTACCTTGACTCTGCACAGTGCTTTGGGTGGGATAGCCTTTTGACAATTCCAATTCTTGTAATCATTGAAAAGGGAATATATTTCCATTTATTTGCATTTTCCAGATCTTTAACTATATCTTACAATTTTCTCTGTGTAGGGCCTTCACCTCTTTTGCTAGGTTTGCTCCTAGGTTCTTTTATTTATTTATGTATTTATGTATACAAGAACAGGAGTATGTGCCAAATGTGTGGGACGGTGAGAGGAGTCACCAGAGACAGAGCGGGGAACAGAACAGGCAGACTGACTGAAGTACACTGCTGAGGGGAGCAGCGGGGAGACAGAAGAGGTCTGCATGGCGCTCAACTGCCTGCCCCACCAGGGGAGGCCCTGCTCCTAGGTTCTTAATTTTGTGACTGCAATAGGATAGTTTTCTTAATTCTTTCCTCTTCTGCCTCATTTTTTTTTTTTTGCATATAGGAAGGTAAATGATTTTCATGTGTTGATTTTGTAACCTTCCCACTTAACTGAAACGGTTTATTGTTTTAATTATTTTTTGCAGGTGAATGTGGTATACTGATCTAGTTTGACACAATTAATCTTGAGAAAGAATCCAGAAATTTACATTGGAGCAAGTGAAGAGCCTTCAATATGTGGGGTTGGGAAAATTGGGTGGTAACATTCAAAAGAATGAAACCAGGTATATTGAGAGATCTTAGAGTATATTACCATGCTATCCACAATAGTTTTAATTGTGAGTAAATAGGTATGAATTTGAATTCATACAACATTGAGACAGTTAATGTTTGATTAATTTAAATATTTTAATTATGTCATACAAACTTGGCAAAAATGTTGGCAATGAATATTCTCAGTATAAGGTTATATTGGTTTAATTCAGTATGCATATTGAATTCTCATTGCATCCCATCACTTTTATTGACCAGTAAACTATAACAGAATCAAGGATTAATATTCACAAAATTATCTATGGGCAAAAAAAATAAAGTTAATAATGCCAGTCATTTACAAGTTGTCAACCCAGAAGTTCAAATATCAAGATTTTGCCATTTGTTCTAACCGTTCCTGGCTGCCTCCAAATTTATATTGTGCCCACCTGGAACTCACCTGGGCCAAAGGCAAGATCAGCCTGACTTGCTTCTCACAGGGTGAATGTCTGAGAATGAATTAAATGTCTGATATCCAATTGGAGATACATTTTATCATGAAATATTTGGTGTGAAATTTTGAAATATTGGACATCGCAGATAGGAAAGATCGATGGAGTCAGCAGAGGGGATCTGTAGCCAGACAGCCAGCAACACACACCGGGCATTTAATCTTCCCAAATTTAAATCTTCTTAATATTCTTTTAAGATTTATTTATTTATTTATTTATACAACAAGCACTGGGTACAGTCAGAAGCGCCAGAGCGTGAGAGAATTCACCAGAGCCAGAGCGGGAGTAGAGTAGGCAGAAGGACCAAAGTACACTGCTGAGGGGAGAAGCGGGCGTGACAGGAGAGGTCTGCAAGCCACTTGGGACCCTCGCCCGACCACCGGGGATCGAGCAGGTGCTGCAGAGGCTGCAGGCAGCTTCATACCAGTGCTCAACCTCTGCGCCACCAGGGAGGCCTTTATTAATATCCTTTGCATGTCTTTATGTCTACACTGAATGATAGTGTTATATTAATGCACGCAAATCCCGTAAATTTTGCCAATTCGACCCGTACTGTGAAACTCCTGCCTCTGGGTGAGAGTCCCACGCGAGGTGTCCTCGGGACACTGTCTGGTCTCCGCAGCACTGAAGGAAATAAGCCGATGTGGACAAACACGCACAGGTGCGGGTTGAGGCTGTGGGGCCATCCTCGGTGATATCTGGAAACACTAGACTACGAGGAGGCTGGTGTTTCTGCTTTTGCTGTTATACTTACAAAATTACATCCTCTTATTTGTTCCCAAAATTCCTCCTAATATGTTTTTGCAATGTTTTCGTCCTCCTGCTGTATGAGCAGTGAACAGCTTTCACAGCCGCTCCTCTTGACTCTTCTGAGCAGAATCAGTTCTTCATTCCCCTCGGATCAGGGGATCGGAAGCACCGCGCCCCGCAGAGCTAGGGAAACTCGGCTACAGCAGCAGCAGCAGCAGCAGCAGCAGCAGGGGGGGTTGGGGGGGCAGCAGCGGCCCTGCGGGAGGGCGGGCAGCCCCAGGGGGCCCTCCAGTCACCCGCGGGCCCATCGGCGCCTCGCAGCACGCTCGGGGCCAGCACACTGACAGCAGCCTGGCCTGGGAGACAGGGCCGGAGCGTGACTTGCCCCACCCGACGTGGGCTCCTGGGTGCGGGATGAGCAGGCGCCCTCTGCGGTCAGGCTCTGCCCATGCTCAGCTTCTGCACTCCCGCCTCGTGACCTGGTTTCACAGCTGCAGACAGTGGGTCCAGGGAGGGGCATCCACGAGCAGAATGCAGAGAGGACAAGTTCCACGACGGCGGCCCCAAACAGCTCCAGGACAGCCTGGAGCCCACTGGAGGGGTGACCCAACAGAACCAGGGGCGGGCACAGTGCAAGGCCTGGCCAGGCCAGGGACGGCCCCCGACGGGCGGGCTGGGCTGCAGAGGCAGCGGGAGAGGCCTGGGCCATGTGTGGTTGGGGTGTCTCTTTCTGTGCTGGGTTTGTAGGTTTTGCGTATTTTGGACACTTGCCCTTGTCAGGCGTGTGATGTGCACAATTATCAACCTGTGCAGGGGCCTACTTTGGGGATGGCTTCTTCTGAGGCACAGAAGCTCTCTAGTGTGTGTGTGTGGGGGGCTTGTTCCTATGTGCTGATGTTCCCTGGTCCTTGGCGTGTGTCCCCAAGCTCATCTGTGGGGTAGGTGTGCAGTGAGTAGTACCCAGGTGTGCTTTCGGGTATCTTAAGGCTTCATCTAATGCAGATTTTTAATCCATTCCAAATTGTTCAACCACACTAATATGGAAAATAGAAATCCAAACTGTAATGAGTTGTCACCTGTGAGAAGGGAAGGAAATAAAGGGCCTCAGACGATGTATTCAGACGATGGAAACAGAGCTCCCACAGGTTGGACCAACCTTTGCAGGGTGTTATTCCAGATGCACAGACCCTACAGTGCAGACCACGTACGCCTGTGTTCACAGTTGCACTGACCACTGCTTCTGGCCATAGCCCCAACCCAAGTGCGGTGCACAGAAGAGTGAACAAACAATTTTGGTCCACACTCAGTGGAATACTGCACAGCTATTAAAAAGATGAGTCCATGCCCTTTTGGGCCAAATGTGGACATTGAGCAGCGTATGCTAGTGAGATATGTCACAAAGTGAAAGACATTGGTGGTCCTACCTATCTGTGGAAGATAATATAAAAATTCAATAACTGAAAAAGTATAGTGTCAAACAGCACACGGAAATGTTGGACTGAGTGCAAAATTTTGCTCATTACCAGAGGGAACCAGGGAGATAGGAGTGTGGACAGAGGGGCTGGGCACTGCAGGGCATTTAGTAGATTCTGAGTGGACACTTGTGCGTGTGGGGAAGTGAAAAGTGACCCACGGTGAAAACAGTACAGAGTGTAAATGTCATCCTTGATAAGAACAAATAACAAATTAATGTGACATTTCGATGAAACACTCATGGTAAGGATCCCTTCTCAACAGACACTGGATTTGTTCAAAGGATAAATAGAAAATACATTAGCAGGAATCTGACCAGGGAATGACGTCATGTCCCAAGGGAAGGCGACTGTGAAATCATACTATCACTGAAATGAATATTGCTTTGAGTGATTTTCTTTTTTTTTCCTCAGATTCCTTTTTTTAAAGATGTATTATTCATACAATAACTGGGGTACAGGCCAGAAGTGTGCAGAGGTGAGAAGATTCACCAGAGACAGAGTGGGGAGCAGAACAAGCAGATATACCAAAATCCACTGCTGAGGGGAGCAGCAGGAGAGCGAGGAGAGATCTGCTGCATCGTGTGGGTAGCTCCCTGGTCTGGGATTGAACTGGTGCTTCAGTGGATGCAGATAGCTTCATAGGTTGCATCTTAACCCTTTGTACCACCAGGGAGGCCCCAAATTTGAGTGATTTTCTAACTCATGTTGAATTCTGAAATTTGATTGGACTAGTCAGGTTTTGTGGTTAACTACACATATTACTATAAGAAATATTTTTGTGGACAAATATGTGATAATCAATCAGGAGAGTTTGGAGACACAGTGACCTGTTCCAGAGAAAGTACTTGAGAGCAAGAACAACAAGCCCAGCTCACATTCTCAAGATTAGGGAAACAATAACACTGAGTGCAGATGTGTAGAATGAGCAAATATTGCCCTGCTTAATTTTGCATGATGTTTTACATAATAAAATATAACATAATTCCCATATAGAAGAAAACTGGGCTTAAATGTAATCTACAAGAAGGTCGAGAAGAAGACCTGGTATAGGATCAAGATACAATCTGGAAAAATAAGGAACCTAAAAGAAAATGCAACAATTAAAATTATAAATTTTTAAGAAGAAATGTAGTTCTTCAAAAATAATTCCAATAACTTTACTTTTGAAAATTCCACATCAAGGGAGTGTTAGTTACATTAGCATCGAAAGAGGGCATCATATAAATTAATGTTCCCATCAATTCCAGGACTCAATCACAGATTCCGACTAACCAAGGAACCTCCACCCTTCCATCTCTGGCAGAGTCAGAGAGAGCAGAAATTGATTTGGAGCAGAAACATGAACTTCTCCTAGAGGAAAATGATCTGTTAGAAATCGTGAGGGGGCCTCCTGTGGTGGTGCAGTGGTTGAGCGCTGGGCCCCTAAGCTACCTGCAGCCTCTGCAGTGCTGGTACGTTCCCCGGCCGCCGGTGAGGGTCCCACATGGCACGCAGACCTCTCCTGCCACCCGCAGCTCCCCTCAGCATTGTACTTCGGTCCTTCTGCCTGCTCTGCTCCCCGCTCTGGCTCTCTCACCCTCCTGCGCTTCTGAATGTACCCAGTGCTTGTATGTATAAACAAACAAACAAACAAATAAATAGGTAAATAAATCTTAAAAAAAAAAAAAAAACTTGAGAGGCCAAGTTCGTAAGCATTTAAAAAAAAAAGAAGTTGTGAAGGATTGGGGCGTCCCACTCTCTGTCTCCCTCCACTCCACGAAGATGGGCCTCTCAGTGGAGACACACATCGGCTGTGGGAACCGAGTGCCCAGGACTGGGACCTCGTGACCATACGCTCTCAAGGATTACCCCCCTTACCACTGCTTCATTTTTTTAAAGTTGGTGATGCCTGAGTTCTAAGAACATTCTTTCTACACCAAATACATGTTTTTAACCGTGAGCTGGTTTCAGTCTATGCATACCATGTAGGGAGGGGTTGGGGAAAGGATTGTAATATATTAGGAAACAGGAGTTTATGGAAGAATATGAGAATATAAATTTCTGGAAAAGGAAAAAAATTCCAATGCAAGAAGCCTATTGTTTATAAATGATGACATGTAAGAGTTAGAGGGGAAAAACTGAATTAATAGGAGATATAATTTTACAATATGAAATCTCACATCTTAGAGTATTTGCCATTTACTAGTCTCCCCACAGCCGTCTTCAAGGCTTGGTTCCTCAGACTGTATATGACGGGATTAAAGGTGGGGGGCACCACCGTGTAGAACATAGAAATGACCAGGTCAGACATGGATGGGGTCCCTGAGGTCAGCTTCAGATAAGCAAAACATCCAGTGGAGAGAAACAGCACCACAACCAGCAGGTGGGGAAGGCAGGTGGAGTAGACTTTGGCCTTCCCTTCTGTGGATGGGATCTTCCTTACAGCAGAGAAGATGTGCACATAGGAAATGACAATGAAAATGAAACAGCAGATACCCCAGACCACACTAATGAGAATGGAGACAAGTTTGTTCATCAAATTTCCTGAGCAGGAAATAGCCAATAACTGGGGGACGTCACAGAAAAACTGGTGGACCACGCTGGACCCACAGTAGGACAAAGAGAAGGTTCCAGCTGTGTGCATCACAGCATCGAGACACCCACACAGCCAGGACACAGCTGTCAGCTGCAGACACCTGTCCCTGCTCATGATGACCTCATAGTGCAGGGGGTGGCAGATGGCAGCATAGTGGTCAAGGTTCATCACCGTGAGGAGGCTCATCTCTGCACCTGCTGACATAACCATCATGAAGACCTGGAGGACACATCCTGGGAAGGAGATGGAGCTGCTGTGCCTCAGAGAGTTGGCAATGGACTTGGGGACCGTGGTTGAGATGAGGCAGAGGTCCATGAAGGACAGACTCCTCAGGAAGAAGTACATGGGGGTTTGGAGGTGCCGGTCCAGGGTGGTGATGAAGATGATGAGCCCGTTCCCCAGCAGGGCACACAGGTAGACCAGGGAGAAGAGCAGTGGGTGCAGGAAACCCATGGTCCCCTGGGTGGGGAACCCCAGGAGGACGAATTCTGTCACGGATGTGAGATTGGTCACCCCTGAAACCATCATCTTCATAAAAAAATAAAGAGGAAGAAAACATTGTCATATCTTCCAATATTGGACAAAAATGGGTTATCAACGTATATAATCACGCAGTTTTTTCGTATTTTATCTCTTGTGAATACACTATTGATGTATTTTCCTAACATATGTCCATAAATTTATGAAGAAATGAAAATTGTAAATGACCATGATAAAACCTGAATATCAGGTCTCTCAGTGAACTGAATTGACAGACCACCAGTGCCCAGTCATTCCCAGGCCCGCTGTTCCCCCTCCTGCCCAGGCCCCAGCGTCTCAGCCCAGCACACCTCCCAGAGTTTGTCCAGGGCACAGCCAATGAGGACATGTGACCATGTACAGCCCCTCCCCACCTTGGAGAGTCTGTCCCTGCTCCTCCAGCAAAGCGTTGGTCTGGGTAGGCCCAACAGGGACGGGTGTGCAGGGAGATGGAGTGTGCGGTCCCTGTTTTCCTGCTCCCCAGGACCCGACACTGTCCTGGAACTGAATGATCTGGGCTCGGCGTCCCCGTGCTGCGTGTCCTTATGTGTCCTCTGTCAGAGTCCTGCCCCTGCAGCCTCACAGCTGCCTCCTGGTCCGTCCCCTCGTATCCTCATCTCCCTGCCCCCGACTCCCCACATCTGAGGACGCAGAGACCACGTTTCCCGCAGAGTCTCCTCCTGGGTCACAAGGACAGGTCCCTCCTGCAGGATGGGCTCGTCCACCAGGGGTCCCTCATGGCCCCTCTGTGCCCCTCAGAATAATGCACGTCTGTGCAGGGAGGAGGCCGCTCCGGGGCTGAGCTGGACGGTCTGTGCGTGTGGCTGTCCCTGCTGGTCCCAGGGCCCCGGGTCACCCTGGTGAGGATTTGTTCCTCACCCTAGGCCCGTGCATGAGCAGAGACGTCTGGACATGGGGCAGCCCTGCCCTCTCTCCTCACCCTACTCAGTGTCACCCTCTCCCCCTCTGTGGGGTGACGGAGGGGCAGGCCCTGGGGAGGCAGAACTTTATTTTTTTCCTTTATTTATTTTTTAATAATAAATTTTATTTTTGTAATCCCCATACAATTGCAACCCCCTCATTTTGACCCCAATCCCTCCCCTCCCACCCTCTACCCCCCACAGAGTGTCTCTGGTTCATAGTTTTTTGTTGATTTTGATTTTCACTTTCTTATAGTTTTTCATTTTCCTGGTCCCTTATTTAAGTTTTCTAGATTCCTGCTATGAGTGAGACCATCCGGTATTTTTATTTTTCTTTCTGGCTTATTTCGCTGACTTTTAAGGAGAATGTGGGAAATAAACTTGTAGGTATACATTAGTTTGAACATTTAAACTTACTTTAATAAAGATAATATTATCAATAAGTGCACAAAGTAGTCTAGATGTCAAATCTTTTAATAGATTTAAATATTTATAATAATAAGATAAATTTTGACATATAATTCTGTTAAAATAATGTCACTTCTTCATTTTACAATATCGCTAACAATCTGTGAGTGACGGAGTTTTGGAAAAATTCCAAGTTCATGTCCATAAATAGACATCCCTGCCAGGCTCACATTAGTGTCAGAGCCATGAAACCATCAACAGTCATTGCTTAAAATGCTTTTGAATTTCTGCTTGACACATATGTGTTGTAAATTTGGGGACAAAAAGTTATAAAGCTCTGAATTTTAACAATAAGTATTTTAAATTTCATCTTATATTTCTATTTTTTATCTTATATTTCTTTATCATTATAATTTCATTAGTTGTGATTTTATTTAATACTTGTTATTCACTCACTGTGCTGAATGCTAAAATCAGTTATTAAACAATATTGTCATCGTCCACAATTCAAAACATTCTCCATGATAAATGTATTAAATGTTGCTGACTTTGGAAGAGTTAATGAAAAAGTTAATTTCTCCCATTGAAACTTATCCCATAAAAAATACTGTGGTGTGAAATGGAACTATTTGGTACCTTGAGAATGTGTAGTTCTTTTCTGAATAAATATTTTAACTATGGTGATTTCTGACATGTGAAATGTAGCTTGAAATCTGAAATCTTTCAATCTGAATGGATTCTCCTTGGAAACTTTTAAGAGCTAAATACCTGCAGTCTGGGAGTAAAGATTCCGCTGTCGTGTCAATTCTCTGTGCTGAGGTTGTCCCCGTGGCATGGACAGAGGGCGTCCCGACCTCTCACTCCATGGCCGGGGCTCCTGGGGCACCTCTGAGCACTCACAGCATGTTCCACCTCATCCTGTGCCACCTCATGGACCGAGCAGGGCCTCAGGTCTGGGATATTTGAGCTCTGGAGCTGGTGTCCGTGTGTTGGACAAGGTCCAGATTCCAGACCTCCGGGACCTTCCTCCACAGGGACAAGTGCATTTTTTATTGTTGTTGACTGTCTTAATTGGCGTCGTCCTGCAGCACATCCCAGTGATAATTAGTGCACTGAGGGTGCCAGAGGCAGTTCTGTTAGTCTTGACTCCTGTGGGGACTGAACTGTGGTTCCTCCTCCTCAGACTCGATCAGCCTCCACTGACCTGCCATGGGGACCAGGTGCTGGTCCCATTATTAAAGACAAGTGGGTCCACGTGGTGGGTGGGCCCAGCTCAGTGTCCATGGGGTCCATGACCCATGATGACCTCCCCAGTCTCGAGGGCACAGAGCTTTGACCTCAGCTTCTGGCATGTTGTTGCTGAGGAGAGGCCCTCCTTCCAGGCCTGCAATTCCCCCCTGTCCACCAGAGGTTGTTCCCCAGCTCGCTACCTGGGGCTGGGTCTGGCTCTCCCAGTTGCCCTGGGAGGCTCCTGCCTGCAGGGAGGGGGTGCCTGCACACTCTGTGGGCGGGTACCCTTCGGGGAGAGGACACCCCCTTTGCTCCTACTCAGTGGAGGATATGACTGCGGGAACAGGGCCAGGAGAAAACGCTGGGCTGGTGTCTGTATAGGGGTTCAGGGAGAAGGTTGTGGGGTACCTGAGGGAGGGTCAACTGGGGCTGCTGCCCCCGGGTATCATGTGGTAATCTGTGTCATCTGAATGTTCTGTTCATGACTTGAGAAAAAGTATAGATAGTCCTGCCTGCTAATCTCGGCTGAGAAAACTTCTCAGCATCTAGGAGCACATTCCCCACATTTAAGTCTCTCGAAAAACAGACCCGGACCACGTGGATTTGGGTGTCCAGCACACTCTGTGAGGGGAAAGAGACATGATGGAAAGTGTGGGCTGAGTGTGAGGAGCTGAAACGTCGTCACTGGCAGCTCTCAGAGGTCCCAGGAAGCAGCAGGACAGCATCCGCCCAGCTTATTAGACATTAACGCTGAATAATGACATGATCATGCCCTGGACTCCGCTGGTCCCGCAGGATGAGCCCATCCTTGGACAGGAACAAACACATCCATTTGGGGTTCAGGACGCACCAGCGAGCTCGGAGCAGGGTCTGGACCAGAATCCACATGGCCGGGATTCTGCAGGCACTGGGCAACCTCCTCAGAGACTGTATGCCTAGGCCTTGGCCCATGTCTCGACTGGGGTGCTGCTCCCTCTTGTGGTGGGGACACACTTGTGTGATAGACACTCGCCCTTGCCAGGATTGTGGGGTGCACATGGCTTCTCCCCACACAGGGCCTGTGCTCACAGCAGTTTCTGAGGCTCAGGAGTGCTCTAGTGTGTGTGGGGGCAATTGTTCCTACATGCTCTTCTTCTTTTCCTTAGACTTGTGTCCCTGTAAACATTATGGGGTCTGTGTCCCCTAGGACATCACCCCATGTTTTCTTTCTGCTATTTTATGGTTTTGGGTGCTATCGTGATTTCAATCCACACAATATTGTTCAACAGCACTAAGTGTAAGAGAACACAAGTTAAAGTGCAGTGACTTGTCACTCTCCCCTACAAGCAGGGACCAGTCAAGAGACTGGACAAAACAGGAGGTGAGGGAGGGAGAGAAAGTGCCTCTCCCCTCTTTTGGGAAAATGGCTTGGAGATTTCTTCAGACAACAAAAACAGAACAACCATAGGATGGAGCAACCTCTGCTAGGTATTTCTCCCAAATGCCCAGACACTACAAGGCTGACCACCTACCCCTGTGTTCACAGGCATGCCATGCACCGTTGCTGTTCATGGCCCCAACCCAAATGCCGTGCACAGAGGAAGGAATAAATAATGTGGGTCCACACTCAATGGACTACTATACAGCTATTAAAAACATGAACTCATGTATATGGGTCAACACGGATGGACCTTGTGGTGATTTTATAAAGTGTAATAACAGACAGCAAGAGACAGATAGTGGACGGTCTCACTCATCTGGGAATAGAAAATCCAGAAATCCTATAGTACAAAATGTAGCAAAAGCATATCTTGGACTAGGGAAAGCATGTAGTTACCAGAGTTAACAGGGGGTAGAGGGTGGGCATGGAAGTGGATGAGGTAGTAATGGGTGTTTTCTGGAGTGCAGGGGCCCTGTGAATACAGAGTGGGAAACTAACCCCCAAATGAAAGCCACCAAAACCTGTGAATAAAGCATTTATTTGATGGTGGCAAGTTATAACTTCACATGACTTCATATTATGTCACTCATGAACTCAAATCCCCATCTCAAAAGACAGAAGTTTTGTCCAAGTGAATAACTGAAAACATTTTAAAGAACAGAGGAGACTGAAATAAGAATCCCAAGGGGATAGATCTTTGCTCAAATACATTCATTGGAATGAAAGCTTATTTGAGTGATTTTCTAGCACATGTTAGTGCTAGAAATCTGAAATCTGAATGGACTTGGTCTGGTGGTTCCCATTCATATTTTTATTTATTTTTTATAGAGGCATGTTTTACTTATTTATTTATTTGTTTGTTTTTTTTTATACATGCACTGGGTACAGTCAGAAGCGCAGGAGGGTGAGAGATTTCACCAGAGCCAGAGCGGGGAGCAGAGCATGCAGAAGGACCGAAGTACATTGCTGAGGGGAGCAGCGGGCGGCAGGAGAGGTCTGCGCGCCATGTGGGACCCTCCTTCTGTGGCCCGGGATCAGCCAGGGATTGAATCGGCGCCTCATAGGCTGCGGGCAGTTTCACAACCCATTGCTCAACCGCTGCGCCACCGGGGAGGCCCTCCCATATATATTTTTAAAATAAATGTTTTCTGGACTGAGTATGTAATGAAAATACTCTTGAGGGAAGAACATCAACCCAGCTCATGGTCTCAGTAGAAGGAAGACAATAATGAGAAGCTGAGTATTTAGGGTAAAACTGATGTACAAGTATAAATATTTACAAATAGTGTCATGCTGACCTTTACATAATGTTCTTTACATAGTATAATAAATAGCTATTTCCAAAGCAGAAGAAAAGGGAAGTGAATGTCATCTACCAGAGTCAACAAGATGTCCCTGGCGTAAGACACAAAATACAATTTCAAAAACTAAGGGAACTCAAAAATAAACCCTTTATTTGATGTGTATAAAAATGATGTGTATAAAAAAACATATATTTAAGAAGTAAAAATGTAGTTCCTCAATAAATATCATACACTTATTATGTTTATTGTAGTAATTAAACAGTGTAGTCCTGTTACAATCGAATCAGGCATCATAGAAATTAATATTCACATCAGTTGTAGGGTTTAGCATAGACTCTGATTCCCCAAGGAAGCTTCCATCCTTCCATTTCTGGCAAAGTCAACTGTGGTTTCCATTTGTCTTTTGAATAGTAACATGATTGTCTCTTAGAGGAAGACGCCCCATTATAATTGTAAGTGGTGGGGGACAACACTCAGCTGTCTACCCTCCCCTCCACAGGATTTGTGAGTTCTAGAGCATTCTCTCCATGCCATTCATTCTATGTTTTCAAACATAAGTGGAAATTCAGTTTATGGACATCACATAATTGGAGGTTTGGCAAATGATAGCAGTAATTAGGAAACCTTTACAGTTTATGGAAGACTATGAGAATATAAATTTCTGGAAAAGGAAAAATCGTAAAGCAAGAAATCTGTACTTTATAAACAATAACATGTAGAGTTAAAGGGAAAACTGAATAAATGAGGGGCTGTAATTTTAGATTGTGATATCTCACATCTTATAGTATTGGCCTTCATCAGTTTCCCCACAGCCGACTTCATGGCTTGGTATCTCAGACTATATATGACAGGATTAAAAGTGGGGGGCACCACCATGTAGAACATAGAAATGATCAGGTCAGACATGGACAGGGTCCCTGAGGTCAGCTTCAGATAAGCAAAGCTTCCAGTGGAGACAAACAGAACCACAACCAGCAGGTGGGGAAAGCAGGTGGAGTAGACTTTAGCCTTCCCTTCTGTGAATGAGATCTTCCTGACAGCAGAGAAGATGTGCTCATAGGAAATGATGATGAAAGTAAAACAACCCAAATCCAATTTCACATTAATGAGAATGGGGACAAGTTCACTCATTAGATTTTCTGAGGAGGAAATAGCAAATAAATGGGGGATGTCACAGCAGAACTGGTAGACCACAGTGGACCCACAGTAGGATAATGAAAAGTTTCCAGCTGTGAGCATCAAAGATATGACACCCCACCCATCCAGGACACAGCTGTCAGCTGCACACACCTGTCCCTGTTCATGATGACGTCATAGTGCAGGGGGTGGCAGATGGCAGCATAGCGGTCAAGGCTCATCGCTACAAGGATGTGAAACTCTGCAGCCCCTGAAAGAATCAGCATGAAGACCTGGAGGACGCAGCCCGGGAAAGAGATGGAGCTGCTGTGCCTCAGAGAGTTGATAATGGACTTGGGGACCATAGCTAAGATGAGTCAGAGGTCTGAGAAAGACAGACTCCTCAGGAAGAAGTACATGGGGGTGTGGATATGCCAGTCCAAGGTGGTGATGAGGACGATGAGCCTGTTCCCCATCAGGGCACACATGTAGACCAGGTAGAATAGCGGGTGCAGGAAGCCCATGGTCCCCTGGGTGGTGAACCCCAGGAGGACGAATTCTGTCAGGGCTGTGAGATTGGTCACCCTTGGAGCCATTATCTGCATAAAAATATTGAGCAGAATAAAACATGACACCTGCAAGATCAGTCACAGTTGAGCCCCAGAGGTCACTCTCAGGGTGTGGAGTGGAGCAGCTCCATGTGTCTCGCTCTCTGTTTAAACTTTTGTGTTCAGCTCCAGAAACTCGCCTTTATCACATAGGATATGGGATCGGGAAATGAAGGACATTTCATCTGATCTTAGGATTCTGCTCTGGTTGAATCTCATAGTCGACCGATAGCCCCTCCCTGTGGCCCCAGCCCCGCTGCTCCCCATCCGTGTGCAGGTTTGTTCAGGACTGTGTGTGAGTGGGGACGTCTGGATATGGGGCAGCCCTGCCTTCTCTCCTTCTCCCCCCAATCTCACCCTCTCCTCCCTCTGTGGGTGTGACAGAGGAGCAGGTCCTGGTGGCTGTAAGATTTTTAGGAGAATTTAGTAGTGTATAATTACTGTAAGATATAAGAGAAACAATTCCAGCTAATTTAATGAAAACAAGAAAAAAATCAACTCAAAAAAATGTTGTAGCCTAGGGAAAAAGCTTTTTAAGTGGTCTGGAATCCATATTTACATTGACAAAATTAGATTTTACATAGCTCTGGTGTAGTGTGGAATTAAAATAAAAACAAGATCACATCCATAATAGATTTCCACAGGTGTCTCTGCTTTAGTGTGAAGGAACTAGCAATATCAACATGACAGATCAGAGAACCCTGCAACCTTCCACACCCACAAAGTCTGCACTCTCTGACCAACAGAAAGTAGGAAAAAAGAAAGAAAGAAAATAAAACAAGAACAAACTAGAGATCAAGGGGAACACTGCATAGAAAAGACCTATTTCAGGCATGGCACCCCATGAATGGGAACTGTGGAGAACCGGGCAGGAATTGCCAGGAAGTGAGCAAACAGCTCCAGGTGCCATTAGAGGAAGACAAGGACTCCTCCGGAGACCTGCAAATAGCCCAAGGCCAGCTGGTAAGCTTGTGCAGAAAAAAGACGCACACTAAAATAGCACACGTGTATCAGGCCTCCCCTGGCGGCACAGGTGGTTGAGTGCAGCACTGTGGAGCTGAACGCAGCCTCTGCAGCGCAGGTTTGATCCTGGCCAACAGGTGAGGGTCCCACATGGCGCACAGACCTCTCCTGTCGCACCCGCTGCTCCCCTCAGCAGTGTATTTTGTCAGTCTTCCTGTTCTGCTCCCCACTCTGTCTCTGGTGAATCCTCTCACACTCCCATGCATCTGGCCTGTACCCTGGTTCTTGTATAAATAAATAAATAAATCTAAAAAAATATATCTATTTATATGACAACTGCCCAGAAACCTGCACCCACAACCTAGGTTTGTGGGGAGATGCAAAGGAGCTGTCACTAAAGTGAATGTCCCTCACTGAGTAATCAGAAACCAGGCGTCCAGACACGAGAGTGGGGTGCAAAAGGCAGGAAATTTGATGAGCGAACTTGTCCCTATTCTCATTAGTGTGGTGTTGAGTATCTGCTCTTTCATTTTCATCATCATTTCCCACGTCCACATCTTCTCTGCTGTCAGGAAGATCCCATCAACAGAAGGGAAGGCCAAGGCCTACTCCACCTGCCTTCCCCACCTGCTGGCTGTGGTGCTGTTTCTCTCCACTGGATGCTTTGCTTATCTGAAGCCGACCTCAATGACTCTGTCCATGTCTGACCTGGTCATTTCCATGTTCTACACGGTGGTGTCCCCCACCATTAATCCCGCCATATACAGTCTGAGGAACCAAGCCTTGAAGACGGCTGTGGGGAGACTGATGAAGGGGAGACTCACCAAAATGTAATAGAGAAGATGACTTTATGATTCCATAATGAGAGACTTATTGTAAATTTTCACATAATACTGGCCTTTATGTTTTTCTAAGTTCATATAATTTCATTGTAAAATTTAAAAATATATGCTCATTTTTATTTTTTTTATTCCCCATACAGTTGTAACCCCCCCTTTATGATCCCAATGCCTCCCCTCCCGCCCCCCACCCCCCAAAAAAGTGTCTCTGTTTCACATTTTTTTGTTGATTCTGATTTTCACTTTCTTATACTTATTCATTTTCCTGGTCCCTTATTTAAGTTTTCTAGATTCCTGCTATGAGTGAGACCATCCGGTATTTTTCTTTTTCTTTTTGGCTTATTTCGCTGAGCATGATCCCTTCCAGCGCCAACCATGTTGAAATGGAAAGACATCCCCTGCTCATGGATTGGAAGAATAAACAATATTAAAATGGCCATCCTACCAAAAGCAATCTACAGATTCAATGCTATTCCAATCAAAATTTCAATGTCATTCTTCAAAGAAATGGAACAATTATTGTTGAAATTCATATGGAATCACAAAAAACCCCGAATAGCCAAAGCTCTCCTGAAAAAAAAAAAAAAAGGGAATGGAGGCATCACACGCCCAGACCTCAAACTATACTACAAAGCCATAATAATCAAAACTGCATGGTATTGGACCCAGAACAGACATACAGACCAATGGAATCAAATAGAAAATCCAGAAATAAACCCACAGATCTATGGTCAACTAATCTTTGACAAAGGAGCAAAGAGTATGCATTGGAGCAAAGAAAGTTTGTTCAATAAATGGTGCTGGGAAAACTGGGTCGCTACATGCAAAAGAATGAAGCTTGACCACTACCTCACACCATACACAAAAATCAAATATGCTCATTTTCAAATTAAATTTATGATGACTTCCTGCAGTCTGCTGCTCATATACTCTATTAGCATTCATTGTTCCTCTTTTTAACACTTAGGTGCACTGTGAGATTCCGTGTGTACTGGAGGGAATCTTCAGACACTATTTGCTGGTCTCCATTTCTGTGCTCCCGGCCAAGAGGGGCGATATTTGGGTTTCATCTCAGGGAGCAGCAGAAGTTCTCTCACTGGGGAGCCCCTCCAGTCTGTAAGGCGTCTTCTCCTTTCATGGCATGACATTCTTGGTCACATGGTCAGGGATGTAGGTGAGGACAGAGGCCCCTTTACTTGGTGAGTGGGGCCTTCACAGCATAAATAAGGTATTTGGTCCAATTTGGGATCTGAGTAGTCACAACCTTCTGTGGACAAAGACCCACACATGTGATGTGGTGGAGACACTCCTGGAAGATCTGGTGTGGGTGGGTGCTGCCGGCATTTACCATAAACACACTAAGCACATGGTGGACACCAGAAGTAAGAAAGTTAAGTTCATGTGCACTATAATTACTAAAAAAAAAAATTACAAAATGCATTGGGTGGGAATTTTTGAGAAGCAATAAGAGAACTTAGAAAGTTATGATGCTCTAAACAAATAAATAGCTAGTAGCCAACCTCATATCTAATATTTCCAGAAATGTGTTAGGGATGCCATCCATGACCTCACCCCACACTTTACAGGAGTGTTATACCCATTAATTTCATCACTAGAGTGGGTGGGAATGGCAGGACAATGCCCTGGCCGGGCAGGTCATCAAGAGGAATCAGACCTAGAATGTCTGCATTTTTTATGAACACGTTGAAATGAAAAAAAAAAAAACTCATCAGATTGACATACAATAAAATAATATTATCATTCAGTGTACACGTAAAGACACTAAAGAATTTGAATGAGATTTTAATTTGGGAAGTGAAATGCCCCATGATTATCACTTGCTGTCTGGCCTCAGCTCCTCTCTGCTGACTGAATCCACCTTTGCTTTCCTGTCTGTCACATCCTACATTTGAAAATTTCACACCAAAATATTTTATGATGGAAATGTAGTTCCAATTGGATGTCAGACATTTAAGTCATTCTCACTGAGTTCACCTTGCGAGGCCGCTAGTCAAGCCTACCTGGCCTCCAGCCCAGGTGAGATCCATGTGGGCACAAAGTAAATAAGGAGGCAGCCAGGAAAGGTTAGAAAATGGCAACATCTCCACCTCTGAAAGTGTGGGATGACAACTTCATACTCTTTTTTTAAGTGATAGGCAATTTTAACTTTTCTGCCAATAAATGACTTTCTTCATATTAAATCTTGGTACTGTTATACTTTACAGGTATAAAGTTTTGGGATACAATAAGAATCCACTATATGTATTGAATTAAGAACCTGAATCAGAGCATTATAAACATTCACTGACTATTCATAGACGTTGTATAGCATAATTAAAATATGTAAGTGAACAAAACATTAAACACCTCAAGTTTTTTTTTTTTTTGGAATTTAGACATTTAAAATTGTTGGACAACATGTTATTATACATTGAGAACTCTAGAGACTCCAAAAATAAAAAAAAAATAAATTAAAATATGAAGAAGAGAAGTTGAGAAAAAAATCCTATATATAATCACAAAATTAAGTACCTAGGAGTAAACCTAAAAGATGGAAAATTGTAAGACATTCTTAAAATAAATAGGAGATGCCCAAAAAATGGAAAGATAACCCTTCCTCATGGAATGAAGAATCAGCATTATGAAATATCCATCAGACCCAAAGCAATTTACACATTCAGTGCAATCCAAATGAACATTTCGATGGTAGCCTTCAAAGATATGAAACAAATACTCTCTCTCTCTCTCTCTCTCTCTCTATATATATATATATATATATATATATATATATATATATATATAGATCCACAAAAGAAGAGAACCAAAATAAATCTGAGAAAAATGAGGAAGAATGGAGGCAGAACATTCCAGACTTAAGTCTATACAATAAAGTTCTAATACTTAAAGCAGCATGGCACTGGGACAAAAACAGACAGGCCGGCCACTGGAATATAACGAGGGCCCAGGAACCCACCCTCATCAGGATGGACAGTGATTCTATGACAGAGGATCCAGAACAGGCACCGGAGCAGGGAAAGTGGGGAGATGGTGCAGGGAAAAGCAGACAGACACACACAGCAGAGTGAAGCAGGTCCTGCCCCACCCCCTACAGAAGAGTAAAATCAAGCAGATAAACACCTGTTTCCATGTGTGACGTCACCACAGTCATGCAGCAAACCTAAGGATATGATGCCATGAGCAGAAACCCTAAAATACTGTTTCCTAAAGATTAAAAACAAATGATCCCAACAAAAGGACAAATTCTAATGTAAGTGAACTGACAGGGGCCGGGTGGAAAAGAACCGCAGGATACACAATTTCAGAGACGGGTAAAGTTTCTCTTACCGAAGGGCTGTTGACCCCCGTGGTCACTCACTTCTGCTGTATGTCCATTGTCTTTCCGCCCACTCCCCCTCCCTGGGCTCCCTCCTGCCTCTCTCCATGTCCCTTCTCTCCCACCTCAGGCCTTTCCGCATCCCCCTCACGCCCAACCCCAGGAACCCTCTGTGAAGGGCACACGGGGGGTGATGGGCGACTGTCCAGCTGTCTAGACAGGGACTCAGGGCACTTTTATGACTGATGGCGCCCACCACGCCGGACATGACTGGTGTGGAATGGAACCTGGACATGAGGATTTCTCTATTCACATCCATAGAGGTGTGAGCCAGACACAAAATCACATCTGCACACCGAGTGTGATAATTACTCACTGAGACACACTGCAGGACGCTCCAATTAACACAGTCAAGTAAACACACACTTTTCCTCGGGAGGAAGGTCCCTGAGGGCTGGAATCTGGACCATGTCCAACATGCGGACACCAGCTCCAGAGCTCAATTAGCCCAACCCTGAGGCCCTGCTCTGTCCATGAGGCAGCGTAGGACGGGGTGCAACATCCTGTGAGTGCTCAGAGGCTCCCCACAAGCCCCGACCATGGAGTGAGTGGCCGGGACACCCTCTGTCCTGCGATGGGGACAACCTCAGGAGAGATACAGGACACGGCAGCGGAAACCTCCCCCCAGACTGCAGGTATCTGCACAAGCAGTTTGCAGGGGAGAATCCACTCACACTTGAAAGTTTTCAAATTCAAGCTTAATTCTAGACTTGAGAATGTGCCCTAGGTAAACTATTCATTTCCTAAATCATGACAACTAATGCTGAAGGCGCCCACGTTGCTCAATCCCGAGAACAACCCTCTGACTTACTTGTAAGAACAGAATCAGTGCTGCTTCTAGAGTGTTATCAATGCATTTCTTAGTTCTTCTAGCCTCAGAAGCACTCAGTCCGCTTGAACAAAGGTTAAATATCTTGACGCCATTGCCTCTATAATCCACACCAATTTACTTTTCCACTGTCAGCCCTCAGAGGGACCGTCCTCAACTGCACCCAGTCCCTGAGGAAAAGTGTGCAGCAATTACCTCCCCATCTTCCATGACCCAGAAGAAATGGTTACAGCTATCTCACAAGGACATGCAGCCTCCACCTCAGGTATACTGCTTGTCAAGTGGTTCACCTTCAAATATTTGGGTAAAGAGTATTTTTTTTCCCACCGCTATTCTTATGTTTCCATTTAATTCCTTGACCATCCATGTTTTACATAATTATAAACAGAATACAATTTCATGCTTTTCAGTAGCATCATGAGTATATTCCATGTTTACCTAATTAAAGCTTTTAATTATGTTGTATAACTGTTTTTAAGAGGCAGGCAGTCCTTCACATGTTATCATGAAAAAGTGATTCCCCAAGACATTTCTCCCCTGGTTTTCATTTCCTGTAGTGATGCTCTGGCAGGATCTACCTCCTCCACAGTAGTAATTAAAATGAATACCATTGCTATTTGTTGTGGCTGTTTATCTTAGAGTTCTGCTATAGATTTTTCTCCTTGCAAATGTTCTGGAGCTATTTTGCAACCCTGACCCATATTTCTATTTTTTTAAGATTTTTAGTTAATTTATTTATGCATACAAGAGTGGGGTACAGGCCATAGGTACCGAGGGTGAGAGGATTGACCAGAGACATATTGGGGAGCAAAACAGTCAGACTGACTGAAGTATACTGCTGAGGGGAGCAGTGAGCGAATCAGGAAAGGTCTGCTGCGCCATGTGGGTTGCTCCCTCTGGCTGGGTGATTGAACTTGCGCTGCAGTGGCTGCGGACAGCTTCATTGGTTGTGTCTTAACCCCTTACACCACCAGGGAGGTGCCCCTGACCCATCTTTCACATCTTCTTATCCACCATTCCTTCCAAATAATTGTATCACAATTCAAACTAGGTGAAGAGACATGAGTATTTCTAACAAAGTAAACAGTATTCAGAGCTGATTCAAGAAGTAAGCCAAGGGGCTTCTCTTCACTTGACACTTTTCATTTTACTTCCCACACATCAGGGGCCCTGGTGTTACTGAGGTCTTCTGTCTCCTCAAACGTGGTGGGATTGTGTGCAGGTTGGTTGCACCAGTCTCCACGTGCCATTCCTTTATTTCTCTTCTCAGGGCACACCTTCATCTCCCTTCCACACTGAACTTCTTGTTTTGACATATGTGCCTTTGCACCTTCATTTTTCTAGGTCATGCATGACTACAAATTCCTTCCTTCTCTTCTCAAACCATGACGGATAGTTGAGCTGGTTACAGAATCTTAGCCAGAAAAATCTTCTCTCAAAAGAGCATCTCTGTCTTAGGAGGGAGTTTCTGGGGTTGGGGAAAAATCCAGGTCTGTGTCCTGGGTGAAAGAGTGTGTCTGAGTGAATATTAATTTTATATGTATATTAAATGTGGTTAGTTATTTGGAAACAAAATATTTGAAAGCAATACCAAAACATTAAAAAAACACTTTTATTTTATTTCCCACATGGAGAAGTCTTAGGTGTGGTCATCTCAATCTTTAGTAGATAAAAATTGCTGTGTAATGTGCAAATTAGTTTTTTCTTTAAACTGTAGGAGAATCTGGCTGTCAGATCAAACTCAAGCCCTGTATCTGGAGAGACAAATAAGAAGCATCGGAGCAGCCATCCACTTGTGTCAACATGATCCTTTCCTGCTTCATCTATGTTGCTGAAAATGGCATGAGTTTGTCTTTTTTGATTGCTGAATAACATTCCATTGTGTAAATATACCTCAACTTTTTGATCTATTCATGTATTTTGGAGCATTTGAGTTGTTTCCATATCTGGGTATTGTAAATAGTGCTACAATAAACACAGGAGTGCAAGTTTCCTTTTGAATTAGTGTTTTTTTTTTATGTCCTTTGGGTAGATTCCTAGGAGAGGAATCACTGGATCACATGGTAGATCCATTTTGTAATGTCTGAGGAGCCTCCACCCAGCTTTCCATAGAGACTGGACCATGCTACATTCCCACCAGGGGGTGTGTAAGAGGGTTCCTTTATATCCACATTATCTCATCATTTGTTTCCTTTTTTTTTTTTAATGTGAGATATTCTCACTGGTGTTAGGTGGTGTCTCATTGTGGTTTTGATTTGCATTTCCCAGATAACTAGTGATGTTGGAAATTTTTTCATATGCCTGTTGGCCATTTGCCGTTCCTCTTTGGAGAAGTGTCTTTTTAAAAAATATTTTATTTTATGTTATATAATTCTTAAATCATTTTCATTTTTGCACAGTGTATGCATTTTCATTTTGATTATATTCCCCATACAGTTACCACTCCCCTTATTTTGGCCCTGATCCCTTCTCATCTCACACCCCCAACCCCCATTAGAGTGTCACTGGTTATAGTTGCTTGTTGATTTTGATTTTTCTTTATTATAATTTGTCTTTTACCAGACCCCCCTCATTTAGGTTTTCTAAATTCCTGCAATGAGTGAGATCATCCGATATTTTTTGTTTTCTTTTGGGCTTATTTTGCTGAGCATTATCCCTTCCAGCTCCATCCATGTTGCTGCAAATGGCAAGAGTTTATCTTTTTTGACTGCTAAGTAATATTCCATTGGGTATATGTACCAAATCTTCTTGATCCAGTCATCTATTTTTGGGCATTTGGGTTGTTTCCAAGCTTAGCCATTGTAAACAGTGCTGCTATAAATGTAGGGGTGCAGGTGCCCTTTTGAATTAATGTTTCTGTGTCCTTTGGGTAAATACCTCGGAGTGGAATTGCTGGATCCTATGGAAGCTCCATCTTTAGTAGGTTGAGGAATCTCCACACAGCTCTCCATAGTGGTTGGACCAGTTTGCAATCCCACCAGCAGTGCAGGAGAATTAATTTTTCTCCATATCCTCGTCAACATTTGTTGTAGCTAGTTTTTTTTTTAATATGTGCCAGTCATACTGGTGTGAAATGGTATCTCATTGTAGTTTTGCTTTGCATTTCACTGATTACAAGTGATGTTGAACATTTTTTCATGTGCCTGTTGGCCATTTGCATTTCTTCTTTGGAGAAGTTTCTTTTTATCTCTTCTGCCCATTTTTTGACTGCATTATTTACTTTGTTTTTGTTGAGTCTCATCAGCGCTTTGCAGATTTTTGTGATCAGTGCTTATCATTAGTGTGTGTGCAAAAAGTTTCTGCCAGTCGGTGGGGTTTTTCTTTGTTTCGGTTATAATCTCTTTTGCTTTGCAGAATCCCTTAATTTGATATAGTCCCAGCTGTTTATCTTTGCCTTCGCTATCACTGTTTTGGGTGATGTGTCTGTAAAGATTTCTTTGAGGTCTGTGTCATGTAGTGTTTCACCTATATTTCCTTCTACATATTTTATGGTTTCAGGTCTTATGTCTAGTTCTTTAATCCATTTTGAGTTGGTTTTTGTGCATGGTGTGACCTAGTTGTCAAGCTTCATTCTTTGCATGTAGCGACCTGGGTTTCCCAGCACCATTTATTGAACAAACTTTCTTTGCTCCAGTGCATATTCTTTGCTCATTGGTCAAAGATTAGTTGACCATAAATCCGTGGGTTTATTTCTGGATTTTTCTATTTGGTTCCATTTGTCCTTGTGTTAGTTCTTGTTCCAATACTATGCAGCTTTGATTATTATGGCTTTGTGGTATAGTTTGAAGTCTGGGAGTGTGATGTGTCCATTCCCTTCTTTATTTTTTTTTTCAGGAGAGTTTTGGCTATTTGGGTTTTTTGTTGGCTCCATATGAATTTCATCAATATTTGTTCTATTTCTTTGAAGAATGTCATTGAAATTTTATTGGAATAGCATTGAATCTGTAAATTGCTTTTTGGTAGGATGGCCAAAAGTTAATTCTTCCAATCCATGAACAGGGGATGTCTTTCCATTTCTTTGTGTCTTTGTCTATTTCTTTTAACAGTGTTTTATATTTTTCTTACAGTTTTTCTTTTGAATCAATCTTTGGGTAGTTCCCTAGGAGTGGAATTGCTGGGTAGTTCCATTTTTAGTAGACTGAGGAATCTCCATACAGATTTCTATAGTGTTTGGACCAGTTTTCACTCCCACCCACAATATAGGAGAGTTTCTGGTTCACCACATCCTTGCCAAGATTTGTTATTGCTAGTTATTTTGATATGTGCCTCTCTTACTGGTGTAAGGTGGTATCTCATTTTGTTTTTGATTTTCATTTCAATGATTGTAAGGGGTGTTGAACTTTTTTTTATTTTTTTCATATGCCTGTTGGCCATGTGCATTTCCTCTTTGGAGAAATGTCTTTTAAGTTCTTCTGTCCATTACTTTTTTATTTTTCTAAGATTTATTTATTTATTTATACAAGCACTGTGTACAGTCAGAAGTGCAGGAGGGTAAGAGAATTCACCAGAGCCAGAGCGGGGAACAGAACAGGCCGACTGATTAAATACACTGCTGAGGGGAGCAGCAGGCGTGGCAGGAGAGGTCTGCCCACCATGTGGGACCCTTACTGATGGACAGGGATCGAACTGGTGCTTTAGATGCTGCAGGTAGCTTTGCAGCACAGCGCTCATCCACTGTGCCACCAGGGGAGGCCCTAAAATTTTATCTTTTTGACACAGATTTCTAACTTATTACTTGTGTTCAGAGAATGAGGTCTGCATGAGGCCAAACCTGCAATATTTTTTAAAAGATTTATTTATTTATACAAGCACTGGGTACAGTCAGAAGTGCAGGAGGGTGAGAGAATTCACCATAGACAGAGTGGGGAGCAGAACAGGCTGATTAACAAAGTACACTGCTGAGGGGAGCAGCGGGCGTGGCAGGAGAGGTCTGCGTGCCATGTGGGACCCTCGCTAGTGGCCGGGGATCAAACTGGCGCTGCAGAGGCTGCGGGCAGCTTCCCAGCCCAGTGCTCAACTGCTGTGCCACCTGGGGAAGCCCTCTTCTGTCTATTTCTTGACTGGATTGTACTTTGTTTTTGTTGATCTGTGTCCAACATCTTTCCAGAATGTGACTGTTGTATGGAAACTTTAGTAATCTAGTTCCATGCCTCATTACCCTTTTCACCCCCCTTTATCTGGCCCACCTTATCTCAGAACACAAGGGTTCTTTTGGAATTTGCAAGCCAACACAAGCTATGGTGCACATGTCAGCATTTTAGTGATTAAATTTTATGGTGAAGAAAACAGCAAAGTATCCAAATAGGCCTTTGCCAAGGAAGCCATAAAGGTGGCGCTCAGGTGCATGAGAGGGCGCTCAGTGTCCCAACTGGTGAGGGCGCTCAGTCTCCCCACTCAAAGCCATGTGAGCTGCCCCATCACTCCCGAGGACTGGTTGTGACTTCTGCTACGGTCAGTAGCACTGGAGAGGGCTCCTTGGAGGAACTCTAAATTACTCTCCTACAGTAAGATATTTTTAGAGATCACTAGTTAATACAACAATCTTTTATAACTTTACTAATTATGAATGTCTTACTTTGCCTAATTTGTACATTATTTTTTCACACAGATGAGTATATTTAGGAAAAATAGTTGCTGTCCAGTTTGGTATGATCTGATTTTTAGGCTTCCACCTGGGGACCTTGGAATGATGGGCCTGGATAAGGGGGAGTACTGCGTTGACGAAGACAAGTGACAGCAAGTGTGAGCAAATGTGTGGGGATAGGACACCCCCATGCACTGTTGGGGAACAGTATTTTAAAACACATATTCCTCAGAAATTACAGTAAAACTCGTATGATCCAGCATTTCCACTCCTTGGTATTTATCCAAAGGAAAAGAAAAACTAATTCCAAAATGCATATGCTCACCTATGTTCCTCACACCACCACACACGAGAACCAATAGAGGTTCCAACAATGGCTGGGTTTTTAGGGAAGTGGTGTGTGTGTGTTTGTGTGTGTGTGCATGTCTGTGTATGGGGAGAACCACACACAAGTTTTAAAAAGATGAAATGTCACCGTTTGTGACATCATGCATGTCCTGGGGGGGAGTGAGTCAGAGGAAGAGACAAATGCCCTGTGGGTTCACTCACGTGGAAATCTAAATGCGGACAAGACACAGAGCAGAGGGATGATGCTACATGAAATATGTCAGATGGGAAGGGCAGATACCAGATGGGCCAGTAATATGCAGAATCTGGAGATGCCAAACTGGGAGTCAGAGAAAGAACAACTTAAAAACTAACCATAGAAGCCTGACTACAGAGCTGAGCAGCCAAGGGTGGGTACAGGCGGGGGGCAGCCCTGGGCTGTTGTGGGGGTGTGGGTGATCGGTGGCAGGTGCACCCAAGTGGCCAGACCTGACACTTAACTGGGAGGCTCCTAGTGTCCCCACAGTTAAGAGAATAGATGATCACTAATAAAAGGTGGATACCAGATGAAAGTGGGCGTGGGGTGTGGGTGGCATATGAAGTGAGGCAAGAGGATGAACCCTCACATTTACCTTGTGTGGTGTGTGGGGTAACAAGATGTGTGGTGAGCAGTTCACAGGGAAATCACCATGCTGTACTCTGAAAACCAAAACTACTATTGCATATTAATTATCTCTCAGTATGAAAACCCAAAATGCTAAAAAATGTGTATTTATATATATATATATATAATAGAGAAATAAATTTTCATTCAGAAATTCCAGGTTATTGAATTATGGCAAGTAGTATTTTAAGAGATATTTCAAAATTTATAAAAACAATGTATAATTTACTTTAACATATACATCATTACATATTTACAATGGTAGTTTTGGAATATATCTAAAATTTTAAAGACAAAATTTTCAAGATAGCGTTGCTCCTCTACCTTATGAACCATACTTTTTGAAAATTGACAAATAGGAAAATTACATAGGAATAAAAATATATTTTATGTATCATATTAATAACCAGGTCTTTACTGATGGTGACATTGGCTACAAAGGAATATAAAAACAGGTACTGTTCCATTTCAAAGCATACACCATCACTTTTTATGCAGGCTGTAGATGAGGGGGTTGAGCATGGGTGAAATGATGGTGTAGATCACAGAGACCACTTCTTCCTGCTCGGGGGAGTGGTAGGAAATTGCCACAAGATACTTAGTGATTGCAGCTCCATAGAAGAGCAACACCACAGTCATGTGAGAAGAACAAGTAGCCAAGGTTTTCTGGAGAGCCTGGCCTGATCCCATGCCCAGAAAAGTGGACAGTATGCTTCCATAGGAGCACAAAATGGCTGAGATGGGAGGAATGAAAAAAATCACAGCACTAAAATAAATCCCCTTTTCGTATTGTGAAGTGTCAGCACAGGCCACTTTGAGGAGCGCTGTGATCTCACAGAAGAAATGGTGGATTTCCCTGGAGGCGCAGTAAGGAAGTGTCAGAGTATAGACCACATAGATCAAGGAATTGAGCAGGGCACCCAGCCAGGTCACAAGCACCAGGACCACACAGACTTTGGGGCGCATGAGGATGGGGTAGTGCAGAGGGTGGCAGATGGCCACGTAGCTGTCATAAGCCATGACCACCAGCAGCAGGAACTCTGAGCTAGCAAGTGTGGTGAAGGGGAACATCTGGAAGCTACAGCCAATGAAGGAGATGCGGTGGTCCCCAGACAGAAAGATTAGGGACATTTTGGGGACAAATGTGCAGATATAGACGAGATCCATGAGGGACAGCTGGCTGAGCAGAAAGTACATGGGGGTGTGGAGAAGAGGGTCAGCCCAGATCATTATTATGGTGTTGCCAAACAGGGCCACCAGGAGATCGAGCAGGGTGAGTGTGAAGAGGACCCAGAGCACTGGGGTGCTGTGGAATAGATCCAAGTGGATGAAATCACTGCCTGAGGTCTGGTTGCTCAGCCATGCCATGCTCGTGTTTTGAATTTGTAACCTTGGAGAGTTTTTCACAAGCATAATGTTCATTGTCCCTACAAGATTTTCGCAAATAAAGTCATGTGCCACTTTTAATATTTCAAGTCTGTTTTACTCCCTGTGCTTCACCCTTCAGCTTTATTAGTTAAGAAACATATTTACCTTTCACTGGACTTCACTAAGGTATCTTAAGTTACCATCTAGGATTCTTGCCACACTGAGAAAAGGCAATATTGGCTAGCTTTAAAATGTTATTTTGAAACATTTTTGTCATTAAAATTTTTAGAAATTGCATTCATCAAGTATTTACTATTAAGTTATGCTTTAAGTACCATACATAAATAAATGCATTAATTAATGAACACCTGCATCATTATTATGCACTTCAATAATGTGGAGTATCAGGGCTTTCCTGGTGGTTCAGGGGGTTAAGACACAACCTATGAAGCTCTCCACTGCCACTGCAGCACAATTTCAATCCGGGGCCAGGGAGCTACCCACATGGTGCAGCAGACCTTTCCTGATACCCCTGCTGCTCCCTTCAGCTGTGTATTTAGTCAATCTGCCTGTTCTGTTCCCCACTCTGTCTCTGGTGAATCCTCTCAACCCCACACCTCTCGTCTGTACCCTGGTTCTTGTAAGCATAAATAAATAAATCTTAAAAAAAAAAAACAATGGGTAATATCAGTAGTTCAGGGCTATATGTGCTGTGAGAACAGAGCTGCAAGGTCAGGGTCAAGGCACCCTTTAATTCTTTTCCACAATGACTTCCAATTAACCTGGGAATCTCACCTGTTGTGTAATGGAAATACCTTTCTTCTCTAAGGAGCTATTTCTAAACATGTCATTAAGGAGGTATTGTTTGTGAGCTTCGGACAGGACAAGGTTCCAGTGGGCAGCAGGCGGCATAGAGACCTGCCTGGCAGGAACGGACTGCGTGGAAATTGCGCTCCTGCATGGGATGCCAGGTGGACTCACTGCCCTACAGGTGGGGGCACAGCAGCAACCTCAGGGCTCGAAAAGCCCCAGGGATTTCCTTCTGTCTTATTGTCTTTGTTTTGTTGCAAAGTGAACTTAAGTTCATTTGTGAAGTGATGAAGTGATAGCAGCACTTTCTCTTGGGGAGGATGTATAAAAAAGAACTTTCATAGACTTTAAGTGGACATGAGACTTAAGTTACAAACGTGTTTAATAAACATCATTGGGTAAGTGTGCAGTTACCGCAGCTGTGGTAGACACAGTTTTTTTAGTACCAGCAGAAGTCCCTGTGAGGTGGTTCGGCACTGAGTTCCCAGCTGTCTGTCCCGGTGACAGGAGTGTCAGCTGCTCCTGTCCTCACCACCTCATGCCACAGAGGGATGACACGGGGGTTTGTAGAATGCATGGAATGTAGGGTTGTTCATATGGGGAAATCTAGACACAAACACTCTCCAATCCCTATGCTGAATTTGGTGCTTAAAATGTCATACACATAAAAGCATGTTAAGTCTGAAAACATTGACCTTTAAAACATTAAATATGACAAAAAAGTTATGGGTCCACTACTTTCTTCCACTTCCTTCTCTATATAAAACTTCCCTGTTTCTATCAACCCTTTAACTCTAACAAACAAAGCAGTGTGGTGTTATGTGCTAGAAGGAGAATCCCACAATCTAATCATTTGAATCACAATAATCTTTATGTCTGGGAGGACATACAATTCATTTATTTCCCAGCTTCCAGAGAGCCAATGAATGAAATAGTGTGGTACAGTAAATAGTTACTTTTTCATAGAAATACTTTGTTTTCCTAAGAAATTTGACATTCCATTTTCTCAATACCTTTTGATGGTTTCCAGTATTTCCTAATAGATATTTTCCTAAATGTTTACTAATTAGTGTATATGAATACCCTCAATCCAAAAACAGTCCCCCATAATTTGGTAAGTGGATGGTTATATTTGGAGATTTACTTAATTTATGATGCTATGAGACTCCCAGAGGACATGAAATAATGCACATATATATGTATGTAATATATGTATTTAATATATATAAAACTACTCAAAATGTAATGACAGGAAAAAATGAATTTGAAGTCAATTTTCTTTCATTTTAACTTAAAACATCTCTATCTTTTACCTCATTGACATGAATAAGAAGGAAATCAACCAACAGTGTGTGTTGAGAGTAGATCCTGGGTAAATGACTTATGGTTTTACTTATGCCACTGCTCATATCTCTTAAAAATGAATTTATTATAGATTTACAACCATCCTCATGCCCTTAGCCTTCAAATAGTCTTTCAGGAAGGGCATTGACACTGTAGAGAGGGTGCTGGCTTTGAACAGTGAACAACTTTCTTCCATACAACTAACCGCTGACTCCACCCCAAAATTAGGAAATTGTACCTCATTGAGAATTACATGAAACCAGACCATCAGTATTGCCATGAGCTATTGTCTTCTTATGCAATGTTAGTGCACATGCCAGTTCCAGTTCAACTAAACAGCTTATTTGAGTCAACACACACAACATCTAAGTATTTTCAATATTTAAATGTATTAATATCTTACAGATACATATCTGAAATAGAGGGGGTTATTGAGATTGTCTATTATATGTACAAAGTCAGAGCATTATATATTAGGCAGCTTGGGAAATCATAACAGACTTCAACATGGATCCCGAGAACAACCCTCAGACTTACTTGTAAGAACAGAATCAGTGCTGCTTCTAGAGTGTTATCAATGCATTTCTTAGTTCTTCCAGCCTCAGAAGCCCACAGTCCTCCTGAACAAAGGTTAAATACCTTGACGCCATTGCCTCCATAATCCACACCAATTTACTGTTCCACTGTCAGTCCTCAGAGGGACCATCCCCAACTGCACCCAGTCCCTGAGGCAAAGTGTGCAGCAGTTACCTCCCCATCCTCCATGACCCAGAAGAAATGATTACAGCTATCGCACAAGGACATGCAGCCTCCACCTCAGGGATACTGCTTGTCAAGTGGTTCACCTTCAAAGATTTGGGTGAAGACTACTTTTTTCCCCATGGAAACTACTTTTTTCCATTTCATTCCTTGACCATCCATGTTTTCCACAATAATAAACAGAGTACAGACAATTTCATGCTTTTCAGTAGTATCAGGAATATGTTCCATGTTTACCTAATCAAAGTTTTTAACTATGCTGTATATATTGTTTTTAAGAGGCAGGTAGTCCTTCAGAGTTACCATGAAAAAGTGGTTCCCCATGCACCTTTCTCCCCTGATTTTCATTTCCTGTAGTCAAGCTTTGGTATGGGGTCTACGTCCTCCACACTGTTGTTCATCTTAGAGATCTGCTATTGATTTTTCTCCTGTGGAAGGTGCTGAATATGTTTTTCAGCCCTGATTCATCTTTCACATCTTCTTCTCCTCCATTCCTTCCAAATCACAATATCACAATTAAGGTTAGATGAAGAGACAAGAGTAGAGTATTATAACAAAGTAAAAAGTATTCACAGCTGATTCAAGAAGTAAGCCATGGTGCTTCTCTTCACTTGAGACTTAATTTTCCTTCCCACACATCTTCATTTTCCTGAAGACCTCTGTCTCCTCGAATGTGGTGTGATTGTGTGCAGGTCTGTTGCATGAGTCTCTGTATGCCTTTCCTTTATTTCTTTTCTCAGGGCATGCCTTCATCTCTGTTCTGCATTGAACTTATTGTTTTTGTGTGTGTGCCTTTGCACCTTCCTTTTTCTAGTCACCCCTTTTGCTTTAGTGCAGTACATCCTTCAACAACTTCTTGACAGGTTGTGAATTGAATGTATATGTTTTCAGGCCACACATGACTACAAATCTATTCCTTCTGCTCTCAATCCTTGAGGGATAGTTGAGTTGGGTACAAAATCCTTTCCAGAACATGGTCTTCCCTCAAAACACACCTCTGTCTTGTGTACTGGAGGGAGTTTCTGGAGCTGGGTAAAAGCTCAGATCTGTGTCCTGGGTGAAAGGGTGTGTCTGAGTAAATATTAATTTTATATGTATATTAACTCTAGAGAATTGTTTGAAAAAAATATCTGAAAACAATACTAAAAATTAAAAAGCACTTTCATTTTTAACTCTTAGAAGTGGTCTTAGAAGTATTAGAAGTGGTCATCTCTGTCTTTAGTAGATAAAAAGTTCTGAGTAAATAGCAAATTAGATTTTTATTTCAACTGTAGGAGAATCTGGCTGTCAGGTGAAATTCAAGTCTTGTATCTAAGAGACAAACAAATAAGAAGCGTCATAGCAGCCATCCACTTGTATCAGGTGAAGCTCCTGGAGCAATAAAGTTGGACTATACTGTTGGAGCTGTCCACCGCTGCAAATCCCTTTGACGCAGGACAACTGGATACCCCAAACCCTCCTCCCTTATCCCCTTTTCCAATGCTTTAATACAGTGGGGGGGAAGTACTTTTCCAAAGTGGAATCCATTGTGGTCTTCCTCACTCCCCTCACAGTTGTGCAGTAAACATACAGGGATAAAGGAGCAGGAAGGAGGAATTTAGAATAGTGTTGTAATTACTCTGCACTGCACATGGAGGGGTATGAAGAGATAAGAGGTGAAATCATATATCACAACACTTAAATATATATGAAGCAAATATTAACCACATTTAATCGAGCATTGAACAGGGACACAATAATAGGAGGGGAGTTCAATACCCCACCATCAACAATAGAGTGACCTTGACCTTGCAGGAAGATTAGCAGTAAGGTTAAGAGACATAAGTGATATGTTGGAGTTGGAGGATCTAAAAGACATATACAGAGCATTCCATACAATATCCATCAAATGCACATTCTATACAATATTGAATGCACATTATTTCCATGTGCAAATGATAAATCCTTCATAATATATAATACTTTATTCCAGAAAGCAAATTTCAAGGAATCTAAGAAGATTAAAATAAAATTTGACAACTTTGCAACAAAGCAATAGGAAATTAGAACTCAATTAAAAGGGAAAACTTTGAAATTCCCACAGTTTTTTTTTTTTTTTTTCATTCACTCATCTGTATTGTACACTTAGGCTGGTTCCATAACTTGGATTTTGTGGATAATGCTAGTCCATCCTGGAAATTGATGTCCTCCTTGTCATTCAATTCAAAGTATATTTTCATTTCTTCTTTGATCTCTTCATTAGTCCAGTGGTCTTCCAGTAGTGTGGATTTCAATCTCCATGAAGTGGGAGGGTTCCTTGCTTTCTTTTCATGACTTGTTTCTAGTTTGATGCCTTTATGATCAGAGGAGATATTTGGAATGATTTTAATCTTAATGTATCTGTTGATGTTTGTCTTGTGGCCCTGTGTGTTATTGATTCAGTCGAAGGGTTTTGTGTGCTTGAGAAAAATGTGTACTCAGAGTTTTTTGGGTGCAGTGTCCTATAGATGTCTGTTAAGCCCATGAGTTCTATGTTTTTATGTAGGGCTCTAGTGTCTTTGTTTTTTTTTTTTTTTTTCATCTCGTTGATGTGTCCATTGGTTAGAGTGGGGTGTTGAAGTCTCCTACTCTAGATGCATTTTCTTTAATGTCTGTTTTCAGAGCTGATAATAATTGCCTAATATATTGTGGTGTGCCTTCATTTGGAGAGTATATGTAGATGAGTGTTATATCTTCCTGATGTGTTTTCCTCTTGATCATAATGTAGTGTCTGTCTATGTCTCTTTTTACCTTTGTAATTTAAAGTCTATTTCATCTGTTATAAGTATAGCTGCTTCTGCCTTCTTTTTTGGTCAATTTTACTTTCAGTCTATATTTATCTTTTGTAGTTAAATATGTTTCCTGGAGACAGCAGAAGGTTGGATTTTGTTTTATAATCCAGCCTGCTATTCTGTGGTTTTTTATTGATGAGTTTAGTCCATTTACATTTAGAGTTAATATTGATACGTTGGCATCTGTATTTTCCATTTTATTTGCCTTTTTGTGATTTTATTCCTTGCTTTCTTCTGTTCTTCTTATTGATTTCTCTGTTGCTTTTGGCTTTAGGACTTCTTGTAGATTTTATTGGAGTGGGGATTTAGTTGTAATGAATTTCTGGAGTTTCTGTTTGCCTACACTGTCCTTATTTTTTTCTTCATAGAGGAAGGAGAGCTTTGCAGGGTAAGTATTCTTGGTTGGCATTGTTGTCTTGAAGTTTTCTGAATATGTCACTCCTTTTTCTTCTTGCCCATAGTGTTTCTTTGGAGAGGTCTGAAGTTGATCTGATTGGTTTTCCCTTGTAAGTTATCTGCTTCTTCCCCCTTGCCAGTTTCATTATTTTTTCCTTGTTTTAGACACTTGCAAGCTTTACTATTATGTGTCTTGCTGTACTTTTCTTTTTGTTCTGGTAATCAGGTGTTCTCGCTTCTTGTGTGTCTGTATTCATCTCCTTTTTTTTTTGTTTGTTTGTGAAGTTTAATTATCTCCTTGAATAATTTGTCATATCTGTTATCTCATTCCTTACCTTCTGGAATGCATATAACGCTTATATTTTTTTCTTCCTGGAGTCTGATAATTGTCAAAAAGTTTCCTCATTCTTTTTCATTTGTATTTATCTCTCCTCTTCTCTTTTGATTCTTTTTATTTCTGGATCTTGGAGAAAACTGATCTGTTCTTCCATTTATTTCTTTTTTTAAGATTTATTTTATTTATACAAGAACCGGGGCACAGGCCAAATGCACGGGAGGGTGAGAGGATTCACCAAAGACAGAGCAGAAAACTGAACAAGCAGACTGACCGAAATACACTGCTGAGGGGAGCAGCGGGTAAGACAGGAGAGGTCTGCTTGCCATGTGGGTTGCTTCGAGGCCAGCAGGGATCGAACCAGCACTGCAGAGGGTGAAGACAACTTCACAGCACTGCGCTCAACCACGTGCACCACCAGGGAGGCCCTTTTCTTCCATTTCATCAATACTGTTTTCATTGTTTTCCCCAGAGTTCTTTATCTCCTCCAGTAATTTTTTTAAAGATTTATTTTATTTATTTTTACAAGCACTAGGTAGATTAAGAAGTGCGGGGTGGGGAGGTTGAGAGAATTCACCAGAGCCAGAGCAGAGAGCAGAACAGGCGGGATTGACGAAGTACACTGCTGAGGGGAGCAGCGGGCGGCATGAGAGTTTTGCGCGCCATGTGGGACCCTTGCCCAGTGGCCAGGGATCGAACCAGTGCTGCAGAGGCTGCAGGCAGCTTCACAACCCAGTGCTCAACCGCTGTGCCACCAGGGTGTCCCTCCTCCAGTAATTTTTTATGTCCTGCATTTCTTTTATTTCCTTTCTTAAGGTCTCAATTTTGTTTTTCTGTTCATTGATTATTTGTCTCATATTATTTTTTTTCTTTTTGTTTTCTTTATGCTTTTTAATCATGATGATTCTAAATTCTCTATCTGGCAGGCAGAGAGGTTCTTTCATGTCATTATTGAGTTCTGGTGACTGATTTTCTTTTTGTGGTGTGTCCTCCTGTGGGCTTGCTTTGTTGTTTGTATTTTCCCTTCTTCTTGCTGTTTGCTTTCTAATTTGTGCTATGCATTGGGATGTTGTGCCACTGGTGTTGGCGGGCATCTCTTTGGGATGCTCCTTCAGGGGTGTCAGAAGCTGATTACCAGACCGATTCCAGGGCAGTTAGGCCAAAACTCCACCAGGGGTTGAGCCTGTAGCCGTTTTTCTTGGCACAGCCCCTTATAGTTCCCTCCCTCTGTGTTTCTCAGTTCCAGAAGGGAGCCTTGCAGTCCCTGCCTTCCAACTATCATCACCTAGTTTGTGGTTTTGTTCTGGTCAGTAGGTGGCGTGAGAGACCTGTACTTCCCAACCTGTGCTTTTCCCCAGTAGTTCTCTAGGAAATTAGGGGAGGAGGTGACCACTTAAACACAAGGGCTATTGCTCACATGGGGTGCTGTGTCTTCCCTATTTCTCAGGTCAGGGCTCTCAGATCCAAAATGCTGGCTGTCACTCTGTGCAGTGCCCACTGTTATGGCATGACCCATGGCTCAGATCCATGCCAGGCTCTCAGTTCCAGAATTCATTGCTACTTTGAAAGTTACCCTGTCAAAAACAATAAAGGTCACGGATAGATATTGCAATAGTTGTCTGCTATGTATTAGTGACTTACTTTCATTGACAGTTGACAAAATTCATTGATAGGGTAGCTTTTTAGCAAAAAATAAAATTCCCTTTTTAAAAAAATGGGATTTAAATATTGTTGGCATCCTTTGGTTCCTCATATGACTCTTGCTAGTCCCAGTGTGGTTTTTTTTTTAAGATTTATTTATTTATTTATGCAAGCACTGGATATAGTCAGAAGCACGGGAGGGAGAGAATATTCACCAGAGCCAGAGCGGGGAACAGAACAGGCAGACTGACTGGAATACACTGCTGAGGGGAACAGCAGGCGAGACAGGAGAGGTCTGCTCTCCATGTGGGACCCTCGCCGGTGGCCGGGGATTGAACCAGTGTTGCAGCGGCTGCAGGCAGGTTTGCAGCCCAGCACTCAACCGCTGAGCCACTGGGGAGGCCCCCCAGTGTTTTTCCTTTCGTTTCCTTGATCCTTAGCACCCTCATTTATAATGCTTCTGACCTTGTATGGTTTGCAAGCTTACCCAGAAATAGGCTCACTGTTGAACTACCACAGATGAATCAATATAAGTTTTGATATCACCATATTTCTTGTCCATTATGGAACCTCCACTGAAATAATCCGGTTTTCAGTTCTAGGATGAGACAGAAAATGAAAGTGCTCTGTTTGGTAGTGTTACCTTCCAGGGAGAGGGGCACCCCAGACCCTGCAAAACTGCTTGCTCTAAATATGTTCTGCCATCCGCCACATCAACCCAAAACATATGAGACTTTAATGAAAAGGAACTCTAATACAATTAGTAAACAATACAGGAGAGGCAAAGATTATAGTTTCTAAATTGTGGGTAAAAGTCAACCCAAGCAGGATTGGCCTAGAGCAAGGCCCTAAAGCTGCCACAATTCTAAAGCATCTTCCAGTGGGGACCCACAAAAAAGTATCAGAAACAACCAGACACGTCTGGGAGGAAAAGAGCAAAATCAAAATTAAGATAAAAACTGCCATTGTCACCACCCCATGGGTCTCACCCACATGTGTGTCAATAAGTCCATGACCAAAAGGCAAACACAGTTTCTTCACGTGTCTCTCGACTCCCTGTGCCTCCCCAGGTCTTCTGGCTCCCTCCTGCTTCCTTCTTTCCTCAGTCTCCTCTGCAGCTTCTTTACTCCCTGCTCAGCTCCACCCTCCTTTGGGTGGGACAGGAAACCTGGAAACTCCCCCTTTCCTGGGGACCACCCTATTACAGTAGGATACTAGATTTATATTGATCTGTGACAAGTTGACTTGGAACACAGGAATTTCATTCTGTTATGTTCTATATTTCTTTTTCTAAAGGCAATGAACTAGTCACAGGAAGGTTTTATTAGTTATTTCAGATTTTGTTTTATGAAATGTCATTGCTCCATTCAAAATTTTGTCTTTTTCTTCCCATAATTTTGTACAAGTTTCAGGCCTGTTGTACTTGTTTATTTTGTAAAATTTTTATTTATTTATGCATACAAGATGGGGTTGTAGGCCAGAGATGCAGAGATACTCTACTGAGGTTAGCAGTGGGCGAGACTGGAGAGGTCTACTGCACCATGTGGGCCAGCTCCCAGGCTGGGCATGGAACTCATGCCACAGTGGCTGCCAGTAGCTTGATAGTGCTGAGACTTACCCCCTTGCACCATGAGAGAGGCCCCAGACATCTTGTATTGAAAGCTGGAAGGGTCTGGACTTTGAATCAGTGCCTTATTATTTTCACCGTTTTTTTTTATTTTTACCTATAACTATATGAAAAATTGTTGACTAAGCACAATAAATATTTTAAAAATTGAAAAAGGGTAAAATGTGTTCATTTGGACCAACAAATGAGTAGGGGCCTCAGTTCAAACTAAAAATTGAAAACCCCTTGATGGAATTCAGGTGATGGGGCTCAGTATAGGGAGGTTTCTTGGATCCCTCTGACAAACAATTGAATAATGTTCCTTTTCATTAGCACACATCAAGTTTATTGAGGAAAAGAGAACAGCAAAGAGAGACGTCTGCATAGACACTGGCTTCTGAAAGAAAAAAAAGATGCATTTTGCTGGGTTAAGGGGTATTCTTTCATAAGGTTCCTTGATGGAATTATTGTGGAAATTATTGCCTTGGTGTCAGAATGGATTGGTCTTCTAAGTTTGATAATCCTCTCTGCCCCCACTCTGCCTGATCATCTTTTCTGACCCCGCCTTAGATTGCTGGAACCTTCCATAGTTGGGTTAATAAAGATTTATAAATTGTCCTTACAGTATCTTCCTTTCTAATTTTTTCTATTCCAATAATCCATCACCCCTCAGTAATAAAACAGAAAACAAAACACAAACAAAAACGAGGTGAGCTTGACATTAACTGACATGCAGCTTCTCTGTCCACCCCTGCTTTACTATCAGGAATGCCATATTTTCACCCTTAAATTTTTTATGACTGTTACAGGGCAGGGAGAGGGGCACCCCAGAACCCCCAAATCTGCCTGCTCTAAATAGGTTCTGCCATCTGCCACATCAAGACAAAACATAACACCTTTAATGGAAAGGAACTTTAATACAATTAGTAAACGATACAGAAAAGACAATATAATTCCTAAATTAATCACCCAAAGTTACCCATAGGGGCCCCTCTGGGCAAAAGTCCAGCCAAATGGGATTGGCCCAGAGCAAGGCCCAAAAGCTGCCACAAAGCACCTTCCAGAGGGACTCATAGGAAAGGGTCAGAAATAGCCAGACAAGTCTGGGAGGAAAAGAACAAAATCAAAATCAAGACAAAAACCACCATTGTCACCTCCCCATGGGTCTCTCACCCTCATCTGTTTCACCCAGTCCAGACCAAAAGGCAAGCACATATTCTTCACATGTCTCCTTGCTCCATGTGTCTCCTCCAGGTCTCCATCTTGCTCTCCACACTGCTTCCTTTCTTCTCCAGTCTCCTGTCCAGCTTTTGTCCTCTCCGCTCAGCTCCACCCTCCCTTGGATGGGGCAAGACCTGGAACTCCCCCTTTTCCTGGGAACCACCCTGCTACATAACCACGACAGAATGCTTTTTATTAAAGGTTTATTTATTTATGCATACAAGAACTGGGGAACAGGCCACTAGTGTGTGTGTGTGTAGCGGGGAGAGGATTCACCAGAGACAGAGTGGGGAACAGAACAGGTAGATTGAAATACACTGCTGTGGGGAGCAGTGGGGAAACAGGAGAGGTCTGCTGTGCCACGTGTGTAGCTCCCTGGCTGGGGATTGAAGTCGTGCTGCAGTGGCTGTGGACAGCTCCACAGGCTGCATCCTAACTAACCCCTTGCACCACCAGGGAGGCCCACCACAACAGAATTCTTAAGACTGGTTTTAAGAAATATTCTATGGTTACTTTTCATCTGCCAAGGAACAGGGTGCTAATTGAACCACTGATTGCACTAGTTTTTTTTATTAGCTTTGGTTGGCTGGTTCTGAAACTGAAAAGGAGTTGTGTACATTGTGGAAAATCTGAACATTAGAATAAAATACAATGAGGAAGAGTGAACTGTGATTTTTCATCAAAAGAGAAATCCTTTTAGTGCTTGCCTGGTGGTACAGGGGTTAAAGTCTCAGCACTGTCAAGCTATTGCCAACCACTGTGACCTGAGTTTGATCCCTGGCCAGGGAGTTGACTCCCAAGGCAGAGCAGACCACTTCTGTCTCCCTCAGCAGTGGATTTCAGTGGATACACCTGTTGTACTCCCCACTCTGTGTCTGGTGAGTCCTCTCACACGCTGTACCTTTGGCCTGCACCCCAGCATTTGTATGCATAAATAAATAAATCTTTCTAAAAGAGATAATTTTGTGAGTTAGTTTACTTTTTTCCTCATAATTTTCAGTATTTTGAACTGTGAACTATAGGATCCATGTGTATTGGCAGAGACTATAAACGTGAAATTGTAGAATTACAAAATGAACTCGCATTAGCTGAGTGAGGGAATGTACAACCACACTATATCATCATCTTCCTCACTAATTAAGCACGAATGTGTGTCTTATATTATAATTATTTTCCTTGCTCTTCATGACAATGCATCACCTAAGTGTGTATCAATAAATACATACTTAACACACAATTTTAATTTTGTCTGGCATTTAAGATTTGAGTAAATCATATTATGTTTATTTTATATCTGAAACAACACTGGAATCCCAAATGGCACTCTGAGAGCTGGCCACAAGCCAGGAACCATGAAGCCAGCAGGCCAGTGAGAGAGCAAGCCCCCCACCCACCCACGTTTTTGGCTTTTATACCAAACCTGGCTGCTTAACTCCACCCTCAGGTCCCAGCCACCTTCTCTTTGGTGGTGACGGGATTTGTCTTTCCCAATGTCTTGATGGCTTTGGTCTGGATTGGGGTGGAGTCCACAAAACCTGTATGGGATTAGCTCAGGACATCCTTTCCCCCTGACAAAATCATTCCCTTAGGTCATTTCCCAATTACTATTGGGAATTACTATTGAATGACTATTTCTTTTAATACATACACATATAGATAATATTCCAAATTCTGGTATCTAAATTCAAAGTTCCCCAGCAGAAGGGTGATACCAATTTGTTCTCTTCTCCGAAAGAGCGAGAATCCCGATTTCAGCGGGTTCTTGCCTCCACGTCATTCTGTCTCCCCATCTTCAAGGCTCTGACGTCACACCTGAACACACTCCCGCTTCTTGCTCCCTCTCTGCACGCCCGCCCCCCACTCACCACGGCTGCATCTCCCCCTTGACCGGCTGACCCGTCCCTTGGCCACGGCTCTGGCCCCGCCTGCGCCTCCCTCTGGCCCTGGAGCCTCCGCTCACCATTACCCCGCCTCGGCTGCACCGCCCCTCCGCGTCACCAGGCGGAGCAAGCCGCTGCTCTGCCCCTGGTTTCCCCCGAGAGCCTCTCCTTCCTCGGCCTTGCCCTGCCCCCTGCGTGTTGACATCACGCCCCTGCGCACTGACGCAGGGGCAGCAATGGGAACGGAAGTGGCTGGGAGGCGGAAGCCAGAAGCGCCCGCCCCGGCGGAGCGGGCCCGCAGGCCGAGGAAGGAGAAGCCCCGGGGGCAGCGCGCAGGCGTGAGGGGAGCGCGCGCCGCCTGGTGGCGAGGCGGGGAAACGTGGCCTCGCGGGGAATCCTGAGGGGGCGCCCGGGCTGGAAAGGCCGTGCAGGTGGAGCGGGACGCCCCTGCTCTCACTGTGGGGTGAGCAGCGGGTTTTGGGTGCCTCTGTGGTCGCGGGTCAGTGTCCCTGGGCGCGTCTTTAAAGCACATGGACACAATTTGTTCTTGTAATGACTTGTGAAAATTTTGGGTTAGTATTTTCAGAGATGTGGGATATTCGCCTGCATTTCGGTTTGATTTTCTAAACTTCAGCCGCAGCAGGACGGGCGGGCGCGGCCCGTGAGCACCCCGGGGCTTTTCCGCTTGCCTCTGCCCCCACATCCCCACCCTGTGCACCCGCACCACAGCCCTGCTCCCCGCCCCTGCATCCCTGCTGCAACCACCTGCAGCCCCACCCCACGCACCTGCTGCTGCTCCCCGCCCCTGCATCTGCAGCCCTGCTCCCCGCCCCTGCACCCACAGCCCTGCTCACCCTTCCTGCAGCCCTGCTGCAACCACCTGCAGCCCCACCCCACACACCTGCTGCTGCTTCCGCCCCTGCACCTGCAGCCCTGCTCCCCGCCCCTGCAGCCCTGCTGCAACTACCTGCAGCCCCACACCACGCACCTGCTGCTGCTCCCCGCCCCTGCACCTGCAGCCCTGCTCCCCGCCCCTGCAGCCCCTCGCCTACGCGTGGCTCCTGCCTCTTCAGCTGCTGGGCTCGCCTTGGAACTTGCTTCCCGGGGCTCAGGGTGAAGTTCTTGCCTAGGGGAACCTGGTTTCTTCAGGAACCACCCCAAAGCGAGGGGAAGGTGAGGACATCTCCCTGCCCGTGGCTGACTGCAGAGCGATGAGTCAGGGGACCCAGGGCTGGGCAGGCTGGACGTGGAGAGTTCTGCTTGGGTCTTTTTGTGTCTTGGAGGAACATGGGTGTCAGGTCATTCCTGAGTGTGACCCCGTGGGTGCCCAGCACTCCTGAATGAAAGTGTGTCCCCTGTATTTACTCCTGGCTCCTCCCTGCTACACTGATCAACCCCTGGGGTGCGTTTTCTGGGTTCTCCACTCTGTTCCATTGATCTGTGTGTTTTATTTCTGTAGCCTTATAATTTGGGGAACGTATTGTAAACTTTACTGGGACTGACATCCCCTTCCCTTCCCCAGATCTAGCAGGCAGGAGGGCAGTGTTGTGTTCCAGTCTCCCTGGGATGCAGTTTCTGACCCAGTGGGTTGCATGGTGCCTGGGTCTATGCATATCTCATGGAGTCTGAGAGGCTGCCCATGTTGGTCCTGGGCCCACATCTGAGGGCTGAGGCGTCACTTACTGTTGTGCAGCCGATGTGCCCATTTAGAGACTGGAAGAGGGAACTTTGACACCTGGAAACTGCCTCAGGAGGCAACTTTAGGTTCCTTGAATAGAATCCAGACTTTTCTGAGCCTTGAATGACCAAGAGCCACATGGCTGCCACACTCTGGCTACAATGTTTGGTTTTCAAAAATGGGTTGTATTCACCAATTCAGTGTATTGAAACCTGTGACCATCTCTGTATCACTAAAGGACACACCCGAGATTCCCACAGCAGGGTCAACTGGGTGCTATCACCAATGGGGTCGGAAAGTTTCTCTATGGGGAATCATCTGAGACACTGAAGGCCCGTTTCCTAAGCTCTTGAGATCTTTTCTCTACTGATACCTGACACTAAGAGGATCCCTCCTATTTTAGAGAGTGAATAAGCCACAATCACTCATTCACCTGGGAAGTGGACATTTTGTGGATAATCTACTTACTTTTTAATATTTAGAATCTGTTAAACTTATATTACCTCCTCTATTGTAAAACCTTTTATGCTTGCTTTGAACTCTTCAGGGTAGGAGAAAGAAACTGATGTTTATTGAGCACCTGCTGGACATTACCTGACCCTGTGCAACAAGTTCATTAGTTAAGTTATGTGAACTCATTGATGACACTATAGAGATATTATTCCTACTCTGTAGTTGAAAATCCTAAGGTCCAATAGAGACAAGGAACTTGTGTTAAGATCATACAAATATGGAGAAAGATCAGGGATTTGGGACTCCATATTTTTGTCTGAGTCGGAGATTGTCAAATGAGGCTAAACTGTAAACCCCTCAAGGCCAGGGGGAGGGGAGGAGGGTGGGTGACCCTGTCCATCCTCAGAACAGCTCCATGGATGTTGGGTTTCCTCCTTCATAAGGAAGGAGCCTCAGATTAAAAAAAAAAGTTTAATGTGTCATTGTGTTACATGCAGATGCTGTCTTTAATGTTGCACATAATTTGGTTAATAGTTTTAGAACTAGCTCTAACCCCAAAGGTGATTGCTACTTGTAAGACACTGCATTTTAAAATAGACTTTTCTGTAATTATTCCCATACAGCAGGCTTAGCTGCTGTGCTGTACCTACCAGAGGGAATCCCTGCACATCTAGAACAATTGATAAGAAAGTGATGCCTCAGCAGTGCCTGTGGTGTTATTCAGGATAAGATCCCCCCTTTAATTGATAATGTTTAGATCTATCTCATCTATACAAGTGGGAAATATACTAGAAGCAGTGACTAGTGTCCTCAGGATGTTGGTATCATGGTGATTGTTTTGTTACTCATGTTTTTTCTGTTGACAATTTTCTCAGTGAACTTGTGTCATTTTGTGATTAGATTTTAAAAAGGTTGTTTACATAGTTCTAAAGTTTAGATTCTTGCATATCGCTCTTAGTAATTCTCTTTCAGTATTGAAGAGCACACATCCATTCACTGAAATGATTTTGATTATTTTTGTCATTACAATGGACTGAATGTAAAGTTGAGTGTAAAGATGTATGTCCTACTTAAAAAATGCCCTGGAGATCGAGGCAGCTCTCCTGCCTGCCTGTGACTGTGCAGGTATTTCTTTTCACAAACCCTTTGCAGCTCTTTCTGCCAGCTGGTGTCTGTGCACTGTCCTTTACTTACTTCCACTTTTATTTTTATTATTTTTAAAGATTTATTTATTTATTTATACAAGCACTGGGTACAGTCAGAAATGCGGGAGGGTGAGAGAATTCCCCAGAGCCAGAGCGGGGAACAAAACAGGCAGACTGACGAAGTACACTGCTGAGGGGAGCAGTGGGCACGGCAGGAGAGGTCTGCATGCCATGCGGGACCCTTGCCGGTGGCCGTGGATCAAACCGGTGCTGCAGAGGCTTTGGGCAGCTTCGCAGCCAGCGCTCAACCGCTGCGCCACCGGGGAGGCCCTTACCTTCAATTTTAAATTGTCCTTTGGATATAAACTAAATACAAAAAAAATCTCTGAAGTTGAAAATAGGTCTATTTCATCGTGATACATGTTCTTAAGCATTTTGTAACAAGCATTTCTCTATCCAAGCACAGGCTGTGATCGCCTCCCATCTTTATTAGGTTTGCCATAGTGGGCATAGGGCCAGCTCCAAACAGCAGCCTTAGCAAAATAAATTTCTTTGCTTTAATAGGTGTACTTACACTGCACCAAATAAAAGGTGGCAAGGCACACCTTGAAGATATTGTTGGTTCAAATCCAGAATACCACAACAAACCTAATATTGCATAAATCAAGTCACTCCTTTTTTTGTTGGTTTCCTGGTGTGAATAAATATTGTTTGCTCTATAGTTTAGTCTATTAAATGTGCAATAGTATTTTGCCTAACGGGAAAATACCCTAATTAGATATCACCAAGACATGAGGTGAGCATATACTTTTGGGAAAATAGCGTTGCTGGACTTGCCCCAGGCCAAGTTGCCACACACCTTCAATCTGTGAAAAGTGGTATCTGATAAAGCAAAGCAAGCAGGATGGGGTGTGCCTTTATAGACACTTCTGAGAATGATCCTTTGGGTTTTAATAAAGTATACACATCTGGATAAGTGGACTTCAATTTAATGATGATGTCTGTACATAACTATTTTTTCAGCAGTTATGTCAGCATGGGAGGGTGTGTATTTTTTGAAGTCCTTACTCATTTATGCATACAATAACTTGGGCACAGTCCAGATGTGCGGGGGGTGAGAGGATCCACCTGAGACAGAGCAGGGAACAGAACAGACACACCAACTGAAACACACTGCTGAGGGGAGCAGCGGGCAAGGCAGGAGAGGTTGCCGCGCCATATGGGCCACTCCCTGGCAGGCAGGGGGAATCAAACTCATAGTCTGTGTCTCAACCCATCGCACATAGTCTGTGTCTCAACCCATCACACCACCAGGGAGGCCCGGGAGGGTGTATATTCTTTTCCATGATAGAAATTACTATGAACACTCAAGGTAGTGAACAAGGGTTAGCTAAGTGCCTGCAGTCTGCCAGGGACTGGGCTATACACACAGCATTTTTAAAATTTATTGTGGTCTTTTAAAAATGTAAAAAACTTATAACTACCATTGGTTGAATCTCAGTTGTAAGTAGAAAATTGGAAGTTTAGTTTTTATTATGCTATTGAACAGCTGCAGAGGAAACACATATGACTTGGCTTCTGGCTAAATTCTTCCCCAGGCTGTAAACCCATGTGTCTGCATTGAAGTAGCCAGTGCTCCCTGCCACCACACTCTGATCCTTTTGCACCCCAAACTGGACATTACTGTCCACATTTGGGATCATGGTAACATTGCTGTGCTTTATTGCTTTGAATCATTGGTGTTTTTTAAGATTTATTTTTATTTATTTATGCATTTGTATTTATTTATGCATACAAGAACTCTACCAATTCTAAATCAAAGTTTGTTTTTCTTTTTGTTTAAAGATTTTATTTATTTTATGTAGAAGACCTGGGGTGCAGGCCAGAGGTGTGAGGTGATGAGAGGATTTACCTGAGACAGAGTGGGGAGCAGAACAGACAGATCTACTGAAATACACTGCTCAGGAGAGCAGTGGTAATACAGGAGAGGTCTGCTGTGCCCTATGTGGGTAAGCTCCATGGCTGGGGATCTAACTTAGGCCGTATTATGGGCCATTGCGGTGATAGTGCTGAGACTTAAGCCCTAGTCTACCAGGGAGGTCCTCAAAGTTTGTTTTGATATTGGATAAGCATAATTATTTGTTGAGCTCATTTAATGTTATGGAATACTAATATAAATGTTTAAAAGTTATATTTGAAGGTGGACAAAAATATTTTCATTATGGATCTGATTGTGAGTATTGTCTCAGAGGCTTGTAAATGTTATCTCTGAGACCTGTGGAATTGGTCATATTCTTTAGATGCAGACTTCACTATTTGAGGCCAATTGAAAAACTGGCTTCTGTGATATAATGGAAGATGTAGTGATCATTTTATTTTACATTAGATAATTTAGAATATTGTAAGAGCTAATATTCAGAATCATCTGGAATCATTGGTGAGCTGAGTTGTGTGGGTGACTGTGGCATCATTTTCTCTCTGAGTCCAGGATAATGTATGTGCTATTGCTTGGACATCCTCAGTGGCCACTTTGTTCTGGTGGGTTTAGAGTGAACCTCCTCTACTGTTTGTTCCCAATATTTGGTGTTGAGTTTTCATGGTTTCCATATTGTGGAAAATAAGCTAAGGTCATACATGTAACAACACTAAAAGTAGCCTTTCACTTGAGTCTGCAGGTAATTAATTTTATAGAACAACTTATAGGGTGCTTATTTATCATTAGTGTACATTGGAAAGATTGTGACATTTGCAGTGACAGGTGCCTGTTTTCCTTAAGTACTGGAAGAGAACAAGAATAAACATTACAGGAGCCTCCCCAGTGGCACAGTGGGTTGAGCGCCATGCTGTGAAGCTGTCCACAGCTTTCTGCAGTGTGGGTTTGATCCCCGGCCAGCCAGGGTCAACCCACATGGTGAAGCCAAACTCTCCTGCCTTGCCTGCTGCTCCCCTCAGTAGTGTCTTTGATCCATCTGCCTGTTCTGCCTCCCACTCTGTCTCTGGTGAATTCTCTCATCCTCCCGTGCCTCTGACTGTACCCCAGTTCTTGTATAAATAAATATTTTTTTAAAGATTTATTTATTTATTTATTTATTTATTTATACAAGATCCGGGGTACAGTCCAGATGCGTGGGAGGGTGAGAGGATTCACCAGAGACAGAGCAGGGAACAGAACAGGCAGACTGATGAAATACACTGCTGAAGGGAGCAGCGGGTGAGACAGGAGAGGTCTGCCGCGCCATGTGGGACCCTCACCGGCTGGCCGGGATCGAACCGGCGCTGCAGAGGCTGCGGACAGCTTCACAGCGTGGCACTCAACTGCCTGTGCCAGCAGGGGAGTTCCCTAAATAAATCTTTTTTAAAAAGAAGAATCTTTACGATTTTAAGATAGTTTTTGTATCAAGAATTTTTATATGAACGAAGCAGGTAGAGGTCTGAGTATCCCTAACATACCAGTGCTATGCTCATATTCCGGGAAGAAAGTTTTCTCTGTTAGCAGGGTATGTGGGTGTTTCTGCTGAAATGAATAAGTCTTATGTGATCTTATGTGAACCACAGATATTAATGAATATGTAGAAGGTACCTTAGTTAAGATTACAGGGAGATAATCAAGGGTTAAAACGAGTGGTCATCGTGTACAGTTCACTTAAATGTCTATGAATGAAATCTTGTGATTTTGTATCACTAATCAGGGATGAAGAAGGTTGTGGCTTCCACCCCAGGCCGCCAAAACTGCTACAACCAATGTGCTCATGAACAAAAGGGCACTGAGAAGCCGGTGTCTTGTCTTATATACCTTCCTGTGTAGAACTCAGAACCCCAAAGAAAACTGAGGTGAGTGTATGAGTTGATGCTTGGTGAGCAGCAGACCAGGTCAGGTTGCCAAGGAACACCCCTTCAGCTGTGTTCCTCTTACACCTGGGAATCACAGAGCTGTAAGCATGAGGCAGCTTTGGAGCTGTAGCTGCTTAGTCCTTTTCCTATCAAAATAGCATTTCATAATCATATTATTTACTCTCTCAATGAAATATTTTGAAGTGTACTTGCCTACCATGCAGAAACTCTTTACTATGATGTGAAGGTGAGTGTGTACCTTGATTCTCCATCTACTCAATAGATCAGGTGGGCAGTGCTGATGCCTCTCCCCTGAGGTGGCCACTTCCATGACACTTCCTAGTCCTGCCAGTTGCTCTTCCTGCTGTTTGCTCAGGCTGTCTCCAGATAATGCTTACTAAACACAATTTTCTTTTTCATTAGGTGTGGCAGGCTGCGCTACCCATGCTGTCCTTTGACAAGGTCTGGGCATTGGGAGAGACTCCCGAGAAGAGAGGAGTTCCTGCATTTCCCAGAAGATCTGAACTAGGCAGTCTCCATAGCAACGCCTGCTAATGCTCTCCTGTTTGTTCTTGGTTAATGCAGAAGTAAAAACCTAATTAGGACCTAAATGCTAATTGGTTTATTGTTCTTCCGCTTGAATCATTATTAAAGAAAGTAAAAAATGCTAAAGGTATAGTCAGGAAGGAAATGTTTTGGCACTGAGAATTATGGATAACAAGCTGCCCTGAACCAGCTGTGCTTGGAAACCATAGCCTAACCCAGGGTGTATGTGTTTGCGGCAGCAGTACATTTCCTGGTGTATGCAAAGGGTCAGTAGTTTGCAGGCTGTGTGGAGGTTAGGTATTTATAGTTAAGAGTTAGACTTCAGTAGAACTAACATAGATTTGATGAGTTTCTTTAGGCCACTTTGAAATAATTGATAAATTATCCAAGTTAATCGAGTGGTAAGGAGATAGGTTGATTTTAGTAATAGAATATAGACTAGGGCTTTCACGCCCACTCTGAAACTAGGAAAATTTAATGTTGTTACCAAATGTTGTGCTGTCTGAAATAATTGATCATGTTAGAAAATGAGCTGTACTAAGAAAACTAATTGTCCCTCATGTTTTTTTAAGGTAACCAAAAAATGCCCTTTTGGTATGAGACCAAGGGAGTCTCTGTACATTCATGAGAAAATATGTAATGATTGTCTTTGTTCAGCTTCGATGCTTATGTTGATGTAATCTCACCGCTTGCCTCACTGTTTAAATAAAGACCCGCTGAGACCCTCAGCAGGAGATCCTTGCACCAGAGAGAGTGTCTGTGTCTACCTCACTCCACTTCCCCTCGGCCCCCCAAGTTTTCGTCGACGCCGTCCTCTCCTTTCAGGGACTCCTGACATGACATTCAGCAGGGAGCGGGCCTCCAGAAATTAGGCCCCGTGTGTCTTCTCCTTCCTCACTTGCTTGGGATGCTAGAAGGATACAGAAGTACCTTCCTCCAATCCTACATATTCTATCATCGAGACATTCTCAGTGGTGTCAGTAGCAACTGGTGTAGGGTACAAACTGATTGTTGGAGACACAGGAAAAGTGTGTGTGTGTGTGTGTGTGTGTGTGTGTGAGAGAGAGAGAGAGAGAGAGAGACAGAGAGACAGAGAGAGACAGAGAGAGAGAGAGAGACCGAGAGAGAGAGAATGTATACATGTAGTGCATCCACAGATAATTACCTGTGGCATTAAAATTTCATGATTAGGGGAAAAAAAAACTCTTTTTATTTCTTTACCCTTTTATTTTACTTCCTAAACTTTAAGGTAGTTTAGTTTTTTTTTTTTCATTTGCTAGTATACTGAGCTAATGTTCCTTTTTGAGAGTCTAGAGTATTTATTGCTTATACATAATGGAACTTTTTGTGTCCTTGGTTCTAGTGCAAAGGTAGCATCAAAATCTTGAAGAAGAGGGATGGAGAGAAGGAATGAAATGTTGGCCGGGGTGAGATGAAGTATGTGCTGTAATTCATTCCTGAGGAAAGGACACCTGCTCCACCCTTCTGCAGAGAACTGTGAGCTTAGACTATTTCTACTGCCTATTCTAGTAATTGTCTATTTTTGGGAAATGACCTAAGGAAATGCTGGAAATACTGATACAATCTACGTATGAAACTATTGACCAACACCTGCTTTATAGCAACAAATGTTTGGAAACATCTACAGGAAAACCCTCGGGAACGGGTGAATAATCGCTGTATGTCCATAGGATGACGGGCAGCAGTTCGAGGGGAGACCATGACTGGGGGGCAGAGGAGCGCTGGGGGGTCCTGGGAGGACAAAGGCAGAGAAATGGCGGAGGCGCCCCCTGGCGGGGAGGCCGAGAAGCCGGCGCCGCGGATAGTGTGATGGCGGCGTCTGGCGGGAAGGGCGGGGACGGGTGGGTCGGGATGCAGCGCCAGGAGCCATGGGAGGAGGAGCGGGTGGGGCCCGGACGGGCAGTGAGAGCGTGTCGGTCGAGATGTGGGAGGCGCGTGGGGGGTCGTGGGTGGGGCGCAGGGACGGGCTCAGAGCGGGGAGAAGGAGTGGGCGGGGCCCGGAGGGCAGAGAAGGGCGCAGGGGTGCGGGGAGGAGGAGCGGGCGGGGCCCGGAGGGCAGGGTCGGGCCGGACCAGCTTGGGACGGGAGTGGCGCTGGGAGGAGGAGCGGGCGGGGCCAGGACGGGGCGGCAGGACGAGGGCGGAGCGCCCTATCCTGAGCAACACGCAGAGAAGTGAGCGCGAGTCCGGGGACGGGGGGAGGGGGACCGGGGGACCGGGTTGCAGCGAAGCCGGGGATGAGCAGGCACCAAGGCCGAGGCGCGGAGAAGCGGCGGCCGGCCCTCGAGAAGGATGCCGGGGGCGCAGGAGGGCGCGAGGTGGGGCGCGGTTTGGCGGCGGGCGGGGCGGGGCGCGGGGAGCAGTGGGGGGCGGCGCGGGCGCGAGTCTTTCACTCCACATAGATGCTTCTCGCCTTTCAGGGGCGCCCGCGGCTCTGGTGACGTTATTTTGGGGCAGACACGGCCTCTGGCCCTTGGTCACTGAACCCTGAAATGCCGGCCCGACGGGCGTGGCCACCGAGCATCCAGGTGTGTCTGGCCCGCCCCCCCTGCCCGCCCTCTGCCCGCCCCCCCTGCCCGCCCCCGGCCCGACCCTCCTGCCCGCCCCCTGCCCGCCCCCTGCCCGCCCTGCTGCTTGCACGGGCCCACCTCGGCTGTGGGTGGCTCGCTCTGGCCTTCCTGGCGTCCTGGGCTGCGTGTAAAGAGGTCGGGGCTGCGGGGCGCGCCCCTCAGGACCCTGCGGGACCCGCGCGTCGCGGGAGGACGAGGTGAGCCGTGGGAGGGAGGGAGGGCAGAAGGTCGAGCGCGTCTCCCTGCGCGGCTGAAGGAGGGTCTGGTCAGAAGGGGGGGGCTGGTGAGGAGAACTGGGGGGTCTTTGGGGTTCAGTTTTGAGCACGGAGTAACCTAGGGGGCCAGTTTCATGCCTGAGGGGACCCCCTGAAGGCCGTGGGTCCCCCGAGTTTGCTCCGGATCCTCTTGGCTCGAGGACGCGCCTGGGGGTTCTGGGCGCTGCTCTGCCCCGGGCCGTGTGGCTGTTACTGTGGGTGATGGTGTCTTTGGGGCAGACTGAGGTTTTCTGGGGTGACCCCCCCCTCCCCGCCCCGGGCCTAGCAGGCAGGAGGGAAGCCCCGGCCCGACCCCCAGTCTGAGCAGCCCGACCCGCCAGCCCAGGCCTCGCCCGCTGGGAGGCGGCTCCTCGACCCCGGGCCCCGGAGGCCCCGGAGGAGGCTTAACCCGCGGCCTGGGGCCCCTTGGGGCTTCTCGGAGGCGGAGGCTACACCCCGTCAGCGCCTCCAGGGAGGGGCTCGGGCGGGGGGCGGGGAGCAGATGCCCCTGTGGGAACAGCGCTGGCCTCAGGGCCGCCGCTCACTTCTCCTACAATGGAAACTCCAGGTCTCAGTTTTTGAATAGTTTTCTGAGAATAAAGCCCCTCGGGCGGCTTCCCGGGTTAAAACCCTCCCTGTCAGGACGTTTCCCGCCATCGCCGGCCCTGCCTGCGCGAAGGCTCTTTCCACCCAGACCCTGCCCTGTCCCCGCCGCCACTTGTCCTGCCCCCGCAGCCTGGGCCTCGGCACACGGGCCTCCTGCCTGGGCCCTTTCTGGGGCCCCTGTCACCCGGGGGGGCACATTTCGGCGTTCTTGTTAATGCGACCCCCCCCCAGTTCGTTGGCTTCAGGGTGGGCTTGAAAGTGGAAGCGTTTGTGGGATGGAGCGGACTGCTGTCGTGGTTTCCAGCCAAGGGAAACATGCATGTGCTTGGCTCATGCACAACCCTGAGAAAAACAGGCCAGCATTTCAGCTTCACGGCTTCACGGGGCGCCTCGCTGCTACTGCATGATGGAGACAAACCCTGTCACCGCAGGGCTTTCACACCTGAGGTTCTGTCCTTCGTTGTGGAAGAATATTCTCAAGGGACCCTTCCCAGGTACTGTCTGTAATGCACCCCCTCCACACTGACCGCAATTCCAGCCTTTTATTCGTGACACCTGTCTCTACCTGAGACTGATTTCCCCCAACCTCATCCCTTTTACCTCATTACCCTTCCCCCGCCCTCTGAAGCCCAAACCTCACTGTTTATTAGCAGGTGCGGCTTTTATTAGTAATTAGCTTTATGGATTTGTTTGCTATGGAAGCTTCCAGTGTTTCTCTCGGTCATTTTATCTGGCTTTACCACACACAATTGCCTCAAACTCCGTCCATTTTGCTGTAAATGCTAACCTTTCATGTTTTTACGGCTGACTTGTATTCTGTAGTGTGGATCGACCACATCTTGATCCAATGCTCTGTCAGTGAGCACTCAGTTTTTTTTTTTTTTTCTTTGCATGTAACTGTGATACAGGCCAGAGGTGCAGGGGTGTGTGTGTGAGAGGATTCACCAGAGGTGCAGTGGGGAGCAGGGCAGGTGGATCTAACTGCAATCCACTGTTGAGGGGAGCAGTGGGGAGACAGGGTGGGTCTGCTGCGCCATGTGGGTCAGCTCCCTGGCTGGGCATGAAACTCAGGCCTTAGTCATGATAGCCCTGATACTTAACCCCTAGGTCACCAGAAAGCCCTGGTTGTTACCGTTTTTTTAGTGATAATTTGGTTGTAAACGTGGAGGAGGTTGCCTGACATTCCCTGTGCCTTCCAGATTCCTTTCTCATATTGATGTGTGTTGTCAATGTATCAGATCTATGTGCAATTTTTTTCATTGTTATAAATTATACATAATATTTACCACTAAATATTTTTAAGCCAGGCATTTTATGGTATTAACTATATTGACATCATTGCAAAAATATCCCACCATCCTGGTCTAGGATGTTTCATTCCCCCTGTTAAACAAAGCTCCCCATTCCTCTTCACCTCATCCCCTAGCAACCACATTCTACTGCTTTCTCTGAATTTGACTGCTCTGGACCCCTAATAGAAATGGAATTATACCCTGTTAGTCCATTTGTGTCTTACTTAACATAATAACTTTAAGGTTCCTACAGTTGTAGCATGTATCAGAATTTTCTTAATTTTTTAAAAAAAATATTTTATATAATTCTTACATCATTTTTCATTTTTGCACAATGTATGTATTTTAATTTTGGTTATATTCCCCATACAATTTCACCCCCCCTTATTTTGACCCTAGTCCTTCCTCCCCTCTGCCCCTCCCCCCCATAGCGTGTCTCTGGTTTATAGTTGCTTGTTGATTTTGATTTTTACTTTGTATTAATTAGTCCTGTTCCTGGTCCCTTATTTAGGTTTTCTAAATTCCTACTATGAGTGAGACCATCCGGTATTTTTCTTTTTCTTTCTGACTTATTTTGCTGAGCATGATCCCTTCTAGCTTCATCCATGTTGCTGCAAACTGTATGTGTTTATATTTTTGATTGCTGAGTAATATTCCATCATGTATATGTACCACATATTCTTGACACAGTCATCTGTTTTTGGGCATCTGGGTTGTTTCCATAGCTTAGCTATTGTAAATAGTACTGCTATAAACATAGGGATGCCGGTGTCCTTTGGAAGTGATGTTTCTGTGTCATTTGGGTAGATGCCTATGAGTGGAATTGCTGGATCATATGGAAGCTCTATGTTTAGTAGGTTGAGGCCCGAAAAAAAAAAAAGGACTCTGAAGAGTCTACTGGGCACCTTCGGTTTGCAGGCCACCTGAGAGAAAAGCAGGGGCAGGTATGTAAGGATCCCCCATTGGACTCAACAGCACACATGCCAAGACTGATGCCTGCATGAAAGTCTCCGAGAGTTGTGTAGGACACAGTATATGATTTTTAGCTACTGCGCAGAAACCTTAAAAATTCAGTTGGGGCCTCCTTGGAGGCACAAGGGGTTGAGCGTTGGGTTGTGAAGCAGGTTGTGATAGAACTCTGCAGCGCCAGTTTGATTGCCAGTGAGGGTCCAACATGGCGCGCAGACCTCTCCTGCTGCCCACTGCTCCCCTCAGCAGTGTACTTCAGTCCTTCTGCCTGCTCTGCTCCCCGCTCTGACTCTGGTGAATTCTCTCAGCCTTCCGCGCTTCTGACTGTACCCATTGCATGTATAAATAAATAAACAAATCTTGAAAAAAAATCAGTTGTCTTTTTTAAAAGACATGTGGCTCCTTCACCCCCATTCTGCACTCAGGTCCTCAGGCCCCATCCTCCCCCTCCTCCCTCACCCCGCACCTGACAAGCGCAGAGCTGGGGAGTGTTTCTGTCCAGTGGGGTGAAGAGCACAGTCCACACCTTCAGCGTCATCAAACGCGACCCAGGTACAGACTCTGACTCGGGGCTGAGTGAGCACCAGGGTAGAGCCCCATCTTCACGCATGCTGGACATGTGAAGTGCCTGGATCTATGCCACACCTTTCTCTGGTTAGGAATGCATCCCTGGAGAAAATATGTTTCTAATTTATGTGTCCGTTGACAAACTCGCATAAAGTCAATGCACAGCGAGCTGAAGCAAACACGTCACTCACCAAAGATTCATGCATTGTCGCTGCTCTCACAGATGCTCCAGGGCTCTGGAGTTGGCGCTGGGAGGGGAGATGGGGTCCAGCACTGAGGACGGAGGCAGCTGCACGGGGTCCTGGAGTCTCCTGTCCAGATTCCGCCACACACTGCCTGGAGACACCAGAGAGTCACTGCGGGTGACGGCCATGTGACACTTCTAGCAGGGGCAGGAGAGGCCCTGCAAGTCCAGGAGCGGCAGAACGTGGAAGTTTACAGTTCACCATAACTTAGTAAAAGGTGACACTTCCCACTGCCTGATCAACAGTCACACCAAGGACAACAGTCTCAAAGCTGATGAGTCACTTCAGAGTGTGGCCACGATTTCCAACGAGACAATGCCGCGAACACACTGTTTTGCCAGGACACCCCGGCAGTGGCTCCGCGCCGCCTCCCGCCCTCTGCTCAGTGGACACCCTGACAGGGACGAGGTCCCCCGGGGTGCACACGTCCAGGCAGGAGGCATGAATGCAGCGGCCAGGAGGACGCCGCCTGGGGGCGGGAACGCGAAGCATACATGGAAATTCAGACAACAAGCCTCTAACGCCCCAGGAACTCCCCCCAATTCCCCCCCACCCTGCAAACCCAGTTTTCCGCCAACCTACCCGCCCCCACAGGGGCCGCCTCCCCCTGGGAACCCTCGCGACGTCACCCGCCCACCTTAGGTCCGTGAATCCCGCCCGGGGCACAATACCCCCCCAGAAACACAGCCTGGCTCTCCCCTCCCTCACCGCCGACTTTTGGGGGGCCCAGAGGAGTCAGTGCGCATGCACACAGGCGGACCCGCGCTTCCCCAGGGCCCCGCCTCGGGACCCTGTCCCCCGCCCCGGGAAGACCCCGGGGCAGCATCTGGGGTCAGGGCTGGGCAGCCGCGACGGGGACACCCCGGAAAGGCCGGGACGTTCTCCCCAACGGCCTTGCCCCGCCCCCACGCGCACTCGGGGTGGGGGGGGAAAGGCCTCCAAAGCGCCCGACTCCACGCGGCCGCGGCCCCCACTCGCCCGCGCTCCCCGCTCCCCAACACCCCGGGGTCTCCACTCACCCTTGCCCAGCTTCTCGGGAAACCCGCGCTCACCTAGGGGAGCCCCAGCGCTCCCGCGGGGGCGCCAGAACGTTCGGGCGGACGGGGGCGGGGCCGCGCCTGCGCAGATCGCGGAAGCCACGCCCAGAAACCTCCGCGGGAACCACAGGGGCTGGAGACTACATTTCCCACAACCCCTTGAGCAGCCCGTCGGGCCGTCGTCGGGGTGGGGTCAAGGCCTGGAAGTGGGAGGAGTGGAGGTTGAGGAGAACCAGCAGGTGGGCGAGGCCTGTGAAAACTGCGGGGCCCATAAAGGGTTCAGGGCTCTGAGGGAAGAGGCTCAACAGGGCCGCCATGGTGCTGAAGGGGTTAAGCACCGCGCTGACTCAGAAGCTATCTGCCCCCTCCACAGGGCATGGCAGACCTCTCCTGTAAGGCCCACTGCTCCCCTCAGCAGCATAGTTCTCTCTGCCTGTTCTCCCCACTTTGTCTCTGGTGAATCCTCTCTCTGCCTCTCTCACACACACACACCCCTTTGGCCTGCACCTCAGCTCTTGTATGAATTAATTGAAAAAATACACAGAAGAAGTTCACATATAGTCTAAATAAGACATTCAGATACTAAGATACATTTCATCAAAATCAAGATTCAGGTATTTAAGAAGCATCTTGACCTTCTGATATCTGGATCACAGAGTCAGTGTTCAACATAAAGATGCTTTGCTTAGCTAATGTTGTTAGGGGGAAGTGATGTCCTGAGTTAATCCTATACAGGCTCTGTGGACTCCACCCCCACTCCAGACTAAAGCCATCAAGACTCTGGGAAAGACAAATCCCATCACCACCAAGGGAGGGTGGCTTGGACCTGAGGGTGGAGGTGGGCAGCCAGGTTGGATATAAAAAAAAACAAACACTTGGGCCTTGGGCTCTCTGGCTCGTGATCACTCGCCTCCTGGCTTCACCGCTCCTGGCTGGCGGCCAACTCTCAGAGCGCCATTTTGGGATTCCTAATCGGCGGATCGGGTAGGACTCATTTAAAACTTTGTCTCCCACTTTTCTCCCAGAGCTGTACATTTCCTCATTTCCCCTTCCCTTTGTAAATAAACCTTTTATTAACCTTTCACGTGTGCCTGCAGTAGAGCATTGATAAGTCCTTTAAAGCGCGTGGGTGAGGACCCACAGTCAGGCACCCCGTTTTGTATCGGGGTTGCTCTACAACAATGTGAATGCACAAGAATTCCACGCTGTTATGAAAAGCTCACCTGCTCCTTCATCACGTGACTTGTGAAGATTTCTTTTGCAACAACGTCCAATAACATTCATGGCTCCATTACTACCATTGATGCCAGCGTGTGTAACAACTGCTACCACTTTACCACGAGTTCTTATCTCGCAAAACCATAGAACGGAATTCACAGACTTTTGGAGTAAGTAAGCAGAGAGAGACAAATCTTGTCTTTGAAAGAAAAGTTTATTTAGGCAGAAAAAAGACAAGAAAGACTCCCAGGTATAAAGTACCTGGGAGGGGCCAAGATGAGCTGGTATGGGATATTACATTAGCAATATATACCTTTTCTCTCTCATTATGTTAAAATTTCAGTCTCTCTTCCTGATTGGCTAGCTCTCAGGGGGTACTAAGCAAGGAATTTCACATTCCTAATCTAACAGTATTTTCTTTCCCCATTTGTTATGCTTATCCCTTTACCTTTATGGTCTAGCCCTCCCTGTGAGCATCTTTACACTTTATCTTATCATCTGAAGAAAACCAGGACCATCCTTAACAAGATTATCTGTGGTGCTTGGATGTTTGTTTTTCCCAGTGGAATTGGTTACATTTCCTTGGTTGTCCTTATCGCTGAAGCCTCCCTAAATTCTTCAGAGGTCCCCTCCTGCACTGTCCCTAAAACTGCCTAATAACCCTAGCTTGCCCTGTCTCACCATGAAGACACATGAGGATATTAATAAACTGTTAGTGTATTCCCTGAAGGAGAAAATGATGAAATGAGTTGAACTTCAGCATGTTTGTTTCTAACTTTATTGCCCACAATGAAGTCCACGACCCCTCTAGGTGTTTTAGATCAATCTTTGAGTCAGCCACAAACAGCATATCCATTTAGATTTTCTTCATCCATGATACATGACACCATTGTAAATCTACCCAAGCAATTAAGACATAAACAAACTCATCAACTGGAGGAGGGTCCCATAGATGTTTGACACACGAAAGTCAAATACATGACTCCACCTACATACCAGGAGAAAGCCATAGAGTGAAGTGATTTAGGGCTGAATTATATTCATCAGGTCTCTTCACAATATCTCAAGTATGCTTGATAAAAAAGGACATAGAAAATAACTATACAGCTCCCCACACCATTGTCTTGAACTTTAATTTACTTTTTTTTTAAAGATTGATTTTATTCATTTATGCATACAAGAGCAGAGAGGTAGACCAGAAGTGTAGGGGGTGAGAGGATTTGCCAGAGTCAGAGTGGGGAGTAGAACAGACAGGCTGACTGAAATACATTGCTGAGGGGAGCAGCAGATGAGACAGGAGAGTTCTGCCACACCATGTGGATAGCTCCCTGGCCTGACACCTCCTCTGTCAGATTCCTGCCCCTATGGCCTCACTGCTGCCTCCTGGTCCGTCCCCTTGTCTCCTCATCTCCCTGCCCCTGACTGCCTACATCTGAGGACCCAGAGACCACGTTTTCCGCAGAGTCTCCTCCTGGGGCACACCCACACTTCCCTCCTGCAGGATGGGTTCATCCACTCCCGGGTCCCTCCCGGCCCCTCTGCCCCCCTCAGACTCTTGCACATCTGTGCATGGAGGAGGTGGCTCTGGGGCTGAGCTGGACGGTCTGTGTGTGTGGCTGTCCCTGCCAGCCCCAGGGCCCCAGCTCCCCTGGGTGCGGGTTTGTTCCTCCCCCAGGCCCGTGTGTGAGTGGGGACGTCTGGACATGGGGCAGCCTGCCCTCTCTCCTGCCCCTAATCTCATCCTCTCCCCCCTCTGTTGGGTGACGGAGGGGCAGGCCCTGGGGAGGCAGGATTTTTGAGGAGAATACAGGAAATAACTTTGTGGATATACATTAGTATAAACAATCCAATATCATTTAATTTCAAAATAAATTAGGATACAATTTGGTCTAGTTGTAGAAATCATTTGATTACCCTAAATGTAATGATGAAATATGTTTTGCATAGATCTCTTCCTGACTTTAAAAAAAAAAAAAACTATTACTCTTCCTTTTACAATATCACTAACAATCCTTGAGTGACAAAGTTGGAGAAAAACACCAACTCCAGGTCCATAAATAGTCAGATATCCCTGCCACCTGCACTTCATTGTCAGAGCCATGAAACTCTCCCCAAAGTTGCTGTAAAAAATTATTGAATCTCTACTTGACATATAGGTCATAAGATTTAAGGACAAAATGACATAACATTCTGATTTTTAACAATAAGTATTATTTTTAATTTCTTATTAAGTTAGCATCGCTCACATTAATCACATCAAATGTTTTGATTGTATTTGACACTGAACACACACGGACACACTGTGCTGAGTGTCCAACCACAGTAATGACGTGATGTTAGATGTATCATAAGTCATGATCTACTCTATGATGATGCTATTAAATGTCATAGTACTTGGAACAGTAGAGGGTGTCCTAAACTCCTACTCCATGGTCGGGGCTCGTGGGGATGCCTCTGAGCACTCACAGGATGTTCCACCCCATCCTGTGCCACCTCGTGGACAGAGCAGGGCCTCAGGGCTGGGCTATTTGAGCTCTGGAGCTGGTGTCCGCGTGTTGGACACTGTCCAGATTCCAGCCCTCAGGGACCCTCCTCTAGAGGGACAAGCGCCCTTTTTCAGGTCACTGTCTTAATTGGCGTCATCCTGTAGCACATTCAGTGGGTAATTGGTGCACTGAGTGTGCCAGAGGCAGTTTTGTCATTGGTTTACACCTCAATGGAAAGGAATGTAATTCATCCCCTTTCAGGCTCCACCACCATCAACTGAGCCTACTATGGGGCACCCGGGTGTGGCCACGTCATCAAAGCCACAGATGAGCCCACTTCACAGGAAGCTGGAAAGTATCTGCCTCCCCCTGTGCACCATCCTGGGGCCTGGCAGGTGGGGGGTGGACGAGGGCCTTGCAGGGGCAGTAGGGGGAGGATGAAATCCCCCAGGAGCAAGAAGGGGAAGCACCTGGATCTTCTGACACGAGAATTTGTTTGTGTGACTCAGAATTTGTTTATTTAAAAATGGCATTTACTCTCAGCACCTATAACTCTGTCATCACATTTGAACTGTTGTCGTGTGTGAGGGAAGCTTGTGTTTATCTTCCACTGCGGGTCAGTCCCGAGGCAGAGCTGTCGGCGTGTCCATGGGGTGGTCTGTGTCTGGGGCTCTGACACAGCAGAGTGGTGGACACTCTCACAGCTGTGGGTCTCCTCCAGAGTCCTCATAGGGCCCACCAGGTCAGGCACAGACAACAGGGTGGGGGATACTGACTGAGAAGACAGGGGATGACAGTCCCGGGCCAAAACGCTGTCCTGCCCGTGTCCAAAGCGTCCGCCAGGCACAGCCCACAGCTGCCCAGCAAGATGACGCCTCCCTGAGGGAGGTGGAGCTCGAGGCCCAGGATGGATGAGGTTGGAGGTGCATCCAGGCATGGGGGTGCATGTGGGTGCTGACTCCAGGCCCTGTGGCAGCCCCGGCTCATGGACCCATGATGGCCTGTCCACCCCCTTCCAGACTACCCACTCTGAGGCCACGTGCCACCCAGCGGTTCCTGAGGGATGTGTGCCTGCGCCTCTGGGGGTCGTGGGGTTGGGCTGGCCCCACTAGACCAGGGTGGGATACAGCGTCCACCCAGCCCTGTGTCCACTGCAGGCAGTGGGCAGCTCTGCTGTGTCTGTGAACCGAGGCTGGACCTGCACACCCACAACCCAGACCTGCCTGGGCCTTCCTCGTCTTTCCCTGAATCCCCAACTGCTGGTACCAGAGTCCCCAGGACCAGCTCCCAGGGGACGGACTGGGTTGCTCAGCTGGGCCGAGGGCCACTGGGGAAACTGTAGGGGAAGACGTGCCCAGGCCACTGTCACTTCTCCAGGTCTGATGATGCCCCCGGGTTTGGGCAAAGGACAGTTAGTGCTTGGCCCGCAAAGGACAGAGAGGACATCTGCTCCCCGGCCTGAGTGGACCCAGCTGACCGTGGGAGGGGCGGCTCCCCCTGAGGAACCCTGAGTCTATGGGGTAACAAGCTGCCCCACTGCTCACCAGAGACAGGCATTTTGGTACAAGGAGACACCCCTCATCCCGGGAAAACAGCCATGTCACAGGGGTCCACAGGCACTAGAGGGTGTGGAGAAAGGGCCCCATCGCACAGCTGGGGGGACAGAGAAACTACACAGAGCGACTACATTGGGTTAAAACTCCAGGATGAATCAAGCAGCGGGTCACACGCGGGCACGGGCAGCAGGACTCTCTCACAGCTCTGCCACCATCATGGCGGCGTCATCCCCAGAAGGCCAGCTCGGCCCATGGACCAAGGACCAGATGGTGGCACATCCACATGCAGGCAGGCGCGGACAGGTTGAGGGCAGGGCCATGCAGAAGTAGGGAGTTTTAGAAATACACGCAGCAAAGCAAGTCAGACATGGACACACTATCGGGGGCCGGCAGACAACAGGCATTTGAGCAGGGAAACACTTGAAAAGTGTTGGGGAACAACCCCCTGAGGCTCTGAGAGGGAGGGGAGGGCACGGGGACAAAGGAGGGGCTGGTGTCCCTGTGACACAACCACCTGTGAGGGTGGCTGGAGGAACCAGACGTGCACATGTAGCCAGTCTCTGTGACTGAGGGAAAGAAGGGCAAGCTTTACTTGCTGGTGTACTGGCCCTTCATCAGTCTCCCCACAGCCGACTTCATGGCTTCATTCCTCAGACTATATATGACGGGATTAAAGGTGGGGGGCACCACAGTGTAGAAATAGAAATGACCAGGTCAGACATGGATGGGGTCCCTGAGGTCGGCTTCAGATAAGCAAAGAGCCCAGTGGAGAGAAACAGCACCACAACCAGCAGGTGGGGAAGGCAGGTGGAGTAGACTTTGGCCTTCCCTTCTGTGGATGGTATCTTCCTGACAGCAGAGAAGATGTGGACATAGGAAATGATGATGAAAATGAAGCAGGACATATCCAATGTCATAGAAATAAAAAGGGGGACAAGTTCACTCATCACATTTTCTGAGGAGGAAATAGCCAATAACTAGGGGACGTCACAGAAGAACTGGTGGGCCACGTTGGACCCACTTAGGACAAGGAGAAGGTTCCAGCTGTGAGCATCACAGAGATGAAACATCCACCCAGCCAGGACACAGCTGTCAGCTGCACACACCTGTCTCTGCTCATGATGACCTCATAGTGCAGGGGGTGGCAGATGGCAGCATAGCGGTCGAGGCTCATCACCGTGAGCAGGTGAAGCTCTGCAGCTGCTGATATAACCATCACGAAGACCTGGAGGACACAGCCCGGGAAGAAGATGGAGTTGCTGTGCCTCAGAGAGCTGGCAATGGACTTGGGGACCGTGGCTGAGATGAGGCAGAGGTCCGAGAAGGACAGACCCCTCAGGAAGAAGTACATGGGGGTGTGGAGGTGCCGGTCCCGGGTGGAAATGAGGACGATGAGCCCGTTCCCCAGCAGGGTGCACAGGTAGACCAGGGAGAAGAACAGCAGGTGCAGGAAGCCCATGGTCCCCTGGGTGGGGAACCCCAGGAGGACAAATTCTGTCACAGCCGTGAGATTGTCCACGGTCACCCCTGGAGTCATTTTCTGTATTGAAAAAAAATAAAGAACAAGAAAATATTGTCATATCTTCAATATTGTCATAAAATGAGTTATCAGCATAAAATAATGATTTAGTTTACTCACCGGGTAACTACTCCTTATTGGTCCTACAGTTTCTAGTACCCTCATGTGCGTATGCTGCTGTGCTCAACCTTTCATTTCCATGTCATGTGAGGTGACTATCACACTGTCCAAACATGTCTGAAAATTAGTGAAGGCTTGAAGATTTCAATTTACCCTATAGAAATTTAAGAATTGCAATCTCAAACCTCTCAACAAACCCGACTGACTGTCCCTCCCGACTGCCCCAGGCCCGAGGCTCCCCCTCCTGCCCAGGGCCCAGCGTCTCCGCCCAGCACACCTCCCAGAGGTTGTCCAGGGCACAGCCCCAGAGGACACGTGACCATGCCCAGCCCCTCCCCACCCAGGAGAGCCTGTCCCTGCTCCTCCAGCACAGCCCTGGTCTGGGGAGGCCCCACAGAGATGGGTGTGCAAGGAGATGGTGTGTGCGGAATCCTGTTTTCCTGCTTCCGAGGACCTGAAACTGTCCTGGAACTGAATAATCTGGGCTTCGCGTCCTTGTGCGGCGTGTCCTGACACCTCCTTTGTCAGATTCCTACCCCTGTGGCCTCACTGCTGCCTCCTGGTCCGTCCCCTCATCTCCTCATCTAACTGCCCCTGACTCCCCATATCTGAGGCCCCAGAGACCACGTTTCCCAGAGTCTCCTCCTGAGTCACACCCACACGTCCCTCCTGCAGGATGGGCTTGTCCACCCCCAGGTCCCTCCCGGCCCCTCTGTCCCCCTCAGACTCATGCATGTCTGTGCAGGGAGGAGGCCACTCCGGCGCTGAGCCAGACGATCTGTGCATGTAGCTGTCCCTGCCGGTCCCAGGGCCCCGGGTCCCCCGGGTGCGGGTTTGTTTCTCCCCCAAGCCTGTGCGTGAGTGGGGACGTCTGGACACAGGGCAGCCCTGCCCGCTCTCCTCCCCCTCCCCTATCTCATCCTCTCCCTTCTCTGTGGGTGACAGAGTGGCAGGCCCTGGGAAGGGAAATACATTGGTGGACAGAATTTTATAAAATTCAATAGAAACTAGAAGATAAATGAAAATTCCAGGTGGTCATAGGTGGAGACATCTCTTGAGTGGTTTAGAATAATATTTGTAATGATGAAATCATTTTTTCCAGTTAAGGTAGGATTTTATTGAGAATGTCATCATATGAATGTATTGGAAGAGACTGGAGAAGCAATTCCAGCTGTTTTAATGAAAACAAGAAAACATAAGTTTCGAACCTGTTGTATCCTATTAAAAACTTATTCAGTGATTTATAATACATATTTATATTTATATTGTATAAAATTAGATTTTCTATTTTTCTTTTGCTGTGGAGTTAAAATAAAAACAATATCTCGTCCATAATAGACTGATTTCCAGATGTTCTATCATTATATTGTGAAGGAAATGGAAAGATCAACATAGATCCCGGGAAAAGGTCATGAATTTCTGTCTGACTCACCTACTTTTCATAATAGTTTAGGGATGAATGTGTGTAGCTTTCCCTTTTTAAATAATTAGTATTATTTTAAATTTCCTCTGGAGTCTCTACTACTTCTTAAATAATTCCATTAAATGTGATTTAAAAAAAACAATTTAATTTTGCTTACAAGAGCAGGGGTGCAGGCCTGAGGTGTGGGGGGAGAGAGGACTCACCAGAGACAGAGTGGGGAGCAGAGCAGGCAGACTGACTGAAACCCACTGCTGAGGGGAGCAGCGGGGAGACAGGAGAGGTGTGCTGCGCTCTGTGGGTAGCTCCCTGGCTGGGTATCGAACTCTTGCTGCAGAGGCTGCAGATAGTTTCACAGAGCTGAGACTTAACCCCTTGCACCACCAGGGAGGCCCACATCAAATGTGATTTTATCAAACACTAAATACTTTCAACTCAGAGTTCTAAATGCTGAAATATAGCTTTGATACAACAATTCTCAAGTACAGCACATGAAAATAAAAAAAAAAAATGTATATTCTCTCTTAGACTCTCCCAGAATGACACGGCACTCTGGAACAGAACTCTTTGTACTACTTAGAATTTATTAATTGTAATTTATAAGATGACTATTTCAAGTGTTGTTATTCTGAAATACAGAATGCATGTGAAGTGATACCGGGTTGTAAAACACGTTACCTCAAAAGAGAACAAATAACATTCCCTCTGGTAGGACAACAAGAATAAGGTCCGCTGTTCCCAGGGAAAGGCTGACGCTGTGAGATGCAGCTCAGTGGGACAGACACTGACACTCAGCAGAGAACATGCATCACCCGGGAGCGCCCCCGCCTGACCCGACCCACGTGTCCAGGCTGGCGGAGCCCGCGCCCAGCAGTGGCTCCCACGAAGCTCGCCATCCAGAGCTGGGAGGAGATGTGAACCCCTGGACGGCTGATCCTACTGCCTGCGAGGCGCTGCCTTCACTGTCTGGCCCGGCCTCGGCTCCCAACCTGCAGCGGGCAGGGCGCTCTGTGTCCACGGCCTGGCCCTGTCATGTCCATGCCCTCTGCGGGGGCCTCTCTGGGGCCCCGGTGTCCTCGTCCCGAGGACTTCTCAGTGGCGCCCAGAAATGAGCCTCCCGGGTCAGCGGCACAGCGGCGCCGTTGGGGGTCCTTAGGGACCCCGCGAGCAGGACCTGATCCCCCCTCAGCCCCATCAGTGACCCGTAACCGCCGCGGACCCGGGCGTGGCCCCCCCAGAGCCACAGACCACAGGGGCTGGAAAGTCCCCGCCACCACTGTGCATCCCCCTGGGGTCCTGGGAGGCAGGAGGAGGGAACATACAGGAGGAGGGAGCGCGGGACGAGAGGGGAGAGAGAGGAGGGCAGCAGAACCGGAGGGCAGCAGAATGGAGCCGGCGCTGGCCGGGGATGTTCCTGTCCCTGCAGAAGCCCGGGTCCCCCCGCGGAGCCGAGCTGTGCTGAGGTGTGGCTCCCCTTGGCCAGGCGGCCTGTGTGCCCCCCTGGGTGGCCACAGAGGGGCTCTCCCCGGGCTGGTGTTGCATCGGGGCCGCGGGCATCTGGATGGGGCTTCCTTGTGGCCCAGCCGGGGGCGCGCCCAGGAGCTGTCTGGACTCCGGAGACACTTGCTGGACGGGTGGGGACAGGCCCCGGGTGGGGTCGTGGCAGTCAGCACCGCATCCTGCGTGGTCACCAAGGGACGGCGGACGTAAGAGAGGACCTTGTCGGGGTGGCTCCTGAACCCCAGTGAGCCCTGAGCCGCAGTGACCCCTACAGCCCCAACCTCTGAACCCCAGTGACCCCTGCACGCCAATGAACTCTGGATTCCAGTGACCTGTGGCCCCCAGTGCCCCAGACAGCCCAATCAGGCCCTTCTCTCCCCTCCCCCATCTCCCCTCCCACGGGCTCCTCACCAAGGTCCCCTGGCCAGGGTGAGGCGACAGGACCAGGCTGGTGAACAGCAGAGCCAGGCCCAGTGCTCTGAGCACAGAGCCTGCACCCCAGCCCTGCCCCATCAACCCCTTCTCCGGACTTGTCCTCCGGTATGCCCCTGGGGGACGCCGCCGTGACACAGTTGAGGGTGGCCCCACGCCCAGCAAACTGGTGGGAGTATTTTCCCCACATCCTCACCAACATTTGTTGTTGCTAGTTTTTTTTTTTTTAATATGTGCCATTTTCACTGGTGTGAGATGGTATCTCATGGTAGTTTTCATTTGCATTTCCCTGATTACAAGGGATGTTGAACATTTTTTCATATGCCTGTTGGCCATTTGCATTTCCTCTTCGGAGAAGTTTCTTTTTAGCTCTTCTGCCCAATTTTGACTGGACCATTTACTTTGTTTTTGTTGATTCTCTTCACCTCTTTGTAGATTTTTGTGATCAGTCCTTTATCATTAGTGTTGTGTGCAAAAATGTTCTCCTAGTTGGTGGAGTTTCTCTTTGTTTTTGTTATTGTCTCTTTTGCTAAGCAGAAACCCTTTAATTTGATGTAGTCCCAGCTGTTGATCTTTACCTTCACTATCACTGCTTTGGGTGATGAGTCCTTAAAGATTTTGCTGAGGTACATGTCATGTCGTTTTTCACCTATATTTCCTTCTATGTATTTTATGGTTTCAGGTCTTATGTCTAGTTCTTTAATCCATTTTGAGTTGATTTTTGTGCATGGTGTGAGGTAGTAGTCAAGCTTCATTATTTTGCATGTAGCAACCCAGTTTTCCCAGGATCATTTATTGAACAAACTTTCTTTGCTCCAGTGCATATTCTTTGCTCCTTTGTCAAAGATTAGTTGATCATAGATCTGGGTTCTCTATTTGGTTCCATTGGTCTATGTGTCTATTCTGGTTCCAATACCATGCAGTTTTGATTATTATGGCTTTATAGTACAGTTTGAAATCTGGGAGAGTGATGCCTCCATTCCCTTCTTTATTTTATTTTATAAGAAGAGATTTTTCTCTTTTTTTTTTTTTTCAGGAGAGCTTTGGCTATTCAGGGTTTTTGGTGGTGCCATATGAATTTCATAAGTATTTGTTCTATTTCTTTGAAGAATGACATTTAAATTTTTATTGGAATAGCACTGAATCTGTAAATTGCTTTTGGGAGGATGGCTATTTTGATAATGGCAATTCTTCCAATCCATGAGCAGGGGGTGTCTTTCCATTTATTTGATTTATTTGTGTCTTCTTCTATTTCTTTTAAAAGTGTTTTATAGTTTTCTTTGTATAGGTCCTTTACCTCTTTTTTTAGGTTTATTCCCAGGTATTTGATTTTTTTTTTTGTTTCAATAATAAAAGCGATGGTTTTCTTGATTTTTTCTTCAGATTTAATGTTTGTGTATAGGAAGGCTGCTGATTTTTGTGTGTTGATTTTGTATTCTGCTACTTTACTAAACTGATTGATTAGTTTAATTAGTTTTTGGGTGGAGTTTTGGGTTCTCTATGTATAGTATCATATCATCTACAAATAGTGATAGTTTGACTTCTTCTTTTCCTACTTGGATTCCTTGTATGTCTTTCTCCTGTCCTATTGTTCTGGCTAGGACTTCCAGTATTATGCTGAAAAGCAGTGGAGAGAGTGGACATCCTTGTCTTGTTCCAGATCATAATAGAAATGCTTTCAGCTTTTCACCATTGAGGATGATACTGGCTGTTGGCTTGTCATATATGGCCGTTATGATGTTGAGGTATGTTCCTTGCATCCCGAGAATTTCAGGGGCCTTTATCATAAATGGGTGTTGTACTTTATCAGAAGCTTTCTCAGCATCTATTGATATTATCATACATTTTTTATGTTTCTTTTTATTGATGTGTTGGATTACATTGTTTGATTTTCAGATGTTTAACCATCCTTGTGTCCCCAGAATAAATGCTACTTGGTTGTGGTGAATTATCTTATGGATGCCCTATTGGATTCTGATAGCTAAGATTTTATTAAGGATTTTTGCATCAGTGTTCATTACACATATTGGTCTGTAGTTTTCTTTTTTGTGTGTTGTCCTTGTTTGGTTTTGGTATTAGTGTAATGTTAGCTTCATAGAAGGTGTTTGGTATTATCCCTACCTTCTCAATTTTTTTTTTGGCATAAAACATCATAAATTTATTGTCTCATACTTCTGGAGGACAGAAGTCCAAAATTAAGGTAATAGCAAAGCCATGCTCTCTGTCGTGCTCTGGGAAAGGAACTGCTTCTTGCCTTTCTCAGCTTTTGGTATCCTCAGGTTCCCGTTGGCTTGTAGGTACATCTCTCTAGTCACATGGCTCCCTTCTCCCTGTGCTTTCACATCATTGTCCCTCTATGTGCATCTGTCTCTGTGTTCAGATTTTTTTTTAATAAATACATCTGGATTAAGTCCACCTAATACCTTATTTTAGCTTGAGAATCTCTATAAAGATCATATTTTCCAATAAGGTCATATTCTGAGGTACTAGGGATTAGGACTCCAACATATCTTCTTTTTTTTCACATTTGATATGCATTTTATTTTAATTTATTTTTTTAAATTTTATTTTTATATTCCCCATACAATTGAAACCCCCTTATTTTGAACCCAATTCCTCCTTTCCCTGTCCCCCAACCCTCACAGAGTGTGTATGGTTTATAGTTGGTTGTTGATTTTGATTTTTACTTGACCTACTAAACATAGAGCTTCCATATGATCCAGCAATTCCACTCCTAGGCATTTACCCAAAGGACACAGAAACATCAATTTCAAAGAGCACATGCACCCCTATGTTTATAGCAGCACTGTTTACAATAGATAAGCTATGAAAACAACCCAGATGCCCAAAAATAGATGACTGGATCAAGACGATGTGGTACACATACACAATGGAATATTACTCAGCATTCAAAAAAGATAAACACATGCAATTTGCAGCAACATGGATGGCACTGTAAGGGATCATGCTCAGCGAAATAAGCCAGAAAGAAAAAGAAAAATACCAATGGTCTCACTCTTAGCAGGAATCTATAAAACTTAAATAAGAGACCAGGAAAAAGAATAACTATAAGAAAGTAAATTCCTTCTCAATTTTTTGAAAGAATTTTGAAGGATAGGCACAAATTTGTTCTGAATGTTTGGTAGAATTCATTTGTAAATCCATCTGCTCCTGAGCTTTTGTTTTTGGGGAGGGTTTTAATTACCATTTCAATGTCACTGCTTGAAATCAGACTATTTAGGTGTTCTATTTCTTCTTTAGCTAGCTTTGGGTGACTGCAGAGTTGTAGGAATAATATCCATCTCTTCTAGATTGTTGAGTTTGTTTGCATATAACTGTTCATATTAGTTTCTGATTATTCTTTTGATTTCTGCTGTGTCTGTTGGGATTTCTCCTTTTGCATTTGTGATCCTCTTTATTTGTGCTTCTTCCATTTTTTCCTTTGTGAGCCTGGCTAGGGGTTTGTCTATTTTATTTATTTTCATTTCTATTTCATTTCTTTCTTTTTTTTAATTAATAAATTTTATTTTTATATTCCCCATACAATTGCAATCCCCCCATTCTGACCACAATCCCTCCCCTCCCGCCCCCCACCCCCCAAAAAGTGTATCTGGTTCATAGTTTTTGTTGATTTTGATTTTCACTTTCTTATAGTTATTCATTTTCCTGGTCCCTTATTTAAGTTTTCTAGATTCCTGCTATGAGTGAGACCATCCGGTATTTTTCTTTTTCTTTTGGGCTTATTTCACTGAGAATGATCCCTTCCAGTGCCATCCATGTTGCTGCAAATTGCATGTGTTTATCTTTTTTGAATGCTGAGTAATATTCCATGGTATATATGTACCACATCTTCTTGATCCAGTCATCTATTTTTGGGCATTTGGGCTGTTTCCAAAGCTTAGCTATTGTATATAGTGCTGCTATAAACATAGGGGTGCAGGTGTTCTTTGGAATTGATGTTTCTGTGTTCTTTGGGTAAATACCTAGGAGTGGAATTGCTGGATCCTGTGGAAGCTCTATGTTTAGTAGGTCCAGAAATCTCCACACTGCTCTCCATAGTGGTTGGACCAGTTTGCACTGCCACCAACAGTGCAGAAGAGTTCCTTTTTCTCCACAACCTCGCCAACATTTGTTGTTGCTAGTTTTTTTAATATGTGCCATTCTCACTGGTGTAAGATTGTATCTCATGGTAGTTTTGATTTGCATTTCCCTGATTGCAAGTGATGTTGAACATTTTTTCATATGCCTGTTGGCCATTCGCATTTCCTCTTCAGAGAAGTTTCTTTTTAGCGCCTCTTTCCATTTTTTGACTGGATTATTTTATTTGTTGTTGTTGAGTCTCATCAGTTCTTTGCAGATTTTTGTGATCAGTCCTTTATCATTAATGTTGTGTGCAAAAATGTTCTCCCAGTTGGTGTATGGGATGCAGCAAAAGCAGTAATAAGAGGAAAATATATAGCAATAGATGCTCACATCAAGAAACAAGAAAGAACTCAAAGAAACAACCTAATCTCGAAGCTCAAAGAACTAGAAAAAGAACAACAAAAAAAAACCCCAAAACCAGTAGAAGAAAAGAAATAATAAAAACCAAAGCAGAAATAAAGGGAATCAAAACTAAAAAAAACAATCCAAAAGATCAATGAAACCAAGAGCTGGTTCTTCGAAAAAATATTTCATTTATTTCTGCTTTGATTTTTACTATTTCCTTTCTTCTACTGGTTTTGGGGTTTTTTGTTGTTCTTTTTCTAGTTCTTTGAGATGTGTGATTAGGTTGTTTCTTTGAGTTATTACTTGTTTGTTTATGTGAGCCTGTATTGCTATGTATTTTCCTCTTATTACTGCTTTTGCTGTATCTCACACATTTAGGAAATTGGTATCCTCCTTGTCATTCAACTCAATGTATTTTTTTTAATTTCTTTTTTGATCTCCTCATTAGTCCAGTGGTCTTCCAGTAGTGTGTGTTTCAATCCATGAAGTAGAAGGGTTCCTTCCCTTCTTTTTATGGTTTATTTCTAGTTTGATTCATTCATGGTCAGAGAAGATGGTTGGTATGCTTTCAAACTTGGAGTATCTGTTGATGTTTGTGTTGTGTCCCAGTATGAGATGGATCCTCGAGAATGATCTGTGTGCACCTGAGAAAAATGTGTACTCAGATTTTTTGGGGTTTAGTGTTCTATAGGTGTCCGTTAAGCACATGAGCTCTAGATCCTTACTTAGAGCTTTAGTGTCCTTACTTATTTTTTGTCTCGTTGATCTATCCATTGTTGATAGTGGTGTGTTGAAGTCTCCTACTACATACATGTTTTCTCTGATGTTGGTTTTCATAGATGATAATAGTTGTCTGATATATTTTGGTGCCCCTTCATTTGGTGAGTAAATGTTAATGAGTGTTATTTCTTCTTGAAGTGTAGTGACTGTCTGTTTTTTTTTTATACCTTTTTCAGTTTGAAATCTATTTTATCTTATATAAGTATAGCTGTTTTTACCTTCTTTTTTGGTCTGTTTGCTTGTAGGATTGTTTTCCATCCTTTTACTTTCAGTCTATTTTTATCTTTTATTGTTAAATGTGTTTCCTGGAGACAGCAAAAGGTTGGGTCTTGTTTCTTAATCCAGCCTATGACTCTGTGTCTTTTTATTGAAGAGTTTAGTCCATTTACATTTAGAGTTAATATTGATGTGTTAGTGTCTGCATTTCCATTTTGTTTGACTTTTCTCTGGTTTTATTTATTTTTAATTAATTTTTTGGTCTTATTTCATTCTTATTCATCCCTCTGAGGTTCTGGCTTTAGGACTCCTCGTAGTATTTTTTGGAGTGGGGGTTTAGTCATAATGAAATTCCAGAGTTTTGGTTTGTTTGAGAAGGTCTTTATTCTTTCTTCATAAAGGAAGGAAAGCTTTGCAGGATAGAGTATTCTTGGTTGGCATTTGTTGTCTTGGAGCCTGTTGACTATGTCCCTCCACTCTCTTCTTGCCCATGGTGTTTCTTCAGAGAAGTCTGATGTCAGCCTGATTGGTTTTCCTTTGTATGTTATCTGTTTCTTCCCTCTTTTCAGCATAATTATTTTTTCCTTGTCTCAGATTCTTGGGAGATTTACTATTATGTCTTGCTGAATTTTTCCTCTCATCGTGGAAGTTTGGTATTATTTGTGCTTTTTCTACATATATTTTAGCTCCTTCTTCACATTTGGGAAGCTCTCTTCAATTATTTCCTTGAATATTTTCTCTGTTCCTACATCTCTCTCCTCTCCTTCTGGGATTCCTGTAACTTATATTTCCTTTCCTCATGGAGTCAGATAGTTCACAAAATCTTTCTTCAGTCTATTTCCTTTGTACTTCTCTTTCCTTTTCTGTTTTGAATCTTTTTATTTCTGCGTCTTCAAGATAACTTATTTGTTCTTCCATTTCATCTATTCTGCTCTCATTGTTTTTCCCAGAGTTCTTTAGCTCCTCCATTAATCCTTTGATCTCCTGCATTTCTATCACTTCCCTCTTTAGGGACTCAATTTCATTCTTCTGATAATTGATTATGTTTTCCCTTATCATTGTTTTATGACTTCCTTCAGTTTTTTAATCATGGCAATTTTAAATTCTGTATCTGGAAGGCTCATAAGTTCTCCCAAGTCACCGTTGTTGCAATATGGTGGGTGATTTTCTTTATTTGGTGTATCTTTTCCCTGAGGTCTTGCTTGGTCACTTGTAATTTTACTTCTCCCTGCTGCTTGTTTTCTAATCTGTCCTATGTGTTGGGACACTGTATCATTGGTACTGGCCGGCATTTTTTTGGTGTGCTATTTCTGGGATGTTAAAAACTGGTGGTCCAGTCAAGTCAAAAACTGTTATACCAGCAGTCCAGTAGGGCAGTGGTACTATGAATATGTTAGTGGTTGCGGTCACAGAAAATCTCCTCCTTCAGTATTTGTTTAATTCCAGAGGTGGGTCTTGCAGTCCCACAGACTGCCCTGGCCATGGCTGGATTGCCCACTTGGCTCCAAATCACTGGATCCCCCAAATGGGCTCCGACTGGCTGCCAGACAGGGGCCTGGCTTGTGGGGCTTTTCGGCTCACCTCTGGCTGTGGGGCAGCACTTTCCCAGTTCCACACATTCTAGGTGGATTCCGTATGCAAAGATACCTGGTCTAAAATGGCGAGTAAAGAGGGCATTTCCCTGCAACCATGGTCTAGAAATTAACAGTTTTAATTCATACAACCTTGAGACATTTCATATTTTATTAAGGTAAATATTGTAATTATGTTGTACTAAGATGGCAAAAATGTTGGCAATGAATAGTCTCAGCATATGTTTATAATGTTTATAATGGTCTGATTGAGCTTCTTAATTCACTACATATATTACATTCTTATTATATCCCATAACTTTCATTGATGGATACATTATAACAGTATCAACAATTAATGTTAACAAATTTATTTATCAACAGAAAACATAAAATTGCCAATCATTTGAACACTTTATAGTGTAGCAAGTTATCAGCCCAGAATTTCAAAGATCAAGGTTCTGCCACCTCTTCTACTCTCCCTGGCTGGTCTCCAGATTTCCCTTGTGCCACATGGGACTCTCCTGGGCTGGAGGCAAGGTCAGCCTTACTCACTCCTCACAGGGCAAACTGTTTGAGAGTGACTGAATGTCTGGTATCCAATTGGAACTACATTTTATCATGAAATATTTGGTGTGAACTTTTCAAAGATCAAGCATCACAGACAGGAAAGCAAAGGTTGATGCAGTCAGCAGAGAGGAGCAGAGGCCAGAGAGCAGCCACACCCACGGAGCATTACACTTCCCCAAATTATATCTTCTTCAAATCCTTTGCATCTTTATGTCTACACTAAATAATGGTATTATTTTATTGTACACTAATCTGTTGAGCTTTCTCATTTGAATATGTCCATAGAAATGCAGACACTCTGGGTAAGAATCCCATGAGTTGCCCACAGGACTTGTCCCCAAATTCCCAGGCACCCAGTAAACAAAATCGATGGGGACAAACTTGTGTAAGCATGGAGTGATGCTGTGGTGCCATTCCGCAGCGAATTCTGGAAATATTAGAATTGATGTAGGTTACTCTTTTAATTTTGCTTTTATAAATATAACTTGTTAATTTCTCTTATTTGTTCCCAAAAATTCCTATGCTTTACATTTTTGTAATATTTAAATACTATTTAAAATATTTTAATATTTTAATGTTAAAAAATTTAAATATTGATCCGTAAATTATAACTGTATCAACAATAAATGTTAACAAAGTTATTTATTGGCAGAAAACATAAAATGGCCAATCATTTGAACACTATAAAATATAGCAAGTTGTCAGCCCAAAAGTTCAAAGATCAGGATTCTGCCATTTCATCTACAGTCCCTGCCTGATCTCCAAATTTCAATATGTAATATTTTATATTAAAATTTTGTTATTTATAATATCATTGTTTTTTTAATTTTATCTAAAATATTTAAAATTGTATTTAAAATTTTATTTAAAATTTTATTATGTAAATACCAATATATTTTTTTTAAATAATAAATTTTATTTTTATATTCCCCATACAATTGCAATCCCCCAATTCTGACCCCAATTCCTTCCCTCCTGCCCCCCACCCCCAAAAAAGTGTCTCTGGTTCACAGATTTTTGTTGATTTTGATTTTCACTTTCTTATAGTTACTCATTTTCCTGGTCCCTTATTTAAGTTTTCTAGATTCCTGTTATGAGTGAGACCATCCGGTATTTTTCTTTTTCTTTCTGGCTTATTTCGCTGAGCATGATCCCTTCCAGCACCATCCATGTTGCTGCAAATTGCATGTGTTTATCTTTTTTGAATGCCGAGTAATATTCCATGGTGTATATGTACCACATCTTCTTGATCCAGTCATCTATTTTTGGGCATTTGGGTTGTTTCCAAAGCTTAGCTATTGTAAACAGTGCTGCTATAAACATAGGGGTGCAGGTGCTCTTTGGAATTGATGTTTCTGTGTCCTTTGGGTAAATACCTAGGAGTGGAATTGCTGGATCATATGGAAGCTCTATGTTTAGTAGGTCCAGAAATCTCCACACAGCTCTCCATAGTGGTTGGACCAGTTTGCACTCCCACCAACAGTGCAGAAGAGTTCCTTTTTCTCCACATGCCGCGGACCAGCACAGCAGTGAATGATGATGCTGTCTCAGGGTTGAGAGACTGCGCAGGGTGGTCAGGGATTCGGTTAAAGAAATGACAAACAGACACACTTCAAGAGTGAAAATCTGAGTGTAATTTTATTTGAGTTGGTGACCAGTATAAATATGTTTTCTAAAAGCATAGGAATGGCGAACATCAGTGAAGAAATCAGCTTGCTTATAGGTTTAGCTTATCATTGACAGGGCCATGATTTACATCTGGACCCAGGTGCATTCCTAAGTAGTTAGCCTATTAATTTTTCTTTTTGTTTTATATGATTACTTTTTTGTTTTAACTACTCACTATTACTATTAATTAACACGGGTGAATTTTACTTTTCACAATGTAATATTTTTATCATTTAGGCTAAGTATACAACAGAGAAATTATTAAGCTAGCAGTTCTATTAATACACACAGTTTAGTAACGTTTCCTTTGAATCAGCCTAGTTATTAGATTCCGTATGTTCTTTTTTTAATCGGCAAACCAATGACCTTTTAAACAGAGAAAGAGAAAAGATTTTAGAGAGACAGTTGTATTAGAATAAAGTTTGTGGGTCTAGAGAAGGTGAGATAAGTTTCAGTGCGGACAGCATTCCTGTAGTGGCTCCTGGTGGTTGTTATCTTTCAACAGGCTTCCATCTTATCTATGTCTTCAGGCGGTTTTTGCTGTTCTCCTCCTGCGCGCTGGTTGCCCAGCCGGACCTAGGGATTCCTAAAAGTCACTGCAGGAGGAGGTGCAGCAGATATATCTTCAGGGGGTTTTGCTGTTCTCCCCCTGCGCGCTGGTTGCCCAGCCAGACCTAGGGACCGTGGCGCAAGCCATTAGCCCTAAGGGTCACTGCAGGGGAGGTGCAGCATCCACACCCTCGCCAACATTTGTTGTTGCTAGTTTTTTTTAATATGTGCCATTCTCACTGGTGTAAGATGGTATCTCATGGTAGTTTTGATTTGCATTTCCCTGATTACAAGTGATGTTGAACATTTTTTCATATTTCTATTGGCCATTTGCATTTCCTATTCAGAGAAGTTTCTTTTTAGCTCTTCTGCACATTTTTTGACGGGATTATTTTATTTGTTGTTGTTGAGTCTCATCAGCTCTTTGCAGATTTTTGTTATCAGTCCTTTATCATTAGTGTTGTGTGCAAAAAATGTTCTCCCAGTTGGTGGGGTTTCTCTTTGTTTTTGTTCTTGTCTCTTTTGCTGTGCAGAAGCTCTTTAATTTGATGTAGTTCCAGCTGTTGATCTTTGCCTTCACTATCACTGCTTTGGGTGATGTGTCTGTAAAGATGTCTTTGATGTGCAAATCACGTAGTGTTTCGCCTATATTTCCTTCTATATTTTTTTATGGTTTCAGGTCTTATGTCTAGTTCTTTAATCCATTTTGAGTTGATTTTTGTGTATGGTGTGAGGTAGTGGTCAAGCTTCATTCTTTTGCATGTAGCAACGCAGTTTTCCCAGCACCATTTATTGAACAAACTTTCTTTGCTCCAATGCATAGTCTTTGCTCCTTTGTCAAAGATTAGTTGACCATAAATCTGTGGGTTTATTTCTGGATTTTCTATTCGATTCCATTGTTCTGTATGTCTGTTCTTGTTCCAATACCATGCAGTTTTGATGATTATGGTTTTATAGTATAGTTTGAAGTCTGGGAGTGTGATGCCTCCATTCCCTTCTTTTTTTTTTTTTCAGGAGAGCTTTGGCTATTCGGGTTTTTTTGTGATTCCATATGAATTTCATCAATAATTGTTCTATTTCTTTGAAGAATGACATTGAAATTTTGATTGGAATAGCATTGAATCTGTATATATCTTTTGGTAGGATGGCCATTTTAATAATGTTTATTCTTCCAATCCATGAGCAGGGGATGTCTTTCCATTTCTTTGTGTCTTCTTCTATTTTTTTTAACAGTGTTTTATAGTTTTATTTGTATAGGTCCTTTACCTCTTTTGTTAGATTTATGCCCAAATATTTGATTTTTTTTTTGTTTCAATAATAAAAGGAATGTTTTTTTTTTTTTGATTTCTTCTTCTTCAGATTTATTGTTTGTGTATAGGAAGGCTATTGACTTTTGCGTGTTGATTTTGTATCCTGCCACTTTATGGAACTGATTGATGAGTTGAATTAGTTTTTCTGTGGAGTTTTTGGGGTTCTCTATGTATATTATCACATCATCTGCAAATAGTGATAGTTTGACTTCTTCTTTTCCTATTTGGATTCCTTGGATGTCTTTCTGTTGTCTTATTGCCCTGGCTAGGACTTCCAGTATTATATTGAAAATCAGTGGTGAGAGTGGACATCCTTGTCTTGTTCCAGATCTTAATGGAATTGCTTTCAGCTTTTCACCATTGAGAATGATACTGGCTGTTGGCTTGTCATAGATGGCCTTTATGATGTTGAGGTATGTTCCTTGTATCCGAAGAATTTCAAGGGTTTTTATCATGAATGGGTGTTGCACTTTGTCGAAAGCTTTCTCAGCATCTATTGATATTATCATATGGTTTTTATATTTCTTTTTATTGATGTGTTGGATAATGTTGATTGATTTTCGGATGTTAAACCATCCTTGTGTCCCTGGAATGAATCCTACTTGGTCGTGGTGAATTATCTTATGGATACATTGTTGGATTCTGATAGCTAAAATTTTATTGAGTATTTTTGCATCAGTGTTCATTAGGGAGATTGGCCTGCAGTTTTCCTTTTTTGTGTTGTCTTTGTTCGGTTTTGGTATTAGTGTAATGTTGGCTTCATAGAACGTGTTTGGTATTGTCCCTTCCTTCTCAATATTTTGGAAGAGTTTGTGAAGGACAGGCACTAATTCGTCTCTGAATGTTTGGTAGAATTCATTTGTAAATCCATCAGGTCCTGGGCTTTTGTTTTTGGGGAGGTTTTTGATTGCCATTTCAATTTTTGTAATTCGTCTGTTTAGGTGTTCTATTTCTTCTTTATCTAGCTTTGGGTCATTGTAGAGTTGTAGGAATTTGTCCATCTCCTCTAGATTGTTGAACTTGTTTCCATATAACTGTTCATAGTAGTTCCTGAATATTCTTTTGATTTCTGCTGTGTCCTTTGTGATTTCTCCTCTTTCATTGATGATCCTGTTTATTTGTGCATTCTCCCTTTTTTCCTTTGTGAGCCTGGCTAGGGGGTTGTCTATTTTATTGATTTTTTCAAAGAACCAGCTCTTGGTTTCATTGATCTTTTGGATTGTTTTTTTAGTTTCAATTTCATTTATTTCTGCTTTGGTTTTTATTATTTTGTTTCTTCTACTGGTTTTGGGGTTTTTTTGTTGTTCTTTTTCTAGATTTTTGAGCTTCGAGATTAGGTTGTTTCTTTGAGTTCTTTCTTGTTTCTTGATGTGAGCTACTATTGCTATATATTTTCCTCTTATTACTGCTTTTGCTGCATCCCACACATTTACGATATTGGTGTCCTCCTTGTCATTCAATTCAAATCATTTTTTAATTTCTTCTTTGATCTCCTCATTAGTCCAGTGGTCTTCCAGTAGTGTGGCTTTTAATCTCCATGAGGTAGGAAAGTTCCTTGCCTTCTTTGTATGGTTTATTTCTAGTTTGATGCATTCATGGTCAGAAAAGATGGTTGGTATGATTTCAATCTTGGTGCATCTGTTGATGTTTGTCTTGTGCCCCAGTATGTGATCGATCCTGGAGAATGATCCGTGTGCGCTTGAGAAAAATTTGTACTCCGTTTTTTTGGGGTTTAGTGTTCTATAGATGTCTGTTAAGCCCAAGTGCTCTAGGTCCTTATTTAGAGCTTTAGTTTCTTTACTTATTTTTTGTCTTGTTGATCTATCCATTGTTGATAGTGGTGTGTTGAAGTTTCCCACTACATATGTGTTTTCTCTGATGTCTGTTTTCAGAGAGGACAACAGTTGTCTGATATATTTTGGTGCTCCTTCGTTTGGTGAGTATATGTTAATGAGTGTTATTTCTTCTTGAAGGATTATCCCCTTGATCATAATGTAGTGACCATTGGGGTCTCTTTTTATTTTTTTGAGTTTGAAGTCTGTTTTATCTGATATAAGTATAGCTGTTCCTGCTTTCTTTTTTGGTCCATTTGCTTGTAGGATTGTTTTCCATCCTTTAACTTTGAGCCTATTTTTATCTTTTGTAGCTAAATGTGTTTCCTTGAGACAGCAAAAGGTTGGGTTTTGTTTCTTAATCCAGGCTTCAACTCTGTGTCTTTTTATTGAAGAGTTTAGTCCATTTACATTTAGAGTTAATATTGATATGTTAGCATCTGTATTTGCCATTGTGTTTGTCTTTCCTTTGATTTTATTTATTTATTATTTTAATAACTTTTTTTTGGCCTTCTTTCGTTGTTATTCGTCCCTCTGAGGTTCTGGCTTCAGGATTTCTTGTAGTATTTTTTGGAGTGGGGGTTTAGTCGTAACGAAATTCCTGAGTTTCTGTTTGTCTGGGAAGGTCCTTATTCTTTCTTCATAGAGGAAGGAGAGCTTTGCGGGATAGAGTATTCTTGGTTGGCATCTGTTTTCTTGGAGTCTGTTGACTATGTCCCTCCACTCTCTCCTTGCCCCTAGTGTTTCTTCAGAGAAGTCTGATGTCAGCCTGATTGGTTTTCCTTTGAATGTTATATTTTTCTTCTCTCTTGTCAGCTTCATTATTTTTTCCTTGTCCTGGATTCTTGGGAGCTTTACTATTATGTGTCTTGCTGTATTTTTCCTTCCGTCCTGGAAGTTTGGTGTTCTTCTTGCTTCTGGTATATCAATTTTCAGCTCCTTCTTCGCGTTTGGGAAGTTCTTTTCAATTATCTCCTGGAATATTTTCTCTGTTCCTACATCTCTCTCCAATCCTTCTGGAATTCCTATAACTCTTATATTTCCTTTCCTCATGGAGTCAGATAGTTCCTGAAGTCTTTCTTCGTTCTTTTTTCTTCGTACCTCTCTTTCCTTTTCTGTTTTGGTTATTTTTATTTCTGTGTCTTTAAGAGTACTTATTCGTTCTTCCATTTCATCTATTCTGCTTTCATTGGTTTTCTCAGAGTTTTTTAGTTCCTCCATTAATCCTTTGATCTCCTGCGTTTCTTTTGCTTCCCTCTTTAGGGACTCAATTTCCTTCCTCTGATCATTGTTTTCCTTTATGAGTTCTGTCATTTTTTTAATCATGGCAATTTTAAATTCTCTTTCTGGAAGTCTCAGAAGTTCTTCTAAGTTACTGTCGTTGCAATCTGGGGGTTGGTTTTCTTTTTGTAGTGTGCTTTTTTCCTGAGGAGTTGCTGGGTTGTGTGTGGTTCTTCTACTCCCTACTGTCTGTTTTCTAATTTGTCGTATGCATTGGGACACTGTGTTGCTCAGACTGGCCGGCATCTTGGGTGAACTTCTCCGCTCCCCTCTGGCTCCTCCAGGAGCCATCTCTGGCTTCTGAGGGAGCTTTCTGCTGGTTTCAGGCAGTCTTTACTGAAGAAATGTCCCTGTTCTAAAATGGCGACGCGGGACTCAGTACCTGAGCATCCGATCTCAGGCACACTCTTCTGTGCACCCGGTCTGCCCCGCCCGTGGGTGCCTGTTCCCTCTGTGGGCTCAGACTGCTGGTAGGATGGGGCCTGGCGTGGGCTAACTTCCCAGCTGGCCACTGTCTCCTCTGGGAGGCTTCTGCCCTTTCAAGCAGTCTTAAGAAATTTCCCTGTTCTATGGGGTGTGAGTGACTTTTTTTTCTGGTCGCTATGTGGCGCCAGAGATCTCTCCTATTGTCCGTGGGGGGCTGTTTTTCGCCCCCCCCCCCCGTGGGACAGGGAACAGAACGGGAATGATAGGGTAAACCTCAACGGCTTTGTTGTGCTGTTTCTGCCTTGTGCCCCACCGTTGTGGAGAACCCACACCCCAAACTTCGTGCCCTGGGTCTCAGTTCCAAAGCCCTCAGGTCCAGGACATGGGCTGTAGTCCAATTCAGCGGCGTGGGAATGGCGCCTTTTGCACCCGCTCGCGTGCCTGGGTGCCTAGCACCAGGTTCCTGCTTACTCAGTGAGGGACTTTCACCTCAGTGAGGGCCTCCGCGCGTCTCCCTGCAAGCCTAGGTCACAGGCACGGGGACCTGGGCAGCCGCGATCCCGATCCGCGTTTGCTTTTCAAGCGCGCCAAGCGTGCCGCTTTTCCATGCAAGATTACCGGCCGGCCCGGGGCTGAGTGCAGGTCTCCTCCAGAGTCTCTTTGTTCTCTAATGGCGCCGGGAGCCGTTCGCTCACCACTGCAGCGAATCCTGCAGGGTTCTCCACAGCTCCCGTTCACGGGGTGTGGTGGCTGAAATAGTTCCTTTCCATTCACAGTCCCGCTTGCTGCGTAGATTGTTCTTGTTGGTAGTTTTAGTTTGTTGTTTTCCTCCTCTCTGCTGGTCGGAGAGTGCCAACTCTGTGGGTGGGGGAGGAGAGCAGGGTTCTGCACTTTCCTCCCTTCTAGTCCTCTTTTATGGCAAATATCTTCTTCGGGTAGTTTGCTGGAGTCGTCTGTTTATCTTCTGTGTCCCAGTTCTCACTGTGACCTGCTGCTTTTCCTCCCTATTAACTTTTTTTAATGGGAGATCTTACTCGCAGCGTCTCCTCGCCACCATGTTGCTCCGCCCTCCTAGCTAGGTTTCTCTGTAAATACCAATATTTTAATAATAGTCAAATTGAAAATATTTTAGATAATATTTGAATTTAAATATTATCTAAAATATTTTTGAATTTATTATTTAAAATATGTAAAATATTTTTGTAATATTTTAGTAATCATATTGCACAGGAAAGTAACATTCTTATTTCTAAGTGTGTTTATGGTAAATGCCGGCGGCACCCACACCAGTGCTTCCAGGAGGGTCTCTACCACGTCACTTGTGGTCATTATTGACAGTAGATGGTGACTATTCAGATTCTAACTTGTACCCTAAGGCCTTCTTGATGCTTTGAACTATTTCAGCCACCACACCCCGTGAACGGGTGCTGTGGAGAACCCTGCAGGATTCGCTGCAGTGGTGAGCGAACGGCTCCCGGCGCCATTAGAGAACAAAGAGACTCTGGAGGAGACCTGCACTCAGCCCCGGGCCGGCCGGTAATCTTGCGTGGAAAAGCGGCACGCTTGGCGCGCTTGAAAAGCAAACGCGGATCGGGATCGCGGCTGCCCAGGTCCCCGTGCCTGTGACCTAGGCTTGCAGGGAGACGCGCGGAGGCCCTCACTGAGGTATCTGCCTCACTCAGTACAGGGGCCTTGGCCCCAACAGTGGCCCCTGGTCCCACACGTGACCGAGAGGTTCAGTGACATTAGAGGGGAAGCCACCTTAGAAACTGGAGATGCTGCCCCAGTGAGTGAACTACTGACAACTGAGATGAAGCCCATCAATCCCCTTTCGCAGCTGGGAGCTACAGAAATGGAGACCAGCAAAGAGTGGTTGGAAGTTCAGTTCCCTCCAGTTTACACAGAATATCAAAGTGCACATAGGGGTTAAAAAGAGGAACAATCAATGCTAATAGAGCATGTGAACATCAGACTATCCTGCTCATCTGAGACACAAGGTAATGTGAGGATATATGTTGCTTATATAATTATAAAAACATAAAAGGCAGTATAATGTGAAAATTTAAAATAAGTCTTTATTAAAGGGGACATGAAGTCATCTTCTCTATTACATTTTGGTGAGTCTCCTCTTCATCAGTCTCCCCACAGCGGACTTCATGGCTTCATTCCTCAGACTGTATATGACAGGATTAAAGGTGTGGGGGCACCACCGTGTAGAACATAGAAATCACCAGGTTAGACATGGACAGAATCACTGAGATCGGCTTCAGATGAGCAAAGAATGCAGTGGAGAGAAACAGCACCACAACAAGCAGGTGGGGAAGGCAGGTGGAGTAGGCCTTGGCCTTCCCTTCTGTGGATGGGATCTTCCTGACAGCGGAGAAGAGGTGGACATAGGAAATGACGATGAAAATGAAACAGCACAAATCCGTCACTGCACTGATGAGAATGGGGACAAATTCACTCATTAAATTTCTGAGCAGGAAATAGCCAATAAATGTGGGATGTCGCAGAAGAACTGGTGGACCACGTTGGACCCACAGTAGGACAAGGAGAAGGTTCCACCTGTGTTCATCACAGCCAATATACCCCCACCCAGCCAGGTGTCAGCTGCACACACCTGTCCCTGCTCATGATGACCTCATAGTGCAGGGGGTGGCAGATGGCAGCATAGCGGTCAAGGCTCATCACCGTGAGCAGGTGAAGCTCTGTAGCTGCTGACATAATCACCATGAAGACCTGGAGGACACAGCCCGGGAAGGAGATGGAGCTGCTGTGCCTCAGAGAGCTGGCAATGGACTTGGGGACCATGGCTGAGATGAGGCAGATATCTTTGAAGGAAAGACTCCTCAGGAAGAAGTACATGGGGTTGTGGAAGTACCGGTCCAGGGTAGTGATGAGGACGATGAGCCCATTCCCCAGCAGGGCACACAGGTAGACCAGGGAGAAGAGCAGTGGTTGTAGGAAGCCCATGGTCCCCTGGGTGGGGAAACCCAGGAGGATAAATTCTGTCACGGCCATGAGATTGGTCACCACTGGAGCTGTCATCTGTGTAATAAATGTGAAGAGTAAGAAATCACCAATGCCCTGTCTCCGCAGACTGAATGTAATTGGGCTTCTCATTCGACAATCACACTAGCTACTCACCACCCCCACCCCTAGTGCTCCCGTGTCTCAACTTCTAGTCATTCTCTGAGCACTGTGTCCTGACAAACTACTATATTTCCACTTCTTCTGAAAGAGATTTGTGATATTGTCCAAACTGCTCATGGTAGAAACACTGAGATTGGACACTTCCCCTTCCCCTCAGAAACCACCAGACTGTCCTCCCACATCTCTCCATAACCTGCCCAGCATTGCTGTTATTCCTGTTGCTCCCACACCCTCAGCCCCTCAGGATCCTGGGTCAGGCCTGGCCAGAGCTAAAGCCACATCTGCGGAGGAAACTCACTGAACATCCTCCCTTCTCCTAGAAACCTTCAATTCATGTCTTGTCTCGAGACACTCACTATAGAGACCTCCAACATCTGCAATTGTGTCGAGGACTCAGTAGACCCTTGGTAGCCATGTGGGTCTGCTGGACTAAAAGGGCCTGATGGGATGCCATCTTGGGTGCAAGGAGCTCTGCCCTCCAATACAAGGACAGGACAGCATGGTCAGTTATGCGACCTAAAAGAGTGGAGGACACCAGACCCCGCAGACTCCTTTGAAATTAAGCAAGAGCAGGAGATGATGACCCAGAGAAAGGGCTACATCGGGAGGTATGACAGGAAGGCCGGGCCCCAGAGACTGGGCAGTGGGACAACTTGTCGATAAGACTGGAAACATGGCGGGCCTGGGGTCTGGTTTCCATTACACCAGTTTGTGGAGTAGAAAAAATATCTGGTCACAGACTCATGTCTCCCTGAAGCCCTTGGTGAGTAAACACATTTTCAGTGTCATCCCCTGCGTCTCCAACGGGTGCTGTGGGATGACGCTACCACTACGCAGGCAGGGTCTGCTCTTTCCCCATCATCCTGCTCTTAAGGGTGGCTGCATGACCCCTGCTGGTCACTGCAGTGTTGTCAACCCAAACGCCGCACAGTCCCCAGCACATACACAGACGCTCATGAGAGGAATTTTCTTAACATCCATTTCCTGGGATGATGCTTCTCCAGTCACTGGTCACCACACTCCTCCTCTGTGGGCCCTGGCTGTGGGCACCGAGACACCAGCTTGTCCCACTGTGATTTCCCATTGAAAGACCTTCCTCCATCTCTAGTGATTATAAACTGGGTCTCCCGCAGAGTCTCCTATTGGGTCACACCCACACTTCCCTCCTGCAGGATGGGCTTGTCCACCCCAGTTCCCTCCCGGCCCCACTGTCCCCCTCAGACTCATGCACATCTGTGCAGGGAGGATGCCGCTCTGGGCCTGCCTGAACATGACGGTCTGTGCATGTGGCTGTCTCTTCCGGTCCCAGGGTCCCGGGTCCCCTGGGTGCGGGTTTGTTCCTCCCCCCAGGCCCATGCGTGAATGGGGACGTCTGGACACGGGGAGGCTCTGCCCTCTCTCCCCCTCCAATCTCACCCTCTCCCCACTCTGTGGGGTGAGGGAGGGGCAGGTCCTGGGGAGGCAGGACTTTTAGGAGAATATGCTGATAAAAATTAACTGTGAACGGTTCATGGAAACGACCCAGAAATTTGAACAAAAGGGATCAGTTTAGGACACGCTGTCATCAGGGGCCTGGGATTCTTCTGAGTGACGTAAAAAATAAACGTCTCATGACAAATTTAGCCGTGAGACATCTCTGCCCCTGCCCCTGATCAGATACTGAGACTCCTGCACGCCACAGTGTCAGGGAGTGATGAGGTCAGATCCCCCCAAAGCGCGTGTCCAGCAATGGACACAGTCGCGGCCACGCCACGTGTTGAGAGAAAGATCCATCTCCCCAGACACTGCCTCGAACCCCCTGACTGTCGCTCCCCTGATGCAGCGGCCTGCTTGTGATGGACAGGCCCGGCACCCCTGTCCTCAGAGCAGCCCTGCCCCAGTGAGGGGGTGGCTCCCCGTGAGAGGGGCCCCGTGTCTGCTCTGGGTCTCAACTTCCTGCCCTCCAAAAACCAATGAGCCCTCCCATCCCCCCGAGCAGGAGAGGACATTTGGGTCTAGAGGGAACCGGCTCCTCTGAGCACGGGACCCGCTGCGACCTGGAGCCGGGCCAGGCTCTTCGTGGCCCCATCCCCGCCAGCAGCGTCCCTGGACTCCCCATGAGTCCCCCCGTGGCTGCACGTCCCTGACTGTCGTGACTCTTTCACGTTCTAGACACACTCACTGCGCTCCACGCTCACATCACAGTTCCAAAGCAATAACCTTCCTATGCTATGTGATGCACCATAAGTGAAAATCCTCTCATATGATAAATGTTCTAAAAAGTCAGTATTGTTTGAGCTCCTTAAATTAAGAATAAATTATTTTCTCTCATTGAGACTCACCCCAGGATGATGCATTATGGGACATTGAGCAACTTGTGCTCATTTAGAATCCATTAGTTTTCATTATTTGCAAAATGAATATTTATCTGCTATACTTTCTCAAGTCTAAAATGAAGCTTGAAGTTTTTTAACTTTCAAGTCTGAAAAGATTCCCTGTAAATGGCTGTTGCCAGGTACCTGCGGTCTGGGGGGAAAGTTCACACTGCCATGGCCTGTCTCTCCTGAGGTCGTCCCCATGGCAGGACAGAGGCCATCCCGGCCTCTCACTCCATGGTCGGGGCTCGTGGGAAGCCTCTGAGCACTCACAGGAAGTTGCACCCCGTCTTGCACTGCCTCAGGGACAGAGCAGGGCCTCAGGGCTGGGCTATTTGAGCTCTGGAGCTGGTGTACACGTGTTGGACACTGTCCAAGATCCATCTGTAAAGTCACTTTTTTTCCAGAGGGACAAGTGCCCTTTGTGAGTTGATGTATTAATTGGTGTCGTCACGTGGCACAATCAGCTGGTAATTGGAGCACTGTGTTGTGTCAGAGGCAGTTTGTTGATGGTTTGCACCTGTGTGGGGAGGAATGTAATTCATCCCCTTTCCAGGCTCCATCAGACTCCACTGACCCAGGTGCAGGCCCCGTCCTAAGAGCACGTGTTGAGGAGGGAGCTGGAAAGTCATCGTCTCCACTGTGTGCCCCTCATGGGGAGACCTGGGCAGCTTCGTGTGAGGCAAAGTGAGGAAACTGTGGAGGCAGCAAGGAAGGGAAGACATGAGGAAGGAAGGGGTGAGGGAGGGAGCGTGAGGAGGGGAGACAAGGAGAAACTCAGCAGAAGGGATTGGCCAGGGGATGAATACACACTCATCTGAGAAAGTGATTTATTCTTGTCACTTAAAACCTGTTTATTCATGTAATTCTGTTCTGTTTTCTGCACTTGCGACTCTGCATTTAAATTATAATAATTATTATATGTTTGAATAATTATTCATTTATCCTTAACAAATAGGAGTGATTATTAGGGCTTCTGTATATGTGGTCATGTTAGCTGAGTTTCACTGTCACACTTATGGTGACTTTACATATTTGGAAAAAGTCATTTAATCCATTTTGAGGTTTTTGTGGGGGTGTCTGCTGGGAGATAGTGATGTAGTTTCATTCTTTTGCATGTGGCTGCCCAGTTTTCCCAACCCCATTTCCACCCTCTCCTTGTTGCAGTCATACTTTTGGCTCCTCTGTCGTAGAGTAACTGTCCATCGGATGTGGGTATATTCCTGGGCTGTCATTATATTCCAGAGGTCTGTGTGTCTGTTTTTGTCCCACTACCATGCTGTTTAACTATTATAGCTTTATTGTATAGATAGGTGTCTGGTGGTGTGATTCCTCCATTTTCCTCATTTTTATCAGGATTGTTTTGTCTGTTTGGGGTCTTTTGTGGTTCCAAATGCATTTCGGTAATTTTGTTCCATATCTTTGAAGATGCTATTGAAGTTCTCACTGTGGTTACCTTGAATCTGTACATTACTTAGGGCGGGATGGCCTTTTGACAATGCCAATTCTTGTAATAATTGAAAAGGGAATATATTTCCATTTCTTTGCATTTTCCAGATCTTTAACTATATCTTACAATTTTCTTTGTGTAGAGCCTTCACCTCTTTTGCTAGGTTTGCTCCTAGGTTCTTTTATTTTTTTTATGTATTTATTTATACAAGAACCGGGGTATGGGCCAGATGAGTGGGAGGGTGAGAGGATTCACCAGAGACAGAGCAGGGAACAGAACAGCTGACTGACGAAATACACTGCTGAGGGGAGCAGCGGGGAGACAGGAGTGGTCTGCCGCACCATGTGGGACCCTTGCTGGCCGGCCAGGATTGAACAGTGCTGCAGAGGTTGTGGACAGCTTCACTGCATGGCACTCAACTGCCTGCACCACTAGGGGAGGCCCTGCTCCTTGGTGCTTAATTTTGTGACTGCAATAGGATTGTTTTCTTAATTCTTTCCTCTTCTGCCTCATTTTTTTTTTTTTTGCATATAGGAAGGTAACTGACTTTCATGTGTTGATTTTGTGACCTTCCAACTTAACTGAAATGGTTTATTGTTTTAATTAGTTTTTGCATGGAAATATGAGATATTGATCTAGTTTCACACAATTAATCTTGAGAATGGAGCGAGGAATTTACACTGGAGCAAGTGAAGGGCCTTCAATAAGTGGGGTTGGGAGAACTGGGTGGTAACTTTCAGAAGAATGAAACCAGATATATTGAGAGATCTTAGTGTACATAATCATGCTATCCACAATAGTTTTAATTGTGAATAAATGGGAATGAATTAGAATTCCTACAACGTTGAGACAGTTAATGTTTTATAAATTTAAATATTTTAGTTAAGTCATACAAACTTGGCAAAAATGTTGGCAATAAATATTCTCAGTATAAGATTATAATGGTTCAATTCAGTTTCATAATTCGGTATGCATATTGATTTCTCATTGCATCCCATCACTTTTATTGACCAGTAAACTATAAGAGAATCAAGGATTAATATTCACAAAATTATCTATGGGCCAAAAAAAATAAAGTTAATGGCAGTCATTTACAAGTTGTCAACCCAGAAGTCCAAATATCGAGATATTGCCATTTCTTCTAACCATTCCTGGCTACCTCCAAATTTTTATTGTGCCCACCTGGAACTCCCCTGGGCCAAAGGCAAGATCAGCCTGACTTGCTTCTCACAGGGTGAATGTCTGAGAATTAATTAAATGTCTGGTATCCAATTGGAACTACATTTTATCATGGAATTTTTGGTGTGAAATTTTGAAATATTGGACATCACAGATGGGAATATCGATGGAGTCAGCAGAGAGGATCTGTAGCCAGCGACACACACCGACATTTTATCTTCCCAAATTTAAATCTTCCTAATATTCTTTTAAGATTTATTTCTTTATTTATTTATACAAGCACTGGGTACAGTCAGATGTGCGGGAGGGTGAGAGGATTCACCAGAGCCAGAGTGGGGAGCAGAACAAGCAGACTGACGAAGTACACTGCTTAGGGGAGCAGCGGGCAGCAGGAGAGGTCTGTGCGCCATGTGAGACCCTCACCGGGACTGGGGATCGAACCGGCGCTGCAGAGGCTGTGGGCGGCTTTGCAGCCCAGCGCTCAACCGCTGTGCCACCAAGGAGGCCCTTCTCAATATCCTTTGCATGTCTTTTTGTCTACACTGAATGATGGTGTTATATTAATGCACGCAAATCCCGTAATTTTGTCATTTCGACCCGTACTGGGGTAGAGCCCCACAGCGAGGTCCCTCGGGATACTGTCCTGGTCTTCGCAGCGGAGAAAAATGAGCAGATGGGGACAAACACGTGCAGGTGCAGGGCGAGGCTGCGGGGCCATCTTTGGTGATGTCTGGAGACACTAGACTACGAGGAGGCTGGGATTTCTGCTTTTGCTGTTATATTTAACAAAATTACATCTTCTTATTTGTCCCCCGACATTCCACCTAAAACATTTTTGCAATGTTTTCGTCATCCTGCTGTACATGCAGTGAACAGCTTTCGCAGCTGCTCCTTCCTTGCCCTGGATCGGGAGCGCTGAGGAACCGCGCAGGGAGAGCGAGGGCAACACAGCCAAAGCAGCAGCAGCCGTGGGGTGGGGGGGCAGCGGCCCTGCGGGAGGGTGGGCGGCGCGGTGGACCTTCCAGTCACGCGCTGGCCCTTGGGCACCTCGCAGCACGCATGGGACCTGCACGCTGACAGCAGCCTGGCCTGGGAAACATGACTGGAGAGCGACCCACCCCACCCTGCGTGGGCTCCTTGGTGCGGGACGAGCAGGTGTCCTCCGTGTTCAGGTGCTGCCCCCGCTCAGCTTCTGCACTCCCGCCTCGTGACCTGGCTTTGTGGCTGCAGACAGTGGGCCCAGGGAGGGGCAGCCACATGCAGAATGCAGAGAGGACATGGTTCCCCTATGCGACTGTGGCCCCAAACAGCTCCAGGTCAGCCGGAAGCACACGGGAGGGTCAGCGCGAGGCCTGGCAGGGCCCCGTGTGGCCCCCGGATGGGCAGGCGGGGCTGCAGAGGTGGCGGGAGAGGCCCGGGCCATGTGTGGTTGGGGTGTCTCTTTCTGTGCTGGGTTTGCAGGTTTTGCGTATTTTGGACACTCACCTTGTCAGGCATGTGATGTGCACAATCATCTCCCAGTGCAGGGGCCCATTTGGGGGATGGCTTCTTCTGAGGCACAGAAGCTCTCTGGTATGAGGGGGGGCACTTGTTCCTACGTGCCCTTGTTCCCTGGTCCTTGGCGTGTTTCCCCAAGCTCATCCGTGGGGTAGATGTGCAGTGAGTAGTACCCAGGTGTGCCTTCTGTTATCTTAAGTCTTCATCTAATGCAGATTTTTAATCCATTCCAAATTGTTCAACTGCACTAATAAGGAAAATAGAAATCCAAACTGTAATGAGTTGTCACCTGTGAGAAGGGAAGGAAATAAAGGGCCTCTCACATCTGATGCCAAAAGGCTTGGAGATGTCTTCAGACGATGGAAACAGAGCTCCCACAGGTTGGACCAACCTCTGCTGGGTGTTATCCCAGATGCACAGACTCTACAGTGCAGACCACGTACACCTGTGTTCACAGCAGTACTGGCCACTGTTGACTGACCATGGCCCCAACCCAAGTGCGGTGCACAGAAGAGTGAACAAACAATGTGGGTCCACACTCAGTGGAATACTACACAGCTATTATAAAGATGAGCCTATCCCCTTTGGGACCAAAGGAGGACACTGAGCTGCATATGCTAGTGAGATACGTCACAAAGTGAAAGATAATGGCTGGTCCTACCTATCTGTGGAAGATAATATAAAAATTCAATAACTGAAAAAGTATAGTGGCAAACAGCAAACGGAAATGTTGGACTGAGTTTAAAACTTTGCTCATTACCAGACTGCCGGGGAACAGCCTCCGGCAAAATGTCATGTCAGGGGTTCCTGAAAGGATTGAGATGGTCTCGGTGACCTGTGAGGGTCTGAAACTTAAGGGCTGAAGGGAAAGGGATGAGGTAGTGAGGAGACACTAACACTTGGATGAGGTGCAAGTATCTTCTTCCGAAAGACTCAGCAGTTTTTATTTATTCATTTTTAGTAAGCAGAAAAAAATACATGTCATGTGTAAAGCAGAAACAGTTAGTGTATTTTATTCCCATGAACTACTGGCTCCTACGGGTCCCAGCTAGATGGTAGCCTTCAAGGTTAATAGATAAAAAAGCAGACCTAACACTAAAACTTATTTTTTCAGCTAGACAATTATCTAAGACAGTGGATAGCCGCCAGTGCATCCCTATCAGCTAAAGCCTAAGCATCAAAAGACTATTTTTTTCACAGGGCCTACAGTCAGAGACCAGCTGCTACTCAGCGATCAGAACTTTTTCTACCTACAAACATTTTAACACAGTTAACTTCATTTAAAATCTTTCCTAAGAAACTTCTAAATAAAAAGGAAACTTGTAAAAAAACAAAAGAAGTATTTACTATAATTGTTATGCTGGATTGCTTGTCAGATATATACAATAAATTGTCTCCCATTGTTAATTGGGCCGAATTGTGTAGTAACTAATTTCTAAACAGGTAATTTCCCATGCCAATTGCTTGCAGTCTGCTGATACATACAATTTATAGCCTAATGTACTTTTGGGGAAATTTTGTCTCTCTTTATGACCAAGAACAAAAAATGAAGGAATGTCAGATCTTCAGCCCCACAGTGTGAGGCACAAGGAATCTTCAGCCCCACGGTATGAGGCCCTTTACCTTTGGCCCCACGGTCTGAGGCCCTTTACCTTCGCTGCTTTCCAGTGTCTTATCTGGCTGGGGCCTCAAGGCCTCCTGCAGCACCAGACGGAACCAGGGAGGAGACAGGAGTGTGGACGGAGGGACCAGGCACTGCAGGACATTTAGTAGATTCTGAGTGGACACTGGTGCGTGTGGGGGAGTGAAAAGTGACCCATGGTGAAAACAGTACAGAGTGTAAATGTCATCCTTGAAAAGAACAAATAACAAATTAACGTGACATTTCCATGAAACACTCATGGTAAAGATCCCTTCTCAACAGACACTGGATTTGTTCAAAGGAAAAATAGAAAATACATTAACAGGAATCTGACCAGGGAATGATGCCATATCCCAAGGGATGGCACCTGTGATCTCATACTATCACTGAAGTGAATATTACTTGGAGTGATTTTCTTTCTTTTTCCCACAGATTCATTTTTTAAAAAGATATATTATGCATACAATAACTGGGGTACAGGCCAGAAGTGTGCAGAGTTGAGAATATTCAGCAGAGACAGAGTAGGAAGCATAACAAGCAGATATACTGAAATATACTGCTAAGGGGTGCAGCGGGAGAGCCAGGAGAGGTCAGCTGCACCATGTGGGTAGCTCCCTGGCCCGGGATTGAACTGGTGCTTCAGTGGATGCAGATAGCTTCATAGGTAGCATCTTAACCCTTTGCACCACCAGGGAGGCCCCTAATTTGTGTGATTTTCTAACTCATGTTTATTTTTATTTTTTAAAAATATTTTTATGTATTTATTTTTATAGAGGCATGTTTTATTTATTTATTTGTTTGTTTGTTTTGTTTATTTATACATGCACTGGGTACAGTCAGAAGCACAGAGGGTGAGAGAATTCACCAGAGCCAGAACAGGCAGAAGGACCGAAGTACACTGCTGAGGGGAGCAGCGGGCAGCAGGAGAGGTCTGCGTGCCATGTGGGACCCTCCTCCAGTGGCCTGGGAGTAGCCGGGGATCAAACCAGCACCGCAGAGTCCGCGGGCAGCTTCACAACCCAGTGCTCAACCGCTGCGCCACCGGGGAGGCCCCTGACTCATGTTTAAATCTGAAATTTGAATGGACTACTCAGGTTTTGTGGTTAACTATACATATTATTATAAGAAATATTTTTGTGGACAGATATGTGATAATCAATCAGGAGAGTTTGGAGACACAGTGACCTGTTTCAGAGAAAGTACTTGAGAGCAAGAACAACAAGCCCAGCTCACATTCTCAGGGTTAGGGAAACAATAACACTGAGTGCAGATGTGTAGAATGAACAAATATTGCCAGGATTTATTTAGCATGATGTTTTACATAATAAAAAAATAACATAGTTCCCATGTAGAAGAATACTGGGCTTAAGTGTAATCTACAAGAAGGACAAGAAGAAGACCTGGTATAGGATCAAGTTACAATCTGGAAAAATAAGGAACCTAAAAATAAATACAACAATTAAAATTATAATTTTTTAAGTAGAAATGCAGTTCTTCCAAAATAATTCCAATAAGTTTACTTTTGAAAATTCCACATCAAGGGAGTGTTAGTTACATTAGCATCAAAACAGGGCATCATAAAAAATTAATGTTCCCATCAATTTCAGGATTCAATCACAGATTCCGACTAACCAAGGAACCTCCATCCTTCCATCTCTGGCAGAGTCAAGTGTGGTTTCCCTTTGTCCTGTGAGCAGGAAAATGAACTTCTCCTAGAGGAAAATGCTCTGTTAGAATTTCTGAGGGGGCCTCCCTTGGTGGCACAGTGGTTGAGCGCTGGGCCCCGAAGCAACCTGCAGCCACTGAAGTGCCGGTTCGATCCCTGGCCCCCGGTGAAGGTCCCACATGGCGAAACAGACCTCTCCTGCCGCCAGCTGCTCCCCTCAGCAGTGAACTTCGTCGGTCTGCCTGTTCTGCTCCCCGCTCTGGCTCTGGTGAATCCTCTCACTCTCCCGCACTTCTAACTGTACCTAGTGCTTGTATGTATAAATAAATAAATATACAAATAAACAAACAAACAAATAAATAAATAAATCTTAAAAAAAAAAACACACTTGAGAGGCCAAGTTCATCAGCATTTAAAAAAAATTGTGAGGGATAGGGGGGCACCATTCTCTGTCTCCCTCCACTCCACAAGATGGGCCTCTCAGTGGAGACACACATCAACTGTGGGAACCGAGTGCCCAGGACTGGGATCTCGTGACCGTGCGCTCTCAAGGACTACCCCTTTTACCACTGCTTCATTTTTGTAAAGTTGGTGATGCCTGAGTTCTAGAATATTCTTTCTACACCAAATAGATGTTTTTCACCATGAGCTGGTTTCAGTCAATGCATACCATGTAGGGAGGGGTTAGGGAAAGGATTGTATTATTTTAGGAAACAGGAGTTTGTTTCTTTTAAGATTTATTTATACAAGCACTGGGTACAGTAAGAAGCGCAGGAGGGCGAGAGAATTCACCAGAGTCAGAGCGGGAACCAGAGCAGGCAGAAGGACCGAAGTACACTGCTGAGGGGAGCAACAGTTGGCAGGAGAGGTCCTCGCGCCATTTGGGACCCTCCTCCGGTGGCCGGGGAGCAATCGGGGATCGAACCAGTGCTGCAGAGGCTGCGGGCAGCCTCGCAACCCAGCGCTCAACCGCTGCACCACTGGGGAGGCCCAGCAGTAGTTTATGGAAAAATATGGTAATATAAATTCCTGGAAAAGGAAAAAAATTCCAATTCAAGAAGCCTATGCTTTATAAATGAGGACATGTTAAGAGTTAGAGGGGAAAAGCTGAATTAATGAGGAGTTATAATTTTACATTATGAAATCTCATCTTAGAGTATTTGCCATTTACCAGTCTCCCCACAGCCGTCTTCATGGCTTGGTTCCTCAGACTGCATATGACGGGATTAAAGGTGGGGGGCACCACCGTGTAGAACATAGAAATGACCAGGTCAGACATGGACGGTGTCTCTGAGGTTGGCTTCAGATAAGCAAAGAATCCAGTGGAGACAAACAGCACCAAAACCAGCAGGTGGGGAAGGCAGGTGGAGTAGGCCTTGGCCTTCCCTTCTGTGGATGGGATCTTCGTGACAGCAGAGAAGATGTGGACATAGGAAATGACGATGAAAATGAAACAGCAGATAGCCCAGACCACACTAATGAGAATGCAGACAAGTTCGTTCATCAAATTTCCTGAGCAGGAAATAGACAATAACTGGGGGACATCACAGAAGAACTGGTGGACCACACTGGACTCACAGTAGGACAAGGAGAAGGTTTCAGCTGTGTGCATCACAGCATCGAGACCCCCACCCAGCCAGGACACAGCTGTCAGCTGCACACACCTGTCCCTGCTCATGATGACGTCATAGTGCAGGGGGTGGCAGATGGCAGCATAACGGTCAAAGCTCATCACCGTGAGCAGATGAAACTCTGCACATGATGACATAATCACCATGAAGACCTGGACTACACAGCCCCGGAACGAGATGGAGCTGCTGTGCCTCAGAGAGTTGGCAATGAACTTGGGGACCGTGGCTGAGATGAGGCAGAGGTCCGTGAATGACAGACTCCTCAGGAAGAAGTACATGGGGGTGTGGAGGTGCCGGTCCAGGGTGGTGATGAGGACGATGAGCCCGTTCCCCAGCAGGGTGCACAGGTAGACCAGGTGAAGAGAATTGGGTGCAAGAAGCCTATGGTCCCCTGGGTGGGGAACCCCAGGAGGACAAATTCTGTCACAGCCGTGAGATTGGTCACCCCTGGAGCCATCATCTGTTTAAAAAAAAAAATAAAGAGGAAGAAAACATTATCATGTCTTCCAATACTGGATACAAAATGTGTTATCAACATATAGAATCCGGCCTCCCTGGTGGCGCAGCTGTTGAGCGCTGGGTTGCGAAGCTGACCGCAGCCTCTGCGCACCAGTTCGATCCCAGCTGCTGCCCAGAGCAGAGGAGTGTCCCACATGGCCCACAGACCTTTCCTGCCGCCCGCTGCTCCTCTCAGCAGTGTACTTATGTCCTTCAGCCTGCTCTGCTCCCCGCTCTGGCTCTGGTGAACACTCTCACCCCCCCACGCTTCTGACTGTACCCAGTGCTTGTATAAACAAACAAACAAATAAATAAATCTTTAAAAATAAACAAAAAAACACATAGAATCACGCAATCATTTCATATTTTATCTCATGTGAATGTGCTATTGAAGTATTGTCCTAACATATGTCTATAATTTCATGAAGAAATGAAAATGGTAAATGACCATGACAAAACCTGAATATCAGGTCTCTCAGTGAACTGAATTGAGAGATCACTGGTGACCAGTCATTCTCAGGCCTGTGGCTCCCCTTCCTGCCCCGGCCCTGGCATCTCCACCCAGCACACCTCCCAGAGGTAGTCCAGGGCACAGCCCTAGAGGACATGTGACCATGCCCAGCCCCTCCCCACCCTGGAGGGCCTGTTCCTGCTCCTCCAGCACAGCCCTGGTCTGGGGAGGCCCCACAGGGATGGGTGTGCAGGGAGATGGGGGTGTGCAGGTCCCCGTTTTCCTGCTCCCCAGGACCCGACACTGTCATGGAACTGAATGATCTGAGCTTGGCATCCCCGTGTGGCGTGTCCTAACGCCTCTTCTGTCAGATTCATGCCCCTGTGGCCTCCTGCTGCCTCCTGGTCTGTCCCCTCATCTCCTCATCTCCCTGCACCTGACTCCCCACATCTGAGGACCCAGAGACCACGTTTCCCGCAGTCTCCTCCTGGTTCACACCCATAAGTCCCTCCTGCAGGATGGGCTCGTCCACCCACGGGTCCCTCCTGGCCCCTCTGTGCCCCTCAGTCTCAGGCTCATTTGTGCAGGGAGGAGGCTGTTTCAGAGCTGAGCCGGACGGACTGTGCATGTGGCTGTACCTGCCAGTCCCAGGGCCCCGGGTTTCCCGGGTGCAGGTTTGTTCCTCACCCCAGGCCTGTGCGTGATTGGGGACATCAGGACACGGGCCGCCCTGCCCTCTCTCCTCCCCCTAACCTCACCCTCTCCCCCCTCTGTGGGGTAACAGAGGGGCAGGCCTTGGGGAGTTAGGACTTTTAAGGAGAATGTGGGAAATAAACTTGTAGTTATACATTAGTTTGAACATTTAAAAGTACTTTAATAAAAATAATATCAATAAGGGCACAAAGTAGTCTAGATGTCAAATGTTTTCATTGATTTCAATATTTACAATAATAAGATAAATTGTGACATATAATTCTGTTAAAATGCTGTCACTTCTTCATTTTACAGTATTGTTAACAATCTGTGAGTGATGGAGTTTTGGAAAAATTCCAAGTTCATATCTATAAATAGACGTCCCTGCTAGGCTCACATGAGTGTCAGAGCCATGAAACCATAAAGAGTTGTTGCTTATTTTTTTTTATTTTATTCTTGACACCTATGTGTTGTAAATTTGGGGACAAAAAGGCATAAATCTCTGAATTTTAACAATAAGTATTTTAAATTTCATCTCATATTTCTATTTTTATCTTATATTTCTTTATCATTATAATTCCATTAGTTGTGATTTTATTTAATACTTGATATTCACTCACTGTGCTGAATGCTAAAATCAGTTATTAAACAATATTATCATTGGCCACAATTCAAAACATTCTCTATGATAAATGTATTAAATGTCGCAGACTTTGGAAGAGTTAATGAAAAAGTTAATTTCTCCCATTGAAACTTATCCCATAAAAAATATTGTGGTGTGAAATGGAACTATTTGGGAACCTTGAGAATGTGTAGTTCTTTTTTGAATGAATATTTTAACTATGGTGCTTTCTGAGATGTGAAATGAAGCTTGAAATCTGAAATCTTTCAATCTGAATGGATTCTCCTTGGAAACTGTTTAAGAACTGAATACCTGCAGTCTGGGGGGAAAGATTCCACTGCCGTGTTGAGTCTCTTTCCTGAGGTTGTCCCCATGGCTTGGACAGAGGGAGTCCCGGCCTCTCACTCCATGGTCAGGGATCGTGGGGCGCCTCTGATCACTCACAGCATGTTCTAATTTGTCCTGTGCCGCCTCATGGACCGAGCAGGGCCTCAAGGCTGGGCTATTTGGGCTCTGGAGCTGGTGTCCGCGTGTTGTACACAGTCCAGATTCAAGCCCTCAGGGACCTTCACTGTTATGGTTTGTGGCTGTGCATGACGTCTGGAGAGTAATGCTGCCCTTCCTCCCCCTGTTAGTCAGGAGAGCTTCAGCTATTTGAGAGTTTCTCGAGATTCCCTAGGAATTTAAGCAGTATTTGGTCTATTTCTCTCAAGAATGCCATGGAGGTTTCCACTGGAAAGGCGCTGGCTGTGGAACTTGTGTTTGGTAGGAGGCTTTTGGATAATACTGACCCTACTGACCTGTCTGCTGGGGACGTCCTTCCACTTCTTTTTATCTTCCTATATTCCTTTTCAGTGTTTGTAAGTTTTCCTCTTTGAGTCCTTCACCTGTTTGCTAGATTTGTTTATCCCCAAAGTCAATTTTATTTATTGACTTTGAGGGGAAGGTTCTCGATTTCCTCCTCCTTAGACTGGTGGTGTGCCCAGAGGAAGGCACTGACTTGTCCACGGAGACTGCAGACACTACGGATGAAGTCTGATAACTACATCTTCCCCATGAAAAAATCTTTGCATGATGCTTTTCACGGTCGTTGCGTGTTCGCTTTAGCATTCTTCTATCCAAAGTAAAGGTACTCTCAATTAATTCTCATTAACAACCCACACGTGTTACTATCCCCCCTCAACCTAAGATGGAGAGAGTGCCAGGCCAGGAGGCAGCGGCCGGCACGTACAGGCGCAGATTTCTGATTATACCTTTTTTCACATCGGGACAATTTTTTCCACGTCTGCTAAAATGTCAATATAAAATAATAAAGTTTTAACTCTAACAAAAGATGCCCTGATTCTGTGCTTGATGATATATAAATTCACCTTTCCGTATTGATGGGTAAAGCAACTATTTTGGCTTTTATTGGAAATGCTGTTTTAAAGTTTATATGTGAAAAGCAGGTAAGAGGAGGCTGTTCCGGGCACAGCGAAACCTTCCACGCAGGACACACCCTCCTTCCCAGCTGCTCCTGGAGCCTCAATTCCAGAGTCAGAGATTTTTTATTTCCAGTGGGGAGGGGAGGGCAGGGGAGGGGCCCGATCTAATTCCTGGTGATGGAGCCTGCGTCCTGCTTCCAGGGCTGGTGAAAATACCACACAGAGCTCCTCCGTGTGCACAGGCTAAAGGGAGTGGCCCGGAAGAGAGGCTTATAGAATGACCTTGGTGAGACTCTAGCTCCACATCCAGCTACTGGAGGCACAATGAGGCATGGTGGCTTTTCCCTAAGCCTGAGGCAGGATCCTCATCATCCCCTAAGAGGGACAGCGCTGGCCCTTCCCCCACGACCCTCCCTTCCCTTCTGGGGCAGATTCAGGGCCAGTAGGCATTTTCCTGCAGCCACATGACCTGAGGCTGGAAGTTGTGACTGTCCCTGCAGGGCGTGTGCTGACACCTGGCACCTCCCTTCTCCCTTCTCTGCTCAGCCCTGAGAAGTGACACTAAATAAGGGAGGGGACGCTCTAGACAGTCAGGGCTGCGGGACATGTGAGAACTTGAGCTGGAAAGATCTTCATAGTCATTCTCACTCTACCCTTGAGGGTGATCAATGAAAAGACCATCAGGCAAGTAATGGCAGAACCTGGACACAGCAGGGACCCTGACTCCCCATCCCTGCTCATCCCCTGACGCCTGAGGGAGGACAGAGGATGAGGGACCCCAGAGAGGAGCTGGACACTCCCCTCCTCCTGTCCTTCCCTCATGGAAAATATAGGAAACAAATGGAGAAATAATTTAGGCCGAAGGAAAATATTTATCTATGAGTATATTTGTTATTCTGGGTTGAATATAATTTATGATATTTTGTTAAGGGCAGGGATAGGGTCAGCCCAAACCCCGCAAACCTGTTCTAAATGGATTCTGACATCCACCCTGTTACAATTTGACCATAAGTTTATTTGTTTCCACATTTTATTTAAATTTTATTTTTTATAATCCCCATACAATTACAACCCCCTTATTTTGACCTCAAGCCCTCCTTTCCCCGCCCGCCCAGAGTGCCTCTGGTTCATAGTTGTTTGTTGATTTTGATATTATCTTTCTCATATTTATTCTCTTTCCTGGTCTCTCATTTAAGTTTTCTAGGTTCCTGCTATGAGTGAGACCATCCACTATTTTTCTTTTTCATTCTGGCTTATTTCTCTGATCATGATCCCTTCCAGTGCCATCCATTTTGCTGCAAATTGCATGTGTTTATCTTTTTTGAATGCTGAGTAATATTCCATGGTGTATATGCACCACATCTTCTTGATCCAGTCATCTATTTTTGGGCATTTGGGTTGTTTCCAAAGCTTAGCTATTGTAAACAGTGCTGCTATAAACATAGGGGTGCAGGCGCTCTTTGGAATTGATGTTCCTGTGTCCTTTGGTTAAATACCTGGGAGTGGAATTGCTGGATCATATGGAAGCTCTATGTTTAGTAGGTCCAGAAATCTCCACACAGCTCTCCATAGTGGTTGGACCAGTTTCCACTCTCACCAACAATACAGGAGAGTTCCTTTTTCTCCACAACCTCACCAACATTTGTTGTTCCTAGTTTTTTTTTTTTTTTTTTTTTTAATATGTACCATTCTCACTGGTGTGAGATGGTATCTCACTGTAGTTTTGATTTGCATTTCCCTGATTACAAGTGATGTTGAACATTTTTTCATATGCCTATTGGCCATTGGCATTTCCTCTTCGGAGAAGTTTCTTTTTAGCTCTTCTGCCCATTTTTTGACTGGATTATTTTCTTTGTTTTTGTTGAGTCTCATCAGCTCTTTGTAGATTTTTGTGATCAGTCCTTTATCATTAGTGGTGTGTGCAAAAATGTTCTCCCAGTCGGTGGGGTTTCTCTTTGTTTTGGTTCTTGTCTCTTTTGCTGTGCAGAAGCTCTTTAATTTGATGTAGTCCCAGCTGTTTATCTTTGCCTTCACTATCACTGCTTTGGGTGATGTGTCTGTGAAGATGTCTTTGATGTGAATATCGCAGTGTTTCGCTTATATTTCCTTCTATGTATTTTATGGTTTCAGGTCTTATGTCTAGTTCTTTAATCCATTTTGAGTTGGTTTTTGTGCATGGTGTGAGGTAGTAGTCAAGATTCATTCTTTTGCATGTATCAACCCAGTTTTCCCAGCACCATTTATTGAACAAACTTTCTTTGCTCCAGTGCATAGTCTTTGCTCCTTTGTCAAAGATTAGTTGAAAATACATCTGTGGGTTTATTTCTGTGTTTTCTATTTGGTTCCATTGGTCCGTGTATCTGTTCTGGTTCCAATACCATGCTGTTTTGATTATTATGGCTTTGTAGTACAGTTTGAAACCTGGGAGAGTGATGCCTCCATTCCCTTCTTTTTTTTTTTTTTTTTTCAGGAGGGTTTTGGCTATTTGGGGTTTTTGTCGGCTCCATATGAATTTCATCAATATTTTTTTTCTATTTCTTTGAAGAATGACATTGAAATTTTGATTGGAATAGTATTGAATCTGTATATTGCTTTTGATAGGATAACCATTTTGTTAATGTTAATTCTTCAGATCCATGAGCAGGGGGTGCCTTTCCATTTCTTTGTGTCTTCTTCTATTTCTTTTAACAGTGTTTTATGTTTTTTGTTGTATAAGTGCCAGTGTCCTAGAGATGTCTGATAAGTCCATGAATTCTATGTCTTTATTTAGAGCTCTAGTGTCTTTGTTTATTTTGTGTCTCGTTGATCTGTCCATTGGTGAGAATGGTGTGTTGAAGTCTCCCACTATGTATGTATTTTATTTAATATCTGCTTTCAGAGCTGATAATAATTGTCTAATATATTTTGGTGCCCCTTCATTTGGTGAGTATATGTTGATGAGTGTTATATCGTCTTGATATATTGTCCCCTTGATCATAATGTAGTGTCCATCTATGTCTCTTTTTACTTTTTTTTAATTTGAAGTCTATTTCATCTGATATAATTATGGCTGATTCTGCCTTCTTTTTTAGTACATTTGCTTGTAGGATTGTTTTCCAACCTTTTACTTTCAGTCTGTGTTTATCTTTTGTGGTTAAATGTGTTTCCTGGAGACAGCAGAAGGTTGGATTTTGTTTTTTAATGCAGCCTGCTACTCTGTGTCTTTTTTATTGATGAGTTTAATGCATTTACATTTACAGTTAATATTGATATGTTGGCATCTGTCTTTGCCATTTTGTTTTTCTTTTTTTGTGATTTTATTCCTTGCTTTATTCTGTTCTTCTTGCTCATTCCTCTGTTGGTTTTGGCTTTAGGACTTCTTATAGAATTTTTTGGAGCAGAGGTTTAGTTGTGATGAATTTCTGGAGTTTCTGTTTGTCTGGGAAGGCCCATATTTTTTTCTCCATAGAGGAAGGAGAGCTTTGCAGGGTAAAGTATTCTTGGTTGGCATTTGCTGTCATGAAGTTTGCTGAATATGTTACTCCATTCTCTTCTTGCCCATAATGTTTCTTTGGAGAAGTCTGAAGTTAACCTGATTGGTTTTCCCTTATAAGTTATCTGTTTCTTCCCCCTTGCCAGTTTCATTATTTTCCTTGTCTTGGACTCTTGTAACCTTTACTATTAGGTGCCTTGCTGCAGTTTTCTTTTCATTGTGGTAATTGAGAGTTCTTCTCACTTCTTGTATGTCTATATTTGTCTCCTTTTTCATGCTTGGGAAGTTTTCTTCAATTATCTCCTTGAATAATTTCTCAGTTCCTTTTTCTTTTTCCTCACCAACTGGAATGCCTGTAACTCTTACATTTCCTCTCTTCATATTTTATCTCATGTGAATGTGCTATTGATAAATTGTCCAAGCATGTGTCCATAAATTCGTGACGAAATGGAAATTTTAAATGACCATGATAAAACCTGAATATCAGGTCTGTGACAAATTGAATTGACAGAACACCAGTGCCCAATCATTCCCAGGCCTGCGGCTCCCCCTCCTGCCCAGGTCCCAGCGTCTCCACCCAGCAGACCTCCCAGAGGTTGTCCAGGTCACAGCCACAGATGATACGTGACCATGTCCAGCCCCTCCCCACCATGGAGAGAATGTCCCTGCTCCTCCAGCACAGCTCTGGTCTGGGGACACCCCACAGGGACGGGTGTGTAGGGAGGTGGGTTGTGCGGGTCCCCGTTTTCCTGCTCACCAGGACCTGACACTGTTCTGGAACTGAATGATCTGGGCTCTGAAACCCCATGTGACGTGTCCTGATGCCTCCTCTATCAGATTCCTACCCCTGTGGTCTCACTGCTGACTCCTGGTCCGTACCCTCGTCTCCTCATCTCCGTGCCCCTGACTCCCCACATCTGAGGACTCAGAGACCACGTTTCCCACAGAGTCTCCTCCTGGGTCACACCCACAAGACCCTCCTGCAGGATGGGCTTATCCACCCCAGGGTCCCTCCCCGGCCCCTCTATCCCCTTCAGACTCATGCACATCTGTGCAGGGAGGAGGCCACACCAGAGCTGAGTCAGACGGTCTATGTGTGTGGCTGTCCCTGCCGGTCCCAGGGCCCCGGGTCCCCTGGGTGTGGGTTTGTTCCTCCCTCCAGTCCCGTGTGTGAGTGGGGATGTCTGGAATCGTGGCAGCCCTGCCCGCTCTCTTCCCCCACCCCACCCTCACCCTCTCCCCCCTCTGTGGGGTGATTGAGGGGCAGGCCCCCAGGAGGCAGGATATTTAGGAGAATATAGTAATATATAACAATTGCGACACTTTGGTGGGAATACTTCCAGAAATTTAATAAAAACAAGAAAATAATTCAGGGTCCGTCATGTTGAAAAATGTTGACATCTATCGAGTGACCTTAAATACATATTTAAAATGGATAAAATAACTTGACATATCTCCCACAGGCCCTGTATAAATACTGTGACACATTTTACAGTTACACTGACAATCCCTGAGTGTGGAGTTGGGGAAAAATCTCAAGTTCACGTCCACAAATAGGCAGATGTCAGTGCCACCATCATGTTAGTGCCAGAGCCATGAAGATGTCAACAGTGTTGCTGAGAAGTTATTGAATTTCCACCTGACTCATATATGTCATCACGTTTAGGATAAAAGGCATAACATTCTGAACTGAACAATTAGTGTAATTTTTTGGGCCTCCCCGGTGGGTGGCACAGCGGTTGAGCACAGGGTTACGAAGCTGCCCACGGCCTCTGCATTGCCGGTTAGATCCCCAGCTGCTCCCCGGCCACCGGAGGAGGGTCCCACGTGGCGTGCAGACCTCTCCTGCCACCCGCTGCTCCCCTCAGCAGTGTACTTCGGTCCTTCTGTCTGCTCTGCTCCCCGCTCTGGCTCTGGTGAATTCTCTCACCCTCCCATGCTTCTGACTGTACCCAGTGCACGTATAAACAAAACAAACAAACAAACAAACAAATACATAAAAAAACATGCCTCTATATAAAAAAATAAAAATAAAAAAAATAAAAAAAACAAGTGTAATTTTTAATTCCCTCTGGAATGTCTTCCTCACCATCCAATTCTATTAATTGCTGCAATTGTATTCAGCGCCCAGAACAAACTGAGTGTGCTGATGTTCATCCCAGGTGTGCAGCAGATATCGTCACATCTCCCATGTATCAAAACCTATTCTCAATGTATTAAGTCAATGTGTTTGAGCATCGTAAATTACAAGAGAATATGTTTTCTCTCACCCAGTCTCACCCAGGCTCACGGGGCAGTGGGACATGACAACTTGGGCCCCGTCAGCATTAGTTGTCACAATTTACAAAGTGAATAGTTTAACTGCTACACTTTCTCCAGTCTAAAATGGAACTTGAATCTGAAAACTTGCAAGTGTGAGTGGATTCTCCCCTGCAAACAGCTGGGTGCAGATACCTGCAGTCTGCGGGGGAAGTTCCCACTGCCCTGTCTGTCTCTCTCCTGAGGTTGTCCCCATGGCAGGACAGAGGGCATCCCAACCTCTCACTCCATGGTCAGGGCTCGTGGGCAGCCTGTGAGCACTCACAGGATTTTCCACCCCATCCTGCACCGCCTCATGAACAGAGCAGGGCCTCAGGGCTGGGCTTTTGAGCTCTGGAGCTGGCGTCCACATGTTGGACACGGTCCAGATTCCAGCCCTCAGGGACCTTCCTCTAGAGGGAAAGTGTGTATTTACTTGATTGTGTTTATTGGAGCGACCTGCAGTGCGACTCAGCGAGTAATTTTCACACTTGGTGTGCAGATGTGATTTTGTGTCTGGCTCACACATCTATGGACGTGAATCGACAAATCCTCATGTCCGGGTTCCATTCCCCACCTGTCATGTCAGCCGTGGTGGGCACCATCAGTCATAACAGTGCCCTGAGTCCCTGTCTAGATAGCTGCAGAGTCCATCACCCCCATGTGCCCTTCATGGAGAGGCCCTGGGGATGGGTGTGAAGGGGATGCGGAAAGGCCTGAGGAGGGAGTGAAGGGACACGGAGAGAGACAGGAGGGACCCCAGGGAGGGGAGTGGGACAGAAAGACAATGGGCATCCAGCAGAAGTGAGTGACAAGGGGGTCACCAGCCCTTTGGGAAGAGAAACTTTACTAGTCTTTGAAATTGTATATCCTGTGGTTCTTTTCCACCCTAGCACCTGTCCCTGCACTTGCATTAGAATTGTCCTTTTGTTGGGATAATTTGCTTCTAATCTTGTAGGATATTTTAGGTTTCTGCTCATGGTGTCATATACTTAGGTTTGCTGCATGACAATGGTGACTTCACACATGGAAAGAGGCATTTATCTGCTTGAGTTTACTTTTCTGTAGGGGGTGGGGCAGGACCTGCTTCACTCTGCTGCATGTGTCTGTCTGCTTGTCCCAGCACTATCTCCCCACTTTCCCTGCTCTAGTGCCTGCTCTGGCTCCTCTGCCATAGGATCACTGTCCGTCCTGATGAGGGTGGGTGCCTGGGCCCTCGTCATATTCCAGTGGCCGGCCTGTCTGTTTTTGTCCCAGTGCCATGCTGCTTTAAGTATTAGAGCTTTATTGTATGGACTGGAGTCTGGAGTGAGCTGCCTCCATTCTTCCTCTTTTTGTCGTGTTGTTTTGGGTGTTCAGGGTCTTTTGCATTTCAGTATTTTTTTTTTATGTCCTTGGAGAATGCCACTGAAGTCCTTATTATGATTACGTTGAATCTGTAAACTGCTTTCTGTCAGATGGGCATTTGGTAATGTTTATTCTTCCAAGACACGGGCAGGGTATTTCTTTCCATTTCTCTGTCTTTTCTATTTCTTTTAACATTGTCTTTTTATTTATCGTCACTTCCTTTGTTAATATACTCCATGATAATTAGTCTCGTGTTTATAAGTGGGATTGTTTTCTTCACTTCTCTTCTAGTTCATTTTGTGCATATAGAAGGCAATTTATTTTCAAGTGTTGATTGTGTCAGCTTCCAACTACACTGATGTGGCTCATTGAATTAATTTGTTGTTTTCAGTGGAGTCTTTATTGTTCTTTGTGTATATTATGAGCATAACTGTTTAAAATGTGCTTAAATGTTTAAATTCATACAATCTTGAGGCACTTAATATTTTATTAATTTAAATTTTTATTTATATTGTACACAAGTGGCAAAATGTAGGCTATGAATAGTCTCAGCATATGTTTATAATACCCTGATTCAAGGGCCTCCCCGGTGGCGCAGCAGTTGCGCATTGGGTTGCGAAGCAGCCCGTGGCTTCTGCGGTGCAGGTTCCATCCCCGGCTGCTCCCCAGCCACCGGAGTAGGGTCCCACGTGGCGCGCAGACCTCTCCTGCCGCCCGCTGCTCCCCTCAGCCCTGTACTTCGGTCCTTCTGCCTGCTCTGCTCCCCACTCTGGCTCTGGTGAATTATCTCTCCCTCCCATGCTTCTGACTGTTCCCAGTGCATGTATAAACAAAACAAACAAACAAATAAATAAAAACATGCCTCTATAAAAAAAAAAAAGTTTAAAAATACCCTGATTCAAGTTCTTAATTCAATACATGTATTGAATTCTCCTTATATCTCATAAATTTATTGTCATTATACTCCATAAATTTTATTGACCACTAAACTATGACAGTATCAAGAATTAATTTTAACAGAGTTATTTATCATCAGATAAATAAAAAATGACAATGATTTAAAATAACAGTAGCAAGTTGTCAACCCAGATGTTTATGTATCAAGATGATGTTATCTTTTAACCGTTGTTGGCTGCCTCCAAATTTGCCATGTGCCCTGTGGGACTCGCCTGGGCTGAAGGCAAGGTCAGCCTGATTCCCTCAGAGGGTGACCTGTTTGAGAAAAAGTTAAAGGGCCTGATGTCCAATTGGGACTACATTTTTATATTGAAATATTTTGGTGTGAAATTTTCAAACCTCGGACTTCACGACAAGAAACCAAAGGTGGATGCAGTAAGCAGAGAGGAGCTTAGACCAAACAGCAAGTGCACTCAGGGACTTTTCACTTCCCCAATTTAAACCTCAAATTTTTTATGTCTTCATGTCTACACTAAATGATGATATCATTCATGATATGTAAATCTGAGGATTTTTCTTGTTTGAAGAACTCCACATGGAAACACAAACACTCTGGGTGAGATCTCTGTAATAAGGTGCCCAGAAGGACACTGTCCTCAAATTCCCAGGCATTCTAGGGAATTTAATAAATGTGGATAATCACATGTATAAAGTGTGGTGTGATGTTGTGAGTGCCATTCTCAACTGTTCCTGGATATATTAGAATATTGTGCAGTCCATGAGCTATTATTTTGATTTTACCATTATAGTTTCCTAAGTTCATTTAATGTTTCTTTTTTTTAAGATTTATTTATTTATACAAGACCTGGGGTACAGGACAGAGGCGTGGGAGGGTGAGAGCTGGGGTGAGAGGTGTGGGGGTTGAGAGCCAGAATGACTGAAATACACTGCTGAGTTAGCAGCGGATGAGGCATGAGAGGTCTGCCGCTCCATGTGGGTAGCTCCCTGGCTGCCAGGAGCTGAACCCATGCTGCAGAGACTGTGTACAGCACTGTGCTGTACCCACTGTACCACCAGGGACTCCCCCTTTACTGTTTCTTAAAAAACCCTACCCACTATATATTGTCAGTTTTTAGTGATTATACTGCACCTGAAAATAACAGCTTTCAAGTCCTTGTCTTATTTCTGGTGTCTACTGTGCTTGGTTTGTTTATGGTAAATGCTGGAGGCACCCACACCAGAGCTTCCGGGAGGGTCTCCACCATGTCACGTGTGGTCCTTATCGACAGAAGTTCATGACTACTCAATTCACTATGGAACTTCGGGCTTTATTTATGCTGTGTAGGCCTCACTTACCAACTAAAGGAGCCTCTATCCTACCCGTGTCCCCTGATCCCACACGTGACCCTGAGGGTCAGTGGCATTAGAGGGGAAGCTGCCTTAGAGACAAGAGATGCTGCCCCAGTGAGAAAACTTCAGCCGGGAGCACAGAAATAGAGAAGAGCAAAGAGTGGCTAGAAATTCAAACACTGGTACACACAGAATATCAAAGAATATCTAAGTGTTAACAACAGAAACATTTAAAGCTATAGGGGTATATGGAGTCATCTTAAATATAATTTAAAAATAAGATTATATCTTTAATTATACAATGGAATTACATGTAACTATATAAAGGGGAGAATGATGTGAAATTTTAAAATAAGTGTCTCGTAATGGAGTCATGACTCATCTACTCTACTACATTTTGGTGAGTCCCCGCTTCATCAGTCTCCCCACAGCCGACTTGATGGCTTGGTTCCTCAGGCTGTATACAAGGGGATTAAAGGTGGGGGGCACCACTGTGTAGAACATAGAAATGACCAGGTCAGACAATGACGGGGTCTCTGAGGTCGGCTTCAGATAAGCAAAGAGCCCAGCTGAGAGAAACAGCACCACAACCAGCAGGTGGGGAAGGCAGGTGGAGTAGACTTTGGTCTGACCTTCTGTGGATGGGATCTTCCTGACAGCAGAGAAGATTTGGACATAGGAAATGACTATAAAAATAAAACAGCACATACCCCAGACCACACTAATGAGAATGGGGACAAGTTTGCTCGTTAAATTTTCTGAACAGGAAGTAGCCAATAACTGGGGGACGTCACAGAAGAACTGGTGGACCACGTTGGACCCACAGTAGGACAAGGAGAAGGTTCCAGCTGTGAACATCACAGCATAGAGACCCCCACCCAGCCAGGACACAGCTGTCAGCTGCACACACCTGTCCCTGCTCATGATGACATCATAGTGCAGGGGGTGGCAGATGGCAGCATAACGGTCAAGGCTCATCACCGTGAGCAGGTAAAGCTCTGTAGCTCCTGAAATCACCACCATGAAGACCTTTATGACACAGCCCGGGAAGGAGATGGAGCTGCTGTGCCTCAGAGCGTTGGCAATGGACTTGGGGACCGTGGTTGTGATGAGGCAGAGGTCCGAGAAGGACAGACTCCTCAGGAAGAAGTACATGGGAGTGTGGAGGTGCCGGTCCAGGGTGGTGATGAGGATGATGAGCCTTTTCCCCAGCAGGGCGCACAGGTAGGCCAGGTAGAAGAGCAGCGGGTGCAGGAAGCCCATGGTCCCCTTGGTGGGGAACCCCAGGAGCACAAATTCTGTCACGGTCATGAGATTCATCCCCCCTGGAGCAGCCATCATGTGTTTTAATATGGGGAGGAAGAAATCACCACTGCCCCGTCTTCCCAGGTGAACATAACTCGGCACCTTAAGTCAATCTCAGCAGCTCCTCAGCACCCAGATGCCTGGTCCTCAGGAGTCTCATCCCCAGTCATTCTCCCAGCAGCTCTGTCCTGACAAACCACTGCATTTTCTGCTCTTCTGAAGCAGTCTGTTGTCCAAACAATCATGTGAGGGTCACTAAGGATGGCCACTTCCCCTCCCCTCGGAACTCCCCCAACTGCCCTCCCCTGTCTGTCACTGACCCGCACAGCAGAGCAGACTTAGCTGTCCCACTGCCCCCACAACCCAGCCCCTCGGGGTCCCGGGTCAGGCCCATCAGAGCCGCGGCCACTTCTGATCAGGAAACTCACTGATCCTCCCCCTCCACCTAGAAACCTGTAACCCACGCCCTGCCCTCGAGACACTCACTGTGGAAACCACTAATGCCACGCATGTCCAGGTTCAGTGGACTCTCAGCAGTCGCATTCCCAGCACAGCCCCCACACGCTCCTACCAGAGCCGCTCAGGCCCACGTACTGCACTGCTTCTCTGCTCACTGTTCCCAAGTTCCTCCTCCGTGTGCCCAGGCTGGGGCACCGGCCACCAGCTCGTCACGTTGTGATGTCCCATTAAAGGACCTTCCTCCATCTCTAGTGTCTCCTGCAGAGTCTCCTCCTGGGTCACCCCCACATGTCCCTCCTGCAGGATGGGCTCATCCACCCCGGGTCCCTCCCGGCCCCTCTGTCCCCCTCAGACTCATGCACGTCTGTGCAGGGAGGAGGCCACTCCAGAGCTGAGCTGGACATTCTGTGTTTGTGGCTGTCCCTGCCAGTCCCAGGGTCCAGGGTCCCCTGAGTGCAGGTTTGTTACTCCCCCCAGGCCCGTGGGTGAGTGGGGACACCTAGACACGGGGCAGCCCTGCCCGCTCTATTCCCCCATCCCACCCTCACCCTCTCCCCCCTCAGTGGGGGGATGGAGGGGCAGGCCCTGGGGAGGCAGGACTTTTAGGAGAATGTGCTGATATGAAATAACTGTGAAAGGTTAGTGGAAATGACCCAGATGTTTTAATGGAAAAGGGAATAACTGAGCACAGGCTGTGGTCAAGGGCCTGGGATTCTTCTGAGTGACGTAAAACTCAAATGTCTCACGACAGATACACAAGCCCCGTCTCTGCCCGGGCCCTGATCAGCTACGGGGACCCCTTCCCATCATAGTGTGAGATGGTGTCCTGCACGTGGAGGGTGATGGGTCAGATCCCCACGAAGCATGTGTCCAGTAATGGACACAGTCGCGGCCGTGCCACGTGTTGAGAGAAAGATCCGTCTCTCCAGACGCTGCCTCAAGCCCCTTGAATGTTGGTCCCCTGATGATGTGGCCTGCTGGCAACGGACAGTCCCGGCACCCCTACCCTCAGAGCAGCCCCGCCCCAGCGAGTGGGTGGCTCCCCATGAGAGGGGACCCGTGTCTACTCTGGGTCTCCACTCCTCGACCCACCATCCCCCCCAGCTCTCCCGTCCCCCATGGGCAAGAGTGGACATTTGGGTCTGGAGGGAACCGGCTCCTCTGAGTGCGGGACCCGCTGCAGCCCGGAGCCAGGCCGGGCTCTTCGCAGTCCCGTCCCCGCCAGCAGCGTCCATGGACTCTCCCCGTGAGTGCCCCGTGGCTGTGTGTCCCTGATTGTTGTGGCTCTTTCTTTTCTGGCTCCTCCCTGTGCTCCACGCCCACCTCACAGGTGTTAGCCGCGATGGTCACAGACACTGTTGTCGGGCCCACCCCCAGTTCTTGGGCTGTTGCCTGGTGCCCGGAAGGTTCTGCTGATTATTCAGCTAATGTGGGTCAGGAAGGAGCCTCTGGTCCGGACATAGTCTTGGTTTGAGCCCACCTGCTGGGAACACAGGCAGACCTGGTGCCAGAGTGGCTTCGCCAGCGACCACCATGACAGGAAGGAAGTGGTGACAGAGCTAGACACGGGCTATCCTGAGGGAGTGACACAGAGCCCCCACAGCAGCTCCCATTCCCTCCCCCAACTCCTGCCAGACATTTAGCACCCTCATCCCCACCCACCATGCACCACACACCTTCCTCCATGGACTGTCCTCCTTGCCTGAGTGTGATCCCCAAATACAAATGAGACCTGCCGCGGGAGCAGTAACGTGCAGACACATCCAGACACCAGCTCCAGAGCTCAAATAGCCCAGCCCTGAGACCCTGCACTGCCCATGAGGTGGGAGCAGGATGGCGTGGCCCTCTAGGAGTCTCTGCTTGCACGTGGAGTGATTTTTACTCTGCCCCGCGCCACCTCCAAGGCTGCCACCCATGCGAGGTGATACTGTACATGAAATGCCTCCAATATCACAAATGTGTTCAAGGAAAAATCTTCTAAACAGCTTAAGTTAGAGGAAAACATATTTTCTCACATTGCATGTCATCTCTGCACAATACGGCATTGAGAAGTTGAGCACATTGTGTAATGTTAGCATCAGTTTTTGCTATTTATAAAATGAATAGTTTATGATAATTTCTCAAGTCTGAAATAAAGCATCAGCACTAAAGTCATTCAGGTCTGAGTGGATTCTCCCCTGCAAGCGGCTGGGGGCAGATACCTGCAGTCTGGGGGACAATTCCTGCTGCCGTGCCTGTCTCTCCTGAGGTTGTCCCCATGGCAGGAAAGAGGGTGTCCTGGCCTCTCACTCCATGGTTGGGGCTCATGGGCAGCCTCTGAGCACTCACAGTATGTTCCAGCCTGTCCTGCGCTGCCTCATGGACAGAGCAGGGCGTCGGGGCTGGGCTATTTGAGCTCTGGAGCTGATGTCCGCATGTTGGACACGGTCCAGATTCCAGCCCTCAGGGACCTTCCTCCCGAGGCACAAGTGCATTTTTCAGGTCACTGTCTTAATTGGCATCATCCTGTCTCACATCCCAGTGAGCAATTAGCGCCCTGAGTGTGTCAGAGGCTATTTTGTGTGTGTTGTGACCCTGTAGGAAAGGCTTGTAATTAATGTTCCACAAAGGTCTCTTTCATCATCACTGTCCGGCCTCAGGGGACCCGGGTGTGGCCCTGTCATAAAAGCCATAATGAGCCATGTCCAAGGGGCACTGGAAAGTCACCGTCACCCACTTGTGCCCTTCATGGGGGGACCTGGGAATTGGGTGGGGATGAGGGTGAGGAAGGGAAAGAAAGGTTGGAAGGGAAAAGGCAGGCCGGGAGAGGGGGTGGGGGAGGGGCAGGGAGTTCGGGGGAAATTCAGCAGAATGTACGACAGAGGGAAGCGAACTGGACCCTCTGAGGGGAAGGTTCGTGTCCTCACGCATTGCAGTGTGTGTGTTTGGTCACGTACGCGTGGCTGCTCCACCTCACGCCTGCCCGTCTGTGGGGCGTTTAGGCTGCTGCTCGCGGGGTGTTCTCCGTGGTCTTCACGCCGGGAAGGGCCATAGCGGGGGCCATGTTCGTGGGCGGCTGTGCGCGACGTGCGGCTCCTGGGTGGGCGTCACTCCTGCCGTGTCCTCTGCCCGCGGGAAGAGGCCTTTTGTGTGTGGCCTGGACTGTGAGGGGCCTGGAACGGGCCTCACCTCAGCGAGCAGATCATGCCTCGTGCTAACCAGCGCGGCTGCGGGTGGCGCATGCATTGGACGGTCTTCGCGTCCTGCCGCGCCCGGAGCCGCCGTCAACACCTCATGAGACCGTCCCACCGCAGGGCGTGTGGCCGCGGGGGAGAGGCTGGGCGGGGACTCTTCCTGTGCGACTTCCTCTGCCATTCCCAGGCCGTTTACGTCACTCTCTCGGCGACGCGGTGGGGACGGAGGCGTCACCACGGCTCTTTCCTGTAGTCGGGCACGACGTGAAAATGGCTTCTCCGGTGAGGAGAGAAACGCCCGCATTACCATCTTCCTGAAAGGCTAATTTATCTTCCCACACGGGCTCCGGGAGACTGGCTTGGGCCCCATTGTGCAGCCATCCAGACTGCGCCGGTCGTGGTCGGTTCTCACGCATGAAGATGCTTTTGTGGACTTGGTCAAGTTTTCAGGCCTGTAACGCTGACGCGGGGGCTGATCGGCTCTCCTGCAGCTTTTCTTTGGCCTCTCCTGCCCTCTGGGTCTCAGACGATGCTGCCCTCATCCCCCCTTGTCCCTTGGCACACGGCCCCGTCACACAGGCTCCCACCTCTTGTTCTGGCCACATCACAGACACACCGGCAAGACCCAGCTCAGGGGCCTGTTTCGGGGATGATGTTTCTGAGGCTCAAACGCTCTCTAGTGTGTGGGGCCTCTTGTCCATGCGCCCTTGGCGCCCTTCTCCTTGGAGTGTGTCCTCACAGCACTCTGGGGTGGGAGTCGTGGCAGACCACGTGCTCCTGTGGTCACAGCTGCACTGTCCACCATGGCCTGTCCTGCCCCCCCATGTGCCGGCCACAGGGCAGTGAATACAGAATGTGGGTCCGTGCACAGTGGGTACCACCCAGCTGTGAAAGGATGAAATCGTGTCATTTTTGACAGCGTGGCTGGATCCTCAGTTGGTTTTCTGAAGTGGAATGAGCTGGAGAGTGAGAGACAGATGCGGATGGTCTCACTCGTCTGTGGAACAGAAATACAGGGAAGCTCCATCACCAAATGCAGCAAAAGCAGATGTCGGGCTTAGTGAAAACATGTGCTGTTACCTGAGGAAAGAGAGAGAAGCAAGGGGACAGGCATGGAAGAAGAGGAGGCACTAACGGTGCGTTGTGTGGACTGCGGGGGGCACTGTGCCTACAGAGTGGAAAATTAACCCCCAAATTAAAGCAACAAACCCCGTGAATAAAGCATTTCTTGGTTGGTGGCAAGTTGTAAACTTGCATAACCTCATGTGACCTCACTGATGACATCAACTTTCCAGCTCAACAGAGATGTAGAAGTTTGCTCCAAAGGAAAATAGAAAATATTAAAGAGATCTGACCAGGGCCTCCCCTGGTGGCGCAGGTGGTTGAGCGCAGCTTGTGAAGCTGCCCGCAGCCTCTGAGCGCCAGTTCAATCCTAGCCAGCCAGCGAGGGTCTCACGTGGCACGCAGACCTCTCCTGTCTGGCCCGCTGCTCCCCTCAGCAGTGTATTTCGGTCAGTCTGCCTGTTCTGTTCCCCGCTTTGGCTCTGGTGAGTCCTCTCACTCCCCACACATCTGGCCTATACCCCAGTTCTTGTGTAAAATAAATAAATAAATCTTTAAAATAAGAAAAGAAAAAAAAAACAGAAAAATTGACATAGAGTGACATGCTGACCTTTACATAGCGCATCAGGCGCCCAGGAGGCTCCAAAGGCAGGACCTGGTCCCCCTCAGCCCCATCTCCCCTGACCTTGCAGGGACTGGGTGGCCCCGGTGTCACGCCAGGACGAGCCCCATCCACAGAGAGTGGGAAAGTTGCTGCCACCCCCAGGCAACCCCTGGGCCTGGCAGGGGGATTGGGGTGTGGAGCAGGGGGAGAGGGAGGCAACCAAGAAATCCCCCAGGAGCAGGACGGGGAAGCACCTGGGTCTTCTGACATGGGTTTGTTCGCGTCTCTCAGAATTATGTTATTCAAAAAGGCTGTTTACCTCAGCATCTGGAAAGGGAACAACATGTGAGCGGGCGTGTCTGACGGAGGTGGGTGGTGACCTTACGATGGGGGTCAGGCCCGCGGCGGCGCCATCCAGCATGTCCTCGCGGTGGCTGTGCCTCGGGTTCTGACACCGCAGAGTGGAGGGCCCTCTCCCAGGTGCGGTCTCCCCGAGTCCTCACAGGCCTCCCAGGTCAGGGTGACACACAACAAACGAGCTTGTGGGCGGGCACTGGGGACCCTTCCCTGCAGGCACAGGAGGGAAGGCAGAGGCCAGAGCCAGCGTGAGGGACCCGCCCTGACAAGCAGTCCCAGAAGCTGCAGACCCAAGAAACTGACCGTGATTCTGGAGTTTCTTGCAAATACACCCCACGGTCTCCGTTCATCCACAATAAAGAAAACTTCTTCCATTTTGTCTCATGTGTTGTTTGTGTGACAGAGGAATGATCCGCCACTGCTCTGAGGTGACAGGGGCCAGGACGAGGCCCGCCCGGTTCTGTGCCGGCCGTGCTGCGGGGCTGCGGGTGGGGACCCCGCTTCCCTGACGCACCATGGGTGCCACGGAGCTTGGTGTGGGGTGGGGCCCGGGGTTCTGGGCAAACAGCAAAAGGAAATGTTGGACTGAGTGCAAAAATTTGCTCATTACCAGACAGAACAGGAGAGGAGATAGGAGTGTGGACAGAGGGGCCGGACACTGCAGAGCATTTAGTAGATTCTGAGTGGACAATGGTGCATGTGGGGGACTGAAGTGTGACCCATGGTGAAAACAGTAAAAAGTCTAAATGAGTGTCCTCTTTTGATAAAACAAATAACAAATTAACGTGACAGTGTGATGAAACACTCATGGTAAAGATCCCTTCTCAACACACACTCACTGCATTTGCTCAAAGGAGAAATAGAAAATTAACAGGAATCTGACCAGGGAATGACGTCATATCCAAGGGATGGGGACTGTGCTTTCATGCTATCACTGAAGCAAATATTACTGTGAGTGATTTTCTAACTCAGGTTTCATTCTGAAATTTGAATGGACGAGGCATGTCTTGTGATTAACTACATTTTATTATCATAAATAGTTTCATGGACAAAATGTGCTCATCGGTCAGGAGAGCTTGGAGACCCAGTGACCTGCTCCGGAGAGGAGGAACGTCACCCCAGCTCATGTTCTCAGTGTTAGGATAATAACAGTGATATCTTCCGACATGCAGTGCAGATGTGTAGAATTATAAAAAAAAATGCAAATAGGCCATGCTTTAGTTTACATAATAAAATAATAATATTGTTCCCAAGTAGAATAAAAGTGAACTTGAATTTAATCTACAAGAAGGTGGAGGTGAATACCTTGTACAGAATCAAGATAGAATCTGGATCACTAAGGAACCTAAAAATGAACACAGCAAATTAAAAATGATAAATTTTTAAGTAGAAATGGAGGTCTTCAAAGATAATTCATAAAACTTTACTTTTGAAAACACCACATCAAGGGTTGCAGTCACATTGGCATCCAAACAGGCATCACAGAAATTAACATTCCAACCATTCCAGGTTTCACTGAGAGATTCCTACTAACCAAGGAAGCTTCCATCCTTCCACCTCTGGCTGAGTCATGTGTGGTTTCCCTTTGTCCTTTGAGCAGGAACAGGAAATTCTCCTAGAGAAAGATGCCCCATGAGGTATCGTGAGGGATGGGGGGTCCACTCAACCTCTCCCCTGCCATCAATGAGGACAAGGCCCTCAGTGGAGACACACAAAGGCTGTGGGAAACGAGCCCCAGGACTGGGGTCCCGTGGCCATGTGGTCCTGAGGACAGACCCCTTTACCACTGCTTCACGTTATGTAAATGGTGGTGAATGTGAGTTCTAGAACATTCTTTCTACAACAAATAAAAGTTTTTAACCACGAGCTCGATTCAGTTTATGAACATCACACAGGGAGGGCTTGGGGGAAGGATTGCAGCAATTTAGGAAACAGGAGTATAGTGAGGATTATGAGAATATGAATTTGTGACAAGGGAATAATCCTAATACAAGAAATTGAGGTTTATAAATGATGACATGTAAGTGTTGGGGTGGGGAAGCTGAATTAATGAGGGGCTATAAATTTTGATTGTGTTATCTCATATCTTGGGTACTGGACTTTCATCAGTCACCCCACAGCCATCTTCAAGGCTTGGTTCCTCATACTGTATATGACGGGATTAAAGGTGGGGGGGTGCACCACCGTGTAGAACATAGAAATGACCAGTTCAGGCATGGATGGAGTCCCTCAGGGTGGCTTCAGATAAGCAAAGAATGCAGTGGAGACAAGCAGCACCACAACCAGCAGGTGGGGAAGAAAGGTGGAGTAGACTTTGGCCTTCTCTTCTGTGGATGGGATCTTCCTGACAGCAGAGAAAATGTACACATAGGAAATGACGATGAAAATAAAACAGCACATAACCCAGAACACACTAATGAGAATGGGAACAAGTTTTTTCATTAAATTTCCTGAGCAGGTAATAGCCAGTAACTTGGGGACATCACAGAAGAACTGGTTGACCATGTTGGACCCACAGTAGGACAAGGAGAAGGCTCCAGCTGTGAGCATCACAGCATGGAGACTGACCACACAGCCAGGACACAGCTGTCAGCTGCACACACCTGTCACTGCTTGTGATGATGTCATAGTGCAGGGGATGGCAGATGGCAGCATATCAGTCAAGGCTCATCACCGTGAGGAGGCTCATCTCTGTATCTGCTGACATAACCATCATGAAGACCTGGAGGACACAGCCCGGAAAGGAGATGGAGCTGCTGTGCCTCAGAGAGTTGGCAATGGAGGCAGGAGAGTGTTCACGTGGGTGTTCCCAGGAGTGTGAAGGGAGCACTGCACACACAGAGGGGCAGAAATGGAACCCCAAAACAAGACAGCAAAGATTTGACAAATGGAAATTATTATATGACCCCACGTCACCCCACTCCGGAGAGCAAATCCTCTTCTCAACAGAGTCTAGAGGCTTCGCTCAAAGCCAAGACAGAAAGTGTGTAAAGGCCGTGGCCTGAGAGTGATGGAGGCCCAGGGGGGAGACACCTGCCATCAGGGTCTTTCATGGAAAGATGAGCAACTTGGGGAACTTCCCCACACAGATTCTACTCTGAAATCTCAATGGACTCGGTCTGGTCATTAACATGCATTTTATAAGAGAAAAATTGTCTGGACTGAGTCTGTTATGATCCGTCAGGTGTGTTTGGAGACACTGTGTCCTGCTGCAGAGAGGACACGTGAGGGAGGAGCCTCCCCCAGCTCATGTTCTCAGGGCGGGTGAGCAGCCGTGAGGCCCCGGCGTGTACAGCACAGAAGAGGCCAGAGAATAAAATTTTACAGATATTGCCGTGTTTCACTTTACATGATGTAGAAAGTGACATAATCCCAGACATACCAGAAAGTGGAGAAGAAGACTTGGTACAGGGCATCAACAGACAAACATGTATAGCCCTAAAATGTAAACCCCTAAAAATAAACACAACAGCAACAAGTGTCTTAAAAATTATAAAACTTGGGCCTCCCCGGTGGCGCAGCGGTTGAGCGCTGGGTTGCGAAGTTGCCCGCAGCCTCTGCAGTGCCAGTTCAATCCCCGGCTGCTCCCTGGCCACAGGAGGAGGGTCCCACATGGTGCGCAGACCTCTCTTGTCGCCCGCTGCTCCCCTCAGCAGTGTACTTCGGTCCTTCTGCCTGTTCTGTTCCCCGCTCTGGCTCTGGTGAATTCTCTCACCCTCCTGCACTTCTGACTGTGCCCAGTGCTTGTATAAATAAATAAATAAATAAATAAATAAATAAATAAATAAAATAAAAATAAATCTTTAAAAAAATTATAAATCTTAATAGACGAAACATACTTCTTCAAAAATAACTCATGTTAAAAAAAAAAAAACACATTCTGGGTCTCCCCTTGTGGCGCAGTGGTTGAGCACTGGGCTGCCAAGCTGCCCGCAGCCTCTTCAGCGCTGGTTCGATCCCCGGCCACCGGGCGAGTTTCCCACGTGGCGGGACAGGCCTATCCTGCCACCTGCTGATCCCCTCAGCAGTGTACTTCAGTCTGCCTGCTCTGCTCCCTGCTCTTCCTCTGATGAATCCTCTCACCCTCCCGTGCTTCTGACTGTACCAAGTGCTTGTATAAATAAATAAATAAATAAATAAATAAATAAATAAATCATGAGGACCTCATAGTGCAGGGGGTGGCAGATGGCAGCATAGCGGACAAGGCTCATCACTGTGAGGAGGCTCATCTCTGTACCTGCTGACATAATCAGCACAAAAACCTGGAGGACACAGCCCGGGAAGGAGATGGAGCTGCTGTGCCTCAGAGAGTTGGCAATGGACTTGGGGACCGTGGCTGAGATGAGGCAGAGGTCCGTGAAGGACAGACTCCTCAGGAAGAAGTACATGGGGGTCTGGAGGTGCCGGTCCAGGGTGGTGATGAGGACGATGAGCCCGTTCCCCAGCAGGGCGCACAGGTAGACCAGGGAGAAGAGCAGTGGGTGCAGGAAGCCCATGGTCCCCTGGGTGGGGAACCCCAGGAGGACGAATTCTGTCACGGCCGTGAGATTGGTCACCCTTGGAGCAGTCACTGCATGAAAGTCTAGAGGAATAAAATGCCGTGATTGTCAGCCAGTGCCTGACCCAGTGTGTCTATCTGCAGGTGACCAGTGCTGTCCTTCCCCACTGACCTCTCTCTGCGTTCTGTCCAGCTTCCCCCCACAGGGATCTCAGCTCCTGCTCTGCTCGGCCTCTCCAGCTTGTGACCCGCAGGTGACGCCACTGTCCACGCCGCCTGTGGGAGATGCCAAAGGGCAGAGAGTTCAACTGACCTCAGCCCCCTTAGCAGTCTCTTCCCATCTCACTATGTTCCACATATGGGCACCCCTGAAAGCCTGAGCCCGGCCCCTCCTCTGCTGTCCCCAGGCCCCAATCCATGCACCTTTCAGGAGCGGGACCCCCAAGAACCCTCAGGAACATGGACTGTCAAGTACGCTCCAAATCTAGCCTGTAGGGTCTCAGCCCCCAGTCCCTACAAAACACTGACCAGTCGCAGCTCCAGTCACACATTTTGGGACCAAGTGGACCCTGATGGCCCTGAGTTGGTTCCTGGTCGGCGCCCACGTCCTTCATCAGGGCAGTGGGTGGGGTGTCCCCGCCCCGTGTCGCCGTGTGATGACCGTCTGGCCCACACCCCTGCTTGTAAAAGCTGAGAGGGTGACCTCCCGTCCTGCCCTCCCGGTCATTGTCTTGCCCCTCCCCTCACCCGAGGAGCTGAGGTGGTTTCTCTGCAGCTACTTCCCTCAGGGCTCAGGCGTGGCCGCAGTCAGGACGGGAGGGACGGTCCACCCTATGGCGACAGCCACACGCTCGGGGCCCCCAAGCCCGGGACTCTGGCCTGGTTCCCGCTGATGCCCCGACAGACAGACCCGCCATGAGGTCTGCGACTTCCCCCTCTTGCACCCTCGCCCGCTGCTCAGGGGCCTCCCCGGGCTGTCGTCCTGTCCCCGAGGGCTTCTCGGCAGCCTCAGTAACGAGCCCCCAGGGTCAGCGTGTCAGGGCCTGGTAGGCCCCGCGAGCAGGACCTGGTTCCCCAGGCCCATCAACCCCTGACCCCGCGGGGATGGGGTGGCCCCTGCATCAGAGACAGAACGAGCCCCGTTCACAGGGAGTGGGAAAGCTGCCGCCACCCTGGGGACCCCTGGTCCTGGCGGGGGGATTGGGTGTGGAAGCAGGAGGGGGAGGGAGGCCACTGAGAAACCCCCAGGAGCGAGCCGGGGAAGCACCTGGTCTTATGACACGGGAAATATTTTATTCAAAAAGGCCGTTTACCTCAGCCCCTGTACATAGAACAACATGTGAACGGTCGTGTCTGATGGAGGTGGGTGTGACCTTACAATGGGGGTCAAGCCCATGGCAGCGCCGTCCAGCGTGTCCTCGCGGTGGGTGTGCCTCAGGCTCTGACACCGCAGAACGGGGGTCCCTCTCCCGGGTGTGGTCTCCCCGAGTCCTCACAGGCCCCCCAATTCAGTGTCACACACAACAAACAAGCTCGTGGATGGGCACGCTGGGACCCTCTCCTGCACGCGCCGGATGGAAGGAGGAGGCCAGAGCGAGCGTGAGGGACCCACCCTGACAAGAAGTCCCAGAAGCTGCAGCCCCAGATACTGATGGTGATTCTGGAGTTTCTTGCAGACAATGAGGGGAGGGCCTCGCCCGCATGGGCCTGTCAATGAAGCGGATGCCCCCACCCCTCTGTTCCGGCCGGCAAACGGCCCTGCCAGGGATGCCTGTCCACTGGCCCCGGTCACGTTCTCAGGGACACAGGGGACGCCCCGTCATGTGGGCCCATGGGCTGTGGCTGGCAACACCCAGGGGTCCATGGGCATGGGCAGAGGACAGGGAGGGGTCAGAACGGGGGAACCCAGGAGTCAAGATCAAATCCCCATGTCCTGGGGAGGTAGCCCGCGCTGGCAGAGCCCACAACAATAGTCCTCAGACCAGGCTGGACAGCACCAGATGCCGGGCCAGATGTGGCTGGGGCATCGAGAGTTCTCAAGGAGGCCAGACACAGGCGCAAGCCCCCAGGGAGCAGGCAGGTGAGCACCGGGCCCCGCGGGCAGTGCCAGCAACACCAGGGTTCCAGCTCTTGGGGAGTTGGTGCCCGCCACCTGCAAACAGCCGACAGAGACTGGGCTGAGGCCCAGGCACTCTTCGCAGGAGATGCTAGAGTCAGGGCCTGAGGCAGTTGAGCAGCGGGGTCTCTGCGGAGGTCTCCGGGGGTCTTTAGTCTATGGAGGTCCTGAAGCCTTGACAACTCTGTCTGGGGAGGTTGTGCAGCCATCAGCTCATGCTGCTCATCTGAGGCTGCCACATGCATCCTCTTCTGAGGCTAATTTATCTGTCCAGGCTGGTGCCCACGCAGCTTACATCCTCTTATGGTCCTGCCTTCAAGCCTGATGGATGGTTTCCAGTGCTCGCTGTTTGTTGTTGTCGGTGACACTCTCATTGGATGCTCCATGTTCAGTGCTCAGGTGTTCCAGCCATGAGGGCAGCTGGTGAGAGCTCAGCCCTGTGGTTTCTAGAGGGCACTGCCCGTGTGGTTCATTGACGATCCTGGCGCCTTGTTCCCGAGTGAAACCCCGGTCCCTGCCAACTCAAACTGCCCTGAGCTCAGGGCAGGCTCTTGGGCCATTTGCTCAGGGGAGGCGTGGCCAGAGCCGGCTCCGGTGGGCCTGACGCTGCCTGCCCTGAGCACTTCAGGGTATCTGGGTCGGGATGCAGGTGCCTCACTGCCCAGCTGAGACGTGGGTCCAGCAGCTGCATCTGGGCTCGCAGCTGCCATGATGACAGGGAGTGCCCTGGGCCTGCTCTCCTGTGGCTCATGCCAGACTGGGTACAATTGGCTGGTCAGCCCCAGGGCTAGTGCCCAGCCAAACTGCCGTGCCCCAGGCTACACCTATGGGCAGGGCTCCTGGAACACTGAGACTGGGCAGAAGGACACTGAGGACTCACGGAGGCTGAGGAGACTCCAGTCACTCAAGGCCAGACCTGAGGTCAGTTGGTGGCGTGACCTCGGGGGACACCCTCCTGCAGAAGGAGGCCCAGAGCTTTGCCCTTGCTCTCTGCCAGATCCGCTTCCTCCTGCTTCTGCCAAGGGGGCTGACCTGAGGTGCAGGTCACTGTCCTCCTGTCCAGGTCCAGGAGTCCACCTGCACCCCCCAAGGCGTCGCCACTTTCTTTTCTTCCACCCCTCAGTGTGGAACGGGCAGTGTCCCCTCGCTGGGACTCCCGGTGGGCATGGTTGCATCATTCTCCCCACCTCCTCCGCAGAGGCCGCTGGTTTTGAGTCCGTTTCCTGAGGACACCACCGCCACCCCCTCTGCTGCATCCTTGACCGGGCGACCGGCCCTGAGAGTGGGTGCCGTGGTGGCCGCACTGGCCATTGGGGATGGCGGCCTCTGTGGCTCCCTCTCCCTTCCCAGCTGAGGTTTAGTCTGAGGATGGTCACTGTGGCGTCTCCCTCCTGCTGGGCACCTGTCCAGGCCTGGCGTGTCTGTCTTCGCTTTCCCCATATAACGCACGCGCTCTGAGGCCTGGGCATCAGCTGGCCCTGCAGAGACAAGCACATGGACTCCTGACGCGGTGCTGGGACTCGTCCCTCCGCCCACGCTAGTGCTTCTTGGGCTCCAGGCACCACAGACTTCACCCCGGGCTATGCCCAGCCACTGTCTCAGGCACCGGGGCCAGGCCCAAGCCGGCAGCCATCCAGGGAGAGTGGCCGGGCCCAGCGCGCTCGGGAGGAAGAGAATGTCCACATTGTCTGTTTGCGTGTGAGTGAGTTTCTCCCTGATGGACGCGAGTTTTTGGGAGATGCAGATTAGGGTCCCACATGTTTTGCCTTTGCAGTCATCTCCTTTGTCTTGTAAATACACCCCACGGTCTCTTTTCATCCACAACAAAGAAAACTTATTCCATTTTGTCTCATGTGTTGTTCATGTGACAGAGGAACGATCCACCGGCTGCTCTGAGGAGACAGGGGCCAGGAAAAAGCCCACCCAGGTCTGCGCAGGCCGCGCTGTGGGGCTGCGGGTGGTGGGAAGGGACCCTCGCTTCCCTGACACACCGTGGGTGCCATGAGCTTGGTGTGGGGTGGTGTCCGGGGTCAGGGATCGGGGGCAGCGTGTGCACTGGCGAGCTGGCAGACGGGGCCGGTGCCAAGAGGCCAGCGCCAAGAGGCCGGCAGGGGTGTTGCCTCCGAGCTGGGAGCGCAGGTGGGCAGCCTGTGGCCCCCAAGGCTTGCCTGTGTCTCCCCGGGGCATCGCGATTCTGAGCACCAGGCGGTCAGCGGTTTCTCAAGTCACCTTTGACCAGTGACCGTCCACATTGACTGACAGTGGCCCCAGAAGCCTCCAGGAGCCGAGCCCCCCAGGAGAGGACACCCCCTGCCCTCCTGCTCAGCAGGCAGACCAGGCGGCAGGTCAGGCAGGGTCAGCGCCCGGGCAGGGTGTCCTTTAGGGGCTCAGGTAGAAGGTACAGTGTCAGGGTCTGGGGAGCTGCTTGTGGTGTTAACTGGGAACCCGCATGGTCACCGAGACTGTTGTCGTCTCGGCCAACGAGGGAATGTCCATCCTTCCCACTGTCCTGGCTGAGCAGCGTCCAGCTCTGGGCGCCCACGTGTGAGTGGCAGAAAGTGGACTGAGGTGCTCTGTCTCCTGGGAGGCCTCTGTGGGTAGACAGCAGGACAGCGAGCGGGATGGATGAAGAGGATCAATTTGCAACAGTCAGACGCCACAGGAAGTCACTGACAGAACTAATTCAGGAGACTCAGATTCTATCCAATATTAAAATCTAAAACAAGCATCAGGAATGCAGGAGATTTTATGTAGCACGAGCCGGCCCCTGTGACTATCAAGGCACATTCACGTCCTGCAGGTGTGAGGCAGGTGGACACGCTCAGGAGCCGAGACGGTTTTAACCTGAATAAAAGTTGTGAGAGGCTGCGGGCTCCTGAACTCCCCCAGGAAAATGTCTCTGGGGGTCTGAGGCCGTGTTGGATTGGGGTGTCTCTTTCTGTTGCTGGGTTTGTAGGTTTTGTGTACTTTGGACATTCGCCCTTGTCAGGTGTGTGATGTGCACAATTTTCTGTCAGTGCAGGGGCCTATTTTGGGGATGACTTTTCTGAGGCACAAAAGCTCTCTAGTGTGGGGGGGGCACTTGTTCCTACATGTTCTTCTTCCCTGGTCCTTGGCATGTGTCCCCAAGTTCATCTGTGGGGTGAGTGTGCAGTGGGCAGCACCTGAGTGTTCTTGCTGATATTTTAAGGGTTTGGCTAATGCAGATTTTTAACCCATTCCAAATTGTTCTAATAATAAGGAAAATAGAAATCCAAACTGTTGTCACTTGTGAGAAGGGAACAATCCAGAGACTGGACCCAGCAAAAAGGTGAGGGAGGGAGAGAAAAGGCCTCTCACCTCTTTCGGGAATGGCGTGGAGACGTCTTCAGACACTAACAAGAGGACAACCACAGGATGGAGCAACTTCATCTGGGTATTTGTCCCAGATGCGCAGATTCTACAGTGCAGACCACGCACACCTGTGTTCCCAGCAGCACCGCCCACCGTTGCCGGCCATGGCCCCAACCCAAGTGCCAGGGACAGAGAAGAGAATATATAATGGAATACTTCATGGCTATTAAAGAGGTGAAATAGTGTCCATAGGGACCAAAGGTGGACGTTGAAGAGCGTAAGCTAGTGAGGTAAGTCAAAAAGTGAAAGATATTGGCTGGTCTCACCCATCTGTGGATTATAATATAAAAGTCAACAATTAAAAAATTATAGTGGCAAATAGCAAAAGGAAATGTTGGACTGAGTGCAAAAATTTGCTCATTACCAGATAGAACAGGGGAGGAGAGTAGGAGTGTGGACGGAGGGGCCTGGCACTGCAGGGCATTTATTAGATTCTGAGTGGACACTGGTGCATGTGGGGGAGTGAAAAGTGACCCATGGCACAAACAGTAAAAAGTGAAAATGAGTGTCCTCCTTGATAAGAACAAATAACAAGTTAATGTGATGTTGGGATTAAACACTCATCGAAAGATCCCTTCTCACAGACATTCACTGGATTTGTTCAAGGAATAACAGAAAATGCATCAACAAGGAATTTGACCAGGGAATGACATCATATCCCAAGGGGATGGGGACTGTGCTCTCATGTTTATTTTTTAAAGATTAATTTATTTATACAAGAACTGGGGACAGTCAGAGGTGTGGGAGGGTGAGAGAATTTACCAGAGACAGAGTAGGGAGCAGAACAGACAGACGGACTGAAGACACTGCTGAGGGGAGCAGTGGGAGACCTGAGAGGTCTGCCACGCCATGTGGGTTTCTCCTTGGTCGGTCGGGAATCAAACCCGCACTGCAGAGGCTGCGCACAGCTTCACAGCGCGGCACTCAACCTGTTGTGCCACCAGGGAGGCTGTGTGCTCTCATGCTATCACTGAAAAGAATATTACTTTGAGTGATTTTCTAACTCAGGTTTCATTCTGAAATTTGAATGGACGAGTCATGTCTTGTGATTAACTACATTTTATTACCATAAATAGTTTCATGGACAAAATGTGGTCATCGGCCAGGGGAATTTGGAGACCCAGTGACCTGCTCCAGAGAGTAGTAACGTCACCCCAGCTCACAGTCTCAGTGTTAAGATAACAAGAGTGATATCTTCCGACATGCAATGCAAATGTGTAGAATTATAAAAAAAAATTGCAAGTATGCCATGCTTTAGTTTACATAATAAAATAATAATATTTTTCCCAAGTAGAAAAAAAGTGAACTTTAGTTTAATATGCAAGAATGTGGAGGTGAATACCTTGTACATAATCAAGATAGAATCTGGAAAACTAAGGAACCTAAAAATGAACACAGCAAATTAAAAATGATAAATATTTAAGTAGAAACATAGTTCTTGAAAGATAATTCATCTAACTTTACTTTTGGAAACACCACATCGAAGGGGTGCAGTCACGTTGGCATCCAAACAGGCATCACAGAAATTAACATTCCATCCATTCCAGGTTTCACTCATAGATTCCTACTAAACAAGGAAGCATCCATCCTTCCACCTCTGGCAGAGTCAGGTGTGGTTTCCCTTTGTCCTTTGAGCAGGAACAGGATCTTCTCCTAGAGGAAGACGCCCCATGAGGAATCGTGAGGGACGGGGGGCCTCACTCTCTGTCTCCCCTGCCATCAACAAGGACAAGGCCTTTGGTGGAGACACGCACAGGCTGTGGGAACCGAGCCATGTGGCCATGTGGCCATGTGGCCATGTGGTCCTGAGGACAGACCCCTTTACCACTGCTCACGTTATGTAAATGTTGGTGAATGTGAGTTCTAGAACATTCTTTCTACACCAAATACAAGTTTTTAGCCACGAGGTGGATTCAGTTTTGAACATCACACAGGGAGGGCTTGGGGGAAGCATTGCAGCAATTTAGGAAACAGGAGTATAGTGAGGATTATGAGAATATGAATTTGTGACAAGGGAATAATCCTAACGCAAGAAATCAATGCTTATAGATGATGACATGTAAGAGTTAGGTAGGAAAAGCTGAATTAATGAGGGGCTATAAATTTAGATTGTGGTATCTCACATCATAGGGTACTGGCCTTTCATCAGTCTCCCCACAGCTGTCTTCAAGGCTTGGTTCCTCAGACTGTAGATGACGGGATTAAAGGTGGGGGGCACCACCGTGTAGAACATAGAAATGACCAGGTCAGACATGGACGGCGTTCCTGAGGTCGGCTTCAGATAAGCAAAGAATGCAGTGGAGACAAACAGCACCACAACCATCAGTTGGGGAAGGCAGGTGGAGTAGACTTTGGCCTCCCCTTCTGTGGATGGGATCTTCCTGACAGCAGAGAAGATGTGGACATAGGAAATGATGATGAAAATAAAATAGCAGATAACCCAGACCACACTAATGAGAATGGGGACAAGTTTATTATTAAATATCCTGAGCAAGAAATAGCCAGTAACTGGGGGACCTCACAGAAGATCTGGTGGAACTTGTTGTACCCGCAGTAGGACAAGGAGAAGGTTCCGGCTGTAAGCATCACAGCATGGAGACCCCCACCCAGCCAAGACACAGCTGTCAGCTGCACACACCTGCCCCTGCTCATGAGGACCTCATAGTGCGGGTGGTGGCAGATGGCAGCATAGCGGTCAAGGCTCATCACTGTGAGGAGGCTCATCTCTGTAGCTGCTGAAACATCCATCATGAAGACCTGGAGGACATAGCCCGGGAAGGAGATGGAGCAGCTGTGCCTCAGAGAGTTGGCAATGGACTTGGGGACCGTGGCTGAGATGAGGCAGAGGTCCGTGAGGGACAGAGTCCTCAGGAAGAAGTATATGGGGGTGTGGAGTTGCCGGTCCAGGGTGGTGATGAGGATGATGAGCCCGTTCCCCAGCAGGGCTCACAGGTAGACCAGGGAGAAGAGCAGCGGGTGCAAGAAGTCCATGGTTCCCTGGGTGGGGAAACCCAGGAGGATGAATTCTGTCATGGCCATGAGGTTGGTCACCCCTGGAGCCATCATCTGTATAAAAAGTAAAGAGGAAGAAAACATTTCATATCCTCCAATGTTGACCACAAAATGGTTTATCAGAAAAAAGCAATCGTGCAATCTATGTTTATCGTTATATGAGCAAATTTATATTTTTACTCATGTGAATGCGCTATTGATGTATTGTCCATACATGTGTCCATTTATTTGTGAAGAAATGAAATTTTAAACGACCTTGATAAAACCTGAATATAGGTCTCTCAGTGAGGTGAATTGACAGACCACCTGTGCCCAGTCATTCCCAGGCCCGCAGCTCCCCCTCCTGTCCAGGCCCAAGCGTCTCCGCCCAGCACAACTCCCAGAGGTTCCAGGGCACAGCCCCAGAGGACACGTGATCATGCCAAGCCCCTCCCCACCCTGGAGAGCCTGTCCCTGCTCCTCCAGCAAAGCCCTGGTCTGGGGAGGCCCCACAGGGACGGGTATGCAGGGAGATGGGGTGTGGGGGTCCCGTTTTACTGCTCCTAGTACCCAACACTGTCCTGGAACTGAATGTTCTGGGCTCAGCGTCCCCGTGCGGTGTGTCCTGACCCCTCCTCGTTTAAAATTTCATTTCTTCACAAATAAATGGACACATGTATGGACAATACATCAATAGCGCATTCACATGAGTAAAAATATAAATTTGCTCATATAACGATAAACATAGATTGCATGATTGCTTTTTTCTGATAAACCATTTTGTGGTCAACATTGGAGGATATGAAATGTTTTCAGATTACTGCCCCTGTGGCCTCACTGCTGCCTCCTGGTCTTTCCCCTCGTCTCCTCATCTCCCTGCCCTTGACTCACCATGTCTGAGGACGCAGAGACCATGTTTCCTGCAGAGTCTCTTCCTGGGTCACACCCACACATCCCTCCTGCAGTATGGGCTCATCCACTGGTGTGTCATTCCCAGCCCCTCTGTCCCCCTCAGACTCATGCACATCTGTGCAGGGAGGAGGTCGCTCTGGGGCTGAGCCCTATGGTCTCTGCATGTGGCTGTCCCTGTCGGTCAAGGGCCTGGGTCCCCCAGGTGCGGGTTTGTTCCTCCCCCCAGGCCCGTGCGTGAGTGGGGACGTCTGGACACAGGTCAGCCCTGCCTGCTCTCCACCTCCCCCCAGTCTCATCCTCTCTCTGCTTGTTGGGGTGACAGAGGGGCGGGCCTTGGGAAGGCACAATTTTTAAAAGAGTAAAGTAATATAAAATAATTGCAGCACATTGGCGGGGATAATCCCAAAAATTAATAAAAACAAGAAAATAAATCAGGAGTCATGGAGGTAAAGAAATGTTGTACCTGGTTATGAATGATGTTGACATATGTTGTGTGACTTTAAATACCTATTTAAAATGGATAAAATAACTTGACATCTATCTCCCTCAACCCCTGTTTATACTGTGACTTTATTTTACAATATCGCTAACAGTCCTTGAGTGAGGGTGTTGGGAAAAAATCCCAAGTTCACATCTGTAAATATTCAGATGTCCCTGCCAGCCTCATGTTCGTATCAGAGCCTTGAAGGAGTCAACATTTTGCTGTAAGAGTTACTGATTTTCTACTTGACTCATTTTTGTCATAATGTTTGGGACAAAAAGGCATAATGTTCCAAATTTAAATAAGTAGTTTTATTTTTTTAATTTTGCCTGGAATTTCTTCATTACAATCTAATCCCATTGACTGTTGTGATTTTATTCAGTGCCCAGAACCCACTGTGTGTGCTGAAGCTACATCCCAGGTCTGAAGCAATATTCGTCCCATCTTCCATAACCAAAGCCTATGATCAATGTGTTAAAAGTCAATATCTTTGAACATCTTAAATTACAAGAGAATATATTTTTCCCTCCCTGAGCCTCACCCAGGCTGAAAGGGCAGTGGGACATGACGATTGGGCCCTGTCAGCATTAGTTGTCATGATTTACAAAGTGAATAGTTTAACTATGGAGCGTTCTAAAGTCTAAAACGGAGCTTTATCTGAAAACTCTCAACTGTGAGCGGTTTCTCCCCTGCAATCGGCTGGGGTCAGATACCTGCAGTCTGCAGGGGGAGTTCCCACTGCCGTGTCAAGTCTCTGTGCTGAGGTTGTCCCAATGGCAGGACAGAGGGCGTCCCAGCCTTTCACTCCATGGTTGGGCTCGTGGGGAGCCTCTGAGCTCTCACAGGATGTTGCGCCCCGTCCTGGACTGCCTCGTGGACAGAGCAGGTCCTCAAGGCTGGGCTATTTGAGCTCTGGAGCTGGCATCTCTGGGCTGGACACTGTCCAAGATCCATCCATCAAGTGACTTTACTCCAGAGGGACAAGAGCCCTTTTTCAGGTCACTGTGTTAATTGGCGTCGTTCTGTGGCACATTCAATGATAATTGGTGTCTGAGTGTGTCAGGGGTGATTTTGTTGGTGGATTCTAACGTGGGGAGGAATGTGATTCATCCTCTTCTTCCAGCCCCATCCCCTCCCCTGACTGCCGTGGGCCCCGGGGGTGGCCCTGTCGTCAGAGCTAGGAGAGGCCCTGTCCACAGGGAGCAGGAAAGTCGCCACCACCCCCGTAGGCCATCCTGGTCCTGGCAGGTGGGGCGAGGGCGGGAGCGGGCGGTGCAGAGTGCGGGACAGGGTAAGCAGGACAACGAGCAGACACCACGGACTGGGCCCATATGGGGCAGAACCTGGACCCCATGTGTGAGTTGTTGGTGCTGCAACAAGATCCCTGTCCTGACACTCCTGACGGCCCCTCTAGTGCCTGAGTGTCAGACTTACTGCTGACGTCACCTGGACATCGCCTTCACGTGGACAATCCTGCCCGGGTGCGCGCAGGGTGGACATGGTGGGTTTGGGGTCCCCTGGGATTCGGTGGGTATCTGTGGCCAGCCACGTAGGGGAGGACAGGGCTCAGGGGACACTAAGGAACCTGCATGTGAGGAGCATCCTCCAGACAGTGACCAGCAGGAATCACTCTCTGGCATGGGAGTCAACCGGACAGTGGTCAGCACAGATCTGGCCGCGCCCGGGGTAGCTGCACGGACCACGAGGTGGTCTCAGGATGAATACAAAGTTACTCAAGTCCGTTTCCTCTCCTGTTGGGAAGTGACCCCTTCATATGCAGTCCCGGGGGTGCCCGTGGGATTGGGGACACACATGACAAGTCCCAGAACGTCCCAGATGCATGTTTGTCTTTGACTGAAATGCAGATATTTGTTCCCAAAGGGCTCTGTGAGGCGGACACGGTCCCGAGCGCAGTGCGGGGCGGGGGGTGTCATGTGGCTTCCGCTCAGGGCCCAGGGCTGGCCGAGGCTGGGGTGAGGGACATGTGCTGCCCAGTGGTGTCTGGCCATGGCCGCAGATGTGATGGCACCTGGCATTTCTCCCAACTCCAGGGATCCCCGCGGGCACCTTTAGGGGGACAGACACTGTGGCCCCGTCCGCCCAGCAGTGCTCCCTGATGACCCCCCCTCATCCTCATGGTCGATACATGACTGCCCCTCGGGGGATCCTGCCTCTGGTAACTGTGAACCCCGATGCCCTGGACCCCCGCACTTCCCAGGAGACGACTCTGCCTTTCCCCTGCTCTGCCTGCATGGTAAGGGCAGGCTGGGTCAGCACCAGACAGGGTGTCTTTTTGGCCTCAGGGAGAAGGTCATGGGGGGTTGGAGGGGCAAGGGTGCTGCTCACATGGGTTGTGGGGGATCCCACGTCTTCACATAAACCCATCTAGTTGAAACTCCTCAGCCCATGAAGAGAATGGTTAGTCCTTCCTGCTCACCCCGGCTGAGAAAAGCTCCTCATCCCAGGAGCACATTCCCCATATTTAAGTCTCTAAGGACACAGACTCGAGTCTGTCCACCATGTGGACCCTGGACTCCAGCACACGCTGAGGGAAGTGGACATGATGCAAAGTGTGGGCTGAGTGTGAGTAGGACCTGAACAAACACATCAGTGAGGGGGTCAGGACAGGCCAGCAAGCTTGGATCAGTGTCTGGACCCGAATCCACCTGCCTGTGACTCTGCAGGCACCGGTGCATCCTCCTTAGAGACTGTCCACGTTGGCCTTGGCCCATGTCTCGACTGGGGTGTTGCTCCCTGTTGTGGTGGGGACACACGTGTGTGGATGGACACTCGCCCTTGTCAGGAGTATGGTGTGCACGTGGCTTCTCCCCATGCAGGGCCTGTGCTCACAGTGGTTTCTGAGACCCTGGAGTGCGCTAGTGTGGGGGGCCACTTGTTTATTACCCTTGGGATTCCCTGTGCTTGAATTGTGGAGGCAGGAGGGTGTTCACATGGGTGTTCTGTGGAGTGTGAGGTGGGAACCACACACACAGAGGGGCAGCAATGGAGCCCCAAAACAAGACAGCAAAAGACGTGACAAATGACAATTATTAACATGACCCCATGTCACCCCACTCGGGAGGTCAAATCCTCTTCTCAATAGAGTCTGGAGGCTTCACTCAAAGTCAAGACAGAAAATGTGTAAAGGCTGTGGTCCGAGAGTGATGGAGGCCCAGCGGGGAGACACCTGCCATCAGGTTCTTCCATGGAAAGATGAACAACTTGGGGGATTTCCCCACACAGATTCTACTCTGAAATCTCAGTGGACTCAGGCTGGCAGTTAACATACATTTCATAAGAGAAATATTGTCTGGACTGAGTCTGTTATGATCCCTCAGGCGTGTTTGGAGACACTGTGTCCCGCTGCAGAGAGGACGCGTGAGGGAGAAGCCTCCCTCAGCTCATGTTCGGGTGGTTGAGCAGCTGGGAGGCACCGGCATTTACAGCACAGAAGCTGCTGGAAAATAAAAGTTACAAGTATTGCCTGCTTTACTTTTCATAATTTAAAAAGTAACATAATTGCAAACGTACCAGAAAGTGGAGAAGAAGACCTGGTGCAGGACATCAACAAACAACCTTGTGAACCCCTCAAATGTGGACTCCTAAAAATAAACACAAGAGCAACAAGTGTCTTAAAAATTATAAAACTTAATTGACGAAACGTAGTTCTTCAAAAATAGTTCACATAAAAAAAAAACACACTTTCAATTGACTGTAATCCAATCAGAACGCCGTATAAATGACCATGAAATAGAGGTTTCTCATAGACTCCAATATTTTTTTTATTTTTAATAATCTTTATATATATTTTTACATCATTCCTCATTTTTTGCACAATGTATGCTTTCTCATCTCAGGTGTAGTCCCTGTGAGATCCCAGCACCCACTCCACCACGAGCATCAATGCCGTGCCCTGTGCATTTCCCGCCCATTTTGATCCTGCTCCCTTGTCCCCATTGTAGTGTGTCTGGTTTATAGTCGCCTGTTGGTGTTGATTTTTACTTTATTATAATTACTGTTTTTTCCTGTTCTCTTTTTTGAATCCTCTATGTTCCTGCTATGAGTGAGACCATCTGGTATTTTTTCTTTTTCTGTCTGGCTTATTTCACTGAGCATGATCCCTTCCAGCTCCATCCGTGTTGCTGTGCATGCCACGGATTTCTCTTTTTTATTGCTGAGTAATATTCCATTGTGTTTATAGACCAAATCTTCTTGATCCAGTCATCGATGAGGGGGCATCCAATGTGGAGAAAAACAAACTCTCCTGCACTGCTCGTGGGTGTATGAACTGATCCAACCACTATGGAGAGCTGTGTTGAGATTCCTCAAACTGATAAAAATGGAGCTTCCATATGATGCAGCAATTCCACTCCTAGTGATCTACCCAAGGGACAAAAACACGTTAATTCAAGAGGATGCCTGTACCGCTAGTTTATTGCAGCACTCTTTACAATAGGTAGGCTATGGAAACAACCCAGATTCAGATTGTTGAAGAACCTTCCACCCATCTGTGAGAGATTCATTTCAAGTGCAATTCCTACTTGACTTTTGAATAGAAGAATTAATTTCTCTTGTAGGATGTTGCCCCATTACGAATCGTGAGGGTTGGGAGGCCCCACTTTCTGTCTCCCCTCCCCTCCCCTCCACAAGGCGGGGTCCTCAGTGGAGACACACACAGGGGCTGTAGATACCCAGTGCCCAGAACTAGGGTCCCATGACCATGTACTCCCAAGGACAAACCCCCTTTACAACTGTTTGATTTCACATAAATGTTGGAGATGAGTGAGTTCTCGAACATTCTTTCATATACCAGCCATGATATTTAAAAAACTAGGATTCATATATATTATATGTCACACAGATATGACTTTTGAAAAATGGCTGTATTATTTTAGGAAATATATATTTTTTAAGATTTATCTATTTATACAAGCACTGCGTATAGTCAGAAGTGCGGGAGGGTGAGAGAATTCACCAGCGCCAGAGCAGGGAGCAGAACAAGCAGACTGATGATGTCACTGCTGAGGGGAGCAGCGGGTGCAGCAGGAGAGGTCTGAGCGCCATGTGGGACCCTAGCCAGTGGCTGGGGATCAAACTGGCTCTGAGAGGCTGTGGGCATCTTCGCAACCCAGCGCTCAAATGCTGCACCACCTGGGTGGCCCAGGAAATAAAATTTTTGAAGAATAGAAAAATGATAAAATTTGTCAAAGGTAATCTTTAATGAAAAGTCTTATTTTACTTTAAAATGGTGATGGTAATAGAGGGAAAATCTAACCCTTTGCACTCTGCTGTCCCCTCTCAGGGGACATCAGAATTCTAGCATATCACTCAGATGTCCCCTCTCAGGGTTCATCGGAATTCTAGCATATCACTCGGATGTCCCCTCTTGGGATATTGCAATTTATTAGTGATTATGGGGAATTGAGTTATTTCAACACAACTTTTTGAGACATGCATGTTTCCCTGAAGTTTTATCTTGAAATGGCACAAGAAATTAAATCAAAATATCGTAAAATTACTAAGATATATATACAAGAAATGTCAGCGGGTTTTATGTTGGACGAGAACGAGAGATGCGTGCTCATGAAGGTCCGAGCACTTCGCGACGCCACTTGAAAAGAGTGATAAGGGGAGTTTGTAGAAGAAAGGTCGGTTTTCGAACATAGCACACACTGTATAGTGTGGTATATAATTACAAATAAACATGTCTACATCTGGAGGAAAAGATTTTCAAAGCTGAGCTCATTTTGGTTTGAAGCTTCGAGCAGTGCACATAGATCTAATGAGGAGAAAATAGGAAAAGTGATTCTTTTCTTAGTAAATAAATTGTTTGGTGAAAGCTATTTTGGTAAATATCATCTTGTCAGTTAGTAATAACAATTAGAAATTTTCAACCCATGCATTTATTCATATTTTTATTAGAACAATGGCAAAGCGTCCAACCATGAATGAGTCTCATGACACAAGTAGTAGTAAAGATGAGCTCCACTAATCAGCCTGCAATGCATATTGGGGAGTGATACAAAACTTATCATACTGTACAAAATTATAAACAATAAAATATTGTTTTCTTTTTTTTTGGCAAATATACATTCCTTGATGTCACCCAATTCATATAAGTCCAATATCATTATAATACGTTACTTGGTTCCAAAATTATACTAAATAATATGAGGGTCTGTAAATGCACGTTTCTGCTGCAAAGTAGCGTCGAGTACCTGATAGCCAATGTCCAGAATGCTTCAGAGTGCAAAGGGCTAAATAACTTGCTGGGTTCATAAATGTAGATGGTGTCATTAATTAATGAAAACAGTGATATCTCACATGCTGGTTTACTGGCTCTTCATCAGTCTCCCCACAGCCGACTTCATGGCTTGGTTCCACAGACGGTATATGCCGGTATTAAAGCTGGGGAGCACCACCATGTAGAACATAGAAATGACCAGGTCAAACATGGCCGGGGTCCCTGAGGTCACCATCAGATAAGCAAAAAGCCCAGTGGAGAGAAACAGCACCACAACAAGCTGGTGGGGAAGGCAGTTGGAGGACGCCTTGGCCTTCCCTTCTGTGGATGGGATATTCCTGACAGCAGAGAAGATGTGGACATAGGAAATGATGATGAAAATAAATGAGCAGATAGTCCAGACCACAGTTATGAGAATGGGGATATGTCTGTGGATTAAATTACCTGAGCAGAAAATAGCCAATAACTGGTGGATGTAACAGAAGAACTGGTGGACCATGCTGGACCCACAGGAGGACAAGGAGAAGGTTCCACCTGTGTGCATCATGGCAAGCAGACCGCCACCAAGCCAGGAAACAGTTATCAGATGAACACATCTGTCCCTGCTCATGATGACATCATAGTGCAGGGGATGGCAGATGGCAGCATAGTGGTCAAGGGTCATCACAGTGAGCAGGTAAAGCTCTGTAGCTGCTGACATAATCATCATGAAGACATGGAGGGAGGGGCAGAGCAACATGGCGGCGAGGAGACACTGTGAGTAAGATCTCCTATTAAAAAAAAGTTAATAGGGAGGAAAAGTGGCAGGTCCCAGTGAGAAGTGGGACACAGCAGATAAACGGACGACTCCAACAAACTACCCGAAGAAGAAAGTCGCCATAAAAGAGGACTAGAAGGGAGGAAAGCACAGAATCCTGCTCCCCTCCCCCACCCAAAGAGTCGGCACTCTCCGACCCACAGAGAGGAGGAAAAAAAAATAAACTAAAACGACCAACAAGAACAAAATATGCAGCAAGCGGGACTGTGAGTAGAAAGGAAATATTGCAGCCACCACACCCCGTGAACGGGAGCTGTGGAGAACCCTGCAGGATTGGCTGTGGCGGTGAGCAAACGGCGCTGGGCGCCAGTAGAGAATAACAAAGACCATCAGAGGAGATCTGCACACAGCCCCGGGCCAGCCAGTAAGCTTGCATGGAAAAGCGGCGCACTTGGCGCTCTTGAGAAGCAAATGCGGATCGTGATCGCAGCTGCCAAAGTCCCCGTGCCTGCGACCTAGGCTTGCGTGGAGACGAGCGGAGGCCCCCACTGAGGTGAAAGGCCCTCACTGAGTGAGCAGGAACCAGGCGCCCAGGCACAGGAGCGGGGTTCAAAAGGCGCCATTCCCGCACCACTGAACTGGACTACAGCCCGCGTCCTAGACCTGAGGGCTTTGGAACTGAGACCTGGGGCACGAAATTCGGGGCATGGGTTCTCCACGACGGTGGGGCACAAGGCAGACACAGCACCCCAAAGCCATTGAGGTTTACCCTACCATTCTCGCTCTGTTCCTTGTCCCACGGGGGGGTTGTCAAAAAACAGCCTCCCAAGGACAATAGGAGAGATCTCTGGTGCCACCTAGTGACCAGAAAAAAAAGTCACTAACACCCCATAGAACAGGGAAATTTCTTAAGAAAAGACTTCTTGAAAAGGGCAGAAGGCTTCTGGAGGACCCAGTGGCCAGCTGGGAATTTAGCCCATGCCAGGCCCCTTCCGACCAGCAGTCTGAGCCCACAGAGGGAGCAGGCACGCAGGTCCGGGGCAGACCTGGCACGCAGAAGAATGTGCCTGAGACCGGATGTGCAGGGACTGTGTCCTGCTTTGCCATTTTAGAACAGGGACATTTCTTCAGTAAAGACTGCCTGAAAACAGCAGAAAGCTCCCCCAGAAGCCAGAGATGGCTCCTGGTGGAGCCAGAGGGGAGCGGAGAAGTTCACCCAAGATGCCAGCAAGTCCGAGCAACACAGTGTCACAATGCATACGACAAATTAGAAAACAGACAGAAGGGAGTAGTAGAACCACATGCAACCTAACAACTCCTCAGGAAAGAAGCACACCACAAAAAGAAAACCACACCCCAGATTGCAATGACAGTAACTTGGAAGAACTTCTGAGCCTTCCAGAAAGAGAATTTAAATTTGTCATGATTAAAAAAATGACAGAACTCATGAAGGAAATTGAGTCCCTAAAGAGGGAAAACAATGCTCAGAAGAATGAAATTGAGTCCTTAAAGAGGGAGCAAAAGAAACGCAGGGGATCAAAGAATTAATGGAGGAACTAAAGAACTTTGGGAAAAGCAATGAAAGCAGAATAGATGAAATGGAAGAATGAATAAGTACTCTTGAAGACACAGAAATAAAAAGAACCAAAACAGAAAAGGAAAGAGAAGTACGAAGGAAGAAAAACGAAGAAAGACTTCAGGAACTATCTGACTCCATGAGGAAAGGAAATATAAGAGTTATAGGAATACCAGAAGGAGAGGAGAGAGATGTAGGAACAGAGAAAATATTCCAGGAGATAATTGAAGAGAACTTTCCAAATGTGAAGAAGGAGCTGAAAATTGATATAAAAGAAGCAAGAAGAACACCAAATTTCCACAACAAAAGGAAAAATACAGCAAGACACATAATAGTAAAGCTCCCAAGAATCCAGGACAAGGAAAAAATAATGAAGCTTTCAAGAGGGAAGAAACAGATAACATTCAAAGGAAAACCAATCAGGCTACATCAGACTTCTCTGAAGAAACACTACGGGCAAGGAGAGAGTGGAGGGACATAGTCAACAGACTCCAAGAAAACAGATGCCAAACAAGAATACTCTATCCCACAAAGCTCTCCTTCCTCTATGAAGAAAGAATAAGGACCTTCCCAGACAAACAGAAACTCCGGAATTTCATTACGTCTAAACACCCACTCCAAAAAATACTACAAGGAATCCTAAAGCCAGAACCTCAGAGGGACAAATAAAAACGAAAAAATACCAAAAAAATATTATTAAAAGAATAAATAAATAAAATCAAAGGAAAGACAAACACAATGTCAAATACAGATGCTAGCATATCAATATTAACTCTAAATGTAAATGGACTAAACTCTTCAATAAAAAGACACAGAGTTGCAGCCTGGATTATGAAACAAAACCCATTCTTTTGCTGTCTCCAGGAAACACATTTAGCTACAAAAGATAAAAATAGGCTCAAAGTTAAAGGATGGAAAACAATCCTACAAGCAAACGGACCAAAAAAGAAAGCAGGAACAGCTATACTTATATCAGATAAAACAGACTTCAAACTCAAAAAAATAAAAAGAGACCCCAATGGTCACTACATTATGATCAAGGGTACAATATTTCAAGAAGAAATAACACTCATTAACATATACTCACCAAACGAAGGAGCACCAAAATATATCAGACTACTGTTGTCCTCTCTGAAAACAGACATCAGAGAAAACACATACGTAGTGGGAGACTTCAACACACTACTATCAACAATGGATAGATCAACAAGACAAAAATAAGTAAAGAAACTAAAGCTCTAAATAAGGACCTAGAGCATTTGGGCTTAACAGACATCTACAGAACACTAACCCACCCCAAAGAAAAAAAGAGTACACATTTTTCTCAAGCGCACACGGATCATTCTCCAGGATCGATCACATACTGGGGCACAAGACAAACATCAACAGATACACCAAGATTGAAATCATACCAACCATCTTTTCTGACCATGAAGGCATCAAACTAGAAATAAACCATAAAAAGAAGGCAAGGAACTATCCTACCTCATGGAGATTAAAAACCACACTACTGGAAGACCACTGGACTAATGAGGAGATCAAAGAAGAAATTAAAAAAAAAATGAATTGTATGACAAGGAGAAAACCAATATCCTACATGTATGGGATTCAGCAAAAGCAGTAATAAGAGGAAAATATATAGCAATAGAAGATCACATCAAACAACAAGAAAGAACTCAAAGAAACAACCTAATCTCGAAGCTCAGAGATCTAGAACAAAAAAAAAAAAAAGCCAGTAGAAGAAAATAATTAATAATAACCAAAGCAGAAATAAATGAAATTGAAAGTAAAAAAAAAACAATCCAAACGATCAATGAAACCAAGAGCTGGTTCTTTGAAAAAAATCAATAAAACAGACAAACTCCTAGCCAGGCTCACAAAGGAAAAAAGGGAGAAAGCACACATAAACAGGATCATAAATGTAAGAGGAGAAATCACAACGGAAACAGTAGAAATCAAAAGAATAATCAGTAACTACTATGAACAGTTATATGGAAACAAGTTCAACAATCTAGAGGAGATGGACAAATTCCTACAACTCTGCAATCACCCAAAGCTAGATAAAGAAGAAACAGCACACCTAAATAGACGAATTACAAACAGCAAAATTGAAATGGTAATCAAAAACCTCCCCAAAAACAAAAGCAGGACCTGATGGATTTACAAATGAATTCTACCAAACATTCAGAGACGAATTAGTGCCAATCCTTCACAAACTCTTTCAAAAAACTGAGAAGGAAGGGACAATACCAAACACATTCTATGAAGCCAACATTACAGTAATACCCAAACCGAACAAGGAAAACACAAAAAAGGAAAACTAAAGGCCAATCTCCCTAATCATCACTGATGCAAAAATCCTCAATAAAATTTTAGCTATCAGAATCCAACAATGTATCCATAAGATAATTCACCAAGACCAAGTAGGATTCATTCCAGGGACACAAGGATGGATTAACATCCGAAAATCAATCAACATTATCCAACTCATCAACAAAAAGAAATATAAAAACCATATGATAATATCAATAGATGCTGAGAAAGCTTTTGACAATGTGCAACGCCCATTCATGATAAAAGACCTTGAAATTCTTGGGATACAAGGAACATACCTCAACATCATAAAGGCCATATATGACAAGCCAACAGCCAGTATCACTCTCAATGGCGAAAAGCTGAAAGCAATTCCATTAAGATCGGGAACAAGACAAGGATGCCCACTCTCACCACTGCTTTTCAATATAATACTGGAAGTCCTAGCCAGAGCAATAAGACAAGAGAAAGAAATACAAGGAATCCAAATAGGAAAAGAATAAGTCAAACTATCACTATTTGCAGATGATATGATAATATACATAGAGAACCTCAAAAACTCCACAGAAAAACTAATTCAACTCATCAATCAGTTCAGTAAAGTGGCAGGATACAAAATCAACTCGCAAAAATCAGTAGCCTTCCTATACACAAACAATAAATCTGAAGAAGAAGAAATCAAAAGCCATCCTGTTTATTATCAAAACAAAAAAAAATCAAATATTTGGGAATAAATCTAACAAAAGAGGTAAAGGACCTATACAAAGAAAACTATAAAACACTGTTAAAAGAAATAGAAGAAGACACAAAGAAATGGAAAGACATCCCCTGCTCATGGATTGGAAGAATAAACATTATTAAAATGGCCATCCTACTAAAAGCAATATACAGATTCAATGCTATTCCAATCAAAATTTCAATGTCATTCTTCAAACAAATAGAAAAATTATTGATGAAATTGAAATGGAATCACAAAAAACCCCAAATAGACTAAGCTCTCCTGAAAAAAAAAAAAGAAGGGAATGGAGGCATCACACTCCCAGACTTCAAACTCTACTACAAAGCCATAATCATCAAAACTGCATGGTATTGGAACAAGAACAGACATACAGACCAAAGGAATCAAATAGAAAATCCAGAAATAATCCCACAGATTTGTGGTCAACTAATCTTTGACAAAGGAGCAAAGACTATGCATTGGAGCAAAGAAAGTTTGTTCAATAAATGGTGCTGGGAAAACTGGGTTGCTACATGCAAAGAATGAAGCTTGACCACTACGTCACACCATACACAAAAATCAACTCAAAAAGGATTAAAGAACTAGACATAAGACCTGAAACCATAAAATATATGGAAATATAGGTGAAACACTACGTGATTTGCACATCAAAGACATATTTACAGACACATCACCCAAACAGTGATAGTGAAGGCAAAGATCAACAGCTGGAACTACATCAAATTAAAGAGCTTCTGCACAGCAAAAGAGACAATAACAAAAACAAAGAGAAACCCCACCAACTGGGAGAACATTTTTGCACACAACACTAATGATAAAGGACTGATCACCAAAATCTGCAAAGAGCTGATGAGACTCAACAACAACAAAGAAAATAATCCAGTCCAAAAATGGGCAGAAGTGCTAAAAAGAAACTTCTCTGAAGAGGAAATGCAAATGGCCAACAGGCATATGAAAAAAATGTTCAACATCACTTGTAATCAGGGAAATGCAAATCAAAACTACCATGAGATACCATCTCACACTGGTGAGAATGGCACATATTAAAAAAACTAGCAACAACAAATGTTGGCGAGGGTGTGGAGAAAAAGGAACTCTTCTGCACTGTTGGTGGGAGTGCAAACTGGTCCAACCACTATGGAGAGCTGTGTGGAGATATCTGGACCTACTAAACATAGAGCTTCCATATGATCCAGCAATTCCACTCCTAGGTATTTACCCAAAGGACACAGAAACTTCAATTCCAAAGAGCACCTGCACCCCTATGTTTATAGCAGCACTATTTACAATAGCTAAGCTTTGGAAACAACCCAAATGCCCAAAAATAGATGACTGGATCAAGAAGATGTGGTACATATATACCATGGAATATTACTCAGCATTCAAAAAAGATAAACACATGCAATTTGCAGCAACATGGATCACGCTGGAAGGGATCATGCTCAGCGAAATAAGCCAAAAAGAAAAAGAAAAATACCGGATGGTCTCACTCATAGCAGGAATCTAGAAAACTTAAATAAGGGACCAGGAAAATGAATAACTATAAGAAAGTGAAAATCAAAATCAACAAAAAACTATGATCCAGAGACACTTTTTGGGGGCGAGGGGTGGGAGGGGAGGGATTGGGGTCAGAAAGGGGTGCTGCAATTTTATGGGGAATATAAAAATAAAATTTATTATTTAAAAATAAATAAATAAATAAATAAATCTTTAAAAAAAAAAGAGAGAGAGAGAGAGGTTTATGAAAAGAAACACCTGCACAGCCACAGGTGGGCACGATTGCTGCCTGGTATTTTTAGGGCAATAACAGTTCTCTTTATGATACCAAAATGATGTACACATGTCATTATACACATGTCCAAAACCATAAACATAAATATTAAGAGTGAGCTTTAACGTGTTATGGACTTTGATGTTGATGTGACAATGTAGGTTCATCAATTGAAACAAATGCACCACTTTTTTAGGGATGTTGATTTGGGGGGAGGTTGTGCATATGTGTTGGACTAAGGGGTATGTGGGAAATCTCTATATCTTATCCTCAATATTTTGGTTGAGCCCTAAAGTGCTCTAAACAATAAAATCAATAATAATAATAAGCAAAAGAGGAAGAATGAATTACAAAGTTTAGGAAAAGTACCTGTAGTTTGGAGGCAGGGGATAGGTGAAAGGGAAGAAAGGATAGAAGCTAGACTTCTTTGAATATATTTCTTTTTGTGGATTTGATGTTGGAGCTATGTAATATTGTATGTAATTATAATATTACAATTTTTAAAACAATCCCATAAAATGAATAAAATAAACCTATGTATTTAGTGGATAGCAAAATTACATAGAGAGGAACTATTCTATGTGATTTTAATTATGTAATTGGACAGAGTATCTTCAGTGATATCTATTCTAAAAATAAAAAGGGCTGCAAAGAAATCTTAAACTGTTTTCAGTAACCTTATTGTTGACTATAATGTTAAAATTTTAATTCTGATACTATTGTTTTTAGATGGTGGGATGAACTGAACAAATATTTATATTGTTATCATTGAGAAGTTTTTCAGTGCAGTTGAAGGGAAATAAGATGTAAGATCAATTAGTTTTAGTGAAAATAAAAACAAAAGAAAAATTCATTGACCTGAATTTGAATAGAAAGCATAAATACAAACTAATGATGAATTTTCCCTTAATTTTTTTCCAGGCCCAAAGGCCTAGAAACAATAATTAACAGTAATGAGCTTCCCTAGCACCTGGATTGTGGTTCTAAAATTAATATCTTACTGAAAAGAAGACTTTTTGTGAGAAATTCTGATTCTAGGTCTGGCTTAGAAAATGTGCAATATGGATGTGAAATAGCTTGTCATACTAAAAAAAATAAATTTCAAAGACTAAGACCGTGTAAAATTAAGCATAATAAAAGTTTCTTCTTCCACAGCCATCATGTGTAAGTTGGAGTCTCCCAAGAGGTGTGGAAGTTTTCATCAGAAGTTTGAGCTTTGAAACAACTAATGAGAGTCTGGGAAGACATTTTAAACAATGGTAAATGCTCACAGACAATGATAATAATTCAAACACCAAGTGCTCAGAGGCTTTGGGCTTGTCATATATGGTGGGCACAGCCACAAATGTAAGGACATACAAGGTGTTGAAAGTTGTGGAAACAGGTCTGTGGACAGAGAAGATTCTCAAAGATCTGGTGTCACTTGTTGGTGTTGATTTTTGTTGGTATTATCAAAGAAGGTACTGAAGAGCGTATTTAAGAGATTGTCTTGAGCTGTGTGAAAAAATTGAAGTGATTGAAATCATGATTGATGAAAGCAGTGGCAAGAAAAGAAGCTTTGCTTTTGGGACCGTTGATGACAAAGGGCTGTGTTTGTGGCTAACTGTCTAACATTAAGGAGAGACAATCTGGGTGGTGAGATAGAAGCAGCTCCAGGAAGAGCGGGTAGAATGTACAGAGGCCGAGGCAGAGGCATGTTTGTTTTTTTTTAAAGATTTATTTTTTATTTATATAATAGTTGGGGTACAGACCAGAGACAAGGGAGGGTGAGAGGATTCACCAGAGACAGAAGGGGGAGCAGAACAGGCAGACACATGGAAAGCACTGCTGAGGGGAGCAGCGGGCAAGACAGGATACGTCTGCTGTTGCCATGTGGGTTTCTCCCTGGCCAGCTGGGAATTGAACCCGCGCTGCAGAGGCTGCAGACAGCTTCACAGCACTGTGCTCAACCTGCTCTGCCACCGGGGAGGCCCAACAGAGGCATGCTTTTTAAAAATTGGCAGTTGCCCTTAAGTTGAACTAGATCAGAGGAGAGTTTGAGAAAGTGGTTCAATGCAGAGACTAGATCAGACATAAGGGATTTGAGTCATAAAGATGTGATTACTGTCACTGGTTTGGAAATTTAGGAAATCTGAGTAAGGAACTAGTGAAATAGTAACATAAAGGTATACTATGTAGCTGTGAAAGAAAATGAGGAAGTTCAGTACCTACGAAAGAATAAAGAAAATTTAAGTTTAATTAATGAACACGATTTGTCCTATATGAAATTTGAAGGATTCTTTTGAAGTTATCCTTTTATGTGGATTTATGATAATAGTAATTATATCTTTTGTTATATTCTGAGGATATTATTTATTGTATCTTTTTTTTAAGATTTATTTATTTATTATTTATACAAGCACTGGGTACAGTCAGAAGCGCGGGAGGGTGAGAGAATTCACCAGAGCCAGAGCGGGGAGCAGAGCAGGCAGAAGGACCGAAGTACACTGCTGAGGGGAGCAGCGGGTGGCAGGAGAGGTCTGCACGCCATGCGGGACCCTCCTCTGTGGCCGGGGAGCAGCCGGGGATCGAACCGGCGCTGCAGAGGCTGCGGGCAGCTTCGCAACCCAGCGCTCAACCGCTGCGCCACCGGGGAGGCCCTATTTATTGTATCTTAAGTCAGATATATTTTATAAATGAACATAGTAGTTAAGGACATGTATGCTGGCCTAAAATCCTACCTTGATATTCTGATATTGCCATTTACACAATTGGTGAACTGAACAAATTCCTTCAGCACTTTGAAATTCAATTTTGCCATCTTTAAAATGAGAAGAGTAAAAATATTGATTTGATAGAATTATGAGAAAAACAGCATAAGCCTTCAAATGCAATTTAAATTATATGAAATTATAAGTTGTGCAAGTGTATTTTGTTATAAATTATATGAAATCAGACAGGTGAAATATTTAGGAAACTGCCTGGGCTAGCTCATAACCCAAGAGAAAGTTATGTGATATCATCACTTTGTATGGAAAATATCTTCTACTTAATATCACTTACCAAGTTAGCCACAGAAACAGAATACTGAAACATGAGCATATAAATTAAAATTATTTTTTCCATTTAAATTTAATTCTTAGGGCATTTAATTCTTATTAGCATCTGTTTGAACAGTTTTAGAAAGCCTGAAGACCATGATTCAAACGATGTTAATTGTACAAATTCACTTACAATTTTTACTTTCTTCCCTGTGTTTTGATTAATGTTGTACTATACAAAAGACTTTGTGGCCAGAGTTGCTGAATTGTGATTTGAAAGGTAAAGGGCTTGCTTTCTGAGACCATCTGTTGTAGTTGCATTGTCTGAAACTGACAAGAGATCATGGCAGATGGTGAAGTCATGAAGATTGGCTTTTTGAGCTTGACATAATGTGTTCATGAAGCTGAAAGAAGAAAACCGACTCATTTTTTTTTTTTTAACTAACAGAAGAAGTGGGTGACAGAAGTGTGTAGTTATTGTGTCTGGATAAAATATAATGCATCAGTGCACATGATTGGTTTGTTTGAGACTGACCAGTACTGCCAAAGACAGCAATTTCTTGACACATTCTGTGCCATATTAATTTACTTTCTGTAGACACTGGCTTAAGTCATATTGGAAATAATTTTTAGGTTAAAGGCAGCATAAAAGAAAGACAAGAAGTTTAAAAATACTTTGAAAATATTTTTTAAACTGTCAAAACCAATGTATAATTCTTAATTTTTAATTGAATGAATGAGATGTCACAATCCCATTTCTTTTTATAATATTTGTCTTAATGTACTTTTACATAATTTAAATTACATTTGAAGATTTATGCTTACTGTTTCTGTCTTCTACTGGGATGTCTTCAGTGCCTGGATTGCATCTAGTGGACATTTAGTATTTGCTAGATGAGTAAATTAATGAAAGAAGTTATTACCTACACTGGTTAATTTTAGATTTTTTTTAACCACAGTTAAACAGTTTTTTTAATTGAATTTATGTTATGATAGTTTTCTGTGTATGATCTATTTATTTTGGGAAGAACCTTAATTCGTCATGATAAATCAATGTTCTACTTTACCCTCTAACTTCGAGTGCTTACCTTGTGCTTGGCGGTGTCCTAATAATTTTCCATGTAGTGCCTCATTTAATTTGATTGATTTTCTATTACCATTTTACATATGAAGAAATTGAGGCCTGAGATGTTAAGGTAAATTTTCTCAAGAAATTTATGTATTTTTGGCTCTATTTTAAACAGGGACAAAGGGAACACTAGAAATATTACATTTAGTTTTGTCAGGTTCATTAATGTGGCTAAGCAGTAGTTTGATTGGTAACCTATTACTATAGTGTGCTGAAAAGTAACACTGTTTTTTTTTTGTATTTGTGTGAATAACAATGACACTCAATCAGGTATCTTTTAGGAAATACAATACTGCAAAGAATACTGAATACAGTAATGAAGCAGAGGCACAGAGACAGCTGCTGTAGCCATTATAGCCACACTCCTAACTTAAAGAAATGGGGGAAAGTGGGAAAGAATATCTACTAACCAAATCTGGTGGCTCCACTCAGCAATGTCTGCTCATAAATCATTAAGCCGAATTATGTCATAAGATCAAGCACATCTGGAGAGAGACTGAGGATACAGTATTTTTAGTAGAGCAGCTTCCCCTAAGGAAAAATATAGTGGGTAGGCAATAGTATCTGCTTAAGAAATGTATAGGTAGGTTTCTAAAATTAAACACACTCAAACTATACTTTGGATGGAATAAACTTTGTTTTTTGTTATAACTGCATTTCAGTAGGCTGATCTGCTAACTTTCACTTTGACAAACTATAATGTATTTCTTTTTTTTTAAAGATTTATTTACTTATTCATACTGTTATAGGACAGGAAGAGGGGTAGCCCAAGCCCCGCAAACCTGCCTATTCTAAATGGGTTCTGCCATCCGCCGCATCAACACAAAACATATGAGACTTTAATGGGAAGGAACTTTAATAAAACTAGGAAACAATACAGGTAAGGCGAAGAGTCTAGTTTCTAAATGAAGCACCCAAAGTTACCCATCCCCTCGTGGGTAAAACTACATCCAAATGGCATTGGCCCAGAACAAGGCCCCAAAGCCTGCTACAAGTCTAAAGCATCTTCCAGCGGGGACCCACAAAAAAGGGTCACAAACAAACGGACAAGCCCGGAAGGAAAAGAGCAAAATCAACATCAAGATAAAAGCTGTCATTGTCTCCTCCCCACAGGTCTCACCCACATCTGTGTCACCCAGTCCATGACCAAAAGACAAGCACAGTTTCTTCACGTGTCTCTAGGCTCCATGAGCCTCCTCCAGGTCTCCTTCTGGCTCTATCCTGCTTCCTTCCTCAGTCTCTTCTGCAGCTTCTCCTCTTCCTGCTCAGCTCCACCCTCCCTTGGGTGGGGCAGGGAACCTGGAACCTCCACCTTTCCTGGGGACCACCCTGTTGCAATCCCCCCTTTTAATTTTTATTCCACCATATCTATGGTGGCACAGATCTCATGGTGTAATCTTAGGAGACAGTCTTTTTTTCAGGGTTACAATGTGTGTAAGAGAAGCAACAATTAGTCAGCAGCATTTTCCATGAATGTCCAGTATGAGTTTCATTACTTAAAAATAGTCCATTATCCAAGCCAAAAGAAAAAAAAATGGAGCATTGGCTAAAACAAGATAGCAAATATATCAAAATCACAGGGAAAGAATGTTAAAATGGTTCAACTTATGCAAAAACAAATTCTCTCAGCCTTGATTCCAAACTTTAACAGCATAGCAAAAGTTTGCAAATTAAATCTAATTTTAAACCATTTTGCCTATTTTTGCATAAAATCACAGGGCAGAAATAACTAACAGCAATTTTTAGCTGGCTTTGTTGAAATACTCCATACAGGATCAGAGTGAACCGGTGGCATCCAGTCGATGTATGCTTCAGGTATAAAGTTGGTCTCATAAGACTCCACCTGGGCTTTCCTCTTCTCGAGGGTACCAGGGCATTTTCGTTGGCCGGTTTGTCCAGTCCTGCCAACGGAGGCAAGCTTCCTCACCTTCTTTGGAGGTCTCTAGAACCCTACAAACAAGGCAAACAGGTTCTCCTCTTCTTGGTTCAGCTCTTTTTCAACTTTTTGGAAGAACTCCACACAAAGCCACACAATCAAACTCACGTCCAATTTTTTGTTAAAACAGACAAAATCCCTATGGAAGTTATGCAAAAACAGACTCTAAGATAAGTAGCAAAATTACTACCACTATTTGTATGCCATGTTGGTATCAAGGGGAGAGAAAATGTAACAAGTTAGCTTTGCTGGAAAAAAAATTGCAACCTTTCTGCAGATCCTGGTTACTCAAAACAAAACAAAACAAAACAAAACAAAACAAAACAAAAACTTCGTGGATTCAGGACAGAACGCATAAAAAAAATTTCCAGTATTATGTCAAAGAAACCTTAGTAAATGTCAGGTGTATTTCCAGGTCTATTCAGTCCTTTGTAGGAAAGTTTTTTACTCTCAACAGTTCCATCAATAGGAATCTGTTGAGACCTTTTCTCCCTATATTTTCAGAAACAATTCCTGTAGATATTAAACAATTGAAGTATACAATATTACAAGGTGAATAATCATCATTGACAATTTACATCCATATCAGGTCAAGGTGTTATTAACCGTTTTCCCAAGTGACAATGCTTCCCTTCTAGTTTTACTCTACTAGGTGAGCCAAATAGAACAAATTCATCTAATGCCTTTCCCAGGAGTAAAGGGAGAAAATTTGTGGAGTGTCTCAGGAGCTCTACTGAGGTTCCACAAAATTTCCTTGCATCAGCCAAATGACAGGCTACCAAATTTGTCCTTGAATTTAGATTTCTGGGAAGCTTTGCTATAAATATCAGAAAAATAACAGAAACAACAATGTTCAATCTCTATGAAGGCACCGGCTTAGTTCAGTAGCACAATGTTGACAATCAAACCATAACCTTTAGTTTTTCTCATAACTGGAGACTTTTTTTTTTCCCAACGTCTATGGGCCCCACGTATACCAATTTTTCAACCTCTCTAGGCCAAGACAGACACAAGGACATACAGACATACAACATATAGACAAAGACAGTTTTTTTTTTTTTTTTAGTTATGCCACGTAGAATATGTTATGTAACTGCAGTTTTACTCCATAGGCTCAGAAAAAAAAAAGTCAAGGTCCAAAAAAAAAATGTGGAGTGTTGCTGGCAGAAAAATTTCCAGTTGTCATCCTACAAACCTAAGACTTTGGAAATAGGAAGGAAAGTTTTATTTATCACAAGATTACATGACCTTGTTTATCACATTAGGGTTTTCAGTGTTGAAGACTTTTTATTAGAAGTCAATCCTGGGGTATTCTGTACAGCAACTGAAAGAGCAAAAGTAAACTTTTAAGCAAAAGGAGTCATCTCTTGTTAGCCACCAAGCAGGCACTCCTTGGGTTTCCTGGAATAGAACCTGAAAAAGCAAAATCAAAATATCAGTAATTAACTTTCAATTAAAAGGAGTCATCTCCTTACTTCTGTTAGCCACTCTGGGACAGAAGCTGAAAGAGCAGATTAAACATCTAAGCACAGATTACACCTCCCCCACACTAGGGAGGGACAACAACAACACAGGTACGAAAACCTGGTACAGTTACATGATGCACCCTAAAGAGTGCTTTCCATAACAGACCTTCCTTAGTAGGAAGCAGAAACTTAAATTATTGTCTTACACCAGCAATTGAACAAACCCAGTATTCAAAATGGCAAACATGCCCAAAACAAATTGTGTAGACAAAATTCACAGTAGCAAATCCTTTCAGAATCAGACAAAGTCTTGTTAATTTTTCTGATCCAGACTTTGCAAAAATTCAAGTTATCGCCAAGAATCCATCAAGGCTACCAGCAATTACCAGTTACTGCTTAAGGCTACTCTTTCCTTAACACCCAGGCATACATTTGCTAATTTAAAAACCACTGCTCCACAATTGGCTTGCAAAATCCATCAGGCAGAGAGCAGGAAGTAGCAAAAGACAAAGCAACATACCAGTGAAGAACCATTATTGCCTTTAGAAATGCTAATGAGACAGCAGAGATTACAAAAAGAAATAAAGAAAAAAAAACCTCTCAGTATCTGGTATGTATGTAAATTGTCAATGGTGATTGTCACCTTGTAATATTGTATAATTCAATTGTTTCACATCTACAGAAATTGTTTCTGGAAATACAGGGAGAAAAGGTCTCAACAGATTCCTATTGATGGAACTGTTGAGAGAAAAAAAAATTTCCTACAAAGGACTGAATAGACCTGAAAATACACCTAACATTTACTAAGTTTTCTTTAACATAATATTGGAATTTTTTTATGCATTCTGTCCAGAATCCACAAAGTTTTTGTTTTGTTTTGTTTTGAGTAACAAGGATCTGCAGCAAGGTTACAATTTTTTTTTCCAGCGAAGCTAACTTGTCACATTTTCTCTCCCCTTGATACCAACATGGCATACAAATAGTGGTAGCAATTTTTGCTACTTATCTTAGAGTCTGTTTTTGCATAACTTCCATAGGGATTTTGTCTGTTTTAACACAAAAATTGGACGTGAGTTTGATTGTGTGGCTTTGTGTGGAGTTCTTCCAGAAAGTTGAATAAGAGCTGAACCAAGAAGAGGAGAACCTGTTTGTTTGTTCGTAGGGTTCCAGAGACCTCCAAAGAAGGTGAGGAAGATTGCCTCCATTGGCAAGACTGGACAACCCGGCCAATGAAAATGCCCTGGTACCCTCGAGAAGAGGAAAGCCCAGGTGGAGTCTGATGAGACTAACTTTGTACCTGAAGCCTACATCGACCGGATGACAATGGTTCACTCTGATCCTACATGGAGTATTTCAACAAAGCCAGCTAAAAATTGCTGCTTAGTTATTCTGCCCTGTGATTTTATGCAAAAATCGGCAAAATGGTTTAAAAGTAGATTTAATTTGCAAACTTCTGCTATGCTGTTAAAGTTTGGGATCAAGGTTGAGAGAATTCGTTTTTGCATAAGTTGAACCATTTTAACATTTTTTTCCCTGTGATTTTGATATATTTGCGGTCTTGTTTTAGCTAATACTCCAGATTTTTTTTTTCTTTTGGCTTGGATAATGGACTATTTTCAAGTAATGGAAAACTGTCATACTGGACATTCATGGACAATGCTACTGACTAATTGTTGCTTCTCTTACACACATTGTAACCTTAAAAAAAAAAAAGACTGTCTCCTAAGATTACACCATGAGATCTGTGCCACCATAGATATGGTGTTATAAAAACTAAAAGGGGGGATTGTAACAGGGTGGTCCCCAGGAAAGGTGGAGGTTCCAGGTTCCCTGCCCCACCCAAGGGAGGGTGGAACTGAGCAGGAAGAGGAGAAGCTGCAGAAGAGACTGAGGAAGGAAGGAAGCAGGATGGAGCCAGGAGACCTGGAGGAGGCGCATGGAGCCCAGAGACACGTGAAGAAATTGCGCTTGTCTTTGGTCGTGGACTGGGTGACACAGATGTGGGTGAGACCCGTGGGGAGGAGACAATGGCAGCTTTTATCTTGATGTTGATTTTGCTCTTTTCCTTCTGGGCTTGTCTGGTTGTTTCTGACCCTTTTCTGTGGGTCCCCACTGGAAGATGCTTTAGACTTGTGGCAGGCTTTGGGGCCTTGTTCTGGGCCAATCCCATATGGATGGACTTTTGCCCACGAGGGGATGGGTAACTTTGGGTGCTTCATTTAGAAACTAGACTCTTCGCCTTACCTGTATTGTTTCCTAGTTTTATTAAAGTTCCTTCCCATTAAAGTCTCATATGTTTTGTGTTGATGCGGCGGATGGCAGAACCCATTTAGAATAGGCAGGTTTGCGGGGTTTGGGCTGCCCCTTTCCCTGTCCTATAACAATACAAGCACTGGGTACAGTCAGAAGCGTGGGAGGGTGAGAGAATTCACCAGAGCCAGAGCGGCGGGGGTGGGGGGCAGAACAGGCAGACTAATGAAGTACACTGCTCAGAGGAGCAGCGGGTGTGGCAGGAGAGATCTACGCACCATGTGGGACCCTCGCTGTGGCCAGGGATCGAACCGGTGCTGCAGAGGCTGCGGGCAGCTTCGCAGCCCAGCGCTCAACCGCTGCACCACTGGGGAGCCCCCTGACAAACTATAATGTATTTCTAATATAACCCTAAAAACCTCACTCTACTTTTTCACATAAGAGGACACTGAAGCTTGAAGAGGTTAAGTCACTTCTTCAAGGTTACAAAGCTATTAAGTGACAGAGCCAAGATAGACTGTTTAAAAAAAAAATCCATACTCTTTCCACTATGCTGCACTGCTGCTTTATTAATCAGATGCCTACTTCAAGCAGGACACCTATGATCAGTTGCTATTTTATTATATTTTCTTATTTCATTAATTCTTCTCTTTAATTCTTTTCTCTTTGAGATTTAAGTTGGTTACTTAATAAAGTACAAATTTACCTCTAACTACTATTTCAACTGTACTTTGTAAGTTTTATTAATATTTTCATTGTCATTAAGTTCTAAAAATTTCAAATTCATTACTTTGGGTTTTTTGATCAATAAACAATTTTATTTGACTTTTAACTTTTTTAATGGCCAATTTATTTAATTGCACTGTAATCAGAAATATTATCTCTAATCTCTAAAATATTACCTCTTTGAAATTTGTTACTACTTCATTGTTTTTTTTTTTTTGTATATAGGCAAATCCATAAATACATGCTTAAAGGATGTTTCATATTGGCTGGGTACAGGGTTCTATGTAAATCTGTTAGATCAAGCTTCATTAAAATGTTAATCTTCAGAATGCAGTACTTACATCTTAGCCTTAAGTTCTTAATTTGAATGTGTCAGATAGTGAGCCAAACATCAAAAACTTGTGCTTTATTATTATCTTATAATACTGAAAAAGATGTAACAAATAATTGATAAATGTAAAAACAATTCTGGTTGTAGAAACTTGATTTTCACATTAGGTTGTGATAGGATTGCAAACAATCCAAATCTGTAACTTTGGTGGGAAAGTGAAAATCATAATTGTGTTTCAAGAGTTTACTTGGATTTTTTAAATTTATGTTTTCACTGAAAAGTTACAAACTGGAAAAAAAGGAAAGTTACAAGCTCAGTGTTATTGAAAAATAAAAATAGCTTGTTTTTCCTTCCTCAAAATTATATTTGTAGATATAAATTCTAGTATAAAAAGCAGATATTTAGAGCCTCCATTTCTTCAAGTCCCCATTATTCATGGTCTTTTCAAAGTTAACTTTTATTCCACCCTGCCTCTTGAATGTCTTGTTAAAGTTTAATTTTTAAATAAAAGTTGCAAAAATAGAGCAAAGAATTTCTGAATATCCTTCGCCAGAGTCTACCGTTATCAGCATTTTGCCACATATGCTTTGTCATTCTTACTTTTTCTATAGATACCAATTATGTAATTATTTTTCATCATTGGAAAGTAAGTTTCTTCCATCATAACCACCCATTCCTAAATATATTTTTTCCCTAACAACAAACACTCAGCATAAAAAGAGAAAAAAGAAAACTCACAGTACACTGATCAAATGCAGGAAATACAATATTGAAAAGAATTCTTTGGATCCAGTCTATGAGCCAAATTTTGATTTCTTCACTTGCCCCAATAATGAGCTTCATAGAAATGTTTTTTTTTTTGTTTTTTTTGTTTTTTTTCTGGTCCAGTGGCTAATCCAGGAGCATGCATTGAATTTAACTTCATGTGTCTTTTTTTTTAATATTTCTTAGAATTCCATTATCTTTTATAACAACATTTTGAAGAGTTCAGGCTATTATTGTAATAGAATATTCCTCAATTTGAATTTTTCTGACATTTCTTCATGATTGGATTTAGATTATGGGTTTTAGGAAGAAATACCTTTGAAGTGATAGTGTATTCATCTCAGTGCATCTGAGGAGATGCATGATGTTGGTTTGTCTGGTTATTGGTGATTATTTGGTAGCTTTGATCACTTTGGCTATATTGATAGGTTTCTTCACTGTAAAATTTGAATTAATACATATTTTGTGGAGAGATGTTTTAAGGCTGTGTAAATGTCTTTTTTTTTTTTCTTTACCAATCTTACCCACTGGTTTTAGCATCTATCAATATTTATTGACTAATGAGTTGTTTTTAAATAGGTGGCTTTTGAACCACATCATTCCTTTATATTTATCAGTTGGCATTGTATTGTAAAGAAGAACTTTCCTTTTATTGCTTATTTATATCAGTGTAGACTCCTGGATTATTATTTTATTCAATGGGTTTATGAGCTGTTACCGTCAGTATATATTTTGGTGCTCAGTTATCCCAAATTGTCCAATTGTAGGCCATTTAAGCTGGTTCCTGTATACTTTTGATACAGTCCTCTCATTTTCCAGCCTTACCTATTCTGATTTATCTTGGACATTTCTTGCCCCAGCCCTGGAAACTGCTGTTTCTCCAAAAAGCCCCCTTACTCTTTCTGTGGCCTGTCTGAAGCAACATTTAGTGTTATATTTCAAAGCCCTGGCTCCATCACGTGGTAGCTGAGTTATTTGGTCATTTATACGTCTCTGAACCCCAATTTTTATCTGGAAAATGAAGATTACAGTGGGACGTCCATCATAGTGTTATAAGGATTACTTAAATCTTTCACTGATGCATGTCACATAGTAAATGCATAGTAAATGCACATCACATAGTAAATATGATGTAAAGGTTGTCTGTTATTATTAATACATTTCTATTCTCCTTTTTCGATTTTAACAGGATGTACTTTTGAAGAATTATTGAAGATGAAGTTTTTTTTATTTTTGTTTTTTTTTGTTTTTAATGGCTTTACAGAATTTTAAATCAAATACAATTTGACATGACAGCAAAAAATGTAAGTATTTGTAAATTTTTAATGTAAGTATTTTTGAAGTGATTTGCCCTAGTTCCTACACATATTTCTTCACCATTGTGATTAACCAAATTGTCATTTATTTATAATTGGTTTTATCTACGCAGTGTGACTTAGTAAACTATCATGCTATTGCATATAGCACTCTAATGGGTGTGGTAATCTTCTTATGTATTTCTGTCAAGTTTCTCCTTGACAGTTGCAAAAGTGCTATCTCCAGCAAGTTTCCTACCTTCCTCCTTTTTAGGGTACTACAATATGTTTGTTTTGGTACTTTGGTTTCTTGACCATATTGAGAAAGTCAGTGCTTCCCTTTTGGATTTACTCAGGGAAATGTGTATACTCAGATGTTGCTCAGAAGAAGCTCATTATCTTTCCAAAGATGAGTCCTGATGGGACATTGTTTTTCAGATGTTCTGGAGAAGTTACTCAGTTTTCACTCCCTTGCTTGATCTATTTCCTTTCAAGTTGCTTTCATATTGTTGAGCTGTGTCAGTGTGTACCTGACACTGGTTATGGTGAGGGATTGTGTGAAAAATAACCACTGAAATATATAAGGAAATCACTTACTGTTTTACTGTTCCAGATTATTATATTGGAGTCTTCAAATGTAGGTAACAGAAACCAGCTTAGGATACCTTAAGCCAAAAAAAAAAAAAGGAATTTGTTATAAAGATACAGGTATGTCTCAAAGAATTCAAGAATAGAAAGATCTGGGTCCAAGGACTTTAAATTTATCAGAAATTAAATCCTCATTTGGTTTCCATCTGTCATTCTGCTTGTCTTTTTTTTTAAGATTTATTTTTTATTTATTTATGCATACAAGAACTGGGGTCTAGGGCAGAGGTGTGGAGGACGAGGGGTTAAGAGGAGTCAGAGGCAAAGTGGGGAGCAGAATAAATGGATTTACTGAAATACAATGCTGAGGGGAGCTGCAGGCAAGACGGGAGAGGTCTGCTCCGCCACATGGGTTCGCTCCCTGGCTGGGGATCGAACTCATGGTGCAATGGCTGGCAATAGCTTGATAGTGCTGATACTTAACGCCTGCGCCACAGGAGAGGTCCATCTCTGCTTGTCTTGGTGCATCTGCTTCATTACTCTGCTTCTTTCTGCAAATCATCTTCCTCAGTTCTCTAGTGAACTTCTCTCAGTGCAGTAGAACTGGCCGGGTCATAGAGAGAGAGAAGGAAGGAGGGAGATAACCTGCCAGATCCTGTCTGTCTGTGTTAGCTCTGGTTTCATACTCCTTGGTTTGGAACTCCGTACTACTTGAGTTGGAGTGTGATACCCACTAGTGGTTTGGTTGGTTGTGACCAGGAGAAGCAAACGTTTTATTTCATTAAAACGGTCTCAGACAAATAGTTCCATATGCTACCCGTTATACATCTAGAGAATAACATTAAAAAAAAAAACCTTGTTACATTGTCTGTATTTTCCCATTATTAAACTTACATTAACTGCATTGCATTTAAGTGCATTAGTAGCTGTAAGCAAATCTAGATTTTGCTTCATTATCAATTAATTTTGTTAGGATAAATTATCAATAATCTGCTTTAATCTAAGACTCTTATATATGCTTATTAAAGTACCATTTGGGGAAAAGAAGAAACCATATTTCAGTCTGTATATCGGGGATTCTCCTACAGAATATTATCTTGATTTTCTTTCCTGTAGAAAAAAAAAGGTAAAAGTTATCTTGAGCAACAAGCTGGCTAATATTCAATTAGCAAGTATATCTTGGCTTGAAATGCACCTTGAATCAAATATAATCTTCCTAACATATATACATTTGCTATATTGAAAGTTTGTTTTCCTGAAGTAACATAAAGCATTTGAACCAGTAGTAATTATACTTGGATTATTTTGGTTGTGTATTTGGAAGAAGTCGAACAGTGAGAAATATTTGTTTCTCCTACCGTTGCAACCTAAGGGAGAAGCATAAGTGACTCTGACCTGCCTCTCATGTCTTAAAGAGGTAAAGTCTCAGGCTGGGCTGAAGCACTGGGAAAGAATTGAAATAAGATGTTTGAAAATATCCAGCCATGGCCAGTTCAGTAGCCATTCTGCAAGAAATAGGAACATTTTGTGTCTTTTAATGTTTGTCAAGATACTTACTGAGAGGATTATACCAGTTTACCAGTTTACAATGCCATGAACAATTTCTTCTCTTCTCTCCCCTCCCAAATTTTCCCAGCAAATAGTTATGTCTGAAACTGTTCTAGGCTTCTGTCTGGGGCCTTGCAGTCCAGAGAGGGACATCAGTGAATACATGGATGATGTCAGGTAATGATGTTATGAAGAAGAATAAAGCAGGGTAAGAAGGAAGGGGCAGTGGTGGGACGAAGTAGAGCTCTTTCAAGTGGGTGTTCAGTAGAGTTATCTTCAGGGAAAGGACATGTTTAGAAAGAGGAATGCTCTTGAATCTCAATTCAAGAAAGGGCCAGTCATGTGGATATCTAGGGACGGAGCATTCCAGGTAAAGGCAGGAGAAAGTGTGGTTGTGCAGGGAACAGCAAGATGACCAGTTTACAGATGGAACAGACTCAGTAAGGGAGAGTGGTAGGAGATGATGTCAGAAAGAAAGCCGAAGCCAGATCCTGTGGTGCTTTTAAGGCTGGTGAAGAAGGGTGTGCATTTCAGATGTCAACAAGCAGCTTTTGGAGATTCTGTGGATAATTGCATGGCCTGAGTTAACATTTTTTAACTTTGTTCTGCTGAGTGAGTAGACTGAAGAGAAGCACAGTTGAAGCAGGGTACTTATTTGTTACTTACCCAAGGTGTTCATACAACAGAGTATGTGATCTGGGCTAGGTTGTGATAATGGAGATGGCAAAAGTGACTGGATCTAGGATGTATCTGAGGGTCAGCCATCAGGGTTTAGATGTTAGGTAATTAGGGAAAAAGAGAAGACTTCATTATTTGATTGGTGGGATTGGGTACATGGCTATGCCGTTTGATCACAGAAGAGGAACTCTTGGGGAAGTAAAGGATTTTGTCGCCAATTCAAAAATTGTTTTGAACATACTAAAGTTGAGAGACCTAAAAACTTTCAGGTGGAGATACTGGCTTGGCTGACTATGCAGCTTGTGGAAAACTTAGGACTAGATACAGTGATTTTAGAGTCATTTTCTATTAAATTATTTTAAAACAGTGGGAGTATGTGAGACTGTATAGTATGCATCTGGGTAGGAATGCATAAGGACCAGGGTCTGAGTACATTCTCCAACATCTGGGGAGGAGGAGTAGCAGTGAAGGAGGCTCAGTGAAGCCAAGTGAAAAAACATGTTTCAAGGAGGAGGAGGAGGAAGTGATTGTGTCCTGTGCCACTGAGAAGTGACTCTTAGTTATGGGAGAGATTGCTCAGGAGTTGTGCAAGCATCATTAAACATATATTCAGATACTTGCATCTTTATTTTCTGTTTTTCGTTTTGCATTTCTCTTAGAAGAACAGTTTTTCAATGAAGAGTTTACTTTGCTTTATGCATGCCGGCTTCTAGATCTCTTATGGTTGCGAGTGATAGGAACCCTGTTCAAAATAACTTAAGAAAAAAAGCAGAATGCATTGATTCGTATAACTGAAAAGTCTGGAGTACTCTGGTTTCAATCACATTTGGATTCAGGGGATCAAATTATGATGTGAAGACTCATTCGCCCTCATGCCATCTCTTGGGCATCTAGGGTAGAGTAATAGCCTATATTGGCCTTCCATAACACTGCAGAATGAGAGAGGGAACTCTTCTTTTTTAGCGTTTATATTTCAAATTCCATGGAGGAACTTTGGTTCACCCTGCTTGGAAAAGCCAGTGTGGAGAAGGAAGTGGGTTTCTCACTCCTTTTCTCTCTCTCTCTGTCTCTCTCACTCCACACACACACACACACACACACACACACACACACGCACGCACACACAGTGTATATATGTATAGTATATGTAAACACTATATGTGTGTGTGTGTGTGTATATATATATTTAGCTTAATCTCTGCAACATCATTTCAAATGGCTGGACATTATACCAGTTTTCTCATATAGACCATAAAGTTACTTTCATTTTTTAAACACTTTATTTGTTTTTGCTTACGTAGATCATATTCATGAGACAACATTTTTGAAACTACTGGCCCAACGGGTGTGTGGTGTTTCGGAGCTTTTTTTTTTTTTTCACTTTTTTTTTAAGATTTATTTATTTATTTATACAAGCACTGGGTATAGTCAGAAGTGCGGGAGGGCAAGAAAATTCACCAGAGCCAGGGTGGGGAGCAGAGCAGGCAGAAGGACTGAAGTACACTGCTGAGGGGAGCAGCGGGTGGCAGGAGAGGTCTGCGCGCCGGCAGCTTTGCAACCCAGCGCTCAACTGCTGCGCCACCAGGGAGGCCCTGTTTTGGAGCTTTTGATTGGTATTGCGAAATTGCATTTCTGAAAGATCTTAATAATTTACGGTTTCACCAGTGGTGTATGAGAGTGCTGTTTCCCTGAGTTTTCTTTTTAATCGTTACCAATCTAATCAACAGAAAATGGTATGAAGTTTTCTGGTGTTTGTTTCTCTGATTACTAACTAGGTCTAACTGATATTCTATATGTTATTGATCATTTGCATTTTTCTTCATAAATGGTCTATGTCAGTATTGAAGTGTTGAAAGCTACTGTCATTTGAATAACAATCACACTTTGCTGTTAACATGTTTGCATAATTATTCCATCTAAGGAGCTCTGAGTTTGTTGTATAGATAACTTTTGTCATCCCCACTTTGAGTGACTGTTCTAAGATCTCCTTGTTTATGAACAGTAAAACTTGACTTTGAATTTAAATCATTCATTATAAATTGTTTTATTCTATTATATCAATATGAAATATTAACTGTCACTGAAATCTTAGTGCTGTTATAAGGGAATATGGTTTGATTTTTAAAAAGTGGCCTTGGATGATTTTTGTTCCACAAATACTTGGTGACAGTTTACAGTGTGCAACACCGTGTTTTGAAGATCCAGATGGAAACTTCCTTCAGAAAAAAATCTTACATAAAATTAGTTCACTTTTTTCTCTTGTTTTGTGATGTTTTATAGCAAGATTCTTTTTTATATAAATAAAATAGGAAAGAGTGGCTATTATTTTCAAACATCTTTCCTATCCAATGTTTTTTACTCTCAAATAATCCACTTTTTCTTCTAGTCTTTAAGCTACAAAATATTTTATCATGCAGAAATTCTTGTTGCTGAAGTTTTAATTAAGTAAATTTTAGTAGTATTTATATAAACTCTAAGCACATACACCTCTCCTCCATTTATGAGATCAAAAGTAGCACACAATATGGACTCACAACTGACCTTTATCATTTCACAGTGTAACTTGTTGATCTTTAAGGTGCAGGTGTACAGCTGCTTAAAAAGTTTCCAGATTTGTTTGCTCTTTCACTGTACAGAAGTAGAACATTAAGAGCAGGTGTTTAAACATAATAACCCAGAAACTGTGAACTCTCGGCTGTGAATATGTGATTTTAGTTAAGGTTTTTGCCGTTATCTTTGCATAATAACAAAATGGTGTGAACCATTTTGCTTTTGAAGTTATTGTAATATGTGTACTAGCTGGTTATATTGTATTATGCTTGGGATATATTAAAGCTTGCCTTTGCCTTCTTTGCTTTCTTTTTATAATAGAACACTAATAAATTTTGTCTTCCTCTTTTTATAGCAGAAGAGTTTAAAAGAGGAATACTTGTTAGTAGTAATGCCACAGTAATCTTTTAGCATCTACAATTGATACGTTTAACATTAATATTTGTAAACAGCTCTAGAGATCCATGTGGTAGTAATTTGCTGCAGATTTTCTTGAAAAGGATTTACTTTACTTCTGACAGACTAAACTAGGCAGTGTTAAGTATCTGCAATTATCTAAATATAATAAAGAAGCTATGTTTAAAATGTCTGTCTTAGCTACTGTAATAGAATTTGAATATTAAATGCTTAGAAGTAGGTTAGCCTCAGAATTACTTTTCCATGATATGAAAAATATGCAGAACTATTTCTGGCATCATCTATCTTTTGAAAAAAAAAACAGCTATTAGTGGAGCATTTTAATTGCCAAATACATAAATAACTAGTTCTTACATTATGAAATTGTAAAGTTTCACATGAGTGCTTATAAAGAATGGATTGCAATTGTATGGGGAATATAAAAATAAAATTTATTAATTAAAAAAATAAAAAAAGAAAAAAAGAAAAGAAACCTAAAAAAAAAAAAAAAGAATATATGATGTTAAAGCAGTGATAGTTTAAAAACATGTGCACAGATGAAACATTGTATAGCTTTGTGTTCTGTGAAACCTCTTAGCTTGTCAGTCCTTTGCAGGGATATTTGAGGTGTCAGACTAACTTTAATGTTTCAAGATTACAAATCTAGCAGGATTAATACATCATATAACACTGAGAGTAGGGCCATTTATCAGATGCTTCTTGTGTGTTGAGTTTTCCAAAATGGAGCTTTTTTCCCCTCCTGATGTTATAATAAATATTTAAAAATTCTGTTTGATGATAGTACCACATTCAACTTTATGATTCTAGATAGTCCAGTGGATATCACATTAAAGGAAATTAATTTTTAAAAAGTTAGTTTATAAATACACTTGCTGTGGATAGTCTCTGAAGCATACTAATAGTAATAAAGCATGGATTGAACTGAGTTGTATTTAATCATTCTAACAACCTGAATTGGTAAGTACTTCCAGCACCTTCTATTTTCAGATGAAGAGACTGCATTATAAAGAGCCTGTGAAACCTGACTGTGGCTACATACTTACCAGGCTTGATGAGCTGGAGTATTAGTCTAAGCAGTAGGACTTGAGGCCAATGAACCTCACCTCTGGGTGGTATTATTAATAATCTTGATTCATTACATGTCATAATGTTAAATAACATTGTAGACAGTGATGCAAATGCTAAAAATTAAGGGCAGGAATTCTGGTGTATCAGTTGTTTACTCCACAGCTACTACATTACTCGCTTTCAAAAAAAAAAAAAAAAAACAGTAAAAATCTGTAGATCTCAATTCTGCTCCTAAGTAACATTATTTTAATTTTTATCTTAACCTGGACAATTCATTTTTTTCCTATTTCAAGCAATGTGGTAACTCCTATCATTGATATAATTAATTCCCTTTTATGTGGCTATGTATACTGTTTAATATGGACAGTTGGTAGAAGGTATAAAATTGCTTATAAGTGATCACATAATAGTTAATGTCCTATTTTTTTAATTTTTTATACTATTCAGGTTGGTTTGACATCTACAAATGCAGAACTAAGAGGATTTACAGATCAGAATCTCAACCCAACAAAAGGTAAGGACAGTTGAATAAAATTTATCTGTGTTAAAGAAATTGCTAAACTAGAAAAAAATATTTTCTGCACTGAGTGTATCATAAAAGTCATATGAAAGGTGAAGAATAAAAGGGAATGAAAATGTGTGGGGGGTAGGGAGAGAGAGATGTTAAATCTTCACTGAGGTCTCTTAGGCCATCCTTGATCCTATTGCAATTAAACTATTTAAGCTTTCTTCTTGATTTTCTTGTTTGAGAGCCCTACTTCCTAGTGGTTTAACCTATAGAATGAAATTATCTATCTGTCTGTCCATCCATCCAACTACCCACCCATCCATCCTTCCTGTGTCAGTATATATTCCTGTGTCAGTATATATTCTTGTATCAGAAATCTGACCTGCCAATATAAAGACTTAGGCAGGACGCTGGCAACATCTTTCATATGTATGTTTCAACAGTATCTTTTTGGCATGTAGAGATAGTATACTGAAATGTTTAGTGTTGAAAGGACATGATGTCTGGGGGTGAGCTTCAAAATAATCTGCTGCAGGAAGAAAAGTAAAGTGGGTGACTTTATAGTTAAAATTGTCTTTGAGTTGATTAATTGATTAAGCTGGGTGATAACTATAAGGGATTTCATTATTCTTTCTCTCTTTGGTGTGAAATTTTCCATTATAAAAAAGTTGGAACAAAATGTATGGCATTACAATGTAAATAACTTTGAGAGAAGTATCAGCTTCCTTAAAGGTTTTATGTGTAAGGTGAGAAAAATATTCTAGAGAGATGGCTAGATACCTGTATCTCAGTGTAAAAACATGTAGTTTAGTAGTAATAAAGTCTGTAGAATTATTCTGAGAATATAGTGTATTTTATGAAACAATGAAAGACATTTCCAGCCTTCATATTTCTGGTTTTCCCTATTTTTTTTTTTGTTGTTGTAAAATACACAAAACATAAAATTTACCACTTTAACCAGTTTTAAGTGTATGTGATTGAGTGCTATTAAGTATATTCATATTAAGCAACCATCATCCCTTATAACTCTTTTCATCTTGCAAAAATAGTACTCTCTACCCATTTAACAGTAGCTCCCTATTCCCTTGTCCACTAAAGCCCTGGCAACCGTCATTCTAATTTCTGTCTCTGATTTTGCCTAATGTAGGTACCTTATAGACGTGAAATCATATGGTATTTTTCTTTTTACAACTGACTTATTTTGCAAAACAGAGTTCTCCAGGTTGTAACATATGACTGTCAGAATTTCCTTCCTCTTTAAGGCTGAGTAATACTCCTGTGTGAGTCTGTGTGTGTGTTTTTATCACATCTTGCTTATCCATGCATTTGTCTATGGACACTGAGGTTGCTTCCCTCCTATATAGCTGTTGTGAATAATGCCGCTGTGAACATGAGACGATAAATATTTCTTTATACTCTGCTTTTAGTTATTTTAGGTTTATACCTGTAACTACCATATGGTAGTTCTATTTTAATTTTTTGAGGCACTGCCATTCTTATTTCCATAGCAGCTATACCATATAACATTCCCACCAACAATATAAAAGGGTTCCAGTTTTTTCACATCCTCACTTGTTATTTTATTTCTGTATGTTTTAAATAGTGGACATCCTCATAGATATGAGATGGTATCACATTGTAGTTTTAATTTGCATTTTCCTATGATTGGTAATGGTGTACATTTTTTTAATGCACTTATTGTCCATTTACATTATCTTCTTAGGAGAAATGTACACTCAAGGCCTTTACTCTTCTCAATGTTTTTTTTTTTCACATCAAGGCATATGTAGAATGTGATAGCATGTATAGAATGCACTGGGGCTAAACAAAGGAGGCTGCTGAAGGTCAGGGGTTAGATAACCAGGAACTCCAGCTGCCCTGGGCTACCCCTGGCTGCCCCAAAGACTGAGGTGATTGGCATCTTTGTACCCCTCTCCCCCCATAATCTATTTATAACATGAAGTTCATAGTTTTCCACTCTAATAAAATGTAATGTTCAGGTCAGGAGAAGGAACCAGGATTTTCAGGCTTGGGAGATATGGAAAGCTACAGTGTTGAGTAGTGAGACTGAAATGATTGAGTGATTCAACCATCATGAAAATAAGAAGGTAGCAAGTCATCATGGGGTAAGCAACATGGAATAACCTTCAAATGCAGAAGACAAAAGAAAATGAGGGTTTAGGTGAGGGAGATTTATGGTACATTAGGTAACTGAAAGGTAGGAAAAATAGTCAAAAGAAATCAGCCAGGAAGGTATGTTAATAAAACCATGTTTAGTTATTGAGTAAACCTTCTTGGTTTAACTTTATAGAACAAATGAAAGAGAATCATTTATGAGGCAAGAACTAGAGAAGTAGATTTTTGCGAAAGCTATTTGTTTAAAAAAGAAATTGTTCAAAGAAACTCTTCTTTGAATTGATGTCTTGTGGCCCCCGAAGAAATACAGGTTAAGTGAACCAGCAGGATTTGGAAAGAGGTTTCTTATTAATTAATTTTCATTGGTAAAACTTAGTTAATCTTTATTACAGTCGACTATTGTTTTCAAAGTAAGATGTAGGAAAGTATTTCACGCAATTGAAGTATTTATGTAGTGATATTATAGAAAGTTTTAGGAGATGAAAGGCTTATTAGCCAAGCGGGGAATAGAACCCAGCCCCCCGTGCCCCCCCCGCCCCCTCGGCTGAGGAACAGTCAGAATCTGCATTCCAATCCACACCTTCCATTTCACACAGCCTGGGGGTCTCCCCACACCAGCTATTCACATGAGACAAAGGATGGTGGGTGGTGGGTGCGTGGAAATGTGTGTGTGCACACATGTGTGTGCATGTGGGGAGTGTACCCACAAAACATGAGTGCATGCCTAGTCTGCTTCAAGAGCAAAATCAGAGGCCATGCGTTAGCATCATAACTGAATCATAACAGGGTTTCGTGGACTGCTGCATCTTCCTGGCAACTGCATGTCCTCCAGCAGTTGGGACTTGGTCTGTCCATCATTGCTGGCCCCCTTCTGCACATGAAGATTAACATATATCCCAAGTGCCCACTGTGGGCACTGTGGGCTGGGCAGTTCTATAGGCCTCGGATACACAATGGAGAATAAGATGCATTTACTTTTTTTAAAATTAATTAATTAATTTATTTATTTATACGAGCACTGGGTACAGTCAGAAGTGCGGGAGGGTGAGAGAATTCACCAGAGCGGGGAGCAGAGCAGGCAGAAGGACCGAAGTACACTGCTGAGGCGAGCAGTGGGCGGCAGGAGATGTCTGCGCGTCATGCAGGACCCTCCTCCGGTGGCCGGGGAGCAGCCGGGGATCGAACCGGCGCCCCAGAGGCCGCGGGCAGCTTCACAACCCAGCGCTCAACCGCTGCGCCACCGGGGAGGCCCAAGATACATTTACTTTTAAAAGACACTCAAAGATTAATGGGGAAGACATTCCTTTAATAATAACATAATTATCAGAAAAAGACATGAGTACAGGGCACATAGAAGACATGAATGTAGGGCCAAGAGCAGAAGGAGCACAGAGAGGCTGAATCCTGAAACTACGTGGAGTGGGCTGGAGAATGAGCGAGGAAACAGATTCCAGGAAAACCAAAAGTGAAGAAAACCTCATATCAGAAAGAGCCCAACAGACTGGCCATCAGTGTGGCTGAAGGTGATGTAGAAGCAGCGCGGAGAACAATAAAGATAAGCAGGGCCATATTGTGACTAACCTTAAAAGTCCTAGGACGGATTTGGGATTTTATCCTAAAGGTGACACAGAGTTTCATGTGCAGAAGGCACAAGTGGCCAGTACCAGCGGGATCTGGCCCCGGAGAGGACCCTGAGTGTCTGTAGTCCAACACCCCCTGCTGTGGAATCTTCTTAGTTCACACGAAAAACACAGTACTGGACTCTGTCAGAGTGACTAAGCCACACTAAGGTTGATTTAGCTTTTTACTGGTTGATTTTCTTTTTTTTTTTTAATAGAGGCATGTTTTATTTATTTATTTGTTTGTTTGTTTTGTTTATACATGCACTGGGTACAGTCAGAAGCGCGGGAGGGTGAGAGAATTCACCAGAGCCAGAGCGGGGAGCAGAGCAGGCAGAAAGACTGAAGCACACTGCTGAGGGGAGCAGCAGGCGGCAGGAGAGGTCTGCGCACCATGTGGGACCCTCCTCAGGTGGCCGGGGAGCAGCCGGGGATCGAACCGGCGCCGCAGAGGTCGCCGGCAGCTTCGCAACCCAGCGCTCAACCGCAGCGCCCCAAGGGAGGCCCTTACTGGTTGATTTTCAAAGTGCATCATGCAAGGTGCACTTACTCTTCAAGCAGAATGCTCTTGTCAGAAAATTAAAGCAATAACAATAAAGATTATTTACCCACAATGTGTTGCCAACAAAGTGGCATTTTGGTGATTTTTTTCCTTAAATAAGTCTTCATTGTTCCCTGACAACTATGGAATTCTTATTCGCAGAACCCCAACATCCAACTAGCATTACATAATCTCAAGATTATGTCAAGAGGTAAAATTTATGGGCAAGACCTAGTAATTAACAATTTCCATTCCATTTAACTTTATGGATCATCAAACCAATGACATGACTGCTTTACAAGATAGTCCAATATGGGGCCAGGTAAAACTTAACAAAAAGCTTGCCTACTATGTGACAAACTGAATTACACACCTGGAGTGAATCTCATGTGCACCTGATTAGGGTGACCTTGCCTCAGAGCTCCACGTTTCTACCATGAGAACGAATACAATATATTATATAACATATATACCACAGAAGTGTTACATACTAGACTTGTCAAGGGCTTGGCACAGAACTGAGAAGTGATCAGTAAAATACTAGTCACTATTTCATTAAATCCACATCTACATTCAGAAAGGCATCAACTGCATAAACCAAAACATAGCAGCTATGAACTGTTTTTAAACAAATGCTGTGTTACTTTTGCTACTCAGGCCCTGGGTTTTTGGGAAATCCATCAGCTCTTCCGTTGCTCAGCCGGCCCCGCTCATAGGATGTGAGCACAGGAGACGAGCTCCTGGCCCTCTGCTTGCACAGGAACCAGCAGCACTACTCGGGCCCTGCCTCTCTTATCCCACAATTTATGCGGTAGTGACATTTGCTGATGATAATAGCTTGGTGAGAAGTGGATTGCCTCAGTGCTAAAGCCTGTTTGCTGAAACAGGACAAAGATAAAATGCCTGGCGCTGTCACAAGCGCCACCCTCAGCGGTGTCTTGTATAGGTGAGATGCTCTGGCCAGTACTGCTGCAGCCAAAATTACCTCTGACATTTCCAAATGTGCCAGGGCATGGGCCTGTGCCCGCCAGTGCAGCTTCTGCCTGGGGTGTACGCGGCACCGCCATGCCTGCGGGAGAGTGTGCACTCGGCCTGGTATCCGGACGGCGGCTGTAACCCACCTTCTATCTCATTTTCATTCTAGTTCATTTACAAAGCTCCGTCACCTGGCAGGAACAGAACAGAACTTCCTGCTTGCCAAGAAAATCCAAAGCCAGTGGGAGGAATTTGGACTGGATGCGGTCAAGCTGGTTCATTACGATGTTCTCCTGTCTTACCCCAACGAGACGAACCCCAACTACGTGTCAGCCGTGGACGCATGGGGGCTAGAGGGCTGGAGGTGACAGAGCATTGCTGACACTGTTCGTGCTTTTACGTGTCCACCGTATTCTGTGAAATGGGACGTGGGTGCAGTCCAAATGGACACTTGCCAGGCCGCAGCGGGCTCCTGAGCTTAGGAGCCCATGGGCTGTGGGCTGATGCCGTGGGGCCCAGTGCCAGCCCCCATGGGGCTAGGTCATGAGTCAGAGCGAACCCGAGGATGTGGCTCCTCTGCATAGGTAAATTGAGGCAGGTGCGGGACATGCCGCAAGTTTGTGGGGTGAGCACGGATCAGGGCAAGCTCCACACAGGAGGGTCACTCAGCGCAGTCCAGGAGTCAAGAGACCCCGTCCTGAAAGTATTAATGTCCCCAGGGTCTGATGACACGAAAAAGCAAACAAAACGCTTACTTCTGGGCAGGAAAATTGTATCGGCAAAGGCTGGGAAACACAGTGGCTCCATGAGCGGGAGAATAAGCTCTTCTCTATTTAACAGTCAGGTGCAAAGTGGCCACGGAGAGCGCACAACAGCATGTCCTCAGGCTTCTGTGCTGTCCGAGGGGCTGAGGCCGCACTCTGACAGCAGGAACCGCTGGCAGCCCTGAACTCACAGGTGTGGCCGGTGCTCACAGTTCGGGCAGGCGGCAGGTCAGGCTGGACAAGGAGAGGGTCTGGGCGCGGAGTCCTGCCGAGAGGTGGCACAGCCCGTGGGGCAGGGTGGAGGGAGGCTGGGATCAAGGAGCAGGCAGGATGGGGCTGTGGCTCCCTGGAGGGAGGGGCAAGGGCCTCCGATGACACTGGTGTCAGAGGGCACCAGACGCAGGCCCGAGGTGTGACAAGTCCAGGCTTTGGCGTGTTGAGCTCGCTCGTCCATGGGCCAATCATAAGCATCCGGGTGAAATGTTGAGTCATTTCAGCCTTGCGGGGAGGGCTGGAGGCAGCAGGCAGGGGGCTGGGGCGACTCGTTTGGGGCAGACAAAGGGGCCATGCATGGCGGGAGGTGGAGGGGTGGGTGCCGCCTCTGGAGCCCCCTTGGCTCCTGAGCACCCAGCTGCCACAGGCCCAGGCATTTCTAGAAGCTGCTGCTTTGAAGACAGGACACAGCTCTCTCTCGCCACTGTCTGGGAGGGTGGCCTGTGCAAGGGTAGACCCTGTTTTTAGGAAGCACAACTTTAAGTGGACAGTTGGGGGCAAAATGTGTTATTCTTCAACAGCAATCTGGAATGTTCCTGTCCAACTTCGTGTGTTTCTTGTTAGATTTTCAAGACCTCAGGCCTCGAGGCAGCACCGGGAGGCTATGAGAACATCACAAACATCGTCCCGCCATATAACGCCTTCTCAGCCCAGGGCACGCCAGAGGTGAAGACACTCAGCCCCTCACACCTGCCTATTTCATAAACCTGTGTGGTCGGCAGGCCAAGGCAGTGCCCGGGGGAGTCCTGGACGTGCCTGCACTGCACCCTGCCATGGCTGGTCCCCTGCCCGTGATCCTGGGGCAGGGACCCTGCACTGGGCCCGCTGCGGCCTGGCTGGCACCGATTCATGGGGCGGAGTACACCCACTCACCACGAGGCCAAGGCCAAGGGTGGAAACTGAGCAGCTGGGGTGTGGCCGTTATTTTAATCCCGTTCTCCTTGGCAGCTCCTGCCACTCGGGCTGGCCCAGGCTGTCTTACACACCACCCCTTTTTAGCTTCGCAGGGCTGCCCCTAAGCTGCACGTTGGTCTGGCCATGGTCCAGGCCTGATGCAGCTATCCCTCACAGGGGGACCTCGTGTACGTGAACTACGGGCACACCGAGGACTTTCTGCTGCTGGAGAGGGAGATCGCATCAGCTGCGCTGGGAGCATCATCCTCGTCAGATAGGGGAAGGTTTTCAGAGCAAACAAGGTGCATGTGCTCCGGGCCGCCCCACCTAACCCTAACCCTAACCCTAATCTGCCCTGTGTTGTCCTGGAGAAAGTTGCCTTTTGCTGCCTGAGACCCCTGGAAATTGCGTTTACTGGTTGGCAGGTTTCAGGGGTGCAGGCTGATAGCTCCACAAATGCCGTCACCACTCCCTCCAGCCCCCAAGGCACCCACAATTCTCCATCATCCAGCGCCCCACCATGCCCCAGGGGCTCCGCGCAGCAGCACCGCCCAGCCTGCTTTGCACCTGGGTGCCCCAGGCCAGCCAGCATCCCCTGCTCCCCAGGCTCTCCACTTATGTCAGGAACACCGCAGCGGCAGGGGCCTCAGGTGTCATCTTGTTCTCAGACCCGGCCGACTCCTCTGCGCCTGGGGTGCAGCGTACCCCGAAGGGTGGAGCCTGCCTGGGACTGCTGTCCAGAGAGGCAACGTGTTGAACCTGGACGGCATGGGGGACCTGCTCACTCCGGGCTACCCAGCCAAAGGTACCCCAGCCCGCGCCCCGTCCTGCAGGATAGCAACACGGCCGGCCCCCTCCACGTTGTGCCTGGGACACCAGGAGGGGTTCCTGACCAGCACCGCCCAGGCTCGGCATGTCCTGCTCTCGGCCGCACGCATCTTGTGACGACACCGAGTCTTCCCCTGGGAGCAAAACGGGATGTGCGATGTCGCCTCTGCCGTCACCCAGAGCGTCTCCGCCCCATACCAGCAACCGCGCCAGCCCTCCCCGCTGAGCGGCTTCCTGCAGGTGGGCCCTGGGTCTGCTGCCCACTTGATGCTGGACAGCCAGACGCCCGCGCTGACTCTGTCCCAGCAGCAACCACTTGAAGGCTGTCGTGCAGGGTTTCAGGAAAGTGTTCGTGGGCTTCTCTCTCTCGGGCAAACACAGAAACAGGTTTGCAGGAAACAGGCCCAGGGGTGCCTGGCTTTCTAAGAAGCCCAACTGCTTGGTGGGGGGGGCCCTACGCCCAGAGGCCGGCAGCAGGCAACAGCCACAGCTACCTTTGAACTTTATTCCAGCGGGGACGCACACCCTCCAACCTGCTCTGCCTTTTTCCTCTTCAGAGTCTGTAGCGCTAGTCCAGATGGTTCCGCGCGGCGTTTGGAACCAGCTGTGAAAGAAGCCCCTTGTTTCCACAGTGCGGTTTATACACCAGTTTGGAGAAAACTGACATCTTAAAACATGTTAAATCTTGGGGTGCAGGAGTGAGAGACGGGGGCCTCCCCAGCTGTCAAGGTGCCACAAAAGGCTCCCCAGCACCTGTGGCTTCCCCACACCCAGGGAGCTGTCTCCAGCTCACCTGGTGCCACACACGCTCAGGCCGACCCAGCTACACTCCCCAGCGCCCCAGTCGGCACGTTGGCCTTGGGCCCCACAGCCAGGGGTCGCCAGCTGGTGGGGTCTCTGTGGGTCGTATCAGGGCTCTCCGAGCAGGTCAGCCATGTGCAGACTCAGCTTTGTCTCTTTCAAGTTCTTTCTTGTCTCACCATCTGCTGATGCCTCCAAGGCATGCTGAAAATGGCCGTGAGAGAATTCTGGCTTGTTCCTGCCCCAAGAGAGAAAACACAGCTTTTCTCTGTTCAGTAGGACATTAGCTATAGTTTTTTTTGGAGTCTCTTGTCGGTCCGTGGACGTTCACGGCCCTGCCGGATGTGGGGTCAGCACCGGGTGCGGCAACAGGAGCTGTTCTCCAGTGGCTCTGCTGAGTTGCCCTGCTGAGTCGCCGTGTGCTTGCACCATGACTGCTGCTCTCAGATCACGCAGATTGACCTACCTGCCTCCTGGGCAGACCAGACCCTGGTCACCACATATCCCTTTGACACATCATCAGTGCATTGCAGACTTGTGTTGACATTGGTTCCGAGAATCCTTGTCTGTCACCGTGAGCCCATTCCTGCTGCCAGGACGGCTGTCCTTGTGGCATCTTCCCCCATGGACCTGGTCCTTGCAACCCTGCCTGCCATGCCTGCCTGCCGGAAAATCCACCTGGGCCTGCAGTCCCATTTGCAGGAAAGTTTCTGCTGCATGCTCAAGCTCCTCGCTCGTGGACGGCCGCTCAGGCACGCTGTATGTCCTGCCGTTTGGTAGCTTGTGTCTTTCAAGAATCTTGTCTATTTCATCTGAGCTGTCAGATTTGCGGACACGGAGCTGCTCAGAATCTCGTTTTTCTTTCTTGGGGGCCGCAAGCAGGGAGGGCGACATTTTCTTCTTGCTGCTGGCCTGCCGCGGACCAGCACAGCAGTGAACGATGAGGCCGTCTCAGGGTTGAGAGACTGTGCAGGGTGGTCAGGGATTCGGCGAAATAAATGACAAACAGACACACTTCCAGAGAGAGTGTAATTCTGAGTGTAATTTTCTTTGAGTTGGTGACCAGTATATATATGTTTTTCTAAAGGCATAGGGATGGCGAACATCAGTGAAGAAATCAACTTGCTTATAGGTTTAGCTTATCATTGACAGGGCAGTGATTTACATGGGGAACCAGGCGCATTCCTAAGTAGTTAGGCTATTAATTTTTCTTTTTGTTTTATGTGATTTTTTTTTTGTTTTAACTACTCACTACCACTAAATTACTATTAATTAGCACGGGTGAGTTTTACTCTTCACAATGTAATATTTTTATCATTAAGATTAATACTAACAAGGCTAAGCATACAACAGAGAAATTATTAAGCTAACAGTTCTATTAATACACAGAGTTTAGTAATGTTTCATTTGAATTAGCCTAGTTATTAGATTTTGTATGTTCTTTTTTAATCAGCAAACCAATGACCTTTTTAGACAAAGAGAAAATATTTTTAGAAAGAGAAAACATTTTAGAGAGACAGTTGTATTAGAATAAAGTTTGTGGGCCTTGAGAAGGCGAGATAAGATTCTGTGCGGTCAGCATTCCTGTAGTGGCTCCTTGGGGTCGTTATCTTTCAACAGGCTTCCGTCTTATCTATATCTTCAGGGGGTTTTGCTGTTCTCCCCCTGCTTCAGGGAGTTTTGCTGTTCTCCCCCTGTGCGCTGGTTCCTTGTCCAGCCGGACCTAGGGAGTGTGGCGAAAGCCATTAGCCCTAAATGTCACTGCAGGGGGAGGTGCAGCACTGGCCCTGGCCACTTTGCAGCTCCTTAGGCTCGGTCTTGCTAGAGATGTGTCAGTTTTACTGACCTCAAGTAGCCAGGGTTGGGTTTCGTTAATAGTGTGTTTCCCATCTCTTACATTCCTGCTCTGACCCATGTTGTAGGCTTTTTTTTTTTTGTTTGTTTACTCATTAACTCTTTTTCCTAGTTTCTTTAACTGGAAGCCAGTGTTGTTTGCAAATGTCCTTGTTTTCCTAAATGCTGGGCTAGGAGCGGAAGTCCCAGGGAGGTCCTGGGCTGCCTTCACCCCCCTTCCAGGCAGGCTGTGCGGCTGCTGAACAGGCCTCCATCAGGGTCTCCTGAGCTCCCGGCCTCCTCTGACTTCTTCACTGGCTTCTTGTTTCAAAATCCTGGATACATTTTCCAGGCATCTGGTTAACTTCTGCAAGACTCACACATATCCTTGAGGAAACCTTATAAAATTAACCAAGAGAACTGAGTGAGATGGCAAAACCAACTTGAAAATCTCAGTAACTAACATGTTCCATTAAAACCTGAAAGATTTCATGTCTTACTGCTGAATTAGGCCCTAGTAGAACAACCATTGGCTTTGGGGACACTTGATGTATTTTTAGTATCATTTCAAATACATGGCAAATATGGAATAGTAATAAATTCAAGTCTTTTTCACCAGTTGTCTTGTTTTCATGTGATTTTTGCAGAGTATGCCTTCAGACTTGATGAAGAAGAAGGAGTGGGATCCCCCAAATCCCGGTACATCCCATCAGGTATCATGATGCAGAAATACTATCACGGTATAGTTTTTAATGGATATAAGAGATTTTGCACTAATATTGAGGCACAGGGCAAGCTAGGGTTATTAGGCAGTTTCAGGGACAGTGCAGGAGGGGACCTATGAAGAATTTAGGGAGGCTTCAGAGATAAGGACAACCAAGGGCATATAACCAATTCCATTAGGAAAAACAAACACCCCAGTACCACGGACAATATTAATGGACAATATTAATGCTGTTAACAATGGTCCTGGTTTTCTTCAGGTGATAAAGGGAGGTGGAGACTAGAGAAATGGAGAGTGGTTTAATTTATGGACAACTTAGAAGGGCAGCTGCTTAACTTCAATGTAGAGACGCTCACCTGGAGGAACAGGCCATAAAGATAAAGTGTAGAGATGCTCACCGGGAGGACTAGGCCATAAAGATAGAGTGACAAGCATGAAAAATATGGAAAGGGAAAGCTGTTAGATAAGGAATGTGAAATTTCCCCACTTAGTAAGTGTGAGACCCTCTGGGAGTTAACCAATCAGGGAGAGAAAGAGTAAAATTTAAACATAATGAGGGAGAGAAAGTATATATTGCCAACATAATATCCCATACCAGCTCATCTTGGCCCCTCCCAGGTACTTTATAACTAGTAGTCTTTCTTCTTTGTCTCTTTTCTTCCTAAATAAACTTTTCTTTCAAAGACAAGATTTGTCTCTCTCTGCTTACTTACTCCAAAAAGTCTGTGAATTCCTTTCTATGGTTTCGCGAGACAAGAACTTGTGGTAAAGCGGCAGCAGTTGTTACACACGCCAGCATCAATATGTCATTTTCCAACTGAAACGAATACACATCAACTCTGCTGTCCGCTACTGACTATGCAGGCCTGTTTTGCTCCTCTCCCAAATAAACATGTCCTTTTAAAATGTAAAATAGATGGGCGGAGCAACATGGCGGCGAGGAGACGCTGTGAGTAAGATCTCCTGTTAAAAAAAGTTAATAGGGAGGAAAAGCGGCAGGTCCCAGTGAGAACTGGGACACGGAAGATAATCGGACTTCTCCAGCAAACTACCCGAAGAAGACAGTTGCCATAAAAGAGGACCAGAAGGGAGGAAAGCACAGAACCCTGCTCCCCTCCCCCACCCACAGAGTCAGCAATCTCCGACCAACAGAGAGGAGGAAAAAAACAAACTAAAACGACCAACAAGAACGAACTACACAGCAAGCGGGACTGTGAGTGGAAAGGACTATTGCAGCCACCACACCCCGTGAACGGGAGCTGTGGAGAACCCTGCATGATTCGCCGCAGCGGTGAGCTCCAGACGCCATTAGAGAACAGCAGAGACCACGGGAGACCCGCACACAGCCCAGGCCGGCCAGTAAGCTTGTGCGGAAAAGCGGCGCGCTGGAAAAGCAAACGCGGATTGGGATCGCCCTGAAAAGCGGCGCACTGGAAAAGCAAACACGGATCGGGATCGCAGCTGCCCAGGTCCCCGCGCCTGAGACCTAGGCTTGCGGGGAGATGAGCGGGGTCCCTCACTGAGGTGAAAGTCCCTCACTGAGTAATCAGAAACCAGGCGCCCAGACACGGGAGCGGGGTGCAAAAGGCGCCATTGCTGTGGCCACTGAGCTGGGCTACAGCCCGCTTCCTGGACCTGAGGGCTTTGGAACTGAGACCCGGGGCACGAAATTTGGGGCGTGGGCTCTCCACGACGGTGGGGCACAAGGCAGACACAGCACCCCAAAGCCGTTGAGGTTTTTCTTACCATTCCCACTCTGTTCCCTGCCACACGGGGTGAAAAACACAGCACCCCAAGGGCTCTAGGTGAAATATCTTGCGCCACCTAGCGACAAGAAAAAAGTCACTAACATCTTTCTTCAGAAAAGACCACTTGACAGCAGAAGGCGGAGCCTGTGGCCAGCTGGGAAGTTAGCCTACACCAGGCCCCTTCAGACCAGCAGTCTGAGCACACAGGGGGAGCAGGCACCCACGGCCAGGGCCGACCGGGCACGCAGAAGTGTGTGCCTGAGACCGGACGTGCAGGGAGTGCGTCCCGCATCGCCATTTTAGAACAGGTACATTTCTTAAATAAAGACTGCCGGCAGAAGGCTCCCTCAGGAGCCAGAGGTGAGCGGGGAAGCTCGCCCATGCCAGGCCCCGTCTGGCCTGCAGTCCAAATTCAGAGGGGGAACGGGAACCCACCGCCGGGGCAGACCAAGCACACAGAGGAGTGTGTCCCCACATCAGCATTTTAGAACAGGGACCTTTCCTCAGTAAAGACTGCTTGAAACCGACAGATGGCTCCTGGAGAAGCCAGAGGGGAGCGGAGAAGCGCACCCAAGATGCCGGCCAGTCCCAGCAACACAGTATCCCAATACATACGACAAATTAGAAAACAGACAGTAGGGAGTAAAAGAACCACACACAACCTAACAACCCCTCAGGAAAAAAAGCACACCATAAAAAGAAAACCACCTCCCAGATTGTAACGACAGTAACTTGGAAGAACTTCTGAGCCTTCCAGAAAGAGAATTTAAATTTGCCATGATTAAAAAAATGACAGAACTCATGAAGGAAATTGAGTCCCTAAAGAGGGAAAACAATGCTCAGAAGAATGAAATTGAGTCCTTAAAGAGGGAAGCAAAAGAAACGCAGGGGATCAAAGAATTAATGGAGGAACTAAAGAAATTTGGGAAAAGCAATGAAAGCAGAATAGATGAAATGGAAGAATGAATAAGTACTCTTGAAGACACAGAAATAAAAAGAACCAAAACAGAAAAAGAAAGAGAAGTACTAAGGAAAAAGAACGAAGAAAGACTTCAAGAACTATCAGACTCCATGAGGAAAGGAAATAAAAGAGTTATAAGAATACCAGAAGGAGAGGAGAGATATGTAGGAACAGATAAACTATTCCAGGAGATAATTGAAGAGAACTTCCCAAATGTGAAGAAAGAGCTGAAAATTGATATACAAGAAGCAAGAAGAACACCAAACTTCCAAGACGAAAGGAAAAATACAGCAAGACACATAATAGTGAAGCTCCCAAGAATCCAGGACAAGGAAAAAATAATGAAGCTGACAAGAGGGAAGAAACAGATAACATTCAAAGGAAAACCAATCAGGCTGACATCAGACTTCTCTGAAGAAACACTACGGGCAAGAAGAGGGTGGAGGGACATAGTCAACAGACTCCAAGAAAACAAATGTCAACCAAGAATACTCTATCCCACAAAGCTCTCCTTCCTCTATGAAGAAATAATAAGGACCTTCCCAGACAAACAGAAACTCTGGAATTTCATTAAGACTAAACCTCCACTCCAAAAAATACTACAAGGAGTCCTAAAGCCATAACCTCAGAGGGACGGATAACAACGAAAGAAGGCAAGGGAAAAAAAGTTATTAAAAGAATAAATAAAATCAAAGGAAAGACAAACACAATGGCAAATACAGATGCTAACATATCAATATAAACCCTAAATGTAAATGGACTAAATTCTTCAATAAAAAGACACAGAGTTGCAGCCTGGATTAAGAAACAAAACCCAACCTTTTGCAGTCTCCAGGAAACACATTTAGCTACAAAAGATAAAAATAGGCTCAAAGTTAAAGGATGGAAAACAATCCTACAAGCAAATGGACCAAAAAAGAAAGCAGGAATAGCTACACTTATATCAGATATAACAGATTTCAAACTCAAAAAAATAAAAAAGAGACTCCAATGGTCACTACATTATGATCAAGGGGACAATACTTCAAGAAGAAATAACACTCATTAACATATACTCACCAAACGAAGGAGCACCAAAATATATCAGACAACTGTTGTCATCTCTGAAAACAGACATCAGAGAAAACACATATGTAGTGGGCGACTTCAACACACCACTATCAACAATGGATAGATCAACAAGACAAAAAATAAGTAAAGAAACTAAAGCTCTAAATAAGGACCTAGAGCATTTGGGCTTAACAGACATGTATAGAACACTAAACCCCCAAAAAACGGAGTACACATTTTTCTCAAGTGCACACGGATCATTCTCCAGGATCGACCACATACTGGGGTACAACACAAACATCAACAGATACACCAAGAATGAAATCATACCAACCATCTTTTCTGACCATGAAGGCATCAAACTAGAAATAAACCATAAAAATAAGGCAAGGAACTATCCTACCTCATGGAGACTAAAAACCACACTACTGTAGACCACTGGACTAATGAGGAGATCAAAGAGGAAATTAAAAAATTATTTGAATTTAATGACAAGGAGGACACCAATATCCTAAATGTATGGGACGCAGCAAAAGCAGTAATAAGAGGAAAATATATAGCAATAGAAGCTCATAACAAGAAACAACAAAGAACTCAAAGAAACAACCTAATCTCGAAGCTCAAAGATCTAGAAAAAGAACAACAACAAAAAAAAAAACAAAACCAGTAGAAGAAAATAAATAATATAAACCAAAACAGAAATAAATGAAATTGAAACTAAAAAAAAAAAAATCCAAAAGATTAATGAAACCAAGAGCTGGTTCTTCTAAAAAATCAATAAAATAGACAAACCCCTAGCCAGGCTCACAAAGGAAAAAAAGGAGAAAGCACAAATAAACAGGATCATAAATGAAAGAGGAGAAATCATAACGGACACAGCACAAATCAAAAGAATAATCAGTAACTACTATGAAGAGTTATATGGAAGCAAGTTCAACAATCTAGTGGAGATGGACAAATTCCTACAACTCTACAATCACCCAAAGCTAGATAAAGAAGAAATAGAACACCTAAACAGACCAATTACAAGCAGCAAAATTCAAATGGTAATCAATAGCCTTCCCAAAAACAAAAGTCCAGGACCTGATGGATTTACAAATGAATTCTACCAAACATTCAGAGACGAATTAGTGCCTATCCTTCACAAACTCTTCCAAAAAATTGAGAAGGAAGGGACAATACCAAACACGTTCTATGAAGCCAACATTACACTAATACCAAAACCGAACAAGGACAACACAAAAAAGGAAAACTACAGGCCAATCTCCCTAATGAACATTGATGCAAAAATCCTCAACAAAATTTTAGCTATCAGAATCCAACAATGTATCCATAAGATAATTCGCCACGACCAAGTAGGATTCATTCCAGGGACACAAGGATGGTTTAACATCTGAAAATCAATCAACGTTATCCAACACATCAACAAAAAGAAATATAACAACCATATGATAATATCAATAGATGCTGAGAAAGCTTTCGACAAAGTGCAACACCCATTCATGATAAAAGCCCTTGAAATTCTTGGGATACAAGGAACATACCTCAACATCATAAAGGCCATATATGACAAGGCAACAGCCAGAATCATTCTCAATGGTGAAAAGCTGAAAGCAATTCTATTAAGATCTGGAACAAGACAAAGATGTCCACTCTCACCACTGCTTTTCAATATAATACTGGAAGTCCTAGCCAGAGCAATAAGACAAGAAAAAGACATACAATGAATCCAAATAGGAAAAGAAGAAGTCAAACTTTCACTATTTGCAGATGATATGATAATATACATAGAGAACCCCAAAAACTCCACAGAAAAACTAATTCAACTCATCAATCAGTTCAGTAAAGTGGCAGGATACAAAATCAACACGCAAAAGTCAGTAGCCTTCCTATACACAAACAATAAATCTGAAGAAGAAGAAATAAAAAAAAAAATTCCTTTTATTATCAAAACAAAAAAAATCAAATACTTGGACATAAATCTAACAAAAGAGGTAAAGGACCTACACAAAGAAAACTATAAAACACTGTTGAAAGAAATAGAAGAAGACACAAAGAAATGGAAAGACATACCCTGCTCATGGATTGGAAGAATAAACATTATTAAAATGGCCATCCTACCAAAAGCAATATACAGATTCAGTGCTATTCCAATCAAAATTTAAATGTCATTCTTCAAAGAAATAGAACAATTATTGATGAAATTCATATGGAATCACAAAAAACCCCAAATAGCCAAAGTTCTCCTGAAAAAAAAGAAGGAAATGGAGGCATCACACTCCCAGACTTCAAACTATACTACAAAGCCACAATCATCAAAACTGCATGGTATTGGAACAAGAACAGAGATACAGACCAATGGAATCTAATAGAAAATCCAAAAATAAACCCACAGATTTATGATCAACTAATCTTTGATAAAGGAGCAAAGACTATGCATTGGAGCAAAGAAAGTTTGTTCAATAAATGGTGCTGGGAAAACTGGGTCGCTACATACAAAATAATGAAGCTTGACCACTACCACACACCATACACAAAAATCAACTCAAAATGGATTAAAGAACTAGACATAAGACCTGAAAACATAAAATACATAGAAGGAAATATAGGCGAAACACTATGTGATTTGCACATCAAAGACATCTTTACAGACACATCACCCATAGCAGTGATAGTGAAGGCAAAGATAAACAGCTGGGACTACATCAAATTAAAGAGCTTCTGCACAGCAAAGAGACAATAACCAAAACAAAGAGAAACCCCACCAACTGGGAGAACATCTTTGTACACAGCACTAATGATAAAGGACCGATCACAAAAATCTGCAAAGAGCTGATGAGACTCAACAACAAAGAAAATAATCCAGTCAAAAAATGGGCAGAAGAGCTAAAAAGAAACTTCTCTCAAGAGGAAATGCAAATGGCCAACAGGCATATGAAAAAAATGTTCACCATCACTTGTAATCAGGGAAATGCAAATCAAAACTACCATGAGATACCCTCTTACACCAGTGAGAATGACACATATTAAAAAAAAAAAAACTAGCAACAACAAATGCTGGCGAGGGTGTGGAGAAAAAGGAACTCTTCTGCACTGTTGGTGGGTGTGCAAACTGGTCTAACCACTATGGAGAGCTGTGTGGAGATTTCTGGACCTACTAAACATAGAGCTTCCATAGGATTCAGCAATTCCACTCCAAAGTATTTACCCAAAGGACACAGAAACATCCATTCCAAAGAGCACCTGCACCCCTATGTTTATAGCAGCACTATTTACAAAAGCTAAGCTTTGGAAACAGTCCAGATGCCCCAAAATAGATGATTGGATCAAGAAGATGTGGTACATATATACCATGGAATACTACTCAGCATTTAAAAAAAAGATAAGCACATGCAATTTGCAGCAACATGGATGGCGCTGGAAGGGATCATGCTCAGCGAAATAAGCCAGAAAGAAAAAGAAAAATACCGGATGGTCTCACTCATAGCAGGAATCTAGAAAAACTTAAATATGGTACCAGGAAAATGAATAACTATAAGAAAGTGAAAATCAGAATCAACAAAACAACTATGAAACAGAGACACTTTTAGGGGGTGGGGGCGGGAGGGGAGGGATTGGGATCAAAAAGGGGGGGTTGCAATTGTATGGGGAATATAAAAATAAAATTTATTATTAATTTAAAAAAATGAAATGTAAAGTACAGGAGGCGGATCAACATGGCGGCAAGGAAACAGTGCTAGTAAGATCTTCCATTAAAAAAAAAGTTAATAGGGAGGGAAATCAGCAGGTCCCAGGGAGCAATGGGACACGGAAGATAAACGGGCGACTACAGCAAACTACCTGAAGTAGAAAGTTGCCATAAAAGAGGACTAGAAGGGAGGAATGCTCAGAACCCTGCTCCCCTTCCCCAACCACAAAGTCGGCACTCTCCGACCAACAGAAAGGAGGAAAAAACAAACTAAAACGACCAACAAGAACAAACTACGCATCAAGCGGGACTGTGAGTGGAAAGGAACTATTTCAGCCACCACATGCTTCAACTCCCCCTGCTGTGACCTTCAGGGCTAAAGGCTGTTGCCATGGTCACTGAGGTCAGGCGTAATTTAATAAGTAGGCTAACTGAAATGAAACATTACAAAACTCTGTGTAATAATAGAATGGTTAGTAATTTCTAGGTTACATGCTCAGCTTTGATAGCTTTGATGTTAATAAAAAAGCATTGCATTATAAGAAGTAAAATTCACCCATAATAATCAATAATAATTAAAAATAAGTTAGTGGTAGTGAGTAGTTATTAAAACAAAAATGTAATTACTTAGAACAAAAGAAAGAATTCCTGTCTACTCAGGAATGTAGCTAGGTCCAGATGTGATTCTGGACATAGATCACTGCCCTGTCAATGATAAGCTAAACCTATGAGCAAGCTGGTATAGTTCACTGATAACCAATCCTATGCCTTTAGAAAAACATATATATACTGACCACTGACTCAAATAAAGACACACTCAGATTTTCACCCTCTTGAAGTGTGTCTGTGTGTCATTCATTCACCCAAGCCTTGACCACTCTGCGCAATCTCTCAACCCTGAGACGGCCTCATTATCCACTGCTGTGCTGGTCCACAGCAAGTGGTGCCCGATCGTGGGGCCCGACTTCGAATTTTGCTTACTTTCCAACTAAATGGAGAGGTGAGTAGTGAAGAGATTGCGTTGGGTAAGCTATCTCCCTTCTAGTGTGTGAGTGTGAATGTGAGTCCCCTTAAAAACCCCTTCTTTCTAAAAACAGTCAAGGATAGGATCCTCACTGGAGCGTCCGGAGCTAGCTGATAAAGGGTGATCAGTTTGAGACAGTGAGAAGTTTTTCTAAGTGTGAAAGTATACTCGTGGTGCTGTGTGTGTGTGTGTGTGTGAGTGCATGACTACAGCTCCATGGCCTTTATGGCTATGGAGTCTGAGTGAGCTGCACCCGTGATTCCCGTGGAGGAACTTCATATGGCATAATGGTCATCTGCTCTTCAGAGTAGCCTGGTCCGGGATTTATATGGACAGACCTTAGCTAAGAAGCCTCCACAAGCTCCCGCGAGGGACACGGACCGGACAGCACAGTTGAAAGAAAACTGTGGTTGAGTGAACAAAGCACCACGAGGCCATGGGTCAATTACAGACCAAAACCAGAGATCTTTTTCTATCTATACTAAGAAATATGATTGAAGCATGCGGTATTAAAGTAAGTAAAAAAGCTTTGCTGCAACTTTATGAATTCATATTACGGGTATGCCTGTGGTTTCCAGAAGAAGGCAGTTTATCACTAGAAACCTGGGAAAAGGTAGGGAAAGAAGTAAAAGATTTCTATGCCCTTCATGGACCATCTCAAGTCCTGACTCGGGCACTGTCCTTGTGGATACAGATTAGGGATCTGCTGGTTGATGCCACTGAGGCAGAATTATGGGAAAGTCAACACAAGGATGAGGCTCAGGATGTTCATACTATGAACAAAGACATAGAAAAAACCCCACTACTTGCTCAAGCCTCCGCTCCCATACTGAAAGAATCCCTTTCCCAATCGGAGGATGAGCTTAGTGATCATGAGTACACTGAAATGTTAGACAGATTAACTTTCAAAAACAAAAAGCCCTCCCGCCCAGCCACCAATCTTTTTCCAGTCATTACTAAACCTAAAACTACATCACATAAAAATCTTGTTCATGAAAGTACCCTCGAGGGCCACTAGGTGGCATTCTAGGATCAGCCAGAGAGGCCAGTAAAACGGGAGATTTTTCATTTGCCTTTCCCGTGGTCGGACCCCCAGCTTTGGCTCGTGCTGACGAAGAGGGCCCTGAATGGGAGGCTATCCCTATAAAAGATCATCTGGGATCTCACAAGATTTAAGGTAAGTCAGCCGAGAGGCACAAATTGTTTCTATCTTCAGCTTGTCCTAAACTACTCTTGCTAAACATTTTCTTTCTCTTGGAGCCATCAAAGAGGCCATAAAAAGGGCACAGGACAGTCAGTAAATGACAAAGGGCGACTGCCTTAAAGACTCCTGTGAAAGGATAAACTGGTGACCAGACCAGGTAAGGGGGACTAGCCCATCTGCCAGTCAAAGAATAAAAGTCTGGTGTCGTCGTATGAGGGACTCCAGTCTCTGAAGAGCTAGGCACATATGTCATGTAGAGGCCATCCGGGAGCTGCACATAAGGGGCTGATCTCCCAACAGCTTGGTCCATCCTCCCTTGACTTCAACAGAGTGGGAGCTGCCGAGATCCAGTAGAGGATGAATAGTCCCAATGTGACAGTTGGGAAAGTCATTCCTCACTAAGCACCACACAGGATCTGATACAGAACCCCATCCTGGTCTCAGATCCCTGTTAGGATTATTTGGATGGCTCCATATCTTCCTTGCTCTCTCTCTCTCTCTCTCTCTCTCTCTCTCTCTCTCTCTCTCTCTCTCTCTCTCCTCTCCCTATTCTTCCTTCTCCTGCAATGCAACTGATTTTACTTCTCGGTTACCTGTGGGCTTCAGACAGGCAGTAGATATTTCACAAACTTTTTCTCTGTCCTTTATTTGATTGCAAAAAATTAATGGGCACCCGTCGGCCCGGTAAAAGCGACTAGCATGAGGCTGCCATTCTTAAAGTCTCAGGTGACAGGTTTCTCAGCTGGCAAGGCTTCCTGATCCTCCACTTGCTGAGTGGGAATGTCAGGATTCTCTTGTCACTGATTCCTACTTTCCTCTATCATCCGTGGACTCCGAGGGTGCTCAGAACGACCAAGCTGTGATCCTTGGAATCCTGGACATCCAGGAGATCCGATGGCTCAGACAAGGCGTTCTGCTAGGTCGGCACCTAGGTGAGAATCACGGAGGCCTAACAGAAAAAAAAAAAAGGGACTTCTTAATCCCTCCCCTATAAATAGGATGGACTTCTTTCAGCTTCTATCAAGGCAACTTACAAACATAAGGTACAAAATGGTCTTATAAATATATTGGGACACCCCTGGGAGCCTCTTCCCTGGTGTCTTTTAATCCTGCTGGTTGGCACAGGCAGGAGAGGCTGAGTTTCATATTATGACAGGGATGTATGTAGTTTTGCCTCAAATCCTAGGTCCAGCTAATTAATTATACCTTTGGTATTATAAATTTGTCTCATGGCCGTTTTCCAAAAGGGAGTTTAAGACAAGTAAATGTCAGGTTCTGGGCTACTGCCGCTTCAAGGGCTATGGCTTAAGAAAAAAAATCAGTTTTGTTGTCTGGTAAATGGACATCATTAAAAGTTAGGTTGCAGGACTCGGTCTGTGGCTTGTGTTGAGTCTCTACTGTTCAGGTGTGTTCAGGGTACGAGGAGAGTAGAATGTAAACCCTTTTGTACAAGGACTGGATAGGGGACGCCGGTAGGATCCTACAAAGCCCGGGCACCCCACGCCTGTCTGTTCGGTGGGAGACAGACAGTGCTAAGATCAAATTGGTCACACTGGTAAGGGAGTGATTAAGTCCAATAGACCTTATGCGAGGAAACTGTTAATCACTCACAGTTAGAGCTCCAAATTTAAATGGAGGGACGCCTCCGGTAAAAGGGAGAAGTGGATTTAAAATTGGGTTCAATTTGACCCTAAATCCATAATTTGACCTGTCTATAGGTTTTAATTTGGCCTATTATAGGTTTTCTCCACCCTTGGGGAAAGAAGCAGGTGTTGGACACCCGCTTTCATTCCTTTTTGCAGATGGGAGCCTCCTCGTCAGCCATGCAAAAGGGGCACACATCTCTACTGCATCCTAGAGTTAAGACAAATTTTCAGGAGTAATTGTCTCCTATCTCACCTGTTGCTTCTCTTAGTCAGTCACTTAGACCCAAGTCTCGACATCTCTCCTGCATCCTAGAGCTGAAAGCCAGTCGAGAGACCATAATATATGGACTTGGTCGGATGGGACGACCTCTGATTTAACTGCAGGAATGTCGCAGCTTTGTCTCTGCGCTATTTTCTTTTCTTACTACAGAGACAATAAAATGCTCTCTCTCAATTCCACGGGACATGCCCTTAAGCCACATTCTTAAAAACTAGCCCAACTTGGCCATAAATGGCATCTTCTCCAGCTAACCTTCCTTGGTCACAGTCAAGACAAAAAAAGACAAAATGCTGGGGACTAATAATTAAAGGGGTCCACTACAGCTGGCTGGTAAAAAAAGGCTGCCTTTGCTCTCAATAAGCAGCTGCCTGGATTATATTTTCCAGTGTTGAGATTATTGGTATGTCTCTGCTGCCTTCCAGTTGTGGGGGAACTAGACTCTCCCTTTGTCCACCTTGAAAAACTGTTCTGGTTCATACTAGGGAAAAAAGTTCTATTTTCCTGTGTTTTTCTGATTTTAAAGTCTAGATTGTTAAAGGTAAAAACTGCTGAGTTACTTTGGACTTGCTAACGAGCTATAAAAGGTGATTTTTGGCTAAGTGACAGCTTCTAAACTGCTTATTGGTCCTGTAAAAGTTTAGTTTCTTATTAAGACTAATTTCTGATAAGAGTTTGAAAACAGGCAAACTGTAAAGGAAGATCTTATTCTTCCTCTTCTGTCCTCCCAATAAATGGTTCTGGAAAGAAAAAAAAATGTCTTTTGTCTTAAAAATGTGCTTGGTCTCAGTGTGACAAAACTAAAACAATGTAAAGCCAATTGATAATACTTAAAAATACAAACTCAAAATGTTTTTCTTATCTAAGAAAGTTAGTACAAACTGCGTGACTTTAAAATTGTTGTGGTTTTGGTTGGACCCTAGGTTTTAAGGAAGGGTTAAAATTGGGTACTTGTTCTATGTAAGAATTCTAACTTCTATGTCATTAAAAACCTGCTTGATATAAAAAGGATATTAAAAACTCGGTTAAATGGATGTGTCAAACAAAAAATTGTTACTAAAGAAGGGGAGTATACTAAACTGTAGTTTCTCAGTGTCTTTGCAAATATTGGTAAAAATAACTGTTTCTTAAAATTAATACACATGGCCAAAAATTTGAAATGAAAATCAAGAGATCTCTTTGTTCTTGCTTTTTGCCTCCGGAGAATTAATTTTAAATGGCATGTATATATATGTAAAATCCTAAATCTTGAGATCGCGATCTAAAATTGTGGTAAAAAAAAATAATTCAAAATTTAATGGTTTAAAAAACATACATGCCTTAAGGTTTTAATGTTGGTATTAATACTTTATGTTGTTTAAATGTGTTTCCTCATGCTATACAAAGAAAATAATAATTAACCTGGCCTATGAAAACAAATAAAACTTACTTCTAGGCTTCTATCTCTTAATAAGATCTTGTTCCAGGAAGACTAATCTACTTGTCTTTTCCCCTTGAAATAAACAATATATTCTCCCAGTAAATGACTATATTTCTTTACAGAATTCAAGGTAACATCTAAAGCCATATGGACAAGTTACTGAAAAATGTTTATGGTATTAAGTGTCTAATTTTTTTTCTTGCTTTTGTCAATCTATCTAGTGTTTGCCTAAGAAAAATTTGGTATATAAAATTGTTACAGTGGCAACTCTGAAGTTGACTTAAAATTCCAGTTCTAAGGAAAAACTAAAGCCAAACTAAGGTTTTTGCTAAGTTTAGTAAAAAATTGTTAACCATTTACTCAACTTTCAGGTTTACATTTTACTCCTTATTGTTAGGAAACTAAAGTTTAATGACATCTCAACTAAAAAAATTAAAAAAAAAGTGTCTGTAAGTTGTGTAGTCTAAAGAGATGATAGTGTAACAGTTATTATGGTGTCTTACAATGCAGAAATTAAAAACTAAAGTGCGATAATTCTGAATACAAGTAAAGTAAGGTGTGTTTGTATTGTAAGAAAAAAAAAACAAAGAAAAGTGTAAAGGTCTGAGTGAGGGATTTTTGACAGAAAATTTTGTGTTCTCAAGTGACTTGCCATGAAATGTTTCGGTTAACTTAAATGTCAGTTGTGCACCTGTGTGGCACCAGGCTTTTGATATAAAAAAATGTTTTGATATAAAAAAATGTTTCTTGTTGTGAAAACAAATTGAGTCAATTTGGGTATACTGATACCTCATAGACAGTATCCTCATAAAATTGTTTCGCCTTTTCAACATAAATGTAAACAAATAAAATTATTCTAAAATACATAAGACTTCTTAAAACCTAATAAGCCAGTCGTTTCAGGATAAATTTACTGAGGCTATAAAAAGGTATACTAATCTAGACCCTAAAAAGGACAAACAATTTAACTGTCTCAGTCTCCTTCATTAGTCAGCCTTGCTCTGACATCAGGTGCAAACTCCAGAGACAAGTCAAGGGCCTAAAATCCTTTTAGCACTTTTAAACACGGCCTTCAAGGCCTACAGTAATATGGAGGGGACTAACTAGACTAAAAAGAAAGGGAGGAAGGCAAGAGAAGGGCCAGTAAATGGCAGTTGCCATTGTTAATACCCTGCTACCTCAGGCTCACCCAAGGCCCCATGTGCCCTAGGGCATTTGGGACCTCAACCTCTTAATGGACTGCCAGCTTGCTTCCACTGCCTGCAACCAGGACACTTCAGCTGCAAGAAGCTGTCCCCTGGGTCTTGCCTTCATTGCCATCACACAGGGCACTAAAAAAAAAAGGGACTGTCTCACTCTCCAGAGAGGGAGGGGCCAGCCCAAACCACGGGCCAGGATGGGAGTGATACCGGAATTGTCAGGCCTAGTCTCCCAGCCAGGATCGGATTCCAGGCTGCAGGGCAGCACTGAGCCCCAGCTACTAGACCCCCACGGGTTGGTGTCTCACGAAGCCGCAGCAGGAACTTCGCAGACGCTCAGGCAAGCAAGCGAGAAGAGGCAGTTTGTTTAGAGAAAGAAAAAGTTTATTGAGGAGAAAAAGAGCAGAAATAAAGTGGGACTCCCAGGCCAGGGAACCAGCCCTGGGAGGGGCAAGGAAGCCAAAGTGGAGTCGTGTCTTAGGGAATATATACCTTTTTTTCCTCATTATTCTAAAGCTGCCCCAGTCTCTTTGTGATTGGTTAGTTCTCGGCTGTCTCACTTAATTTGCTACTGAGTAGGGGGATCTTCATGTTCCTTATCTAACAGCTTTCTCTTTCCCCATTTGTTGCATCTTTAAATTTATGGCCCAGTCTTTTGGATGGACATCCCTGCATTGAAGTTAAACAGCTGCCCTTCTAATGTGTCCATAAATTAAACCACTCTCCATTTCTCCAATTTCCGCCTCCCTTTACCACATGAAGGAAACCAGGACCAGCATTAACAATGTTGTCCTTGGTCCTGGCATGTTTGTTTTTCCTAATGGAATGGGTTACTTTCCCTTGCTTGTCCTTATCTCTGAAGCCTCCCTAAATTTTTCAGAGGTCCCCTCCTGCACTGTCCCTAAAACTGCCTAATAACCCTAGCTTGCCCTGTCTCAGGAGGACAGGCTTGACCGTCAGCTGCCTCTGACTATGAAGAACCTGGTGCAGGAGAAGATCTTCTCTGAAGAAGCCCAGAGGTGACAGAGACTTCCCTGTTTACTGTTTATATGGACAAGTCTCAGGTGACCCTAAAAGTAGCAGACATAAAAATCACCTTTTTGGTAATTAAGGGGCCACTTACTCTGCCTTACTCCAATTCTTTTGACTGACCTATGGTCAATTGTCCCCCTCACTAGTACAAATGGCCAGCCTGAGCCAGGACACTCTACAGCACAGCTACCTTGCTCACTATAAGGCTACCTGTTTATACATTTTTAGTTTTGTTTTCCTAACTTCCTCTATTAGGAGAAAACTTTAACTAAATTCCAAACTAGCAGCCTCCACAGCCACTATTCGCTCTCCTAGCTGCTGCTACTAAATATAAAATGGTACTGAAGTCCTAGGTCTCACTAATTCTGTCATTTTGGCTACAGCACCTCCAGGTGTTTAGGGCACTAGCCCAACATTGCTCCTTAAAATCTCTAGTCTCAGTGGTTATATAAAATCGCAGAACCCTAGACCTGCCGATGGCTAAAGTTAAAGGAGTTTGTGACCTCCTTACTCTTAAACCTCTTCACTCTTAACTTTTGTTTTGTTTTTTTTTTTTTTCCATTTTCCCCTTGCTTGGGCTCTACATCCTCAATGCCTTCATCGAGGTCATCGCTCGCCTGGAGACCATCAAATTATGAAGCCTCCACTGTCCTTCTTTCGAGGTCCTTAGAGCGTCGCTCTGCTGTGGAGCCCTGACTGTATCCCCATGTTGCCCACTTTCAGCAGGAAGCACTCATTGATCAGACCGACGTCCTTTGTCCTAACAGCAGTTAGGTGCTCCACTGTAGAGGGGGGAATGAGACACAGGGCAAGCTAGGAATTAGGCAATTTTAGGGACAGTGCAGGAGGGGACCTCTTAAGAATTTAGGGAGGCTTCAGAGATAAGGACAACCAAGGGAATGTAACCAATTCCACTGGGAAAAACAAACATCCCAGAACCACGGACAATGTTAACTATGGTCCTGGTTTTCTTCAGGTGATAAAGATAAAGTGTAGAGATGCTCACCTGAAGGACTAGGCCATAAAGATAAAGCGATAAGCATAACAAATGGGGAAAGACAGACCTGTCAGATAAGGAATGTGAAGATCCCCCACTCAGTAGCAAATTAAGTGAGACAGCCAAGAACTAACCAATCACAAAGAGACTTGTGGAGCTTTAGAATAATCAGGGGAAAAAGTATATATTCCCTGAGACATGACTCCACTTTGGCTTCCTTGCCCCTCCCAGGCCTGGTTTCCTGGCCTGGGAGTCCCACTTTATTTCTGCTCTTTTTCTCCTCAATAAACTTTTTCTTCTATAAACAAACCTGCCTCTTCTCGCTTGCTTGCTTGAGCGTCTGCGAAGTTCCTGCTGCGGCTTCGTGAGACACCAACCCATGGGGGTCTACTAGCTGGGGCTCAGCGCTGCCCTGCAGCCTGGGATCCGTTCCTGGCTGGGAGACTAGGCCTCGCAATTCCGGTATCAAAAGGTTTATTTACAAGGGAAAATGAAATAAGGAAAACGTACAACTCAGGAAGAAAATAGGGAAATAAAGTCTTTAATGCGTCCTACCCGATCTGCCGACCTGAAAACCCAAAATCACTCTCAGAGCTGGCCGGACACTGCAAGCTGGCGGAAAGCCAAAATGGGGGAATCCCCCAAGCCCACGTGTCTGGCTTTATATCAACCTGGCAGCTTAACCCCACCCTCAGGTCCCAGCCACCTTCCCTTAGGTGGTGATGGGATGTGGATTTCCCAGTGTCTTTGGCTTTGCCCTGGGGTGGGGGTGGAGTCCACAAAGCCTGTATGGAATTAGCTTTAGGACATCCTTTTCCCCTAACAACCCCATGCACATGCTAAATACCACCATCAACCCACTCACATCTCTGCCTCAGAGTCCACAACCCACCAGGTACGAGCTCCCGAAGGAGAGCCCCGAGACGACCCAGTAGGACAAGAGCCAGAATCGCTTCTGTTGGTCAATCTTTATTGGTTACTCTCACCCTTCACCCCAGGGATGCAGACCATGGGGGGCAGCAGGAAGCCATGTGTGAGGCAGCGCCAGCCGGCGGGGAGTGTAGGGCTGGGCCCCAGCACAGAGTGCAGCCCAGGGCCAGGGAGTCCCTCCCCTCACAGCAGTGTGGCCTTCACAACCCTGGGAACAGCTGCATGCACTGTCCCTTTTTTTTTTGCTTTAATAATAAAAGAGGAAAGGAAAATTGTGTATAACGTGTATGCTATTCTTGCTATCTACATTATGTATAAAATATAGACTCTGTTTACTTTATAACACACATCTTTCCCCTTGATAAATAACTTCAAAATATCTAGTACACATGCTTTGACCTTGTCTATATATGTTTGGTTTTCTACATACATACATACATATATATAAATACATACATATATTTACTCACGTCTGTAAAACACAATAAATACATCCTCAACAAATACAACTGAACACATGCAATTTTTTTTTAAATGAAGTATTTCTGTGAAAGCACCAGGCAGCAAACAGAAAGCCATAACTGCTAGAAACTTCTTCCTCCCCTCGGCTAGACACAGGGCAGAATTCTAAATATGTTTGGTTGCCTAAACAACAAAGATGGGTCTAAGGAGTTGGTCAGTTCCCTGTTGTTGTTTCTTTTCCTGGGATTTGACTAGAGTTACAAGTAAGTCATTACATTCAGAAGGACACCAAGGTGTCCTGGTGATGCTTCAGGGACAGCAGAGACCTGCACAGGAAGGGAAACGCAAAGGCAGCAGGCCACCATGGGGCAGAGCCCGACCTGCCTGACAGCCTAGCTAAGTGCAGAGCCATCACCTATAGCACAGTCTTGCTATTACTCTGCTCGCTGTGTAAACAGAAAGGGTGCAGCAGATTCAAGAGTATTCAGCAGTGCAACACTGTAGTAGCCTGACTGAGAGCCAGATGCTCCGGTGCCCTGTCCAGGACTCCAGCACAGAGAGACCAGGATGTGGGGAAGAGGAAGGTTCTGAGGCCACTGCTTTGCACTGCTCACTGACTGGGGTCACTCAGTAGAGTCCTGGCTTCATCTTAAGATCCAGTGAGGCCACCGAGCCTATCACCTGTTGCAGTTGCCCAGGAGGTCTTCACTGTTCTTGTAAGAAGTGCTGGAAGCCACTCAGGACGGCCACTCCTGAAATTGGGAGCACTCCCTGTCTGTCCACTTTCCTGGCCAGGGGGAGGACGGCCCAATGCAGCCACATTGTGGAGGAGCACACCTTTCTTTCTCTGCCCTCCACCTTGGCTTCAAAAGGGAACTGAAACGTAGGGTGAACTCTTGAGTAGAATAAAGGAGACAATGAGTAGAGCAGAGTCCTCAGCAGTGGAGCCCTAGGTCTGGATATAGGATTGGGGTGGGGGCAACCTAAGGAGAGCTGGCCTCAGGAAATCCAAAAAGGAAATATCTGAATTGCTGTCCCTGCTCTCCCTACTATAAGACAAATCAGAGAGAACTGTTCACCTTACAATCACAATGGGAAAGTTTAAACAGCTAGTTTTTTTGGTAGAGTTGAGACATAATTGAGTTTCTAAAAACATTCAGTTAGCTACAATACAACAAAAACATTCTGTAGCTAAACATTCATTTAGCTACATTACAGTCCTTAGCAGGTTTGAGTTATATCTGCAAGTCATACACCAATCAGCCAGGACCTCAGCCAAGTCACTCCACCTCTGAGCCTCCCTCTTCCTATCAGAGAGCCCCAAATCCTGGTATGAGTGCAGTGTGACTTAGAAATCTGGGTGACAAGTGGTACCACTAAGAATTACAGTAACCTTGACCATCATGTCACCTCCCTAGGATGTAAAATGAAGGAACTGAATATGCTGGACAGAATCCAGGGCAAATGGATTCACTTTCTCGCCAGGATATCACTGGCCACGGCTGAAGCGACCCCTTCCCGGCCCAACCCACCAGAATAAAGACAATCACATCAGAAACCTAATGTATGAGCACAGACCACATTCAACAGCTTCTGCTATGAGACAAGATAGTTAAAAGCGGATAAAGGTATGAATTCAATATACAGCTAAAATCGAAGTCACAAATGAACTGTAAAAGCTCCACTCCCTGAGAAAAGGCATTTTCCCATGGGATACACCCAGACCACTGAGAACACATTTGACCGTCATTGGTAATAACCAGCCAAGGACATTTGAAAATCCTAAGTCTGAGGCTTGCTGCATCACCTACACTCAAAATCAACTAGGAAGTCAATTTTTAAAGGAGTTTAGCAATATTTCTGTTTCGGAAGGCAAAGAAAAATCAACTTCTACTTGCAGCTCTCTCACTAACCTTTTGGAGGAATGTGTGTGTGGCTTCCTGCTCAACAGGAGGGTGTTGACAGAAGTGCGGAGAGCCCCATGCAGGTTGCAGAGAGCCCTTATCACAGCTGCTCCACAGGGCAGGAGGGCAGCCCCCTACAGAGTCCGCAGGGCGTGCTTTCCTGCCCGGGAGAAGTACAGAGTCACAAATCCTTCTACTGGGGAGGCAAACTGGTTTGATGGAGAGGAAAGGCTTTGGAGTCCATTTTGCTTAATAGCTGTGGACTTTCGGCAAGTTGCTCTTCCTTCAAGTCTCAATTTTCTCATGTATAAAATGGGTCCTGCAATACCCACTTCAGAGTGTGGTTTACAGATGAATGAAATCACAGATCTGCAACACTGCACACAGTAGAAAAATCAAGAAATGTTGGTGCACAGGGGGTTCCTCAATGACTCTCTGCAGAGAAAGTGTTTGGAAGGAGTTGTCTTGAGTTGGAGAGGGCCACGGCTGCCCCTGAAGTGCCCAGATACACCTGACACAGGTAATGAAGGCCAGGCAGAATAAGGAATGTGGCTGGACTCTGCAACACCTCTCTCATCGTGGAGAGACTGACAGTGATTGCAGACTCTCCAGAAGAAAGCTCAGAGAATCCAAACTTTCCAAATAAGCCCAGTGCATTTCCAAACACTGGACACCAGTGGATACCAGAACATTAGACTTACACCCTCTTTCAGGATTTGGAATTTGGGATCCCTGTGAAAGCAACCAGTGGCATCAGCCACATTTTCAGTACTAGAAGCAGACACACATGGCAGAAAGTAAACCAGGGAACGGCAGAACTAGATGTGAAAACCAGAAAGTGCTGCCTCCATCCCACAGGTTCCTTGCTACATCTTAAAGCCAAAAGGCGACAGATTATCACCAGGACTTTGTCCCAGGTCAGTCAGTAGATGTGCCCAGACACCTAAGGGCGCTACTGTCCATCTGGGCTAAAACAAAGCCTTCCACAGAGTGCCGTTGAGGGCTGAAGATGTCCGTTTCCTATTGTGACTCCCAATCAAGGCTTTGCAAGTGGTAAGACTGGGACCAACGCAGCACTAACATGCATCCCAAGCCCACTCGCAGTGAGCTTTGTATTAAAAAGTCAACTATCTGGGGCTTTATTCCTCCCATTTCTTCATCTACCTACTACACGCGTTGCAGCAGATAAAACTGGAATAAACTTACTAAAATATTTTTCATGCTTCTCTAAAAGTCTATTTTCTTTCTATCTACCCCAGCCTCAAATGAGAATTTTTGTTTTAGACATGGAGCTCAGAGGCCTCGTGGGAGAAAACTCCCAAGTATCATGGCTAAGTGGAGAAACCTAAAATGAAAATCCGAGGAATATCCCAACTTACATCATCAACAATTTAGAAAAATGAAATGCAGAGAGTCACTGGTTTCCCTCCCTATTCAATCACAGCCTCATAGGCCAGCTAGAAAAAAACTTGTTTCCACTCAGAAGGCAATTTAGGACAACCTGAACCAATACAGCCCCTGGCATGGCCTCTGCTCAAATTACTGGGAGACTTTCATTCTATCAGATGTGGTTTTGAACTGATAGTTACCAAAGCAACTAGCCAACGGGGAGCCAAGAGGGGAGCCAAGAGGGGAGCCGCAGGTCATTGTGAACCCGCAGTCTGATTTTGGGGCCTCTCCTGGTGGCGCAGACTGTTGAGCATCGCGCTTGAGGCTTGCTGCAGCCTCTGCAGCGTTAGTTTGATCCCGGCCGGCCTACGAGGGTCTCACAAGGTGCGGCAGAACCCTCCTGTTGTGCCCGCTGCTCCCCTCAGCCGTGTATTTTGTCAGACTGCCAGTTCTATTCCCCGCTCTGGCTCTGGGGGATCCTCTCACCCTCCCGCACAACTGGCCTGTACCCCGGTTCTTGTATAATCTTTGAAAAAAAATAAAGTGAAGATTTGCACCCAGGAAGCCGCCTGATCCACTTTCTTGCAAAAAAAAGTTTGAATTTTCCCTAGTGGAAAAGAAGCGTGAGCACAGAGGGACTTTGCCTCCCGCCCTTCGTGACCTAATCATGTGGAGGGTTCATCTCCTCATTTTTTATTTATACATACCAGAACTAGGGTACAGGCCCGAGGTGTGGGGGGTGAGGGGATTCATCAGAGAGAGTGGGGAGCAGCACAGGAGGATCTACTGAAACACTGCTGAGGAGAGCAGCGGGGAGACAGGAGGGGTCTGTGGTGACCTGTGGGCAGCTCCCTGGCCGGGACCGAACTCATGCAGCAGAGGCTGCGGACAGCCTCAAAGAGCTGCGTCTGACCCTTGCTCCCCAGGGAGGCCCTGTGGCCTCCTTCCTGAAGGTACTCTCTGGAGGGTAGAGGCTGGGCACCCCGGGTTAGATCCTCATCACCTGTCCCCAGGGCACACGGTGGGGTGGAGAGACCGGCTCCCCTTCCTTTGGGGCGCCATTCAGACCCGGTTGGGGGCGGGGTACTCACCTGCCAGCCAGAACTGGGCGGGGAGGGGGCAACGGCCCTGGACTATGTCACCCCGCGGTCCCCGAACCCTGAGGCGCGTCCCTGAGATGAACACGCGGGTGGGGAGCAGGACTGGCCCGGTGCACCCACCCCAGTTGCACCCACTCGGCACGACGTGCCAGGAGACCCGTCCGCGGAGGCAGGTCATGGAGGGTCACGCTCAGGAATGAGCACCGACCCCCAGGGTCCTCCCGGCCCTGGAAGACGCAAGCCAAGCCCCCAGGGTCCCACCCGCAGCCCCTACGCCAGGGCCTCGAGGCCCCTCTCCGCGGGCAGCCGCACGGGGGTGTTCCCACGCCCCCCCCCACTCACCTGCTCCTCCTGCGACCACAGAGGCCCCAGGCCCGAGGAGACGGGTCACGCCAAAACTGGGATCCCGCTGGCCCTGACTTCACTCCGGGGCTCGGGCGGGGCGCGCGGGCGCAGGCGGGAACACGCAGGTACAGCCCGGCAGGTGCATGGGGCTGGCACACCTGGGCGCCTCCAGCGGGGCCGCCCGTCAAGGAGTTCCACCCAGAAGGGAGGAGATAGCCCGTGTCTGCTCTGAACACGGCCATGGACGCGTGGGGAGCCTTTCAAGCGGCGACAGGCGTCTGTCCCGAGCTGGGCACCTGCTTGGGATTCCTCAGCGGGCACCGCGGATGCACCAGACCGGCCCTCCCGGGAGAGACAGGTGGGCCCACTGCGCTGTCGGGTGGGGGCGCCGTGCCCCTGGCTCCCCGCCCCAGCAACACCCCACACCCTGGCTGCCCCATGTTCGTGGCATCCCAGACTCTGGGGCGGCCTCTTCTCTGCCCCCGCGCAGACCGAGGCCCCTGCTGAGCCCCGCATCCTCCACAGAACGCTCCACCCTCCACCTGTTGCTGCCCCAGCACAGTCCAGGGACACGGTCCACTGTCCTCTGTCCAACCGTCCTCGCGGTTGGACTTACACATCGTCTCTAGCGATTTGTTACTGCAAGACATGGCTGGTGAGTACTGTCACACTCGAAGATTTCATCTGCATTGGAAAGCATCTCCTCAGGTCATTCCCCCCAAAAAAGAAAGACCGTATCCAGCAGTCCACATGTTCTAAATGCACAGCTCTCTGCAGGAGGATGGCACGATCTCATTCTTTTCTCAGGAAGGAGTGAGGGGATGTATCGCACCACACCGTGGCCAACATGTCCTTCCAGGTGTCCAGGGCTCGGAGCACCCGGTCCACGAGAAACAAGGACACAAGGAAGTTTCGTTATAGACAAGAAATATTTAACTACTGGAGACCCTCAACAATAAGCAGCATTGGCTCCGGAGTACAAATAAGGGAAATACTTAAACCCCCCTGAGTTTTCGAGGGTGAACACAGGAATGAAGCAAGGAATCGAGCAGAACGGCCAGATGCTCGCTGGCACACGGTCTCTGCGCGCCACAATGAGATCACATCACGGGTCTCCACCGCAGCGGTGCCTGCGGGAGCTGTAGCCACCCGAGCAGGGGCAGGAGAGAGGTCTGCTAGTGAAACTTCCCCACCTCACCCACAGTGTCCTTCCCCACCCCTCCTTTGGCTGCAGCCAGAGGACTCCACAGACACGCAGGAGGACGGAATCAACACCTGAGGAGCCAGAGGTCCCAAATGATCACGTAGATGCTCCCAGTCAGACAGGCACCCACATGAGAGAGGGAGGGAGTTTAGAGGCTGAAGCATCCGATGTTCCAGGTTCCACGTTATAGCACCTGGGGTCCTTTACTGTGAGCGATGCAAATGGTGTCTTGAATAACGACGACATCCTGGACACCACATGCAATATCTTTTCCTTTATTGGTGCACCCATCCCGTGCTGTCCTTCTAAGTATCATCTCCCAGGAACTGATGTGCCCAACATGTAAATTTTTCCCAAACTGAGATGACTGCTCTCCATAGAGAAAACTGCCAATAATTACTGTCATCAGAAACTTCTGGATGTTCTTATGAACCCGAAACTCCACTTGGCTCTAAGCAACAACTCCAGTTTCACTGTTAGAATCATTCTCCTTAAACAAGGAAAAATGGAAGCTCCTTGACCTATGACTCTGTCGACTGTCCAGTTTATGTTTCACAGCCTTCCCGAGGGGCTGACTGACCTGGACACATTCTGTGGCGCTGACAGGCTTGAGGGTTTCTGCACGCAGGGCCTGGGGGCAGCAAAATGCTGTTGCTTCCGTGGCCGCAGCCTGGGCCACCAGAGGGGCAGCTGCCCTGGTCCCACTGTGCAGGGCTCAGCCGCTCCCCTCCTGCCCATGGGGCTCCAGCAACCATCCCTTCCTCAAGACGCTTGGCCAGATTGTTTTAAATTTATGCTTTTTTTAAAGATTTTTTATTCATTTATTTATACAAGCACTGGGTACAATCAGTATCGCGGGAGGGTAAGAGAATTCAACAGAGCCAGAGCGGGGAGCAGAGCAGGCAGAAGGACCAAAGTACACTGCTGAGGGGAGCAGCGGGCGGCAGGAGAGGTCTGCGTGCCATGTGGGACCCTCCTCTGGTGGCCGGGGAGAAGCCGGGGATCGAACAGGTGCTGCAGAGGCTGCGGGCAGCTTCGCGACCCAGCACTCAACCGCTGCACCACCGGGGAGGCCCCTTTTTATGCTTTTTGTTGATGCAGCAGATGCAGACCCTTTATGGAGCGGATATTCTGGGGGCTTTGCGCTCCCCCCCACCTCCTGTAACAACAGGACTTTTTAAATTCCCAATTTCGACGTCTCGCCCCCCCAGAAGACAAAGGAGGTGAGTGACAGACACAGAACAACCCCCGCACGCACTCGTGTCTCCACACTCTGACGACAGCCGCCCGCATGACCCCTGGGGACACCCCGTGTCCAGTGGCGCCGAAGGAGCAGCGCCCCAGGAGAGTTGAGGGAGGGCTGAGAACCCGGAGGAGGCGCCGCCAGCTCGGACCCCGGCGCGCGGGGAGGACGTGCCTAGGACGGGCTGACGCTCCGGAGGCGCCGAGACTGTCGCGGCTCGGGGAGGACACGCGGGTGATGGGGGAGCACGGGGGGACGGTCCCGCTGGGGACCTGGGACGGTCGTCCCCCCGTGGAGTGCCCCGCGACGGCACAAGCCCCCGCGGGCGACAGTGCCAGGGCCGCCTCTGCCCGGGAGGGTGCAGGTCCCCCCGCCCACTGCCGCCCGTGGCTTCTCGTCACCCCGTTTCCTCCGTGGGCCTCGGCGGCCGCTGTGGAGAGAATTCCCCGCGAACGCCTTGAGGACATTTTCGCCCAATGGAGGACTCCACCCGCCGAGGGCCGCTCCCGGCACCACAGGTTCTGGGCCGCCTCGCCTCCGCAGCCCGACTCCCCCTGGCCCAGGAACCTCCCCCCCACCCCACCCCCCCAGTTCGGGACTCAGGCCCCTGGAGGCGGCGGCTCCGGCTTCCCAGAGGGCTTCCCTGGAGGGCTGGGAGCAGTCGGAGCCAGCACAGGGCCCGCCGCAGAGGGAAAACATTCCTAGGTTACTCAGCCTTTTCAGAGACTTCACGTGTCCTTCACACTGTTTCCTCAGCTCACCCAGAAAGGCCGCTGAGCAGGGTGCACAGAGTCACGGCGAGACGGCGCTCTGAGCAGCATCCACGTCCTCCACCCCAGCTCTCAGGACTGAGAGAGAGTCCACACTTCACCTCACCTTTGCCGACATGTCGGTCACCGCAGCCAAGCCCAGGAAAGTCTCATGACACGAGCTGGAAACAACGCGGCCTCTCCCTGCCCGAGACTGCTTGATGCTCATCCCTGCTTGTGAGAAGGTGAGCAGCTCCTCCTGGCCTGCTCTTGGGATGTATTTTCTGTCTCTCAGGATGTTCCACATATTCTTGCACACATCCAAGTTTTTACAGATTTGTTTCATGAATCTACTTATGAGTAGTACTCTTCAAAATGATATCACAAGTCAGATTAATTTATAACTAAGGATTTGATAAGGTAACTCTAGCTCAATTATTTATTTGGCTTTCCAAAATACTCGTTTAACGAATATTTAAGATTTATTAATTTATGCACACAAGAGCTGAGGTACAGGCCGCAGATGCCGGGGTTGAGAGGATTCACCAGAGACAGAGCAGGGCAGGCCGACTCACAAAATATACTGCTGAGGGGCCCAGCAGGCCAGTCAGGAGAGGTGTGAGGCACATGGCAGTCAGCTCCCTGGCCGGCTGGGGATCCAACTTGTGCACAGTGGCTGGCAGTAGTTTGAGAGCACAGTGTTTAACCCCTGGGCCACCAGGGAGGCCCCTTACCTTTAGTTTGAGGTCAGAAGTGTGACTCCTTCATTTCCCCCTGCTTTTAATCAGGAAAGCTTTGGTTATTTGGGGTCTGTTGTGTTTCCATATGAACTTAAGTAATCTTTGTTCTATTCCTCTGAAAAATGCCATCGGGATATTTATTGGGGTTGCAGTGAATCTAGAAGGGGCTTTGGGTTGGATGGCCCTTTGGACAATGTTGATTCTTCCACCCCATATGCTGGGTCTTTCTTTCCATTTCTCTATGCTTTCTATTATTTGTTTCCACAATGTTTGATAGTTTTCCTTGTAAAAGTCTTTCACTTCCTCTGTTAAATTTATTCCCAGTTAATTTTTTTGCGTGTGCAATTGTAGGTGGAATGGCTTTGTTAATGGCTTTCCTCTTCTAGTTCATTACTTGTACTTAGGAAGGCATATGTTTTTCTTTTTTTTTTTTAATAGAGGCATGTTTTTTTTATTTGTTTGTTTGTTTGGTTTATACAAGCACTGGGTACAGTCAGAAGCGCGGGAGGGTGAGAGAATTCACCAGAGCCAGAGTGGGGAGCAGAACAGGCAGAAGGACCGAAGTACACTGCTGAGGGGAGCAGCAGGCGGCAGGAGAGGTCTGCGCACCATGTGGGACCCTCCTCTGATGGTCGGGGAGCAGCCGGAGATTGAACCGGTGCCGCAGAGGCTGCGGGCAGCTTCGCAACCCAGCGCTCAACCGCTGTACCACCAGGGAGGCCCAGGAAGGCATATGTTTTTCAATGCGGAGTTTGGTGGCATTACATACACTCAGTCATGTTACTCTTATTTCTGAAACCAGGGTGTCCCAGAGGCTTACATTCATCCCCAAAATAGACCTGCGATCTTTCTGCTCATTGCTTAACCCTTTGCACTCCGCTGTCCCCTCTCAGGGGACATCGGAATTATAGCATATCACTCAGATGTCCCCTCTCAGGGGACATTGCAATTTATTAGTGATTATGGGGAATTGAGTTATTTCAACGCAACTTTTTGAGATATGCATGTTTCCCTGAAGTTTTATCTTGAAATGGCACAAGAAATTAAATCAAAATATCGTAAAATTACTAAGATATATACAAAAAATGTCAGCGGGTTTTGTGTCGGACAAGAATGTGAGATGCGTGCTCACAACGGTCCGAGGACTTCAATATGCCACTTGAAAAGAGTAATAAGGGGACTTTGTAGAAGAAAGGTCAGTTTTCAAACAGTGTGCACTGTGTAGTGAGATATATAATTACAAATAAACAAGTCTACATCTGGAGGAAAAGATTTTCAAAGCTGAGCTCATTTTGGTTTGAAGCCTCGAGCAGTGCACATAAATCTAAAGAGGAGAAAATCGGAAAAGTGATTCTTTTCTTAGTGAATAAATTGTTTGGTGAAAGCTATTTTGGTAAATATCATCTTGTCAGTTAGTAATAACAACTAGAAACTTTCAACCCATGCATTTATTTATATTTTTATTAGAACAATGGCAAAGCGTCCAACCACGAATGAGTCTCATGACACAAGTAGTACTAAAGATGAGCTCCACTAATCAGCCTGCAATGCATATTGGGGAGTGTTACAAAACTTATCGTACTGTACAAAATTATAAACAATAAAATATTGTTTTTTTTGTAAATATACATTCCTCGATGTCACCCAATTCATGTATGTCCAATATCATTATAATACGTTACTTGGTTCCAAAATTATACTAAATAATACGAGGGTCTGTAAATGCACGTTTCCGCCGCAAAGTAGCATCGAGTAGCTTGTAGCCAATGTCCAGAATGGTTCGGAGTGCAAAGGGTTAAAAGTCAAACTATTCTTTGTCTTCTAGCCTGGCCACATTACCAAGACCAACATGTTCTTCCCGAGCAGTTCTGCTTCTCCAGAGAAAGAGAACCTCGCAGCCCAAGACCGGCCATCCATCTCGGTATCTTATGGGTACACTCCCTTTCATCCAGGGGATGAACTTAGAGGTGGGGGCGACCAATGGAGATGGCACAGACCTGCAAGTAGCACACACCTCTTGTCCCCATATCTGAAGGATAAGCGCCCCACACAAGAATGGACCCATAGCCTCCCTGTTCCGTAAGTCTCAGACCGTGAAGCTGTCCACAGCCACTGCAGCAAGAACTCCATCCCCAGCCAGGGAGCTGACCCACAGGGCGCAGCACCTCTCCTGTCTCCCCGCGGCTCCCCTCAGCAGTAGATTTCAATGGATCTGCCTGTTCTGCTCCCCACTTGTCTCTGGGGATTGCTCCCCTGCCCTGGTCCACAACCTGTCCCTGGAGATCAAGGCTCCTGTAGTGTCCTCACCGCTGGAGCGTGGACAGTGTCTCTGGGCTGTGCTGATGCTGCGCATCCTGACCCCGGGATGTGGCTGAGCTGGGCAAGGTCCCCATGGAGCACGGTGGAGGCCTCTCCTGGACCACCGCTGACAGCATCACCACCCACCTGGGCCGCCCACCCATCCACAGAGGCCTCACAAGCCACACCCCTGGATGCCCCAACACACCTGTAGGGGGACATGACACGAGTCCCCTGAACCCATGAGTCACCTTCAGAGCAGAGAGTGACCCTTGCTGCAACAGCCCACATGGGTCACGTCACAGCAACAGACACTTCCAGGGAACATGGTACTAGCAGAGGAGCATTGTCTTAGCAAACCCTGCAGGCCTCTTTGGACAAGGTCTGAGGTGAAGGCTGAGGGGGCCGATGCCATCTTTAAAGGGTGCTCGAGGACACGTAGGAGCCTGCAGCATCATGGAAACCGTCCTGCGGCCTAGGGGTGAAAACCTCAGCGACCTCCCATGGCGTGTTGAGGAATAAGGCCCGTGGCCACGACACTCCAGGTGGAGTTTGAAGGGACCAATGTACCTCCCCCTGAATCAGGGAGGATGCTCTCAGGGGACAGACACCCCATCAGTCACCGACCTGGAAACACAGGACGGGGGCTCTGGCCGTAGAGATGTTCCTGACTGAGGAAGCTGCGTAGAGGGCACGGACAGGGAGGAGTGGGCGCCCAAGTCCCAAATCCATGATCAGAGAAACAATCACCGATGGACGGGCCCCGAGCCCAGCCCCGCGGAGAGGACACCGTGGAGCCTACACAGGGCACGACTGCAAATACACAGACTGAGGCTAGGTGTGGACATGCAGGCGAGTAACGGGGGCAAACTTAGCGGGACTCAGAGCCTCGGGAGAGCCCTCAGGCCAAGCCCCTCAGCAAGAGACACGCGGCAGAGACCCTCACGACCAGCCCCTGCTCCCTGCCCGCCACAGCCGTGGGAGCCCCTGCTTCTTGGCCCCAGCGGACAACCCTTGGGACCGTTCTGCTCAGGGAGCTTTCTTGTCCTTACTCCTGTAAATAAATGTCTGGCTCTTCTGGAACCCTGGGCTCCACCTGGAAGTACTTTCGTACCAAAAACAAGAAATGAAGAAGAGCACACCCGAGACCTCAGACTCTGGGCCTGCTGCACAAACTCTCCGCTCGGCATCACCAAGGAGCCAAAGAAACACACCAGAAGGTGCCCGGGGCCCCTGAGGGGGGAGTGGGAGCGAGAGTTACATCAAGGACTTCCTCGGCCACCACCTAACACACCGACCACTCACCCCAAGGTATGAACTGACTCAGACAAAGACCACATTCAGGGCACGGCCAGCAATGGCAGAAGGGATTATGTTCTGAACAAAGAGTGAAGAAAAAAGACCTGGATTACATCATCACCTCCAGGAGGAATACAGGCGAACGAAGAAAGGGTCAGGGGAAAAAGACAAAACTAGCAGGCAGATGACAGAGCTGAGACGCCAGCAGGGGATGGGGCAGAAGAGGGGCCAGGAGGGGAGGAGGAGCACCAGGGCTTGGGGTGACGGGTCACAGGGGCGGTGTGGACAGGACATATGCAAGAATTATACAGAAGGGGAGCAATCCAATATTGCACAAAGATGAACAACAATTTATTAAAAAAAAAAAATAACAGACAAGAATCCTTTCCTTTAAAAAAATTTCAGGGGCCTCTGTTGGTGCAGGGGTGAAGTCTCAGCACTATGAAGCTGTTCTCAGTACTGCAGACACGAGTTCGATCACTGGCCAGGGAGGTGACCCACGGGCACAGTAGACCTCTCCTGTTTCCCCACTGCCTCCCTCAGCAGTGGATTTCAGTAGATCCGCCTGTTGTGCACCCCACTCTCTCTGTGGAGAATCCTCTCACCCCCTCATACCACCGGTTTGCACCCCAGATCTTATATGCAGAGTTAATCTTCTAACAAAATTCCCCTATTTTGTAGAACTAGGGTGTAGACCAGAGGCTCGGGGGTGAGAGAATTCACCAGATACTGAGTGTGGTGACAAACAGGCAGAACCACTGAAATACCTGATTAACAGGAGCAGCAGGTGACACAGGAGAGGCCTGCTGCGGCCATATGTGGGGCGGCTCCCTAGCTGGGGCTGAAACCCTGGCCAGAGCAGGCAATAGCGCTGAGACTTAACACCGAGGCCACCAGGGAGGCCCCAAAAAACCTTCATCATGAAATGAAGGTAAAGACAGCTGCAGACCTCAACCTATAGCCGAGAGCACACAGTTCAACATTTCCTTCTAGAGGAGGACATTTTGGTGGTGAGCAATTTCAGCATCGGGGGGCACCAGAGACTTAGAGTACTGGACAGAATGTGACGACTAAGTTAGAAAACCCAGAGGGATCACTTACCCACGCAACATGCAGTGTGCCATGTAGACAGACAGCTGCTGTGGACAGGCATAGCATCGCCCAGGAACTTAAGAGGATACTAGGAGCAACAGCAACAGGAACAGCAATATCATCACTGCATGAACTTGGGAGAACTGAGTGAACCAGGTAACTCCACGCAATTAGGATTGAAACTGTATGTCAGTTCCCATTGCTGTCAGCTGCATGATGTGGTTTGAGCTCCTAAGTTTGAATATTTTTAAAAGATTTTTATTTATTCAAGCATACAAGAACCAGGGTATAGGCCAGATGTGTGGGAGGGTGAGAGGATGCACCAGAGACAGATCGGGGAACAGAACAGGCAGACTGACCGAAATACACTGCTGAAATACATGCAGCGGGCGAGACAGGAGAGGTCTGCCGCACCATGGGGCTGCTCCTGGCCGGCCAGGGAATCAAACTCCCACTGCAAAGGCCACGGACAGCTTCACAGCGCTGCACTCAACCACCTGCACCACCAGGGGAGGCCTGCCTGCGCACTCTTGACATTCATAGCATTTCCCTCCAGTGTGGAGTTTGTCATGCCTAGTGAGGGCTGACTTCCTGAAAAATTTTCCCACTCTTCACAATCATAGGGATTTTGTCCAGTGACATCTCTGATGTCCAGTGAGAGCTTGCTTATTGGAAAAAGTTTTCCCACACTCTTGACACTCATAAGGCTTCTCTCCACTGTGACTTCTCTGACGTTTACTGAGGGATGATTTCTGGCGGAAAGCCTTCCCACATTCTTGACACTCATAGGATTTCTCTCCACTATGAATGAATTCTCTGATGTGTAATGAGGTGTGGCTTACTAGAAAAAGCTTTCCCACACCCTTCACAATCATAGAGTTTCTCTCCAGTGTGACTTCTCTGATGTCTAATGAGGTATGACTTACGGGAAAAAGCTTTCCCACACCCTTCACAATCAAAGGGTTTCTCTCCAGTGTGACTTCTCTGATGTCTAATGAGGTATGACTTACGGGAAAAAGCTTTCCCACACCCTTCACAATCATAGGGTTTCTCTCCAGTGTGAATTCTCTGATGTCTAATGAGGTGTGACTTACGGGAAAAAGCTTTCCCACACCCTTCACAATCATAGGGTTTCTCTCCAGTGTGAATTCTCTGATGTTTACTGAGGTATGATTTCCACTGGAAAGTCTTCCCACACTCTTGACATTCATAAGGCTTCTCTCCAGTGTGAATTCTCTGATGCTCACTGAGGTAACACTTACTGGAAAAAGCTTTCCCACACTCTTCACAATAATAGGATTTCTCTCCAGTGTGACTTCTCCGATGTTGACTGAGGGATGATTTCCATCGGAAAGTCTTACTACACTCTGGACATTCGTAAGGCTTCTCTCCACTGTGAATTGTCTGATGCTCACTGAGGTAACACCTACTGGAAAAAGCTTTACCACACCCTTCACATTCATAGGGTTTCTCTCCAGTGTGAATTGTCTGATGTCTAATAAGGTGTGTCTTACTAGAAAAAGCTTTCCCACACCCTTCACAATCATAGGGCTTCTCTCCAGTGTGAATTCTCTGATGTTTACGGAGGGATGATTTCCAGAGGAAAGTCTTCCTACACTCTTGACATTCGTAAGGCTTCTCTCCAGTGTGAATTCTCTGATGCTCAGTAAGGTGAGACTTCCTGGAAAAAGCTTTCTCACACCCTTCACATTCATAGCATTTCTCTCCAGTGTGAGTCCTCTCATGTAGAACAAGAACTGACTTACGGGAGAACACTTTCCTGCACACCTGACATTGATAGGATTTCTCCCTGGTATGAGTTCTCTGATGGACACTAAAAGCATGTTTCCGCCTTAAAGTTTTCTTACGCACCTGACACGGGTAGCGCTTCACTCCCGTTTGAGACTGTGGATGTAAAGTGAGGGCAGTCTTCCATGAGTAAGTTTTCACATAATTGTTGGAGCCAAACAACTTTACTGCAGTGAGATTTCTCTGGTATCCCCTCTGTAAGGAAATCTCAGCGGTGCCCCCACACTCATCAGGTTGATCGTCTGCTTGTGTTTTCTGATGTTCAGTCAGAACAGAGGTTTTAGAGGCCGCTTCACCATATCTCTTATATCCAAAATTATTCTTTCCTAACTGGGTACTCTCACACTGATAGGCGTGAAATGTGTTTCTGAGACTGGCCCCACTTTCACATTTCTGCTGCTCATGTTCAACATACCTAGGAGGATTCAAATGCAATGGAGTCATCTCCGCAGCTCTCCCCTTTTCATTACAACTGCAGGGAGTCTGTCCTCCTTGGGTTCTGTCTCGGACAACGAAAGGTACCTCATCACGGGTGTCCCTGCACTCATTGCATTTACGGACAATCCCTTCCAGAAGGGCTCCTCTAGGTGTAAATACTGTTTCTTCACTCACGACTTTTCCTTGTTCACGAAATTCAAAAGGCTGTTGAAAGGTCTGAATCACCTGGTGACTAAGGTGCTCAGGATACTTGATAGGTTTCCTCATTCTACTAAAGACCTCCTTGTTCTCTCCAGCATGCCCTTCATGAGGCTCACCAGGGATCATCATGGTCCTATGTATAGTAAAGTTCTCAGGCATCATTGCTGAATTGTTTTCATTTTTGATACTATGGTTCAAACAATGAATTGAGTGCAAATTGCTTTTTTCCATTAAGTCAGTTCTCTCATTGGATGGTATTTTGTTGCTGGTGGTAAGAACTTGCCACGCATGTCTGCCCTGATTTGCAGGGCTGTCCTGAGTCAGGTGATCCACAGTATAGACATCTAAAGTGAGATAAAAATGACCATGTCTTTAAAAAGTAAGCATTCTGAGTGAATATTACTAAGTGGCACGAAAGTTCCTATATTACAACATAATTTACAGGTATTGATTTTCTGATTCATGCTTTTTGCCCGTAGTAAATTATGGGGAGAATAGATTTTTTGGTATTTTTTTACTTTAGCATAGGAGATCTGGGGTGTAGGCCAGAGGTGCAGGAGTGGGGGTGCTGTAGGGGAGTATGGAGACAGTGTGTTGACCAGAACAGGAGGACTGACTGAAATGCACTGTTGAGGGGAGCAGCGGGTGAGACAGGAGAGATTTGCTGTGCCAAAGTCGGTAAACTTCACTGTGGATCAAACTCAGGCCATAATAGTGAGAGCTAAGAGACTTACTCCCTAGGCCTCCAGGGAGGCCCCAATTAACAGATTTTCTAATGCCAAACCAGGATAACAAAGTGGTAAAACTAATTTCACAATGGTTTTATAAAATCATAAATATTTGGTAAATATAGTCTTTTAACTAGAGTTGTCGATTTCAACCAGAAGCATTTCACCCAACATAGATCCTACACACTTTCTTTCTTAGACTGACCCTGTGCAGCTCGTGTGGGTACTTTCTGAATAACCAAGCCCTACAGAGGCCATGGATTTCCCAGAAACCTGTGGACTGAGAGACCCAGTCATTGCCCAGGCACTTTAAGCAAGAGGCCTGCTGAGACACAAGGACTCTGCTTCTCCATTTCCTTAGTTCTTCCTTCGACCCCGGCCTGGGCCACGGTCACCTGCAGAGGTTCTCAGAGTTATGCGCTTCCCTCCACGGCAGAGACCAGTCAGTTCATATTTAAATATCATATCACATAAGGCTCAGAATACTAATACATGCAGCAAACTCCACCCCATCAGTGTGTCCCACGTTCCCTGATAAGCGATAGGAAAAAAGTTCTGCATCCATCCTGTGCTATCAGTGTTAAAGTCTTTTCCCACATCCTTCTGAGAGCAACATCCTGGTGTTCTCACCGCACTCCCTGGAACCTGTGTTTCTGCTTTGTTCATAGCAGCTCCAGTTTCTATGCCGTGTGTGACTCTCAGCTACATCACACTGTCGTCAATTCCTTTACTTTCCTCCCAACGATTCCCACGAGAAGGTGGAATTGCACAGGTCACACTGCTCCCCAAGGTATGAGCCCCCAACCTAAAACTCTTGGTTCCATGGCTTTAGAAACCACTACCTCAGGTTCCTCCTCCCATGTCACAGAACATCCCTTCCAACGCTGAACAATTCTGGGTCCTCCTCAGCCTCACAATTACTATGAGGGCTGTCACAAGGCTTGCCCCTGGAACACTACTCATGTTCTAAATAACTCTCCAGTCAACGCCCCTCTATCCCTTTTGAGTTAGTCACCTGTAAAGTGACATCTCCAATAGCAATACATAGCCTCTATCCCAGACTGCAGGGGAACTATAGATATGACATGTCTGTGCAAGCCATTCACCTCACCTGAGCTCTGAAAGAAAAGAATTAATCTCTATAATGATGCGTATGGAGCACACACACAAAAACAACATCCTCCACTTTGTTTCACTCATGCTGGTCAAACATCCTCTGTGGCTTTACCTCTCTATTAATAAAAGTATTTATTATATATTCTTTCCTCACAGAGTGTATAGCTTCGGAATGTAAAGATCATTTCTGTGAGTACTGTTGCTCTCTCCTGTCATAGAAAATTTATCACTGGCTAAACTTCCCATAAACATACGGAAAGAATAAAAAAATTCCTCAACAGGTACCTAAAGAAAACAGTCTATGAGAATACACAGAGAGAGAATAGAGATACGTGATTACTGCAGAATAATCCCCATGTATCAGGGACTGCATACTGGTTTAAGAACATAGACAACTATCATTAAAAGAGCAGGATGAAATTCACAAGAGAGTAATATTTGGGAACTGAATAAAGAATCAGTTTGATATATGCAGACACACTCTCCAAGGTTGGACACTGGAAAAGCACCTCCCAGCCTCCTCCCAGCCTCTCCTCTCCTCCCAGCCTGGCAAGCACTGACCGACCTGAGTGGTCCTGGTTTGGGGGATCATCCGCAGTCCACAACTGTAATCCCTGCTCCGACCTGATGCTCTCCTTAGGATCGGTAACACAGTGCCCTGTGATGAGAAACAGTGTTGGTCTTCAATCAAGTTCAACTTCAGTCTTTGAAAAGTAATACATGCAGGGCCTCCCCGGTGGCGCAGCGGTTGAGCGCTGGGTTGCGAATCTGCCCGCGGCCTCTACAGTGCCGGTTCGATTCCCGGCTGTTCCCCGGCTACCGGAGGAGGGTCCCGCATGGCGCGCAGACCTCTCCTGCCGCCCGCTGCTCCCCTCAGCAGTGTACTTCGGTCCTTCTGCCTGCTCTGCTCCCCGCTCTGGCTCTGGTGAATTCTCTCACCCTCCCACGCTTCTGACTGTACCCAGTGCTTGTATGTATAAATCAATCAATCAATCAATACATAAATCTTTAAAAAAAAAGAAAAAAGAAAAGTAATACATGCAGTGTGACGAGCTGTGCAAAAGAGGCCAATCTGCATCTTTCCAAATGAAAACCAAAACACCCACAATGCACACTGCCTGCCATGTTCAACCTCACCAACACTCAGTTTCATAAGCAAGTGCACACTTATCGGTGCAGAAGACAGCATTGCACTAGAGTGTTACACTGGAGCTTCCTCACCTAGGGACACCAGGTGATTGCAGGTCTCCAGCATCACATCCCAGTACAGGGTCCTCTGAGCTTCACTCAGGTACCGCCACTCCTGCCACGTGAAGTTCACAGCCACATCTTCAAATGACACCGTCCCTTCTGAGGGAACATTTCTCATCTCAGGGCCAGCAGCCTGGGTCAGACAGAGCAAGTTCAAACACATCTTATTTTGTGGGTCTTCGGTCCTGTATAGAATTCGTAGTTGAAAGAGCCTCACCTCTACATTCACCCCTTTGGTCCTACAAGTAGAACTATAGCTTACCTTATATATTTGGAAGTGTCTATGATTCTAAGAATAAAAAGATGAAAAAAAATTTGCTCCTTGAGGAGCTGATAGCCTGGCTGGTAGGTATAAGAGACACACACCCGGAATCATGTGCTAAATGAGCTTCATAACAAATAAAAGCATGTGCAACTTTGTGTCAATATTTTACTCCTGTGACCTCAAAGCCTGGTATCTCCAACTCACAGTAAACAAAAAGTGAACCCGAAACCAGAATGTTCAAGCAATGAGGTGGGAAAAAGCACAGGTAAGAGATGTTCAACTACAAGCAAGTATAAACCAGAGATGCACTATGGGGGGGTGGAGGGATTAGGGTCAAAATAAGGGGGGTGGGATGTATGGGGACTATAACCAAGATGAAAATGCATACCTTGTGCAGAAATAAAAAAATGATGTAAAATATATATAAAATAAAATTTTAAGAAAGGATGTTCAGCTGACAGAGTCAGAAGACGACAGAACAGGTCATCTCTTCTAAAATGGAAGGACAAAGGGGAGCAGAACTCGGTAATAACTTGGTGGCTGAGGTACGAGGAATGTTTTCCTAATATACTGTGCGCATAATGGGCTGGTAGACACTGGAATTCCACACGCAACTGGACATGTGTCTGATAGATCAGGAAGTCTAAGCTGAAAACAGAAATTTGGGAATCATGACCTCCCTGGTGACACAAGAGTTTAAGTCTCAGCACTATGAAGCTATCGGCAGCTGCTGCAGCACGAATTCGATCCCCAACCAGGGAGCTATCCACAAGGCACAGCAGATATCTCCTGTCTCCCCACTGCTCCCCTCAGCACAGTATTTCAGTCAGTCTGCCTGTTCTGTTCCCCACTCTGTCTCTGGTGAATCCTCTCACCCCCTGCACCTGTGGCCTACACCCGAGCGTTTATATGCATACATAAAATAAATATTAAAGAAACGAATTTGGGAATCTCCAGGATATTACTGATAGTTTTCATCACCGTAGGGGAGAACACGGTGACCAGAACAAAAGGTATCAAAAGAAGAGGAAAAACAACTAGAAGAGACAAATATTTCTTTTGGAGAAAGGAAAAAAATATATCATAGCAATGAAAGAGTTTTGAAAAATAAGATATGCGGTATAAGAAAACAAACATCTTAAGAAATCCGTAAATTTATTCCATCATGTCCTTTCCTGTGTAGTAAATCCTGTGCACCTCCACATACATATAGAACAGGAACCCATTAAAAAAAATTTCCATTTGTATTAGCTAAAAAAGGATTCAGAGGATTTTTCCTCAACACAAAACAAGTCCTTGACACAGCCACAGGCGACATCAACATTCCCAGTGAGAGAAGGACTAACAAAGATGCTCAGTGTCCCCTATTCACAATGGGTTCTGGTGACACTACATAACAACAGCAACAACAAAAAGACAACATACATAAAAATGGTCATAACTAGTTATAATTCATTCTTGGAAAACTAATGAAAGCCACAGTAAAGCGACTCTGGAAAGGAAAACCCAGTGAGCAGACTATAACACACACCCGTGTTCACACACACAGGAGCTCTTGTATGCTGCCAGTGAAATGACAAAACAGTAAGCAATGCATGTAGCAGAACCAAGGGCAGAGACTCGCTGGAATAAAGAAACCCGGAGGGTTAAACAATGAATTAAACAAACGCAAAGACACAACAGCATCCAGGACACGATGAGCCTGCTGCACTGACAGCAACTCTCGCAAGGTAACACGGCACATCCCAGTTCTAGGAAAACAAAAATGCATATATTTACAGGTTCATTGATTAAAACACTAATACGAGAAATAAAACAACAGCAGAGAGAAGGTGAATGGCTCATTTCTGTGCACAGAAACTCACGGGGACCTCCCAGCAAGAGTGGGCTCAGGATGCCATAAAAGGACCGTATGACAAAATGGGACAATACAATCTCCTTGCGCTTTCGACCCTGTTCAAAATGGAAATGTGCAGCGATGAGTAAAGGACTGAAATACACAGCTCTGCAAATCACATACCCAAGCGGGTCCTAACATGAACGAGCTCAATACGACCAGTCACGAAGGAAAAATGAATGAGAAGTACAAGAGATGAGATTGTACGTCCGCTGGGATCGCAATGCTTTAAAAAGACAGAAAAGAACAAGTACTGGCAAAAATCGGGACCTGGATCCCTTGCGCACTGTTGGGGCAAACATAAATGATGCAGTCAGGAGGGAAGACAGGAAGGTGATTCTTGGGAAAAGGGAACTCAGTATGACAGGAGGACCCACCCCCACCCCGGGGTGTTCACCAATAGCAGGGACAGCAGGGACGGGCAGAGACGTTTTCTCACCTACGGTCACTGCACCACCAGTCATTACAGCCCAAAGCAAAATCAACCCAAGCCCCAGGTGATGGATTAATGGATAAATAAGACTGGAAAATACACATAAGAGATTATTAATGAGCCTCACAATGGAACTAAACAATGACACACACTACAATATGAATGCACTCCTGTACGATACCTATGAAATGACAAAACAGTTAACAATGCAATAAAATAATAGATTCGCCAAGAAAACAAGGTGTAATAAGACTCCATTCATACAAGTCTGAGTTGTCAAACTCTTGAAAACAGAAAGTAAATGGTGGACACAGGGGCTGAGGGACAGAGCAGTTGGGAGCGAGAGTTTAATGAGTACAGTATTTTATTACTGGGAAATGAAAAAATCTGGAAGGTGGTGATGGCTGTATAACACTGGCAGATACTAAAAGCCAAAGAACACCACATGCAATTAACAGCGAAAGGAGACTTTTTATTTTACATTTAAATAAAGGGTCAGGGGCTTTCCTGGTGGCTCAAAGGTAAAGACACTACCTATGGAGCGGTCCCGCGGCCACCGCAGCATGAGTTCAATCCCCAGCCAGAGAGCTACCCACATGGCGTGGCAGACCTCTCCTGACTTGCCCACTGCTCCCCTCAGCAGTGTATATCAATAGATTCGCCTGTTCTGCTCCCCACTCTGTCTCTGGAGAATCCTCCCCCCAACACACCTCTGGCCCATACCCCAGTTTCTGTATGCATAAATAAGTTCATCTTTTGAATTATGAATGAATGGAGGGCCACGTTTACTAGGAAAAGGAGAAAAGGAAGCAAAGGTCATGCTGGGCAGAAGAGCAGCCACTGCTGCTCCCCAGAGTGCAAAGGTTTATAAAATGAAACACTTGCATGGTCACAGGTGATAGAAGAGCTGGTAAAATTAGGTTTTGAAATATATTCATTCTATCAATATACTATAAACATCTATCAAAATTAAAAATATTTACCATTAACCACAACTTCAGCAAGAATCATACGTATGACAAATGCAAACACACCTACTATACTCCAGACTCGATGACAGAAACCTGGAGCTCTTTATTAAAAACTACATTAAGCATCACTGACATAAACTCCCAACAACCAAAGGTCAAATGATGAACATCTGCGCTACCTGGTTTTACTCAGCGAGTGTCTGTGTCATGACCCTTGTTCCAACACGTCCCACTGACTCCTGAGTACTTTCTCCCCCTGAACTCTGAGGTGTCACACACCCTGGCCAGTAGGAGGCAGAAAAGGGAGCAACCTCATCACTGAGAAAACACATCCATCAGGTTTGGCCAAGAATGAGAACTGTAATGTGAAAGAAAGTGAACACACACACACACACACACACACACACACACGAACGGCGGTACTGCTGTTACCAACCATTAAGATATCAGGTAATACTGACGAGTAACTTGCATTGGGTGAGACTAAACTCTGGAACAGAGAAATCCCTTTCTGGTGGCGGGAGACCTGGGCTGAGAAAGATCTAATCCCACACGGGAGGGCACAACACAGGATGAGGTTTGCATGTTGCATGAGCAGCAGGTGCCATTGGGACGGCTACAGGCGCAGTCAGGTGGGAGCCGAGCCTGTGGTACTAGGCCTGGGCAGGAGGCCCACGCTCAAGTGTAACCGGCAGAAATGGCAAAACACAGTTGACTGACTCACTCAGGAGAAGTGCAGACTGAAGACGGGAGACCAGATCGGAACACAGGGACTAGCTACATTCAGGAGCACAAGATACTCAAGCATTCAGGGACACAGAAAAGAAATCATCAGAGAGACCATGACAAAAGCAAACACAAAGAAATTTGCATCTTCCAAAACACTGAAGACGGAGGAAAACTCACCAACACATACAACGAGGTCAACATTGCCCTGATCCCCCAAAAAAAAAGACAGCATAAAAGGGAAAAATAGACCAACACCACCAAAGAATAGAGAAGCGAAAATCCTCAACAAATTCCAACCGAGTTAATACAGCAACATGGAGTCTCCCTGGTGAAGCAAGGGGTTAAGGCAAAGCACTATGAAGCTATCCACAGCCCCTGCAGCATGAGTTCTATCCCCAGCCAGGGAACTCACCCACACGGCACACCTGACCTCTCTTGTCTCCTTGCTGTTCCCCTTAGTAGTGTATTTCACCAGATCTGCCTGTTTTGTTCCCCGCTCTGTCTCTGGTCAATCCTCTCACCCACCACATGTCTGGCCTGTACCCCAGCTCTTATATGGATATATAAATCAATCTATAAAATTCCAAATGGCTTAAATATTTGGTGATGTACTTGACAGAAAATATAGGGACACACTTAGGACAGTTGCCCCAAAGTGCACTAGGGAACACAACCCCAACACCCAGGGAAACAAAAGCAAAAATCAACAAGTGGGACATCATTAAAACTAAAAGCTTTCACACCTTAAAAGAAACCAGCCCAAAAACTGAAAGGCAGTCTACAGAATAGAAAAAGAATCTGCATGCCACACATGTGACAAGGGGTTCATTCCAAAATTTATAACATCCCCAAACAATGCAATAATCCAACTGATGTAACAATTAAAAATGGACAAAGGGGGGCCTCCCTGTTGACACAAGGTGTTGGGACGCAGCCTATGAAGCTCTCCACAGCCTCTGCAGCGCGAGATCGATCCCTGGCTGGCAGGGAGCAACCCGCATGGTGCAGCAGACCTCTCCTGACACCCCACTGCTCCCCTCAGCAGTGTGTTTCAGTAAGTCTGCCTGTTCTGCTCCTCACTCTGTCTCTGGCGAATCCTCTCACCCTCTGCACCTCTCGCCTGTACGCCAGTTCTTGTATGCATAAATTAATAAATCTTAATTAAAAAATGGACAAAGGCACTATGTACACTCTTCTCTAGAGAGGGAATTCTGACATCCTACGCACAATAGGAATGTTCACCTTAACTTATTTTAAGAGAAATGTAAATTAAAAGCACACTTAGATGCCACCTCACCCCTTGAGAAGGCCCAAATGAAAACGAATGGATTTATACAAAACGGGGGGTGAGGGGTGAGAATTTTATGGGGACTATAACAAAGATGTAAATGTTTACACTGTGCAAAAATGAAAATGATGTAAAAATATGTAAAATAGTATTTAAAAAAGTGAAACACTGAAAAAAAAAAAAGTATGGAATGAACAACGCTGGAGAGGGCACAGAGAAAAGGGAGCTCTCACCCACGGCTGGTGGCCATGACAGTCGGAACAGACCCTGTGGATGAAGGTGCAGAGGTTTCTTAGGAAATAAAAACGGAAAATCCGTATCATCTGCAATACTTCTACACATTATCCTCACGGGAAAACTCAAACACAAAAAGATTTATCCCATCCGTGAGCAGAGCAGCTGTGTTCCCAACTGCCCAGTCATGGCCCAATCTACATCCCTTTGGCAGAGGCAGGGCAGGAAGGGTGGAGCACATGCAGGAGAGCACTGCAGGGCTGGGAGGAAGGAGCAAAGGGCCACACTGAGGATAAAATGGGTGGGCAAGGAGGTGATATTGTTTTTTTCTTTTTTAAAAAAGATTTATATATTTATGCATACAGGAGCTGGGGTACAGGCCAGAGGTGCAGGGGAGGAAGGTGAGAGGATTCACCAGAGACAGAGCAGGGAACAGAACAGGCAGACAGACCAAAATACACTGCCAAGGGATGCAGCAGGCCAGTCAGGTCTGCTGCGCCATGTGGGTAGCTCCCTGGCTGGCCGGGGGGTGGAACTTGTGCTGCAGAGACTACAGACAGCCCCATTGGTTGCATCTCAACCCCTTGTGCCACCAGGGAGGCCCTGGGAGGTGCTACTCTTGAGTGATATAAGCCAAAAAGTAAACACACATATGAGATGGCTTCACTCATCTATGGAAAATAAATACCCAAAAAACATTTACAGCCAAAATACTTGAATAAAAATTGAACAGGGTCATTTGAAGGTAAAGATGACCACCAGAGGGAACAGGGGAATGGGTGGAGAAGTTAGGGAGGGAGGCAGAATGGGGATGGGCCAGAGTGGTTTGGTAGAGGGGAAACAAGGGGTAGGGCAAGATCCATTAGGATTGTAGGAAAAAACTGGCAACTATTTCAGCAGAAGGCTTTCAGTGCTACACATGTCAATGACAGATCGAGGAGGGAAAATAAGTAAAAGAATAAGAAAAAAGTATAAGAAGCTTTAAAACAATTAAAAAAAAATGAAATTTCCCAAAGGTCACACATGGTGTTCTCAAACATGGCAGGAAATTTTGGAGAGTGTAACTGGACTGGAGAGCAACTTAGGGTGTAGTGAGTGTCACTAGAAATGCATTCAGACCACACCAAGGAGAAATGCGCAGGAGCAGTGGAAACAACGGCCAGAAAAAAGGACTCTGAAGAGTCTACTGGGCACCTTCGGTTTGCAGGCCCCCTGAGAGAAAGGCAGGGGCAGGTATGTAAGGATCCCCATTGGACTCAACGGCACACATGCCAAGACTGATGCCTGCATGAAAGTCTCTGAGAGTTGTGTAGGGCACAGTATATGATTTTAGCTACTGCACAGAAACCTTAAAAATTCAGTTGGGGCCTCCTGGGGGGCGCGAGGGGTTGAGCGTTGGGTTGTGAAGCCGCCCGCAGCCTCTGCAGCGCCAGTTCGATCGCCAGCAAGGGTCCCACATGGCGCGAAGACCTGTCCTGCTGGCCGCTGCTCCCTTCAGCAGTGTACTTCGGTCCTTCTGCCTGCTCTGCTCCCCGCTCTGGCTCTGGTGAATCCTCTCACCCTCCCGCGCTTCTGACTGTACCCAGTGCATGTATAAATAAGTAAACAAATCTTGAAAAAAAAAAAAAAAGTTGTCCTTTTTAAAAGACATGTGGCTCCTTCACCCCCATTCTGCACTCAGGTTCTCAGGCCCCATCCTCCCCCTCCTCCCACACCCCGCACCGGACCAGCGCAGAGCTGGGAAGTGTTTCTGTCCAGCGGGGTGAAGAGCCACAGTCCACACCTTCAGCGTCATCAACCCCGACCCAGGTACAGACTCTGACTCTTGTGCTGTGTGAGCACCATCTTCACGCATGCTGGACATGTGAAGTGCCTGGATCTATGCCACACCTTTCTCTGGTGAGGAATGTGTCCCTGGAGAAAACTATGTTTCTAATTTACATGTCCCGTGATGAACTCGCATAAAGTCAATGTACATCGAGCTGAAGCAAACACAGCACTCACCAGAGACTGGTCCATTGTCGCTGCTCTCGCAGACGTGCCAGGGCTCGGGAGGCGGCGCTGGGAGGGGCGATGGGGTCCAGCACAGAGGACGGAGGCAGCTGCACGGGGTCCTGGAGTCTCCTGTCCAGAGCCCGCCACACGCGGCCTGGAGACACCAGAGAGTCCCTGCGGGTGACGGCCGTGTGACACTTCTAGCAGGGGCAGGAGAGGCCCCGCGAGTCCATGAGTGGCAGAACCTGGGTTGATGGTTCACCGTAACTTAGTAAAAGGTGACACTGCCCACTGCCTGGTCAACAGTCACGCCAAGAACAACAGTCTCAAAGCTGAGGAGTCACTTCAGAGTGTGGACACGATTTCCAACGAGATGACGCCCCGAACGCACTGTTCTGCCAGGACACCCGGCAGTGGCTCCGCGCCGCTTCCAGCCCTCCTCTCTGTGGACACCCCAACAGGGATGCAGTCCCCCTGGGGTGCGCACGTCCAGGCAGGACGCCGCCTGGGGGCAGGAACGCAAAGCGCACCCAGAAATTCAGACAACTAGCCTCTAATACCCCAGGAACTCCCCCCAACTCCCCCCCACCCCCCGCCCTGCAAAACCAGTCTCCCGCCAACCTCCCCGCCCCCACAGGGGCCGCCTCCCCCCCCCCCCCCCAACCCACGCCTGCCCACCCTGGGTCCCCCGCCACGTCCCCCGCCCCCACTGGGTCCGCGAATCCCGCCCTGGGCGCAATACCACCCCCAGAAACGCCGCCGGGTCTCCCCTCCCTCACCGCCGCCTTCTGGGGGCCCAGAGGAGTCAGCGCGCATGCGCACAGGCGGACCCGCGCTTCCCAGGGCCCCCGCCTCGGGGACCCCGTGCCCCGCCCCGGTAAGGCCCCGGCAGCGTCCGGGGTCAGGGCCTGGCGGCCGCGTCGGGGACACCCCGGAAAGGTCGGGACGTTCTCCCCAACGGCCCTGCCCCGCCCCCACGCGCGCTCCGGGGGGAATCGGCTCCAAAGCGCCCGACTCCACGCGGCCGGGGCCCCCACTCGCCCGCGCCCCCCGCTCCCCAACCCCCGGGGTCGCAGCTCCCCCGAGCCCGGCCTCCCCGGACAAATCCGCGCTCACCTCGGGGCGCCCCAGCGCTCGCGCTCGCGGAGGCGCCAGAACGTTCGGGCGGACGGGGGCGGGGCCGCGCCTGCGCAGATCTCGGAAGCCCGAAACCTCCGCGGGAACCACAGGGGCTGGAGACTACATTTCCCACAACCCCTTGCGCAGCCCGTCGGGCTGTCGTCGGGGTGGGGTTGCGGTCGGGAAGTGGGAGGAGTGGAGGTTGAGGAGAACGGGCGGGTGGACGAGGCCAGTGAAAACTGTGGGGCCCATAACGGGTTCAGGGCTCTGAGGGAAGAGAGCTCAACAGGACCGCCCTGGGGCTGAAGGGGTTAAGCACGCGCTGACTGATGAGCTATCTGCCCCCTCCACAGCAGGGAGCCTCCCACAGGGCATGGCCGACCTCTCCCTTCTTGCCCACTGCTCCCCTCAGTAGTGTATTTCAGTCAGTCGGCCTGTGCTATGCCCCACTCTGTCTCTGGCGAATCCTCTCTCTCTCTCTCTCTCTCTCTCTCTCTCTCACACACACACACACACACACACACACACACACACACACACACACCCCTTTGGTCTGCACCCCAGCTCTTGTATGAATAAATTTTAAAAATATACAGAAGAAGTTCACATATAGTCTAATAAGACATTCAGATACCAAGACACATTTCATCAAAATCAGCATTCAGGTATTTAAGAAGCATCTTGACCTTCTGATATCTGGATCACAGAGTCGGTGTTCAACATAAAGATGCTTTGCTTAGCTAATGTGAATGCACAAGAATTCTACGCTGTTATGAAAAGCTCACCTGCTCTTTCATCACATGCTTGTGAAGATTTATTTTGGCAACAATGTCCAATAATATTCATGGCTCCATTACTACCATGAAGACACATGAGTATTAATAAACTGAAGGAGAAAATGATGAAATGAGTTGAACTTCAGCATGTTTGTGTCTAACTTTATTGCCCACAATGAAGTCCATGACTCCTCTGGGTGATTTAGATCAATCTTTTGAGTCAGCCACAAACAGCATATCCATTTAGATTTTCTTCATCCATGATACATGACACCATTGTAAATGTACCCAAGCAATTAAGACATAAACAAACTCATCAACTGGAGGAGGGTCCCATAGATGTTTGACACACGAAAGTCAAATACATGACTCCACCTACATAGCAGGAGAAAGCCATGGAATGAAGTGATTTAGGGCTGAATTATATTCATCAGGTCTCTTCACAATATTTCAAGTATGTTTGATAAAAAATGACATAGAAAATAACTATACAGCTCCCCACACCATCGTCTTGAACATTAATTTACTTTTTTTAAAGATTGATTTTATTCATTTATGCATACAAGAGCAAAGGGGTAGACCAGAAGTGTAGGGGGTGAGAGGATTTGCCAGAGTCAGAGTGGGGAGTAGAACAGGCAGGCTGACTGAAATACATTGCTGAGGGGAGCAGCAGATGAGACAGGAGAGGTCTGCCACACCATGTGGATAGCTCCCTGGCCGGATCGGAATCGAACTCGTGCTGCAGAGGCTACAGATAGCTTCACAGTGCTGTACTTTTAACCCCTTGCACCTCCAGGGAGGCACACATTTTCCTTTTGAGACACAGGGCAACCTAGGAATTATGCAGTTTTAGGGACAGTGCAGGAGGGGACCTCTGAAGAATTTAGGGAGGCTTCAGAGATAAGGACAACCAAGGAAAAGTAACCAATTCCATTAGGAAAAACAAACATCCCAGGACCAAGGACAACATTGTTAATGCTAGTCCTGGTTTCCTTCAGGTGGTAAAGGGAGGCGGAGATTGGAGAAATGGGAGAGTGGCTTAATTTATGGACAACTTAGAAGGGCAGCTGTTTAACTTCAATGCAGGGATGCCCATCCAGAGGACTGGGCCATAAAGATAAAGATGCAACAAATGGGGAAAGACAAAACTGTTAGATAATGAATGTGAAGATCCCACTCAGTAGCAAATTAAGTGAGTCAGCCGAGAACTAACCAATCACAAATAGACTGTGAATAATGCTTTAGAATAATGAGGGAAAAAAAGGTATAAATTCCCTAAGACACAACTCCACTTTGGCTTCCTTGCCCCTCCCAGGCCTGGTTCCCTGGCCTGGGAGTCCCACTTTATTTCTGTTCTTTTTCTCCTCAATAAACTTTTTCTTTCTATAAACAAACTTGCCTCTTCTTGCTTGCTTGCCTGAGCGCCTGCGAAGTTCCTGATGCGGCTTCATGAGACACCAACCCGTGGGGGTTTAGCGGCTGGGGCTCGGCACTGCCCTGCAGCCTGGGATCTGTTCCTGGCTGGGAGACTAGGCCTGACAATTCCGGTATCACTTTCTCACAAAATATCACTTCAACAAAGCAAAGGCCACTTCCGTGATTACTGTTCTTACCACCACTCATAGAAAATTTACCACTGTCAAAAACTTCCCATGAACATACTGAGTGAATAAACTAATGCCTGAAGAAATACCTTAAAGAAAACAGTCGGTGAGAATAAACTAATAGAGAGAACACAGAAAATGTGACTACCGCAGAATAATTTCCTGCAGTATCAGGGACTGCATACTGGTTAAATCCAACATTAACAAACATTAAAAAAAGAGCAGGAGGACATCTTGGAGAGAGCTGTGTGTGGAAACTGAATAAAGAATCATTTCAATAAATGCAGATAAACTGTCCAAGGTTTAGACACTGGAAAAGTAGCACAATGTGGCCTAGGGGGTAAGAAGGGAAACCAGGCATGGAGCAAGACCCCAGCCTGGGACTGAGAACCAGGAACAGGACACGGGGCATGGACGCGCCCTAGCAGCGGGCACTGCACAGGGTGACAGCCAGCGTTTTGGACCTGACAGCCCTGGAACTGAGACCTAGAGTGCAGCATTCAGGGCGGGATACATACAGCTGCGGGCACAGTGCGGGGTGAACGCGCAGCAGACACAGCACCCGGCTTGAACGACAGCCCCTGTGTTGAGGTGCCCCCCCCCCCTTTTCTCAGAGAACCACTGGGGAAAAGCACAGGTCAGCAAGGGCAGGTCTCTGGTGCCACCTGGTGACCAGAACAAAGCCACCGATGAGCTGATTCCCTGCTGGAACTGAGTAAACACGGAGGGCGGGAACCGCAATGGGCAGAGCCCAGAAACAGGGCATCAGGGCCCTGGTGGCTTTTTGGCTAGCGGTGCTGGACTCGGTCCAGTGAACAGATGGCAGCAGCTTGACTCTGTGCTGAGGACTCTCCAGGCCAACTATATGGAACTTAAGCATCCGTGGACTTTTGCTATCTGCTGGGGGTGTGGGGGTGTCATTCCTAAATCCAACTCCCCCAGATACCAAGGGATGACTATAAAGTTTCTGGGGGCTCAAAAGTCCTACATGGATTTTCCACCGCCCAGGATCAGCACCCCACCCCCCTGTTGCTTAAGGGTCAGTCAACTGTGAAAGCAAAACCAATCATGAGAGCATAAAATACATGTGGTTCTGCTGGCAGGACAATCACAGACACTGCTACTACAACTGTAATTTGATGCCACGATTAAATAAAATGCTAAATTTCAGTTAGAATTAGGGAAAATCAAGATTCATTTTACCTCTTCCTGATTCCGTACTCCTGTCTGATTGAAGGATAAAGGGTGCAGTTCAGTGAACAGGGAGTTCAGTTCTGAGAAGGTTGGAGACCAGCTCCAGCTAGATGTCCCGTCAGGGATCTCGTCAGGAGAGGAAGGCTTTGGTGAAGTTTTTCTGAAGGCTGCAGGGAAGTGGAGTAAGGCAGGAGTGAGGAAGAAACACACAGTCACCTTCTCTCCTGCAAGTATCTCCTCCTGAGGGTCTCAGCAGGTCTTTCTTTATACCTTAAGGCCAGCAGTGAGATGACATCAGCATAAGCATCAAAGCAGAACAGAGACCATCATTACATATTTCCTCATGAACATACAAAGACCCTCTTGATCTCATACCACAAAAGGACACTTCCTTAATCAGATTAAGAAAATCTACAGGGACAATGACTCCCCTAGGTACAACTCATTTTCTATTGTAATCCATTTTCTAAGTCAGGACAATGTTCAGTAACAATCAATCACCCTGTCAAACCTTCCTAATTTCAGAGTGGACATGAAAGTCCATTGTTATGCTGTATTACTAAAATCAGCCCATCCCCTAGTACTCAATTCCTCTAGCCCATTATCAATTACTTCAAAGTTATCTAAAGTAACTCATCAATACTGTTTAGTTCTACAGAAATCTAACTTTCAACCAGAAATGCTGAACCTCCACACAAGCTGCACACTGTTAACTTTTTTTTTTAAGATTTATTTTTATTTATTTATACAAGCACTGGGCACAGTCAGAAGCACGGGAGGTGAGAGAATCCACCAGAGCTGGGAGCAGAGCAGGCAGAAGGACCGAAGCACGCCGCTGAGGTGAGCAGCGGGTGGTAGGAGAGGTCTGAGTGCCACGTGGGACCCTCCTCCGGTGGCCAGGGAGCAGCTGGGGTTCGAACCGGTGCTGCAAAGGCTGCGGGCAGCTCCACAACCCAGCGCTCAACTGCTGCGCCACCGGGGAGGCCCACACACACTGTTAACTTTTCCCATACACCAGGAGATGTACTGTTGCCGCAAACAGGTACCCCCCCAGGTTAGGCTATGGTTTCCAAGCACAGCTGGTGCAGGGCAGCTTGTTCTCCAGAGTTCTCAGGGCCAAAACATATCCTTCCTAACTATATCTTTAACAATGTTTACTTCTTTTGTGACAGTTCATGTGTAAGAACAATAAGCCAATTGTCACCTGGGTCCGATTTAGGTTTTCACAGGCCAATGAATAACTAACTTACTTCAGCATTAACCAGGAACAAAGAGGAGAGCTTTAGAAGGCTTTGCCTTGGAGACTCCCTAGTTCAGATCTTCTTTGGGAGGTGCAAGGACTCCTGTCTTCTGGGAAGTACAACTTTCCCTCTTCGTGGGAGCACAGGAACTCCCCGCTTCTCAAGGGTCTCCCCCAAAGCCCGGACCACGTCAAGAGACAGCATGGGAGGCACAGCCTGCCACAGAGCAGGCTGGGAGGGATGAGACCTAGCGATAGAATAAAGTGGGCTGCCTTCACTTCCTCATGCAAAGAGGAGGATACCAATGTACAGAAATGTCCGGCAAAACAGGTCCGAGGCCCATGTCAGAGGCCTCAGTTCCAATGAACAAAAGCAAGAAGTCGTTGTAAACAGGTGGGGGACACATTTGGAGGCCACAGGCCAGCTGATGAGAGAGAAGACCCAGGAGAGGTCTGAGGACAGAGCAGGGAGGCTCAGGACAGCTGAGACCAAAGACTGACACAGCTGAGGCAGGTCCACTCCTGCTGGGCTCTTCCCAGGGATGTCCTTCATAAATGCTCCGGTGCAGTGGCACACGATGAAATGTTAATGTGATCAAGAAAGACAAACTCACGCCATCTGTGGTAAAAAGGATGGAGATGGAAGGCTACACTAGCCGATGTAAGTCAGAAGGAAGAAGATAAATACTGGGCAGTCTCACTGATATGTGGAATATAGAGAAAAAAAAACAATCAAGAAAAAGACAAAACTAGCAAACTGACCACAGAGCTGAGGTACAGAGCAAAGGAAGGAGAGTGAGGGGGGTGAAACAGGAGAGGAAAACACAGTGATGGTTCACTGGTGATGTGGTAGTGGGAGAGCTATGGGGACTACTAAAGGAAAAAGAAATGCTCTGGTGCCGAGTGAGGCCTGGAGGCAGGGCACCTGAGAGCTGAGAGGAGACAAGTGGCTGCCTACACAGAACAGCCTTCATGACTGATGCCTTAGGGAAAGTGTGTGCAGGGGCCTGGGTTAGGGGACTGACAGAAAGGGTGACCTGGGTTAGGGGACTGACGGAAAGGGTGATGCGGCAGGCAACAAATACTTGAAGACTGCAGGTTTGGGAAAATCACAACTGGAAAGCACCATAAAGGGAGGATGTGATCCAAGGTCCACCCGGGGTGTGTGGCACTCCATATATGGTTGGTGTTAAAATTCTTCTAGCAAACGCCAACAGCTTGGTAGCTTTGATGAGCTCTAGAAGTGAATCAGCCAGACTTTTGAAAGTTCCTGTAAGAATTCCTCCCTCATTCCTTCTCCTGTGCCATCCCCCTCATGCAAGCTGTTCTCAGAACACAGATAAAGGCCCGTCAGCCAGAGAGGAACCATATTCCAGACATCTCATGTAATGCTCACTTATCTCCAGAACCTTCCATGTCTTAGATGTGCCTTTCATCTGTCTCCCCCTGATCCGTTTACCCTTGGCATGGACTCCAGGTCAGCTCCTTCCCTCTAGCGCCCATGCTGCCTCCCATCACCTCCAGTGATCCTCTTTTCTCATCCCTTCCCTCCACTGCTTCTTCTCAAATGCATGTAGTTCTAGCACTTCAGAGCCAGACTGATTCACAGCCGCTCTTCCCAGATACTCTTTGGTTCCTGAGGAAACCTAATTGTCAAGTCCAGATTCCTTAGCCCAGCACACTGAAGACTGACCGAATTCTCCAGGCTCCCCTGTGAACTCCCACATACCAGGTGAGCAGCCTCAGAAGACCTAGAAAGACTGGGTCACAGGTCTTGTTCCCACCAATAATCTCATTAGCTACTGTCCCTGCTGGTCTTGATGATGGGGTCCCGAGTGATTCACCAGGCCCAAGGCAGTCTCAAATAACCCTTGTCTGATTTCCACCCCTCAGTGTGCTCTAAAAGGATATTAGAACTTGGGGGAATTCAAGACTGAGGACTGCTAAGCATCCGCAGGCTTTGTGGACATAGTTCCTATCAGCTGCTGTTATTAAGGACCCCTTGGCATTCTTGAAAATTGTCCAGTATATCCTTCTTCCAAAGCATTGATTGCCAGTGTGCACAGATCAGAAGCAATGGGACTGACATACATAGATGTTCTAGAACCTAATTCTGTAGTTGAACCCCCATCAAATTTGAGCACAAATATTGATCAAGAAATGAATTAGGACCTCCCCGGTGGTGCAGAGGTTGAGCGCTGGACTGGGAAGCTGCCCACCACCTCTGCAGCGCTGCTTCAACCCCCGGACACCAGGGAGGGTCCCACATGGCAGGCAGACTTCTCCTGCTGCCCGCTGCTCCCCTCAGCAGTGTACTTCGGTCCTTCTGCCTGCTCTGCTCCCCGCTCTGGCTCTGGTGAATTCTCTCACCTCCTGCGCTTCTGACTGTACCCAGTGCTTGTATAAATAAATAAATCTTTACAAAAAAAAAAAGTCTGCCCATCTCTTCTGAAAAATAAAAGTGATGAAATGATTATGTATGAATGAAATTAAGATGTGATGCTACTATAAAATTTACAAACATGATCAGGAGGAGAAAACAACAGAATTAAAACATACAGATGAATGACAGACATTGAGAATCTGTTTGAGAAAAATCTCATAGTTTTATTATTATTATTATTATTTTTAATAGAGGCATGTTTTATGTATTTATTTGTTTGTTTGTTTGTTTTGTTCATACATGCACTGGGTACAGTAAGAAGTGCGGGAGGGTGAGAGAATTCACCAGAGCCAGAGCAGGGAGCAGAGCAGGCAGAAGGACCGAAGTACACTGCTGAGGGGAGCAGCGGGCGGCAGGAGAGGTCTGCGCACCATGTGGGACCCTCCTCCAGTGGCCGGGGTGCAGCCGGGGATCGAACCGGCACCGCAGAGGCCGCGGGCAGCTTCAAAACCCAGCGCTCAACCACTGCGCCACCGGGGAGGCCCAAGAAAAATCTCATAGTTTTGAGGACAACAATAGAAATTAATTACAGACATAACATGAAATTGTAATTAGTGAGCATAACCAATGGAAATTCAACATAAAAACTGTTGTTGTGCATGTACAGAAGAAAACAAAAAGCAAAGAGAAAACACTAGATAGATGACTGATTGATGATAGAGGGATGGATGTATAGATCAATCAATCGATCGATTGTGGGTCAATTGATAAACAAAGACAAGAGATATAGATGAATGTGGTAAAGTTTCTAAACAAAAGGTTTAGAAAGAATCTTCTAAAATTCTAGAGATCTTTCAGAAATTTTTGATCGCTTGTAAAGAAACACATAAATCACACCTTCTTGTTAATATTAGATGCAGGACTCCCTCGTGGCGCAAGGGCATAAGACACAACCTATGAAGCTATCCGCTGTCATGCATCACAAGTTCGATCTCTGGCCAGGGAGCTTCCCATATGGTTTAGCAGACCTCTCCTGTCTCTCTGCTGCTCCCCTCAGCAATGTATTTCATCAGTCTGACTGTTCTGTTCTGTTCCCCACTCTGTCTCTGGTGAATCCTCTCACCTGTACCCCAGCTCTTATGGACATGTTTCATTTAGTGGCTTCTATAGGAATTCTTTGTGAAAGTTGAATTTGACCTGAAGCAAGAAAAAAGAACCTGCTGCTTTGTTTGTGGGGTTCCAGAGACATCCAAAGAGGGTGAGGAAGCTTGCCTCCATTGGCAGGACTCAACAACTGGGGGAAAAAAAAAAAAGTTCTGGTAACCTGGAAAATAGGAAACTCCAGGTGGAAACCAACTTTGTTTCTGAAGCCTACACGGACTAGATGTCAAGAGTTCACTCTGATCTTAGATGGAGTTTTCCAGCAAAGCTAGCTAGAATTGCTGTTTGGTTACTCTGCCTTGTGATTTTATGCAAAAATAAGTAAACTGGTCTGAGAGTAGATTCAGTTTGCAAATATTTAGCGTACTATTGTATAAAATTGGGTCAAGGTGGAGAAAACTTGTTTTTAGAAAAGTTAAACCGGACCTCCCTGGTGGCGCAGGGTGTTAAAGACAGCATTATCGAACTACTGCCAGACACTGAAGCATGAGTTCGATCCCTGGCTGGCCAGGGAGCTACCCACATGGCACAGCAGACCACTTCTGCCTTGCCTGCTGCTCCCCTCAGCAGTGTATTTCAGTAGATCTTCCTATTCTGCTCCCCACTCTCTCTGGTGAATCTTCTCACCCCCACCTCCATGGACTGAGTAATTTCCAGGAATGAAGGACTATCATACTAGACACGTACGGACAACACTGGCAGCTGATTGTTATTCTCTAGCATACACTAAAATCCTGAGATCGGGGTTTAAAATACAAAAAATAGTGGATGTCTAGAAGAAAATGTGTGCCTATCGGTGCTTATATACAACATTTTATTTACTTTTAAATTCTTGAATTGCAACTGCTTTGGTCTTACAACGGTTGAGCAACATCTCATTCTTACTTCCTCAGGGCAGTGGAGCAGCATTTTATGACAGCAACACCAAGCCCTAGGCCCCTAGTCATAGATTACTGTCCATCGCAAGGGCCAACTTGGCTGGGACCTTAAAACACTGAACATGGGCCCCCCCCTGGAGGCGCAAGGGCTTAAGGCACAACCTGTGAAGCTGTCTGCAGCCACCGCAGCAGGAGCTGGATCCCCCGGTCTGCCAGGGAGCATCCTACATGGTGCAGCAGACCTCCACTGACTCACCCATTGTTCCCCTCAGTGGTGTACTCCGGTCAATATGCATGTTCTGTTCCCCACTCTGTCTCTGGTGAATCCTCTCTCTCTCACACACACACACACCCACACCTCTGGCCTGTATTCCAGCTCTTGTATGCATAAATAAATAAATATTAAAAAAAAAAAAAACCACTGAACATGGGGGAGAGGGTATGTTACTGTTTCATTACCTACAGGACCATTTTGGATTCCAGCAGAAAAGGACCCATCTTATTCCAGAGCTCCAGCCATTAGCCATCTAGCTGCCACCTGGGGTGCCACCTATGTAGGCCGACTGGAGGCCCCTGATGCTTTTTAACTTACACTACAATCCACCACCTCAGGGTTTTCTGCCAGACCATCTGCATATATACAATTTTGTTTCTTAGCAAACTTAAACAATGCAGCCATGGCCCACAAAAGTGAATAGTATATATCACACTATAACAAAATACAACCGAACACAAGTTAGTCCAGACGATGTATCAACCTAGTGGCAAAAGACATTCATTGGCACCAGCATTGGTGCCATTCATTGGCACCAGACATTCATTGGCACCAGCAGATGATCCACCAAATCTGCTACCTAAGGCACTGCAGCATGCAAGGTGGGAACTAGCTTATTTAACTCATGATAATCTACCCTCATGTGCCAAGAGCCATCGGGCTTCTTCACTGGCCACACCAGTGAATTGTCGGGGCTGTGAAAAGTATGCACAATGCCCCCTTTCTCCAGTTCTGATATTGTGCCCGTAATTTCCTTGTAGCCTCCGGGCAACTGATATTGCTTGGTATTAGTCACTCGCCTAGGGACTGGCAGTTGTGTGGGCAGATGCTTAGCGTGTCCACTCACCACTGCCTTTACCACACACACACTCTAAGGTGAAACTCTCTGGCTGTGGTCTCTAGCCATAAGCCACGTAGTACTTCCACCCCCAGAATGTACTCCAGGATGGGCGATACATATACTTTATACTCTTTTGGGGGGTAATCACCCAATCCCCAGAGATAGTCTCACTGCTGTCACCTTGACACTATGGCCTCCATAGCCATCAATACAAATAGACCCGTGAAATCTTTCTGGATTTCCATAGAACAGAGTACATTCTGCTCCTGTGTCTGCCAGAGCTAAAACACTTTGCATGTTAGTTGGGTACCAGTGGATGGCAAGCTCCACATTTGGCCTCCGGTCCACCCCCCCATCCCCTGTGGACAGGTTCCTTGGCCCTCACCCTATTTGAAAGCGATCAGGCTATCACCCGAGGATGGGGTTGGCAGCAAGTGTCTTCCAGGCGCAGGGTATGTGCCTGAGGCCTGAGCTTCTAGGCTCCCCCTGAGCAGCAGTCCTTCTCATGGTCATGAACCTGTGGTCTTCTTGCAGCCGCTGCCATAATTCCAACAAACATAGATTGGGCTGTGCATGTATTTTACTACTATCTACACCTGCTCTCACTAAATCTGTCCACATTTGGTTATGGGTGACTTTAATAAGTTCTGTGATGCCAAGAGGCTTCCTTTCCCTCTTTGGCATTCCTTTTGACTTTTCAACAACTACCCACTTTCCCTTCTGAGTTTGAGAGTGCCGGTTCTCAACTTCGTCCAAGCTGGCTATCATTGTTGTGACGTCATATAGCTGACGACCCACACGGGGTGCTAGAACAGCCATGAGGGATCCATTTTTTAATACTAAGTCTCTCATCCCTGCTGTGAAACGCTCGTCATCAGGACCACAGGAATTCACATTAAACATGGCCTACCACATCCCCAATTCCCGAATGACCTGTATCAGCTTGGCGTACGTCTCCCATCCACTTACTGTGTCCGGCACATCTCCTGCATCAGCCAGACTGTCCGTATGGCAGCCATTATCCATTCCCGGAGGGTGGGGTCGCCCTGTTCATACCACTGGCTGTTCTGTAGCCTCTGTCGCAAGGATGGGTGTAAAGCCACGGAGGCCAGTCTCTCCATCACTTGTGCCATACAAATAATCCCATCCAGCCCCAGGCAACACAAATGTAGCAGACAGGCTGCCAAGGGTTCCCCTGGATTCTGGTGGAAACTGTTTGCCCAAGTCCACCAGTTCTGCCTGGGTGTATGGTTGATAGAAAGTAAATTCTGTCATTTGTGGTGGTCCAGCGGCCTGACCGCCCCCCACCCCCGCTGGGACCATGGGTGGCTGCTGCTTTATTTCTGAGTCACCACTTGGTGGGCCCGGAGAATGGGACCAGCCTCCACCTCCTCTCCAGAGGAGTCCGGCATCTCCGGGGTTGCAGTTTGTTTGGCCATCGCCGGTTGGGACTCGGGCAAAGGGCCAGCCTCCCCCTCCTCCTGTCCTGAGGAGGGGTCTGGCATCTCTGGAGTTGCAGGTTGGTTTGCCACCACCAGCTGCGATTCGGGCAAAGGGCCAGCATCCCCCTCCTTCCTGTCTGAGCTGGAGTCTGGCATCTCCAGAATGGTGGGTTGGTTTCTCTGAACTTCCTCCTCCAGAATCCTCAAACACTGTTGCAGTTTTCACATCTCTTCCCGCATCTCATCCCATACTCGCTGGACTCTAGATTGCTCTTTCTGCCTGGACTGTCGCAGAGCTGTGAGAAACACCCACCCCACTGCTCCTGTTACCTCGCGGGCACTGCACCCATTCAGGGTTTCTTCTATTTCATACAGGGCCTGTTCCAACTGCCCTGGGGATCCATCTACCTCTGGCCATTCCTGGGGAGGTGCCCACATGGCGAGGAGGTTGGCCACTGAGTACCATCTGCTCGTGGCCGGCCACCTGGCAATCCCTCCCCAGGTTCCAAAGGGTTTCGTCTGCGTAGAGCCATCCTGCTTTGAACCGTCCTGCGTCTATGCCAGTGGTAACGCGAACAACCCATCCCAGGTAGGTGTATGAACGGATCTAGCAGCCACATGCACTTCATAGCTGTTTGTAGTCATCGTCCTCCTCCGTACAGGGTGGAACTGGATGATCTCCCGCAGCTTGTCAAAATTAACCACCTTGGAGACCGACTGATTCTTGGAGCCCAGCTAAGAGGCAGGTGATGAAGCATCTCAGTGAGCCCTGCCCCTGCGACCCGTGACAGTGTCAGTCTGGTATTCCCAGCCAGGCTCCTGGCGGGGACCTGCTTCAGGGTCCGAGGGCATGGTTGTGTCAGTGAGGTAGACCTGATCTGTGTGGCCACGAGCAGACTGAAAAACATGTTCTCTGTGATTAGAGGTCAGGGTGGAAGAGAGGATAACGTGTAATCATGACACCGAAGGTTATAGGTGTAACCTTAGGTGTAACCTTGGTAAGATAACGAAATTCTTTGGTGTAGGTAGTGGGGTCGTTAGTGAAAGAGCCGAGACACTTTTCAATCTGGGAGAGATCAGACAGTGGGAAAGGATTGTGGACTCCACCTACTCCTTCGGTCCCTGCAACCTGCCTAAGGGGACAAAGAGGACGACTGTGAGAGCAGGTGTGGTGGCTGGGAGGTGGAAGGGGGGCCGGGCCTGGGAAGCTGAAGGAGGTGAAGACTGAACATCTAGATGATAAGAGAATGCAGAAGAGGGGTCTGGAGAGGGTGAAGAGTGAGAAGAGTCTCGAGACTTGGGAAGTAGAACTGGTTTGCAGGAGGGAGGGACTGGAGCGCACGAGAAAGCAAGCCTGGATATGAGGGATCTCTGACCATGTTCCATTGCGGTGACAGAAACTGTTCAGGTCTGTAAGGACCGTGAAATGGAAAGCGCCCTGTTCTGGCCAATGAGAGCCATTCTCCAATGGACACTGATGCTGGGCAGTGTTGCAGGAGAAGACTAGACGCTGAGGCGCAGATCTGGCCTGAGCCCCAGCGGATCGAGGTTTGAGAGACAGCGTCCCAGAGAGATGGCTGGGCTCAGCTTGGAATGTGAGGACCCCATGGCTAAGTCGGCTCCTCTCCCGAATGAATGGGCATACAGACTCAGGAACGCAGTTTCCCATGACCTCATCTGATCTTTGGTGGCACAGGACCTGAATCGCGACGTCCCAAAACCCGGTTCTGGCCTTTGGAATGGGGGCAGGCGAGCGAGGGGGACATCTCCACCACTCGGTTGACACCCGGACTGGGACAACTGGGCTGGAAGGGAGTCCCCAAATCCAGAACCAGGAGCAATGGGGGTCGGCTGGCATATGCCTGCGGTTTATGGAACAGTCAACCAGGATGGGGGTGAGGAGAGGAGCCGGGTAACCAGGGGTGAGGGCCTCCCAGGAAGGAGGGTCAGGCAGGTGACTCACCCCCAAGGATCAAGGCCTGTGGTGGATGTGCGGCATCTACAATCAAGAGGAGAGTCCCAGGGACAGGGAGGTGGCCCCGGTGCCAGGGAACACAGCCTTCTGGGTTTCGGGCACCAAGATGAAAGGTTTGGCGTGGCAAAGAAAAGGGGAGCCAGGCTAAACTTTCTCAAAGGAAGGGAAAACTCATTGTGCCCCAAGGCGAGCTTTGCTGACCCAAGGTGGGTTGTCCCTGAATTCACGCCCGTTGTGGGGGGAGATGTCATTTAATAGGGTGAGGAGAGGTTAGGCAGGAAAACTGGGTTGGTAGCGGGGGAAACAGGCTTAGGGGGAACAAAGTTGTTTTTTCGTGGAGCCGAGTTGTTTTCTCCTGCTTATGGCTTCAGTTTCGGTTTGATGGAATCAGGGGTACTGGTGTCATGGCCATCTTATTGTTTGTATGTGGGCTTCCCCATTCCTGGCCCCTGCATCGACATTTCATACTAGCCTTTTGTTGATAGGAAAAGGGGCGGCGGTTCTTTCTTTGGCTACTTCCTGCTGGACGGGGGCGAAGACCAGGGTGGGGCTCAGGCCTGGTTATGAGAAGGTCTTTGCAGGGATGCGAGGATATGGGTGGAGGAGTTGGTTAAAGGTGCTTGGATCCATTGTTGGATGAAATGCAGTAAGCATGGGGCAAAAAGAAAAAATAAGGTTAGGATCAGAGGCCCTGTGAGTTTTAATACCTTGCCTGAGGTTGTGCTGATCTGGAATCTCCAGGCATACACAGAAGAACTGGATGTGGCTTGAAGTGATGGGATTAGAAACAGAGGAGAGAGAGTCAGAGGGCCTCTGCTCTGTAGGCTGAGTGGAACCTGGACCAGGGGCACAGTGATGCATACCCGAGTTGGGGCCAGCACTCGCATACATACTGCTTGTCCACAGGGACTGGTTTGACCCTGCAGGGCTGATGCCAAGACGTGTTGCCCAAGACATTGATAGCCGTTAGTATACTCAGGATGATTGTGTATGGACCCATCCACTTTGGGTGAAGTGGTTTTGGAGAGATCGCTTTCAGAAGAACCTGGTCTCCAGGACACAGCAGGTTGACAGGTGCATCAGGGGACGGAGGCACAGGTTGTGGCAGACAACGGTCTGGGTGTTCTTGGAGCAGCTTTCTGAGCAAAGAGAAGTATGAAAAATATCCAGCCAACAGTGTAGGTTGGATGGGGAGCTCATGGTTAGTAAGAGGAGGTCTGCCATACATTCGTTCAAGGGGGGTCAGGTACAAGGTGCCACAACGGGTGGCTCTGAGGTGCATTAAAGCCAGTGGGAGCAGCTCCACGCAGGATTTCTGCAGCTCAGTGGAGAATTTGGTTAGGTGGTCTCTGGTAAGACCATTTACCCGTTCTACCTTACCAGAGGATTGTTTTGGGAGGGAATGTGTAGTTTCCAGGTGATGCCCAGGGAGGAGAACTGTGGAGTAATCTTTGAGATAAAGGCAGGTCCAATGTCCAACTGGTGATGGTGTCCACCATAGTAAGAAGAGGGTGTTATCGGCATTAGGGAGTGGAACACCCGTGAGGCCTAGCAGGATAGAGCGTCCAGGATTGGGAGAGGGAGATGAGAGGGTCTTTGACAAAGAGAGTAGAAATCTAACAGACAAGAGGGTGATGGAGGGGAGAGAGCCTGGTGAATGAGTAGGTCCTGGAGCCGATGTGGAGAACTAACATGTACAGGTTGGCCCAGTGTGGGTTTTAAGGCCTGTCTAGCTAGACGAGCAGCTGCCGCAAGTGCGCTCAGGCGGGGCTGCCATCCTCTTACAGTGGGATCCATTTGTTTAGAGAAATAAGCAACTGGTCGCTGGACAGCCCAGGTTGGCCCAGAAGCCCTAGATCAATGCCCTGTTGCTCATCTCTCAATTACAGGAATGGCTTTCCCAGGTCTGGGAGAGCGAAGGCTCATGTCAGAGAGATTTGCCTGGATAAAGTAGAGACAACAGGGTGCAGAAACAAAGAAAACATCATCATGATCACTGGGCCTACTAGGGGCAGGATCCATGATGTCCTGGCTGCACGTTCGGCTGACGAGTTAGCAATCAGAGGGGGCTTTGCTGGTCAAATGAGCAAGCCCATGAATGTGTTGGAGGAGGGGGAGACACCTGAGTACACAGGATTTCTCACTAAAATCTCTCTCTCAGATCTTCAACAATTCCTTTTGTTTTCTTTCTTTCTAATGCCGTTTCATTTTACCCATCCTGCTTTACATTATCTTAAGTCCCTTCAGAATATCCCTCTCCCATACATTTCTTTTTTCAAACACACATACCTCACCTCACTTGCATTTACCAGATAGCAAAACCTTAGTTTTAGAAGGGAATTGAACACCATCTAAACAATGATGAAAAAACACAAATTTAAGGTAGATAGCCCCTGTAGCTTTTCGTTCCTGACCCAGTGATTCAACTGGCAGAGAATGGTGTCCAAAGCCTGCATCTGTTGGGCGATATTAATTTTCCAATTTGGCTAAGGTCACCCTGCAGGGTTTGAATCCAGGGAGGAGGAGGGGTGGTTGGCCATCTGGAGAGGATTTTAAAAGGGGAAATTCCACCTGGGCTGACACTGTGTAAGAATCCCAAGTTGCAAAAGTTTGAGGTGACAATGCTCACTGCGGGACTGAGATTGATCATAGCCGAGGGCTTCCTGGTGTAGGAAAATGTGCAGATTTTCCTGCTGAGCAGGTTGTGTGGAGTAGGGCTGGTCTGCGAATAAACTCTGTCCACCTTGAAGAGTCCTGTTTGGATTCTAATATACTGGTCCCGAGTCTTTCTTAAGGGGAGCTAGAGACCCTCTCTATCTGCTCCTTGCAATCTGCTTGTTTTACCACCTGGGCCCAAGCCTTTGCAAGAGCTCCTCCATCCTATATGCCATCCCTGTGCCCAGGATAGAGCAGAAGGTCTCTCCCAGCAAAGGAGCAGTATGGTTCTCAGGGAACTGAGCCTATGATGGGGGAGAAAGGTCCAGGGTTTCCTGCCCCTGGCCCTGGGGCCTCTGACCCTGGGGCCACCCACACAGCCTCATACCCCTCCTGGGGCCCTGTACCTGCTCAGCTCTCACCAGCCCCTCCACACCCCACCACTCACCCACTCTGCTCCCCTCCAGGTGTTTCACCAGTTTTGTGGCCCTCCTGGCCCTTCACCTGCTCTGCTCTAGGGACATCTGTGCTTCAGGGACATCGGTTTTGCCCAGATTTCTGTGCTACAGTCCCGTGGGTCTCATGCTCCTCCTGGCTCCTGTGACTGGACCCAGTCCCTGAGCCTCTCCAGAGCCTCAACTTTCCCTGGTGTACTCCTGTTCACCATGGCCACTGAGTGGTTGTGCTTTGGTGGTATGGAGGCTTTTGTCTGGTGTGGTGCAATTTTTAGTCTTTGTTGCTCTGCAATTCGAATGCTGCACAGCAGCAACAAAATTCTAGGATAATATCTAATACCCTATCTCTTGCCCTGATGATTGCTGAAGGGGCCACTGCACTGGAAGGCCAGCCACGTCTTGGGGGAGGTCTTAGGGTGGTTCTGGAGGGCTGGGGAGCTGGACAGATTGTGTTGGCCCTGCTTTTCTGGTCCCTCTCCAGCTGGGGGCCTGTCTCAGTGGTGCTGCTGTGCTCCCCAGCATCCTCCAGCTGGAGGACTGACACCAAGGTGGTGCTGTGCTCCCTGGTGTCCTCCTGCTGGGGTCTGACCACAGAGGTGCTGGTGTCCCCCCAGGCGTCCTCAGCACTGGGCCAAGCACAGAGGGTCTGCCTTTAGGGGCGTCCTCTAACAGGGAGCCTGGCCCTGCAGTGGTGGTGTGCTTCTGGGCGTCCTCCAGCTCAGAGACACCTGCAAAGGTGACCCTTTTGCCCGGGGTGGCATCCGTTCCCCTCTTTTGGAATTCCTGCTTTCGCAGGATACCCGGCCTTGGGGTATTCCCCGAAACCTCAGGCTGCGGGAGGCAGTCCTTGGAAACAGGGTCACTGGGTTCCCTGAAGGTGACATGCTTTGGCACCCGGGAGGAAACGCACCTGGGCCGCTCCTCTTCCTCCTCCTCATAGCCCTCCTCCCCCGCCTGCTTCCTGGAGCGGAGGATCAGGTAGGTGGCCATGACCTTGTCGTATTTGTTAGCGTCAATGGCCTCCCGAATTTCCTGCCTCTGGTAGCCCAGGCGCTCCATAGCTTTGATTATGGCCGGGTTCTGGGGGCTGAGCGACGGCTCGCTGAAGGGCAGGAGTCCCTCACTGTTTCTGCTACCCAGGCATGCTGCTTGATTCTCTCCAGGGTGCTGCGCCTCCAGGGGTCTGGTGCCAGCATTTTGGCCAGTAGGTCCTGGAACTGCTCTGTGAGGTAGTCAGGCAAATGGACCCACCTTCCCAGGATGCGCACCTGATTGCCCCGAGGTTTGGGCCCCTGAAGGGCAGTGTGCCAGTCACCATTTTATAGAACACGATGCCCAGGCTCCACACGTCCACCTTGGGGCCATTGTACTGCTGGCCAAGATAGACCTCGGGGGCCCTGTATTCTGGGAAACAGCAGCACGTGCTCAGCACCCGGTTGAAGGCCTGGACGCTGAGCCCAAAGCCCACCAGCTTGACTTTTCCCTCTCAGGTCAGCAGAATGTTCTCGGGCCTCACATCCAGGTGCGCGATGCCTTTGGCATAGCAGTAGCTGAGGGCCGCGAGGATCTGCTTAAAGAGCAGGCGGGCCTCGCTCTCGTCCAGGCGCCCACGCCTGCTCAGGAAGTCCTGCAGGTCCTCCCCCTGCACGTACTCCATGACGAGCTGCAGCTCCGGCCCGTTGTCCACTACCTGTAAGAGCTCCAAGATGTTCGGGTGGTGAAGGGCCTTCATGCACCCCATCTCGCAGGCCAGGAGGCGGAGGTCGGGCAGCTCGGACTTGCGGACTTCCCTGATGAGTACCTTCGTGCCCGTGAGCATGTGCACTGCCAGTGTCACCTTGGCGTGGGAGCCCCGCCCCAGCTCCCGCAGCACCAGGTAGCTTTTCCCTTGACGTCCCTGGAACATATTGCCTACGCACTTGACTACGCTGACTACCCTCACCAGCCCTGACTGTGCTCCCAGCCCTTGTGCTACCTCCGCTGACAGTTAATATTCTCCTACAATATTAACAAATGTACTATTAATCTAGTATTAATAGTACTCAGAAAGTATTCACTAAGCTCACTAAATACTAACAATGCTAACTTAACTCCACCAACAATACTAACCACACTCAGCTTACTAGCAATACTAACTACACTACAAATGAATGAAACTACACAAACAAAAATGACAAATGAGATGTAAATGTAAAAATGTTATTAAAAACAAACTAATTTAAAACTAACCACTAAATTTAAGAATAAAACAGAACAACAATCCCAATAGAACATACAACAGAACAAACAACAATTAGAAACTAAAACCTGAAACAAACAAACAAACCAAAATAAAAACCCAGAGAAACCACAAAGGGGAAGAAAGAACAAACAACGAAGCAAGAACAAAAGGGAAAATGGGGGAGATCACTCAAAAAATAAAATCAAAAAACTAAAAACTGACATAAAAGAATAAAGAAAAAAGCCAATAACAAAACAATAAAGGAAAATAAAAAAACAAGGAAATAAAAGGAAAAAGAAAAAGTAGAAAAAAACTATAAGCAAATTAAAAAAAAGGAAAATAAGGAAAAAACAAAGAAATATAAAATAACTAAAATAAATAGCCTAAACAAATAATTAAATAAATAAACCAATAAATAAAGCAAAAGAAAACCAAATACCGCAAAACACAATCTCTCTCTCTGTGTCCGCGTCTGGAGTGCACTGGTCACTGTCCAAAGCTTCCCGGCTCCTGAGGACACAGGTGCAGTCCGGGCGGGCCTGATGGAGGCGGTGCCGGTGCCATCACAATGGCTCTTTGTGGCATCAGAGCCAGAGGCCACAGCCATTGGCAGAGGGAACCCCCAGCGGTTTCTCAGCCTTATCGAAGAAGCTCCCTCTTAAAGACAACCCTTGGAATGCCTGAGAGGCCCTTTCATTTGTCCTGAGCAATCCAGTCCTGGGTTTTGGCTTTTCAAGGCGTCCCCATCCTGGCCCTGCCTTGTGCAGATGCTTTACTGTCGCGCTCACACTGTGAAGAGAACAGCAAACAGGGGCGCAGGCGGTTGGACGGGCACTGGGGCGCTGTCCACAGCCTCTGCTGCGCCCGTGAGGGGCCCACGTGGTGCGCAGACCCCTCCTGCCGCGCTCGCTGCCCCCCTCAGCAGTGGATTTCAGTCAGTCTGCCTGTTCTGTTCCCGGCTCTGTCTCTGGGGAATCCTCTCACCCTCCCGTGCATCTGGCCTGCACCCCGGTGCTTGTATAAATAAAATAAATCTATATTTTTTTTTTAAAGGAGGCACAGTTACTAGTGTTGGAATGAACTAGTAAGGTTTAAATTCTAAAATTTTCAAGAGGTAATTTCAGGATTCTTTTTCATCCTGTCTTTCTTTTTTGGGGCTATAATTGTGTCATGGACTCTAGTTTAGTAGAAAAATAACATTAAATAATAATACTATATACCCAATAGTTCTTTTGAGAAGGAGTAAACTAACAAATCCAATAGGTCATAACAATACCAATGTGCTTAAAAACGACAAAAAAATATTAGGAAATTCAGAACAACTTTTTTTTTAGGTTGCTTTTAAAACATTAGCCAAAATAAAGTGATTTCATAGTGATAAATATCAGAAAGTATAAGTATCATTGTTTTAATTCTATGTATATTACATATATCAGTATGTGCACTTACAAATATATTAATAAGTATCTGAAGAAGGAGGTTTAGAGAAGAGAGGTTAATCATTTTTTTCCAAGGTTACCTATATATGATATTCACTCAAAAGAAACAATGACTAATAATTGAGAAACTACACTGTACTTTTGTAGAATTGATAGTATTCTAGTGATCAGGATATAGAGAGAATGTTGTGGTAAAACTGACTTTTCAGTGGCAGGGAAAAAAAGCAATATAAGTAAGTTTTAAAATAATCCAACAGAGAAATAAGAAATGTTGATAGGATCTGTACAAAGGATCGAAACAAACCAATTGAATTTTCAATACCATTTAGGATAACATCAAAATATGAAACCCTTCAGGATATTTTTAATAAAATGTATGCATCTGTAAAGCTATGAAAACATTATTCTTTAATGGAAATTATAAGACTTAAATGACAATATGAACTCTATTTACAGACCAGGATGCATACAGCAAAGTTTGGGAGAAAGCACAATTGCAGAGGGGAGCACTGAGAGGCAGAAATGACTGAATCACCCTGCAGTAAGAAAAAGGAGGCCAGTGTTTCATGTGGACAAAGGAGAAGGAATTGTGAGATAAGGTCAAAGATATTCACAGAAACTAGTCACTCAGAACTTCCTAATTCAGGGTGATGGCCTGACTTTCATGATAATTGTGAAAACGGAGAGAGGTGTTGGAGAATGGAGTGAATTGAACAATTTGTGTTTGAGAAAAATCCTTTTGCATTAGGGAAACTAGATTGTAGGAGAACAAGAATGCAACAGGAAAACAACTGAGAAACTTGCTGTAGACAAAGAGAGAGGAGTGGGTCAGAGTGGTACGTTGCTTAGGATGTTAGCTAATAGGGCTGATTTGGATGGGTATAGAAAGTGAGGGAAAGACAGAAATTAAAGATGCTGCTAAAATTTCTATCCTGAGCAACTTGGTAGATGTAATTGCTATTTGCTTCTTTTTTTTTTAAGATATTTTTATTTATTTATACAAGCACTGGGTACAACCAGAAGTGTGGGAGGGTGAGAGAATTCACCAGAGCCAGAGCGGAGACAAAATAGGCAGAGTGACGAATTACACTACTGAGGGGAGCAGCAGGCACGACAGGAGAGGGTCTGTCACACCATGTGGGACCCTCGCTGGTGGCCGGGATCGAACCGGCGCTGCAGACGCTGCAGGCAGCTTCGCAGCCCAGAGCTCATCCGCAGCGCCACCAGGGGAGGCCCGATATTTCTATTCTTAATTTTGTTAGGGATTGCCCCACTATTTTCCATGATTGCAACAACTGAAATTCCTAACAACAATTTACAAAGATTTTTTTCTCTCCACACTTTACCATCACTTGTTTCTTGTCTATTTTGATAATAACCTTCTTAACAGATAGGAGATGATCGCACATTTTGCTCTTGATTTGCTTTCTGAATAGGAGGGGAGAAATACACGTTCATGGGCCTGCTGCCATCTCTGTCCCCTGTGGACAAGTCACTCTTCAACATCTCTGTCCACTTTTTAATGGAGGTGTTTGTTCTTTTGGTGACGAGTTTAATGAGTTCTTTATAAAATTTCTATATTAAGCCCTTGTCTGACATATGTAAGTATTTTCTCCAAGTCATTAGCTTGTCTTTTTTTTTTTAATAGTGGTTTCTTTCACTCTATAGAAATTTTTAGTTTAATATTGTCCCATTTGGGGCCTCCCTGGTGGTGCAGCGGTTGAGCACTGGATTGCAAATCTGCCTCCAGCCTCTGCAGCGCTGGTTCAATTCCCGGCCACTGGACAAGGGTCCCACATGGTGCGCAGACCTCTCCTGCCGCCCGCTGCTCCCCTCAGCAGTGTACTACTTCATTCTGCCTGCTCTGCTCTCCACTCTGGCTCTGGTGAATTCTCTCACCCTCCCACGCTTCTGACTGTACCCAGTGCTTGTATGAATAAATAAATAAAAAAATCTTAAAAAAAATAAAAACTATTAAAAAATTTCAAAAAAAATTCTCCCATTTGTTTATATTTGCTTTCGTTTCCTTTGCCCATGTAATCCGGTTGACAATAGTCATCTGTAAGACTGATTAAGGAACTCAGTCATTTTTGTTTTTCTGTGTATTTTGTGATTTCAGAACTTATATCCATGTCTTTACTACACTGTTGGCGGAAATGAAGACTGTTTCCCTTCCTAGAAAAATAGTACATATATTTCTGAAAATACAAAAAATAGTTCTCCCTGATGATCCAGCAATCCCATTCTTAGATATCTCTATGAAGTATACAAAAACACTAATATGAAGGGATATGTGCACTCCTATGTTCATGGTAATAGTATTTTCAATACTAAAGTTATGGAAGCAACCTAAGGGTCCAACAACAGATGAGTTGCTTATGAAGATATGGCACACAGCACACCAATACTACTCAGCTACTTAAAAAAAAAAAAAAACAACCGATTAAATCTTGCTATTTGCAATAATATCGGTAGGACCGGAAGAGACTATACTCACAGAATTAGTTAGAAGAAATGTAATACCAGTGAGAGTAAATGGTTTGCTCACTGACAAAACTATAGCCTAATGCTGCAGGAGGCCTTGTTGCTCCAGCCAGACAGGATACTGACAAGCAGCTAAGAGAAAGGGCCTCACAACATGGGGCTGAAGATCTGGCATCTTTTGCTTTTTGTTCTTGGTCATAGAAAAAAAAATTATCAGAAAGTATATTAGGCAATAAATTATATGTATCAGCATACTGTAAGTAAATAGTATGAAAAATTGTCTGTTTAGAAATTAGTTGTTGGGCAGTTTGGCCCACTTGACAATGAAAGATGGTTTGTTGTGCATGCCTGACAAGCAATCCAGCACAATTGTAGTGGGTCCTTCTTTTGCCTTCTCTTGAAGTTTCTTAGGAAAGTTTTTAAATGAAGTTGACTGTATTAAGAAGTTTGTAGGTAGGAAAAGTTCTAATAGCTGAGCAGCGGCTGGTCTCCAGCTGAAGGCCATGTAAATAAAATAGCCTTTTGATGCTTAGGCTTTAGCTGATAGAAATGTACTGGCGGCTATCCACTGTCTTAAATAATTGTCTAGCTAAAATAATAAGTTTTAGTGTTAGGTTTGTTTTTTTATCTATTAACCTTGAAGGCTACCGTCTAGCTGGGAACTGTAGGAGCCAGTAGTCCATGGAAATAAAATACACTAATTGTTTCTGCTTTACACATGACAATGTATTTTTTTTTCTGCTTACTAAAAATGAATAAATAAAGACCTGCTGAGTCTCTGGGCAGAAGATACTAGCACCTCACCAAGTGTCAGTGTCTCCTCATTCTACCTCATCCCCTTCCCCTCAGCCCTTTTGTTTTCTCAGACATCATCTCATCCTTTCAGGAACCCCTGACACAACATTTTGCCAGAGGCTGGTCCCTGGCAGCCTAACTTAAAAATAAAACAAAACTCCCTGATTTCAAGTGATGTTGAACATTTTTTCATATGTCTGTTGGCCATTTGCATTTCAAAACTACCATGAGATACCATCTCACACCAGTGAGAATGGCACATATTAAAAAAACTAGCAACAACAAATGTTGGCGAGGGTGTGGAGAAAAAGGAACTCTTCTGCACTGTTGGTGGGAGTGCAAACTGGTCCAACCACTATGGAGAGCTGTGTGGAGATTTCTGGACCTACTAAACATAGAGCTTCCATAGGATCCAGCAATTCCACTCCTAGGTATTTACCCAAAGGACACAGAAACATCAATTCCAAAGAACACCTGCACCCCTATGTTTATAGCAGCACTATTTACAATAGCTAAGCTTTGGAAACAACCCAAATGCCCAAAAATAGATGACTGGATCAAGAAGATGAGGTACATATACACCATGGAATATTACTCAGCATTCAAAAAAGATAAACACATGCAATTTGCAGCAACATGGATGGCGTTGGAAGGGATCATGCTCAGCGAAATAAGCCAAAAAGAAAAAGAAAAATACCGGATGGTCTCACTCATAGCAGGAATCTAGAAAACTTAAATAAGGGACCAGGAAAATGAATAACTATAAGAAAGTGAAAATGAAAATCAACAAAAAACTATGAACCAGAGACACTTTTTGGGGGGTGGGGGGCGGGAGGGGAGGGAATGGGGTCAGAATGGGGTGTTTGCAATTGTATGGGGGAATATAAAAATAAAATTTATTATTTAAAAAAATAAAAATAAAAAAATATAAAATAAAATAAAATAAAACAAAACTCTCTTACTTGGAGACCAATTTTCCATTACCTACTTAAAAATTTATGGGCACAGAACGACCTACATCTATTTCAAACATAGTGTTTTTCATTAGACTGTTATTTCATTGCAATCTGGTTCAGTATGCAAACTTGTAACATAAAAAGATAATGAAGAGCTATTTATTAAAAGAGATGGATAAAAGGGATCTGAAAAGCATTATCCTTGTATTATCCTTCAGGGCTACCATGTGAAACCCTGCCATTTGTTATTTTCCATTTTGCTATAATAAGAACGAAAGGTTAAATATTTTCATGTTAGTTTTAACTTTGACATTTACCAAAAATACTCTTTTCAATTTCAGAGTCACTTAAAAACCAGAAAAGATGTTCATATCAACCATGTAGTATATAGTCCTTACATATGCATACCAATTGATTTAAATCTAAAACTTGCCTGGGACATGATTCATTGATCAGTAAAGACACATTCATTTTATAGTAAATTCTATATGGCCAATACTGCAGTGAGAAATTATTGGAAAAGGGGCCTCGCTGGTGGCTTAGGGAGTAAGTCTCAGCTCTGTCACTGCTATGGCCTGAGTTCAATTCTCCACGAGGGAGCTAAGCCGCATAAGGTGCAGCAGCCTTCTCCTGTCATGCCTGCTGCTCCCTTGAGCAGTGTATTTCAGTACATCTGCCTGTTCTGCTCCCCACTCTCTCTGGTGAATCCTCTCAAACACTGCACCTCTGGGCTACACCCCAGTTCTTCTATGCTTAAAAAAAAAAAACACATTGGAAAAAGGTGGCAGTCTTTCTTTGGAAAGGCTGCAAAGCAGATCAAGGAAAAAAGGCTTTAAATGAGAAACTATTTGAAAATAGTACAGAGCAATATGATGAAGGGATAAACATGGTCACTCTAACTAAAGCATAAACTAACTGAATTATAAACATTTTGAGAATAAATCAGCTAATTCTGTGACATTACATTCATTTATCAACTCTTAATCGACTTGCTTCAGTGTACTTCTGCTACATTGTCTAGTCCACAAATCACTATACAACAGAATACAACTTAAATACATGAAGGGAAAATCCATTTTAGAAATTTGAGGATGGCTCACAGCTAGTCCATGCAAACACAGTTTGGGGAACCTCCCTTCAGGAAACCACAGGAAACAGGTCTTGGGACTTTGAAGACACATAGGTTTTTTCTAAGGAAGTATCTATTCTTTCATGAAATTCCTGGGCAGAAATCAGGCTGTGTCCCAGGGCCCCACCTGCCATTCTTGCGGTTGCTATTGATGATGCCAGGCTGATTCCAACCATGATTGGGAGAAAGGCCGCCTGCTTAGTCCGATGTGGTGAGAATAACCAACCTAGCTCAGACCGTCCGTACAGAGCTAACTGTGGGACCGCGAAGACTTGGATACGTGGGCCTGGAGTAGCAGAATTAATACACCGAGAGAGAGAGCCATTGCACTGTAACAGGGTGGTCCCCAGGAGAGGGGGAGGTTCCCTGCCCCACCCAAGGGAGGGTGGAGCTGAGCAGGCAGAGGAGAAGCTGCAGAAGAGACTGAGGAAGGAAGCAGGATGGAGCCAGAAGGAGGAGTGACATGGACCCTAGAGACACGTGAAGAATCTGCGCTTGTCTTTTGGTCGTGGACTGGGTGACACAGATGTGGGTGAGACCCGTGGGGAGGTGACAATGGCAGCTTTTATCTTGATGTTGATTTTGCTCTTTTCCTTCCGGGCTTGTCTGGTTGTTTCTGACCCTTTTCTGTGGGTCCCCACTGGAAGGTGCTTTAGACTTGTGGCAGGCTTTGGGACCTTGTTCTGGGCCAATCCCATATGGATGGACTTTTACCCACGAGGGGACGGGTAACTTTGGGTGCTTCATTTAGAAACTAGATTCTTTGCCTTACCTGTATTGTTTCCTAGTTTTATTAAAGTTCCTTTTCATTAAAGTCTCCTATGTTTTGTGTTGATGCAGCGGATGGCAGAACCCATTTAGAATAGGCAGGTTTGCGGGGTTTGGGCTGCCCCTCTCCCTGTCCTACAATAGCACCTGAAAAAGTTTCCTTTTGCTGTTGTTCGGAGCACAGAAGTAACCGAAATGCTAGAAGCACAGGAATGAAAGCTGACAAGGGCATCAGTTTGCTAGCAGGGGTAGCTGTGATTGGAGTCCCATAGGGGGACTGAGAGTTGGGGAGTCTGGCAAGCCGCGTCCGTTATCTTGGTCGTAGTGGTACTGAGATTAATTGGACCTGCTGCCAGTAGAGGCTTCTGAAGGGAAGTACAGAGGAAACAAGAGGAGGTTTTAGTACCACAAGAGTCATTTAGGAAGGTTATAGCGTTTTGGATTATATGAATCCAGGTTGAGGGTTGTCTCGGTCTTTTCTGATGCTGTTAGCTTATTTTATAGGATTTGTTCTGAATGGAGGATGTCCTGGGAGACTTGGACTGTGGCATTTTGTGTCGGGACATATTCCCTTGAGATGAACAGTGTTGCCACTGGATAGGAATGCCAGCCAGTGCACACTGCGGCTTGGACTCCCTGTGCCCAACGTTGGTCCCAAGGATCTGAAATAGCAGAGCTAACTTGATTCATATTGAAGCCCGTATTATGACGGACCAGAGAGAACATTTGGCCTTTGTCTGGAAGGTGCACTGTGCATGACTGGTAAGGGCACCCACCCCATATTCTCTATAGGTATTTTTGCAGTGATCTAAGGTTTGATGGTAAAGAAACAAAACAAGGCGTTCATAGGGTTAGTAATCGATGAAAGAGTTAGGGTGAGAGTGATGGGTGCTGTGCATCCGGCCTGTGGGCACTCCGCAGTACCCACCTAGTGGGTAGTCTCAGTGGATCCTGAGACAAAGGTCTCCCTAACTTTGAATTTCCATACACAGGACACTGAGCTAGGGGAGATTTTGACAAGAAATGCACATCCTAGTAGGACCCAGGTTACGACATACATACTGTTTGTATTCGGGGGCACGTTTGACCCCTGATAGATGGTGCCAGGAGGGGTGTCCCAGAAGTGTTACCGCTGTAGGCGTGGTGAGAATAACCGTGTGTGGGCCGGTCCACCAAGGCTGCAGTGGCTTTGGCTGAAGCGATTTGAGCAGGACTTGGTCTCCCGGATGCAGTGGTGGGGAAGGTTGGTTGAGGAGGTCGAGATCCGAGGCAGGACTGGGGAAGTACCGGTCTGCGTGTTCCTGGAGCAGTTGGCTGAGTAGGGAGAGGCCAATCCTGTCTAGGTAGGTGTCCACGCAGTTGGTGAGCTGATTGATGGTAATGTGGCCTAGTCGGCCCTCCACTGACCACGCGCATCTTCACAAGAGCTGCCGTCTACAAACACAGGAGGCATCTGACAAAGGAGTCAGTCTGGAGGTTTGCATTTCGTCCAGGATTTTAGGACACGAATGAGTGGCAGAAGGGAGCCAGAGACAGGCAGGAGAGTGGCTGGGTTGAGAGAATTAGACTGAGTGAGACTCACTAGAGGGTTTTTAATAAAGAGCACATGGAAGTCCTGTGAGCGGGCAGGAGTGAGAGTGGAGAGCGAGTGGGGAGACAGGAGGGCCTGAAGGCGGTGTGGGGAATGCACTTGGGTGGGTCTTCCCAGAGTAAGTTTGAGGGATTCCTGGGTGAGTAGAGCTGCCGCCGCCAGGGCTCTAAGGCAGGGTTGCCAGCTCCTAATGGTGGGATCCATCTGCTTGGAGAGATAAGTGACAGGACGCAGGACTGGCCCGAGAGGCTGGAAAAGGGCACCCGCCACCTTACCCCGATGTTCGGCTGTGAACAGGAGCAAAGGCTTTTCTGGATCAGGAAGGGTAAGGACAGGTGCCTGAAGAAGGATATGTGTGATCCTGCGGACTTTCTGGGGGATTGGAAAGGTTTTTTAGGAGGCTTTTGCTTCGTCGTGCAGTGGCCTGGCTGGGAAAGCAAAATTAGGGATCCCATGACAGAAGAATCCAACCAAACCTAGGCAAGAAAGAATTTGTTTTTCCGATTCAGGGGAGGGAAGTTCCCAAATGGCCCGTTTGTGGTCCACCGTCAGCTGGTTGGAGGAAGGAGTTAGTGGAAGACCCAGATAGACGCCTGTGGGAACTGAAAGTTGGGTTTTGAATGGGGAGACACGGTATCCTTTTGAGCACAGGAAGGTGAGGAGTTGTGCAGTGTGTTACTGAGACAGTGGCAGAGAAGGACGGCAGAGGAGGAGGCCAGCGACATCCTGGAGGAGAGTGCGGGGTGGAGTATGACATGACGAGAGGTCACTAGCTCATGCCTGACCAGGCAGATGAGGGCTGTCCCGGAACCCCTGAGGCAGGACAGCCCAGGCCAGTTGCTGGGAGGTGTGTGTCGGATTTTACCAAGTAAAAGCAAATAGTAAGTAACATGGAGGATTTAGAGGGATGGTAAAAAAATACCTTTGAGGTGAAGTACAGAGAAGTGTGTGGTAGAAGACGATATATGAGACAGAAGGGTGTAGGGGTTCGGCACTACGGGATGGATAGGCACCACCACTTCGTTAATGAGGCAAAGGTCTTGAACTAGGGGATAAGAACCATCAGGCTTTTCAATGGAGAGAATGGGTGTATTACAGGGCGAGTTGACAGGAGTAAGGAGTCTCTTTCCCAGGAGTCGTTGGCTGATGGGTTTGAGACCCTGACGGTGAGTGAGGGAAATTGGAAACTGGGGGTGAGAGGGAAAAGAAGAGGGATCCTTAAGGTGAATAAGGAATGGGGTACGATGGGTGGCAACAATCAGGATAGAGATATTCCAGAACATGGGGTTGACAGTGGAAGGAGACAGTGGGAAGTCCTGAGAAGGATTAGGAGATGTTTGGAGCCATGGGAGGATGAGAGCAGCGCTAGGGTGGTGGAACCATGAGAGAGTAGCCCTGAGTTTGGTCAGAAGATTGTGACCCAGGAGTGATGTGGGGCAAGATGGCATGACTAGAAGGCCTCCCTGGTGGCGCAGCGGTTGAGCGCTGGGTTGCGAAGCTGCCCGCGGCCTCTGCAGCGCCAGTTCGATCCCCGGCTGATCCCCGGCCACCAGAGGAGGGTCCCACATGGCACACAGACCTCTCCTGCCGCCCACTGCTCCCCTCAGCAGTGTACTTCGGTCCTTCTGCCTGTTCAGCTCTCCGCTCTGGCTCTGGTGAATTCTCTCACCCTCCCACACTTCTGACTGTACCCAGTGCTTGTATAAACAAAACAAACAAATAAATAATACATGCCTCTTAAAAAAAAAAAAAAGAAGGCATGACTAGGAAAGAGCGGACCAGTGGTCCTGAGCTGAGAAGGAAGGCCGTCCACACCCATAACCCAGGCCTGAGAAGGATAAACTTGACCGGAATAAGAGGGGAGGACAGAGAAGCTAGCCCCCTTGTGAACCAGAAAGGAGATGTACTTACCTGCTACCTTGACCGTTACCCTGGGCTCCTCCAAGGTTATCGGAGTCGATGAGTCCAGGCCTCTTCAGTCCTCAGCCGCCAAACCCAAGACCGCCGGTGGCAAGAGTTGCAGGGACTGGAAGGACTTGCCCACCACAGCCAGGCGTGGAGGGACAGTCACTTTTCCAGTGACCCTGGACGTTTCAGATGAGGCACGGTCCTGGCAAAGGGCGGGGGGTGGGGCATTGTCTGGACCAGTGGCCTTCTCAGCCACATTTGAAGCAGGCTTTGGCGGCAGTTGGTTGGGGCGCATGGGGCCCATTGTCATCCTCTGTCAGGCAGCAGGTGCTGCGGTCGTTGGAGGAGCAGGGCCTGGCGGTCTCAAGGCATTTACTGGGGCCTGAGCTTGAAGCTCAGCCTTCTGGCGACTGTGGAGTTCCCTCTCTGCCCTGTCCCGTTCCTCCCGGTTGTTAAATACTGTAAAGGCCATGTTCAGCAGGTCCCGGATAGGGGTTTGAGGACCATCCTCAGCCTTTGGAAGTCAGGAGGGTTTTTTGAGGCAGACGGGGTAATCTTTCTGAGCTTATGAAAGTTTATAGGTTTAGGCGCTGCCGGTTGGAGACCGGCTAGGGGACAGGTCAGAGGTCAGGGTGGAAGAGAAGAGAACATGTAATTATGACATGTATGGTCATAGGCTTGGGTAAGATAATGAAATTTTTAGGTGTAGGTAGTGGGATCGTTTGTGAAAGAGCCAAGACGCTTTTCAAGTTGGGAGAGATCAGACAGAGAAAGGAACATGGACTCTAACTCTTCCTCCAGTTCCCACCCACTTCCCTGTGGGGAGGGAGAAGAGGATCAGCAGGGAGAGGGTGTGGCGGCTGGGAGGTGAAAATAAAGGGGGGTAGGGGCTGGATTGTGGAGCTGGAGGAGGTGAAGACTGAGAATCTAGAGGATCAGAGAATGCAGAAGAGGGGTCTGGAGAGGGCGAAGAGAGAGAGGAGTCTCGAGACTTAGAAAGTGCGGCAGGTTTGCAGGAGGGAGGGAAGGGGCACAAGAGAAATCCAGCCTGGCCCTAAGGATCTCTGACCATGTTCCATTGCGGGGACAGAATTTTTGAGGTCTGTGAGGACCGAGAAGTCAAAAGTGCCATGTTTGGGCCAGTGGGAACCGTTGTCCAATTGATACTGAGGCCACGTAGTGTTGCAGTGAAAGACGAGATGCTTAGGGCGTTAGACGAGATGCTTAGGGCGTTATGTGGCCTAAGTCCCAACGGACCGAGGTTTGAGAGAAGGCATCCCAGTGGAGTGGCCGGAATTTGGCTTGGAATTTGCAGATTCTATGACTAAGTGAGGAAGGGAGAGCACTTAGTCAAAGTGTTATAGGACAGGGAGAGGGGCAGCCCAAACCCCGCAAAGCTGCCTATTCTAAATGGGTTCTGCCATCCGCCTCATAAGCACAAAACATATGAGACTTTAATGGGATGGAACTTTAATACAATTAGGAAACAATACAGGAAAGGCAAAGAATCTAGTTTCTAAATCAAGCACCCAAAGTGACCTGTCCCCTCGTGGGTAAAATTCCATCCAAAGGGAATTGGCCCAGAGCAAGGCCCCAAAGCCTGCCACGGTCTAAAGCACCTTCCAGTGGGGACCCACAGAAAAGGAGCAGAAAAAACCAGACAAGTCTGGAGGGAAAAGAGCAAAATCAATATCAAGACAAAAACCGCCATGGTCACCTCCCCACGGGTCTCACCCACATCTGTGTCACCCCGTCCACGACCAAAGGACAAGTGCAGTTTCTGCACGTGTCTCTAGGCTCCATGTGCCTCCTCCAGGTCTCCTGGCTCCATCCTGCTTCCTTCCTTCCTCAGTCTCTTCTGCAGCTTCTTCTCCCCCTGCTTAGCTCCACCCTCCCTTGGGTGGGACAGGGAACCTGGAACCTCCCCCTTTCCTGGGGACCACCCAGTTACAAAAGGTCAAAGTACCAACTGCTCAACAGTAAAATGTGATGATGAATTTTGTCCATCGGGAAGGCAGCCCTTGATGGAAGACTCCACTGTCCCAAGTTTTAGATCCAATGCAGGAGCTCGTCGTTCCTTCCCAAATCTGGAATTTGTTTGTGATGTTGGTTTCTCTCAAATTAGGCACATTTCTTGTTTTGGAGACCAGGAATTATATTTTCTTCTATTAGATCAGTGTTGCTTCCATAGTTTGGGGGCACTTGCTTAATTAGAATGCATGCATTATACTACAAGTCATTCAGGTTTTTGTTTCCTGGTCAAAGAGAAGTCTGTGTCCTGCCATGCCCATGTATCCCCCACCCTCTCCTGCTGCACACAGAGAAGGGACAACCAGTTTCCAGTTTTACTTCCTGCTGCTTTTCTCCTATGCCTTTTTAGCACCTGGTGTGACAAGTCTGGGTGGTTCCATATGAAAAATGACATGAGTGCAGTAGTTGTCATGAGAATGAATTACACATATAAAAAGTATGTCGAATTTTGTGTAGAAATGAAGAAAAAATCACTTCACCTCATTCCAAGTAGTAGGCTCCCACTTTATTAACCCATGTTTACCTTAATCTCACCTAAGCAGAGAAGATCCCTCTGCCTAGATATACCTGGGCCATCTCTACATTTGGCAGCTGCAGTGGCCCCAGCCAGAAGACTGTCCGAGAATTCTAGACAACAGATGACAAAGATGTCATTTCGCAGAGTTTGGGCTAAGTCACAACCAGGTAGATGTGGTACGGCGTGTGTGACCAAAACGTCTACATTCTACAGAAATGCTGATGCACAACATTCAGAGTCCTTTGTCATGCTCATTCAAGTTAAGGCTTCTTCTTGAACACTCTCTGAGTCTACATCTGCCTGGTGAATTCCTGTGAGGTGACTTGACCTGTGACTGCTTCTGCAGCAGGGATGTGGCCCAGCCAAGGCTGTGCAAAATGAGATCACCATATTGAAGTTGGTGTTTGGACTTCCTCTGAATGGCATCCTAATTCTGGAAACACATTTCTCTCCTGATTTTACTCGAGTTCTGTCTTCTTTTGAACCAACCAAACGCTCCCTTCAGCCTTGAGTGAAAATGAAACACTAAAAAATGTTAGGAGCGCTTCTTAAGCAATTACCGATTAATTCATTTCTTGATCAATATTTGTGCTCAAATTTGATGGGGGTTCCACTCCAGAATTATGTCCTAGGACATCTATGTATGTAAGTCCCCTTGTCTCTGACCTGTGCACACTGGCCGTCAATACTTTGGAAGAAGGACATACAGGACAATTTTCTTGTCTTTTTTTATTTTTTTTAAATAGAGACATGTTTTATTTATTTGTTTATTTATTTGTTTGTTTGTTTATACAAGCACTGGGTACAGTCAGAAGCGCGGGAGGGTGAGAGAATTCACCAGAGCCAGAGCCGGGAGCAGAGCAGGCAGAAGGACCGAAGGACACTGCTGAGGGGAACAGAGGGCGGCAGGAGAGGTCTACGCGCCATGTGGGACCCTCCTCTGGTGGCCGGGGAACAGCCGGGGATTGAACCTGCGCGGCAGAGGCCGCGGGCAGCTTCACAACCCAGCGCTCAACCGCTGCACCACTGGGGAAGCCCTTAATTTTTTTTTTTTAATAGAGGCATGTTTTATTTATTTATTTGTTTGTTTGTTTTGTTTATACAAGCACTGGGTACAGTCAAGCGCAGGAGGGTGAGAGAATTCACCAGAGCCAGAGAGGGGAGCAGAGCAGGCAGAAGGACCGAAGTACACTGCTGAGGGGAGCAGCGGGCGGCAGGAGAGGTCTGCGCGCCATGTGGGACCCTCCTCCAGTGGCTGGGGAGCAGCCGGAGATCGAACCGGTGCTGCAGAGGCCGCAGGCAGCTTCGCAACCCAGTGTTCACCGCCTGCGCCACTGGGGAGGCCCATACTGGACAATTTTCAAGAACGCCAAGGGGTCCTTAGTAACAGCAGCTGATAGGGACTATGTCCACAAAGCCTGCGGACGCTTAGCAGTGCTCAGTCTTGAATTCCCCCAAGTTCTAATAGCCTTTCAGAGCACACTGAGGGGTGGAAATCAGACAAGGGGTATCTGAGACTGCCTTGGGCCTGGTGAATCACTCGTGACCCCAACATCAAGGACCAGCAGGAACAGTAGCTAATGAGATTATTGGTGGGAAAAAGACCTGTGACCCACTCTTTCTAGGTCTTCTGAGACTGCCCACCTGGAATATGGGAGTTCACAGGGGAGCCTGGAGAAGTCGGTCAATCTTCAGTGTGCTGGGCTAAGGAATCTGGACTTGACATTTAGGTTTCCTCAGGCACCAAAGAGTATCTGGAAAGACCAGCTGTGAATCAGTCTGGCTCTGAAGTGCTAGAACTACATGCATTAGAGAAGAAGCAGTGGGAGGGAAGGGATGAGAAAAGAGCATCGCTGGAGGTGATGGGAGGCAGCATGGGCGCTAGAGGGAAGGAGCTGACCTGGAGTCCATGCCAAGGGTAAATGGATCAGGGGGAGACAGATGAAAGGCACATCTAAGACATGGAAGGTTCTGGAGATAAGTGAGCATTACATGAGATGTCTGGAATATGGTTCCTCTCTGGCTGACGGGCCTTTATCTGTGTTCTGAGAACAGCTTGCATGAGGGGGATGGCACAGGAGAAGGAATGAGGGAGGAATTCTTCCAGGAACTTTCAAAAGTCTGGCTGATTCACTTCTAGAGCTCATCAAAGCTACCAAGCTGTTGGCGTTTGCATGGAGAATTTTAACACCAACCATACATGGAGTGCCACACCCCCCTGGGTGGACCTGGGATCACATCCTCCCTTTTTGTTGCTTTCCTGTTGTGTTTTTCCCAAACTTGTGTTCTTCAGGTATTTGTCGCCTGCCACATCACCCTTTCCATCAGTCCCCTAACCCAGGCCCCTGCACTCACTTTCCCCTCAGGCATCAGTCATGAAGGCTCTTCTGTGTAGGCAGCTTCTTGTCTCCTCTCAGCTCTCAGGTGCCCTGCCTCCAGGCCTCACTCGGCACCAGAGCATTTCTTTTTTTCTTTCAGTAGTCCCCCTAGCTCTCCCACCGCCACATCACCCGTGAACCATCACTGTGTTTTCCTCTCCTGTCTCGCCCCCCTCACTCTCCTTCCTTTGCTGTGCACCTCAGCTCTGTGGTCAGTTTGCTAGTTTTGTCTTTTTCTTGATTTTTTTTTTTTTGCTTTCTCTATATTCCACATATCAGTGAGACCATCCGGTATTTATCTTCTTCCTTCTGACTCCATGGGCTAGTGTAGCCTTCCAGCTCCATCCTTGTTACCGCAGATGGCGAGAGTTTGTCTTTCTTGATCCCTGAGTTACATTTCACCGGAGCATTTATGAAGAACATCACTGGGAAGAGCCCAGCAGGAGTGGACCTGCCTCAGCTGTGTCAGTCTTTGGTCTCAGCTGTCCTGAGACTCCCTGCTCTGTCCTCAGACCTCTCCGGGGTCTTCCCTCTCACCAGCTGGCCTGTGACCTCCAAGTGTGTCCCCCACTTGTTTATAGTGACTTCTTGCTTTCATTCATTGGAACTGAGGCCTCAGACATGGGCCTCCGGACCTGTTTTTTCCGGACATTTCTGTACATTGGTATCCTCCTCTTTGCGTGAGCAAGTGAAGGCAGCCCTCTTTATTCTATCACTTGGTCTCACCCTTCCTAGCCTGCTCTGCGGGAGGCTGCGCCTCCCATGCTGTCTCTTGACATTGTCGGGTCATTAGGAGAGACTCTGAGAAGCGGGGTCCCTGTGCTCCCCTGAAGAGGGAAAGTTGTACTTCCCAGAAGAGGGGAGTTCTTGCACCTCCCAAAGAATATCTGAACTAGGGAGTCTCCATGGCAAAGCCTGCTAAAGCTCTCCTCTTTGTTTCTGGTTAATGCTGAAGTAAGTTAGTTATTCATTGGCCTGTGAAAACCTAATTGGGACCCAGGTGACAACTGGCTTATTGTTCTTATGCATGAACTGTCATAAAAGAAGTAAAAATTGTTAAAGTTATAGTTAGGAAAGAAAGGTTTTGGCCCTGAGAACTATGGAGAACAAGCTGCCCTGAACCAGCTGTGCTTGGAAACCATAGCCTAACCAGGGGGTACCTGTTTGGGGCAACAGTACATCTGGTGTATGCGAAAAGTTAACAGTGCACAGGTTGTGTGGACGTTCGGTATTTCTTGTTGAAAGTTAGATTTTTTTTTAAAGATTTATTTATTTAGACAAGCACTGGGTACAGTCAGAAGCGCGGGAGAGTGAGAGAATTCACCAGAGCCAGAGCAGGGAACAGAGCAGGCAGAAGGACAGAAGTACACTGCTGAGGGGAGCAGCGGGCGGCAGGAGAGATCTGCGCGCCATTTGGCACCCTCCTCCGGTGGCCTGGGAGCAGCCGGGGATCGAACCGGTGCTGCAGTGGCTGCAGGCAGCTTCACAACCCAGCGCTCAACTGCTGTGCCACCGGGGAGGCCCGGAAGTTAGATTTTTGTAGAACTGAAGAGTATTGATGAGTTCCTTTAGATCACTTTGAAGTAATTGATAATGGGCTAGAGGAATTGAGTACTAGGGAATGGGCTGATTTTAGTAATACAGCATAACAATGGACTTTCATGTCCACTCAGAAATTAGGAAGGCTTGACAGGGTGATTGATTGTTACTGAACATTGTACTGTGTTAGACAACGGATTACGTTAAAAAAAGAGTTGTACCTAAGGGAGTCATTGTCCCTGTAGATTTTCTTAATCAGATTAAGGAAGTGTCCTTTTGTAGTATGAGATCAAGAGGGTCTTTGTATGTTCATGAGAAAATATGTAATGATGGTCTATGTTCTGCTTTGATGCTTATGCTGATGTCATCTCACCGCTGGCCTTAAGGTATAAAAAAAGACCTGCTGAGACCCTCAGGAGGAGGTACTTGCACGAGAGACGGTGTCTGTGTCTTCCTCACTCCTACCTGGCTCCACTTCCCCTCAGCCCTCCAAAAAACTTCACCAAGGCGTTCCTCTCCTGCTGAGATCCCTGACACCGGCATCTAGCTGGAATTGGTCTCCAACCTGCTCAGATTCCCCACCTTGAACACTCCCTGTTCACCGAACTCAGCCCTTTATCCTTCAATTAGACGGGAGTATGGAATCAGGGAAGAGGTAAAATGCATCTTTATTTTCCCTAATTCTAACTGAAATTTGACATTTTATTTAATGGTGGCATCAAATTACAGTTGTAGTAGCAGTGTCTGTGATTGTCCTGCCAGCAGAACCACATGTATTTTCAGCTCTCATGATTGGTTTTGCTTTTACAGTTGACTGGCCCTTAAGCAACATGGGGTTGGGGTGCTGATTCTGGGCGGTGGAAAATCCATGTATGACTTTTGAGCCCCCAGAAACTTTACAGTCATCCCTTGGTATCTGGGGGAATTGGATTTAGGAATGACACCACCACACCCCCAGCAGGTAGCAGAAGTCCACAGATGCTTAAGTTCCATATAGTTGGCCTGGAGGGTCCTCAACACAGAGTCAACCTGCTGACATCTTTTCACCAGACCGAGTCCAGCACCATGAGCCAAAACGTCACCATGGCGCTGATGCCCTTTTGCTGGGCTCTGCCCCTTGCGGTTCCCACCTTCTGTGTTTACTCAGTTTCAGCAGGGAATCAGCTCATCGGTGGCTTTCTTCTGGTCACCGGGTGGCTCCAGAGACCTGCACTTGCTGACCTGTGCTTTTCCCCAGTGGTTCTCTGAGAAAAGGGGGGTGGGCGCCTCAACACAGGTGCTGTCGTTCAAGTCGGGTGCTGTGTCTGCTGCATGTTCACCTGGCGCTGTGCCCGCAGCTATATGGATCCCACCCCCAAATGCTGTGCTCTAGGTCTCAGTTCCTGCCTTTTGCTCCCTTGCAGGTGGAGGGGTGCACGGAGGTGCCGCCTGCTGGGGTCTCCCCTTCCACATTCCCAAAGACCTCCCTGGCGAGCTGGAGACTCCTGTGCAGAAGCCACCCTCTTGGGCAGGTGTTTGCCCCAGGGATGTCCCCGCAGTGGGTCTGGGAATCACTCTGCAGCATGGGCAGGACTGAAAGAGGTGGGGGTGGGGGGAACAGAGACCACTCGTGGCTCTGGCCCCTTGTTGGGGCAGGTCCGTTCCAGGACAGACATGCGAGATGGCGGAGACCCCCACAGCAAGTCCCCGAAAACTCAGGTGCCTGAGGGCAGGGCAGGTGTGTCCTCTCCCCCAACAGTCCCTGGAGGGGGGACTGGCAGAGAGGATGTGGCAGGTGGTGCCCAAAGCTGGGGTCATCACTGTGGGGGTCATGGGACTGACCCCACAGGCCCAAGAGGCTTTGGTTCCCTGGAAACTGTTTAACCCTGTCCTTTCTCCTCTCCCTTGCACCCCAACCCTTTTGTTTTCCACTGCAGGGCTTTCACGTGAGGGGGTGTTTGCTCCGCACACAGGAGATGGCAGTGCCAGTGGAGGGTGTGCAGGGACTGGGGTCTCAGGGTGCCTCTGGGTCTGCCCCTGATATTGCCACCTGCCGCTGCTGTGTGACTTCCCTTCCTCGTCTCCCTCGGCTTTCCCTCCTGTCACTCCTGGGGTAATGCCTTACTGCTAGGTATTCTGCCTGGCAGCGTGCTCTCTGCAGTTCAGTTATCATGGCGAGTGTTTTTTATTTTCTCACTCTATGACATCTGCTGTTTTCTCATCCTCATGACAGTGTGATTTACAAGGAAGAGCTAAGTGTTTGGGTCTTCATTGATGTGTAACCCAGCACTACAAAGTGTTTGTTTTTCTTCTTTTGTACTGTGTCTGCATTCAGCAGGCTTTTCACACCACTACATAGCACGTTATTCCACGTTTGTGTCTATTCTAAGTGCCAACCAGGTGATAAGCTCTTCAAGGAGAAGATTTTATTCATCCTTGTATTCATACACTGAAAGACACTTCCAAATTTGTATGGTAAACTATTGTGGTTCTTTTAGGAGCAAATGGGTTAATCTAGAGGTAAGACTGCTTCCCCTGAGAATTCTGTTCACAGCACAGTGTGAGTAGGAAGATGGTGCCTCCTGTACAAGAGCACAAGAAGGAGTGTTTACACTATTGCTGTGTGAACCAGGCTGACAGCCCTGAAATGAGGAGAAATGTTCCCTCACAGGGGATGGTGTCATTGGAGGATGTGGCTGTAAACTTCCCCTGGCAGGAGTGGGAGGACCTGAATGATGCTCAGAGGACCCTGTACCGGGATGTGATGCTGGAGACCTACAGTCACCTGGTGTCCCTCTGTGAGGACGCTCCAGTGTAACACGAGTGCAAGTGCTGTTTTCTACACTGATTAAGTGTGGTCTTGTGAAATTGGGTGGTGGTGAGGTTGAACATGGCAAACAGACTAGATTGTGGGTGTTCGCCCTATTTCTGAAAAGTTCCAGTTGACCTTCATTGCACAGCTCTTCACACTGCTTTCGTTAATCTTCAAAACTGAAGTTTGACTTGACCTAACCAACACTGTTCCTCATCACAGGACATTGTGTTACCGATCCTGAGGAGAGCATCAGGTTGGAGAAGGGAGTACAGCTGTGGACTGTGGAGGAAGCCCCAAGCCAGAACCTCTCAGGTCAGTCAGTGCTTGCCTGGCAGGAGGCTAGCAGGAGGCTGGGAGAGGGGCCAGTGATATTGGCCACACTGCACTACTTTTCCAGTGTTCAAACCTTGGACAGTTTATCTGCATTTATCGAAGTGATTCTTTATTCAGTTTCCACATAAGCTCTCTCCTAGATTTCCTCCTGCTCTTTTTTTAATGGCTGTCAATGTTGGACTTCACCAGTATGCAGTCCCTGATACTGCAGGAAATTATTATGCGGTAGTCACATTTTCTGTGTTCTCTCTATTAGTTTATTCTCACCGACTGTTTTCTTTAAGGTACTTATTCAGGCATTTTTAAAATTAATTTATTAATTTACTTATACAAGCACTGGTTACAGTCAGAAGCGCAGGAGGGTGAGAGAATTCCTCAGAGCCAGATTGGGGAGCAGGGCAGGCAGAAGGACCGAAGTACACCGCTGAGGGGAGCAGCAGGCGGCAGGAGAGGTCTGTGTGCCATATGAGACCCTCCTCCAGTGGCTGGGGAACAGCAGGGGATCAAACCAATGCTGCAGAGGCTGCAGGAAACTTCGCAACACAGCGCTCAACCGCTGCACCACCGGGGAGGCCCCAGACATTTGTTTTTTCACTCAGTATGTTCATGGGAAGTTTTTTACAGTGATAAATTATCTATGAGTGGGGATGAGAACAGTAATCACGGAAGTGGTCTTTCATTTGTTGAAGTGATATACTGTGAGAAAGGAAAATGTGGGCCTCCCCGGTGGTGCAAGGGGTTAAGCACAGCACTGTGAAGCTATCTCTGGCCTCTGCAGCATGAGCTCCATCCCCGACCGGCCAGGGAGCTATACACATGGCACGGCAGACCTCTCCTGTCTCGTCTGCTGCTCCCCTCAGCAGTGGATTTCAGTCAGCCTTTGTGAGGCTGAGGAGAACCCAGAAATCATTCAGTGAGGGACAGGATGTTCTGACATGGGAGGGGAAACCTAAGGTTGTGGTTTCTAAAGCCATGGAATCAAGAGTTTCAGGTTGGGGGCTCATACCTTGGGAGGAGTTTGATCTATGCAATTCCACCTTCTTGTGGGAATCATCTGGAAGAAAGCAAAAGCATCAGTGAAAGGATGATATTGTACAACTAACATACTAGATAAAAAGTTGAGCTGCTATGAATTACGTAGAAACAGGTACCAAGTATTGCAGTGACTCCAGTAGCAGCCAAGGAGTGTTGATGTCAGAAGGATGTGCAGAAAGCCTTTCACAGTGACCACCACAGGCTGGATGCAGAACTTTTTTCCCTTCGATGAGCAGGAGAAAGTTGGACAAAAGATGAGGGAGAGTTTGCTGCATATGCTGTCATTCTGAGCAGCGCGTGATATAATATTTAAATAAGATTTGACAGAAAGGTCTCTCCCTGCCAAGAAGGGAAGTACATGCCTTTGAAAATGTCTACAGGTGACTGTAGCCAGTGCCGAGGAGACACAAAAACTAATGACATATTTTTATGGGTTTCACTTCTGATTTTCTTGGTCTTCTGCCTTTCCTTTCTAGTGAATTGAACATTCATTTTGTTAAATTTATTGCTTTTTTCAAATTCCAGACTTCTGATCATAGAGAAGCCGAAACATTTTTGCCATCATGTTACGTTTATGTATTTCTTCTTTATTTTGAAATGTCCTTCTTTGTGGAAAGTTAGAGCTTAGATTGTTCGTTTTCTAGTTTCTTGAATTGTGGAGTTAATTTAAGCAGCTGAGATCCGTGTTATTTGTTAGTGTGTCAGTGCTTGAAATTTACATCTTATCGTTTTCTGAGTCCACAGTTTTTGGGAAATTTGTTTCATCTCCATATTTTCTTTTCTCTTTTTTTTTTAATAATAAATTTTATTTTTATATTCCCCATACAGTTGCAACCCCCCATTTCTGATCCCAATCCCTCCCCTCCCGCCTCCCACCCCCCCAAAAGTGTCTCTGTTTCATAGTTTTTTGTTGATTCTGATTTTCACTTTCTTATGGTTATTCATTTTCCTGGTCCCTTATTTAAGTTTTCTAGATTCCTGCTATGAGTGAGACCATCCGGTATTTTTCTTTTTCTTTTTGGCTTATTTCACTGAGCATGATCCCTTCCAGCGCCATCCATATTGCTGCAAATTGCATGTGCTTATCTTTTTTGAATGCTGAGTAATATTCCATGGTGTATATGTACCACATCTTCTTGATCCAGTCATCTATTTTTGGGCATTTGGGTTGTTTCCAAAGCTTAGCTATTGTAAACAGTGCTGCTATAAACATAGGGGTGCAGGTGTTCTTTGGAATTGATGTTTCTGTGTCCTTTGGGTAGATACCTAGAAGTGGAATTGCTGGATCGCATGGAAGCTCTATGTTTAGTAGGTCCAGAAATCTCCACACAGCTCTCCACAGTGGTTGGACCAGTTTGCACTCCCACCAACAGTGCAGGAGAGTTCCTTTTTCTCCACACCCTCGCCAACATTTGTTGTTGCTAGTTTTTTTTAATATGTGCCATTCTCACTGTTGTAAGATGGTATCTCATGGTAGTTTTGATTTGCATTTCCCTGATGACAAGTGATGTTGAACATTTTTTCATATGCCTGTTGGCCATTTGCATTTCCTCTTCAGAGAAGTTTCTTTTTAGCTCTTCTGCCCATTTTTTGACTGGATTATTTTCTTTGTTGTTGTTGAGTCTCATCAGCTCTTTGCAGATTTTTGTGATCAGTCCTTTATCATTAGTGTTGGGTGCAAAAATGTTCTCCCAGTTGGTGGGGTTTCTCTTTGTTTTTGTTATTGTCTCTTTTGCTGTGCAGAAGCTGTTTAATTTGATGTAGTCCCAGCTGTTTATCTTTGCCTTCACTATCACTGCTTTGGGTGATGTGTCTATAATGATGTCTTTGATGTGCAAATCACGTAGTGTTTCGCCTATATTTCCTTCTATGTATTTTATGGTTTCAGGTCTTATGTCTAGTTCTTTAATCCATTTTGAGTTGATTTTCGTGTATGGTGTGAGGTAGTGGTCAAGATTCATTCTTTTGCATGTAGCGACCCAGTTTTCCCAGCACCATTTATTGAACAAACTTTCTTTGCTCCAATGCATATTCTTTGCTCCTTTGTCAAAGATTAGTTGACCATAGATCTGTGGGTTTATTTCTGGATTTTCTATTCAATTCCATTGGTCTGTATGTCTGTTCTTGTTCCAATACCATGCAGTTTTGATGATTATGGCTTTGTAGTATAGTTTGAAGTCTGGGTGTGTGATGCCTCCATTCCCTTCTTTTTTTTTTTTTCAGGAGAGCTTTGGCTATTCGGGGTTTTTTGTGATTCCATATTTATTTCATCAATAATTGTTCTATTTCTTTGAAGAATGACATTGAAATTTTGATTGGAATAGCATTGAATCTGTAGATTGCTTTTGGTAGGATGGCCATTTTATTAATGTTTATTCTTCCAATCCATGAGCAGGGGATGTCTTTCCATTTCTTTGTGTCTTCTTCTATTTCTTTTAACAGTGTTTTATAGTTTTCTTTGTATAGGTCCTTTACCTCTTTTGTTAGATTTATTCCCAAATATTTGATTATTTTTGTTTCAATAATAAAAGGGATGTTTTTTTTTATTACTTCTTCTTCAGATTTATTGTTTGTGTATAGGAAGGCTACTGACTTTTGCATATTGATTTTGTATCCTGCCACTTTACTGAACTGATTGATCAGTGGAATTAGTTTTTCTGTGGAGTTTTTGGGGTTCTCTACGTATATTATCATATCATCTGCAAATAGTGATGGTTTGACTTCTTCTTTTCCTATTTGGATTCCTTGGATGTCTTTCTCTTGTCTTATTGCTCTGGCTAGGACTTCCAGTATTATATTGAAAAGCAGTGGTTAGAGTGGACATCCTTGTCTTGTTCCAGATCTTAATGGAATTGCTTTCAGCTTTTCACCATTGAGAATGATACTGGCTGTTGGCTTGTCATAGATGGCCTTTATGATGTTGTCATCTCCATATTTTAAATATATTCTTTAATTTTTTGAATTGAGGTAACATTTGATTTAGGGAATAGAGTTTCATCTTCTCAGAGGTCTGCCACCACCACACTCACCACCAGTGTACTCGTGGGCTTTCTCCATAGATCTTTGAACACCCCCCCACCTCTGTACCCACACCCACTCTCCATCCATCTGTAATACACACAATTCTGCAGTCATATTTCTAGAGTTTGTTCTGGTTTGTCGGTTCCTTTCTTTTTTCCTCCAGATTTGAAATTGGAGTGAAGCGATCCAGTAAATGTCTTTCTCCTGATTTTCTACATTAGCTGTTCGCCTGCTGTGTTCCTTCCTGTTGTTGCAAATAGCCTGAGTTCATCCTTTTTATAACTTAGCTGTTTCCACTCTATTGTGTATGTGAACTGCATCTTGCTTTCAGATTTAAATTTGGCCCTAGTGGTCAACTCACCTTCTTGAACTTACATTATTATTTTCCTTCTAATCACAGTTGGGGCTGGAACCTCTCCTAGAATTGTATTGTCTTCCTCTTCTGCATTCAGTCCTGCCTGTGTGGTCTGCACACATTCAGCGACCTCACGTTAGTGCATGTGGAATATTTTTAATGACTACCCAAAATATGTAAATTTCTGTTGTTGTGATCTTCTTTACATTCTATGATGGTTTTGACTCATTTTATATTCTTCTGATATTAGTGTGTTCAACACAGCTCCATATTTGATTATCACTTTTCCCAGCATATAGTTCCATCTTCTATTCCTCATGGTGCACTTAAATCTTTGGTGGGTGTGATATGGATAAGATTGTACTGGTGTTGTTTTCTTATTCATTCAGACACATTGTCATTTCAGTGTGGAATTTTTTTTTTCATTTATGAACAAACTAATTACAGAAAGGGAGACTCAGGTATTGTTATTTAAAAATGTTTCCTTTATGATCAGCCTTTTTCATACCTCATTTCCTCTCGATTGCATCACTATGTTTCTTTGACTTTCTGTGACATGCTTTTATTCCTTTCTCCTTTTTTGTCTGGTGATTTTTGTCTAATATGTCATCATATTTTTTATGCTTATTGAGGTATATTGATTCATAATACTATTTATTGTGTACAGTATTGTCATCTAGCCTGTGTGCACAGGACATCATGCTCTGTGTTCATTTCCCTCCCATGTGTTCTCCTGGTATCTTTATTGTTATAATGTGCATTACGTGCCATATTGAAATGCTATGAAACCTTTTAGACTGAAAAGAACGTAATTTGAATTGCACACACGAAACTCAACTCTTTAACATTCCTACCCTACACCAACATTGTTGCCATCACAACATCTCACTACATCGTGTATTCCAGAGCATAATTCCATGGGTATTTTTGATGTGGCCTTTCCAAATGCTCAAGCAGAATCAATATTTTTACTACAGGACTATATCATGCAATTTTCTATATTTTCTTTGTATTTACATTTCCCTAAGGACATTACCTTTTCATAAACTTTTGTGTTGCTGTCTAGAATCCTTTTGGCTTTATAGGAAGAGCAAAGTCATAGTGTTACCTATTCTAACATCATGCCTATGTCCTTTACTTGATATTAATTTTATAGACTATGCATTTAATGTATTTTGTCTTGAGTGCTGTAAATGTGGTAAATAGTCACTTGCTTTCTTCCAGTCATCTCTTCTCATGACATAGTCATAGTCATCCTCATGCCATAGTCAGGCACAGATTTGCTTCCGGATATGGAACTGGGAAGAGTTGGAATCTGTGCCTTTGAGAATTTACAATTAGTGGAAGAACAGACACGCCAAAGATCAATTGAAGGGCAGAACATTTGTTGCAATGAACATAGCCAAGCTGGAACAATGACCCAGAATACAATCTTCCCACAAGAAGAGATCATGTGTGTGAAATGTCTTGGGTCAAGCCACATTTTATGTCTGTTCCTTGCATAGATAAGGGTGTTTCTGTAAGCAGAGATCTCTATCAGATTTTTAATAATACATATTCTCTGAGAGGACAGTTAGAGCATATAGGCAGTCCCATAGTCCGTCATGCAATAATCATTCAGTACTTTGTGAATATGGGACAGGTGTATACTTTGAGTCAAATAGTACTCAACATCAGAGATGTGAATGGAAAGATAAAAAAATCTACTTGGGATCATATTGAGAAGTCCTCAAAACTACTCCAAAATCACACATTTCAGGAGAATCCCTGTAACTGTAAAGGATATGGCAACGCTAACAAATGGTACTCAAAATTCACTCAACATCAGGGAGAGAAATGGCACAAATGTGAAGAGTGTGGTAAAGCCTTTTGTTGGCATCCACAGCTCACTAAACATGTAAGGATTCATACTGGAGAAAAGGCTTACACATGTCCACACTGTGGTAAAGCCTTTCTCTACCTGTGTCACCTTTCTGAACACCAGAGAGTTCATAATGCTGAGAAAACATACAGATGTGAAGAATTTGGGAAAGCCTTTAACCAGCAGTCAAGTCTTACTCATCATCACTGAATTCATACAAATGTGAAAGAAAAAGCTTATAAACGTGAAGAATTCAGCAAAGCCTTTAAGCAGAAGGCAAAACTTGCTCAACATCGGAGATTTCATATAAGAGTGAAATGTTCAAAATGTGAAGAATGTGGCCAACTGTTTAACCGGAAGTCAAATCACTCTGCACATCAGAGAATGCACACTGGGGAGAAACCTGCAAATGTAAAGTGATGAGTGGTTTGTACGAATAGATATTTTGCAACCACCATTTTTATGCTAGCATGATACTTTGAAGAAGTAAAGATATGGAAAACTAAGTTGTCATAGAATAATCAACTCTAAATATACATTTAAAAATTGCAGTACAATAATAATTCAAAAACTTCACTGATATATAAATCAGATATTTTTATGGAGCATAAATCCACATTAAAGCACTAAGTATGTATTAGTATCATTTAAATGTCCAAGACGATGTGTTGGGGACCAGTATAATTACATTCCACATACTTTTTGTTAGTCATGCTTGAGATATTATGAAGAGGTGATGAATATAATTCAGCTCTAAATCAGTTCATTATCTGGCTTTGTCCCCTTGTGTATGTGAAGTCAGGTGCTTGATTTTTTTTTTTTTTTTTTTGCTGCCTCAAACATCTGAGAGACTGTCCTAGTCGATGGATTTGTTTATATCTAACTTGCAGGGTAAATTTAGGACAGTAATGTGCCATGTATCAGGAACATATGAATGGACATGCTGCTTCTGGTTGACTCAAAACATTGATCTAAATCACCAAGAAGAGTTCTGGGCCTTAATGTTGCCATTGAAGTCAGACAGAGGAACATGTCAAATCATACCACGATGGACTCCTTGAGGAAATGCACAGTTTATTAAAATTGTGATGTTTCTTTATGGAAGTAATAGAGAGATGAATATTATTTGATATCATTGCCAAAAGAAATCTTCACAGACACATGATGACAGAACAGGTGACTGTCCCGTACTGGGCATAGAATTTGTGTATGCACAGTAGCTAAGTAATGACTCTGTTGACCACCAACTTAGGGATCCTTGCTTCAAAAGAACAAGAATGCTTCTTAAATGCCTGCATTTTTATTTTCAATATGGAGCATACAGTGATATGTAAATATTTAGACTATATGTGAACCTAATGCAGGTTTTAATAAAGTCGATTGATTTTTTTCCAAAAGATTTAATTCATTCTTTTTCAAATTTTTATTTATTTATTTTTTTAAATTTATGTATTTATTCAAGAACTGGGGTACAGTCCAGATGCGCAGGAGGGCGAGAGGATTCACCAAAGACGGAGTGAGGAACAAAACAGACAGACAGACCGAAGTACACTGTTGAGGGGAGCAGTAGGCAAGACAGGAGAGGTCTGTCCCACCATGTGGGTTGCTCCCTGGCCAGCCAGGAATCGAACTTGTGCTGCAGTGGCTGCGGATTGCATCATAGGTTGTGTGTTAACCCCTGCGGCACCAGGGAGGCCCTGGATAAATAACTTCTAGAAGTATTGCTGACTTACGAAATTTCCATTTTTATTTCTTTAAGAATTCTCTGCCCCATTATCTGCAGGGATTGTCCAACTCTCATGGCCACCAGCCATGGGTGAGAGCTCCCTTTTCTCTGCACCCTCTCCAGCGTTGTTCATTTCACTCTTTTTTATTTGGACCATTCTCAAGTGTTGAGGTGGCATCTCAGTGTGGTTTTGACATTTCTCTTACAACAAATTAAGGTGAACATTCCTATGTCTGTTGGACCTTAGAATCTCCTCTTTAGCAAAGTGTTTATTTCCTTTGCCCTTTTCAATTGACTCATTGGTTGGTTTTTCGCACTGGGTGGGAACATTACAAATTTTGGAATGAACCCCTTGTCAGATGTGTTGCATGTGTTCTATTCTATAGGATGCATTTCTGTTTCTGTGATGGTTTCTTTTGAGTTCTAAAAGCTTTTAGATTTGGTGTTGTCCCACTTGTGAAACTTGGTTTTGTTTCCCTTGGTGTTGGGGTTGTGTTCCCTTGTACATTTTGCAGCAGCTGTCCCGTAGTGTACCCTTTTATTTTCTTTCAGTGCTTAGGCTCTTAGGGTGTCCAAACTTTTAATCCATTTGGAATTAGTTTTCTGTATGGAGATTTTCTTTTAAAGATTTATTTATTTATGCATACAAGAACTGGGGTACAGGCCGGAGGTGTGGGGGGTGAGAGGATTCAATATGTATCACAACCAGGGACAGAGTGAGGAACAGAACAGGCATACTGACTGAAATACACTGGTTATGGGAGCAGCGGGCGAGTCAGGAGAGGTCTGCTGCACCATATGGGTAGCTCACTACGTGGGGATCGAACTCATGCAGCAGTGGCTATGGATACCTTCATATGTTGTGCCACCAGGGAGGCCCTGTATGGAGTTTTGAATGGGTCTTGGTTCTTATTTTTTGCAAGTCGTTATTCATGTTTCCCTGCACCATTTTTTTAAAATATGTATTTATTTATGCATAGAACTGGGGTGTAGACCAGATGTTCAGGGTTTGAGAAGATTTGCCAGAAACACGGAGCAGAACAGGCAGATCCACTGAAATACACTGCTCAGGGAATCAGTGAGAGGGACAGGTGAGGTCGGCTGTGCCAATTGTGGGTCAGCTCTCTGGCCTGGAATAGCCGTGATAGCACTGACTCTTAACCCCTAGGCCGCCAGGGGGCCCATCCTAGTATTATTTATTAAAGAGGCTGTCTTGTTTGAATTGTATGATTTTAGCTCCTTTGTCCAAGATTGAACTCTTCATATTTATATCATTTGCTCTCTGGGTTTTTAGTTGCCTTCCATTGCTCTGAGTTCTGGTTTTGTTCCAGAAAATAATGTCAGGAAATATGATACTTACATTTTCTTCTTTTCTCCCAAGATTTTTTTGTTATTTGGGACCTTCTGTGGGTTCATATAAATGTGGGGGTTGTTCTATTTCCTTATAAAAAACGTCCTTGGTATTTGGTAGGTATTGCATATGTTTGTAAATTGCTCTAGACAATAAGGCCATTTATGATGTTAATTATCCCCACCTAGGAGGATGGGACATCTTTGTATTTCTCTGTGTCTTTTATTTCCTTTAATAGAGTTTTTTAATTTTCAGGGTTCAGGTCCCTCACCTCCTGTTTTCACTTGAATGATACAGTCACAGTTATTTCATTCCTTTTGGTGTGAATGTCAATGGAAATGCCAGTCATTTCACACACGTTCTCTCTCATAGCTTGTTTATACTTCCAGAGAAATGAACCAAAAATGTTACCATGTATTGAATTGTAGTAAAATTTTAAAATAGTTGAACCTATATAATGTAACATTTTTTTGAGAAATTACACTCAAAAACAGTAGCTTTTATTATAATGGATTCCACATTGTATGTCTACATAGTGGTTTTGAAGTATGCACACAGTATCACCCACAGCTTGGTTTCCTTCATAGTATTTGAATAATCTTGAATTCGTTGACAAGACTACATTCATCCATGTAGTGTGTATATGGTCCCATTTTTATTAATTGAAATGTAACATTATATACTGTGTCCTGTGTCTTTCCCATTTTCAACCAAACCATTCTTGTTGGCTATAAAACCTGCTGTGCTCATTCATTTAGGGTCCTCTCTGATTCATTTTAGCTCAGATCTCTAGGGAAAACCCTGGTCTGTAGTATCGTGGGTATTTGAGGAAATGGTCACATTAAAAGATAAAGTATATTAAAAGCTCAGAGAATTATATCTGTTTCATACATGAGTCTAATGAGTGCTGTGGGAACGGGGTCTCCCTGGTGGGGCAAAGGCTACGCACAGCACTGTGAAGCTGTCCTCAGCCTCTGCAGCACGAGTTCGATCCCTGGCAGGCCAGGAGGCTGCCCACATGACGCAGCAGACCTCTTCTGTCTCGTCTGCTACTCCCCTCAGCAGTGTACTTTGTTCAGTCTGCCTGTTTTGCGCTCCACTTTGTCTCTCTGGTGACTCCTCTTACCTCCCGCACCTCTGACCTATACCCCAGTTGTTGTATGCATAAATAAAAAAAATCTTTAAAAATTATCATTTTTGTTGTTGTCGCTTTGCTTAGTAATTGATCATTACCTACAATTTTCTTTCAGTCTTTCATCTCCATTTCTGCTATGAGTTTTCCAATTGTCCTGCCTTCTTGTTGTACAGATATGTGCCCTAGGTCATATTTGACGTCATGGTCCACAGTGGTTTCGTGGGCATATGTGATCCTCTGGGCTCAGTGTGTGCATTAGACTGTTGCTGTGTAAACATGGATGTCACTGCATAAGGGCATTCTTCTTTCTCAGAACCAGGTCTCCCCCTTTTTTTTACAGATTTATTTTATTTACTTATACATAAATTGGTGAGGTATGGGCCAAAGGTGAGGGTTCGGGGGGGTGAGAGGATTCACCAGAGACAGAGTGGGGAGAAGAACAGGCAGAGCTACCGAAATAAACTGCTGAGGGGAGCAGCGGACAAGACAGGAAAGGTCTGCTGCGCCATGTGAGTCAGTTCCCTGGCCAGGGATCAAACTTGTCCTTAAGTGGTTGTCATAGCTTCATAGTGCTGAGACTGAGCCCCTTGTGCCACCATGGGGCCCCTCACAAATCTCTTTTCACCTTGTGTCCTATGTAGAGTTCTGCTGGTGGACATGTAGTAACTGTTTAATTTGATTTCAGGAACCCTTGACCTTCAGAGATGTGGCCATCAAATTCTCACACAAGGAGCAGGAGGGCCTGGACCAGCTACAGTGGAAATTGTACAGGGACGTGGTGCTAGAGACCTACAGAAATGTGGTGTCCTTGGGTGAGGAGAATATCCATCTAGATTTCCCCATCTGCCCTCAGTGTTTCCTGTACCACGTGTGGATGTGCTCTAGGGATGCCCAAGATTGTCGGATACTTTTAGGTCCCTATTTTAAAGAAAAACAGTGTGGGTTTGTTGGAAAGTCTCATGATGTTTCATCATGGCTTAAATTTCTCCTATCTTAGGATGATCTGCAACCTGCTCACTGTACGAGTGCTCATTCAAGAAAATATGTGACTTAAGCGTTATTGCTACAAGCAAAATCCCAGCTTCTCTATCACATTGCTAGGACTCAGAGGTGTAGAAATGGTTCTTAGGATATGAAAATTTCAATGATTACTGGTAAAGGTGCTGTCAGAAAAAGTATTTGCAGTGATCCTTTTCCAGAACCTTCTATACTGTCCCCTCTACTGAACACACTACTGTATTGGGAATATGAGAATCTTCAGGCCATCTCATATCACCTGTCCTAATAAACAGGTCTTGCTGTGTCTACACCCAAGCTGGTCATCTTGTTAGAGCAAAAAAAAATGGAGCCCTGGGATGTGAAGAGGAGTCTTAGTCTTGCTCTCCCTGGGGGCATCTCCTCTCTGACACTTGAGTTCTCTGTCTTTCCTTCTTACTGAATTGAACTTAGGTTTTGTCCATTTTGTTGATCTTTCAAAATCCAGACTTCCTTTCATAGAGAAGCACCTGCTTTTTGGCCATAATGTTCTATTTATGTATTTCTTATTTTTTTTTCAATGTCCTCCTTTCTGCCAATATGGAGCTAAAATTGTTCTTTTTCTAATTCCTGGAGGTGTGAAGTTACATTGCTCAACTGAGATCTCTCTTATTGCTAGTGTAATTGTATAATGCTTTAAATTTACCTCTTAGTATTGTTTTCTGAATCACAAGTTTTTGGGAGTTTGCTTTGTTGCAATGTTTTCTCAGTATTGTTTAGTTTTTTGGAATCAAGGAACCATGGGTTTACCTCACTCTTCGTGATTCAGGGAATAGATTCTCATATCCCCAGATGTCTGTCACCACCATACCCACCACCAGTGCATTGTGAGCTTCTCCATAAATCTTTGAATCCCCTGCCACTTTTGTACCCATACCCACTGTCCTTCCCTATTTGTACCCTCATTCTGCAGTCCTATTTCTAGAGTTTATTTTGGTTTGTATTGCCAGTTACTTTGCCTTGTTTTTCCAAAGGCCAAATAGGAGTGAATTCATCCAGTAAGTCTTTTTCCTTCTGATTCTTTTCACTGAGCATAATCCTCCCCCAGCATTCCATTGTTGTTGTTGCACATGGCCAGATGTATCCTTTTTCATAGCTCAGTAGTATTTCATCTTGTCTATATACCACTTCTTTCTTTTCGAATTATTTTTCACCCGTTTGTCAACTCTGATTCCTGAATTTATAACATTATTTTCCTTCCAATTGCAATTGGGCCTTGAACCTCTCCTTGATTTTATTGTTTTCATCTTCTGCTTTGAGTTCTGTCTTTGTTTGTGGCACACATTCAGGATCTCATCTTACTGTATAGATAATATTACAATGACTTCTCAATACAGGTAGTTTTCTGTTATTTTCTGGGGTCATTCTTTTCATTCTGTGATGCTTTAGACTTAGATCATATCATTAGTGTGATCAACATGGCTCCATTTTCATGATTAGTCTTCATAGAATCTAGTTCCATACTTACATTCCACATAGTGTGCTGAAGGCTATGTTGAGTGTCATATAGATAAGATTGAATTGGTGTTATTTTTAATTCATTCGGACACATTTGCCATTGTATCGTGGACTTTTATTTACACCAAAGTATTACTGAAAGGGAGGCGTTAACTTTATTAAATAATGGTTCCTCTATTCTCAATCATTTTATTTTTTTTATTTTTTTTAAGATTTACTTATTATTTATTCAAACACGGGGTGCAGTCAGAAGCACAGGATAGTGAGAGAATTCACCAGAACCAGAGCAGAGAACAGAACAAGCAGAATGACAAAGTACACTGCTGAGGGGAGCAGTGGGAGGCATGAGAGGTCTGTGCAACATGTGGGACCCTCGCTGGTGGCCGGAGATCTAACCAGCAATGCAGAGGCTGCGGGCATCTTTGCAACCCAGTGCTTAACTGCTGCGCCATGGCAGATGCAGTATTTTCAGTCATTTTATACCCTATTTCCAACCTACTGCATCACTGTATATTTTTTGACCTTTAGTTATATGCTTTAATTCCTCTCTCCTTTCTTGTTGGTGATTTCCCTCCACTTTCACACATTTTGATGTTAATGGAGGTATATTAGTTTGTAATATTATTTACAAACGTTGTAAAGCATTGTCATCCAACCTATGTACACATAACATCAGTCTCTGTTTTCATATATTTTCCATGTATTTTACGGTATCTTTTTTGTCATGGGCATTCCATAGCATGTTGAATAGTTATAGCAGTCTTTTCTAAAGTGAAAACCATGTAAATTCAGCTGCATACCAAAACTCCACTCTAACATTTATAACCCTACTGACATCACAAATTATATCTCATGATATTTGTATTCTATAACATGAATCTATGATTTTTTTGTGCCATATTTCCAAATTCTGATAAGCATGTGTGTAGCTGTCTAGTGCTGATGTTAACTATACAAACATCATGTTGGGGGTCTTTATATGGTATTAATTTTATGTCTTAAATATTTAGAGTATTTTGTCTTGAGAGCTGTGCGTGGGGTAGTTATTCCTCATTGTCTTCCTGCCCTGTCTTCTTAAGACAACCATGTCTCCATGCCACAGTCAGGCACAGAAGATTTGTTGCTAACTGTGGGACCGGGAGGAGATGAAATTGGCACCTTTGAGAATTTACAATTATTGATAGACCAGACATTTCAAGAGACATGTGAAGGGCATAACAGTTGTTGCAATGAAGATTCCCAATATGGGACAATTATCCATAACACAATTCCTCCTGTACAAAGTGATTCTGCGTGTAAACCACGCTGGTTAAAACTCCATTTTACGTCTGTTGCAGGTAGAGATAAATATGTTTCTGTTAGCAAAGATCCATGTGACATTTTTAACAAGACACAATCTCTGAGAAGAATGTTGGAACATATGGGAAGTCCCCTAGTCCATAATGCAAATGATTATTCAAAACACTGTCAATGTGGGATAGATTTAAACTTTCAATCATGTCATTCTAAACATCAGAGAATTAGAAAGGAAGATGAAAAATCTACACAGGATCCTATTGAGGGGTCCTCAATACTTTTCCAGCATCATGTACTTCATGAGAAACTCTACAATTGTAAAGGATATGGCAAAGCTACCAAATGGTGCCCAAGACTTACTAGACATCACAGAGAGAAAACTCACAAGTGTGAAGAACATGGTAAAGCCTTGTATTGGCATCCACAGCTGACTAACCTTCTAAGGATTCATGCTGGAAAAAAGCCTACAGGCATCCTGACTATAGTAACACCTTCCTGTGCTGTGTCACCTTTCCTGACATCGGAGAGTTCATACTGGGGGAGAAACCTTACAGATGTGAGGAATGTGGGAAAGCCTTTAACCAACTGTCAGCCTTTAACTATCTTAGCATCACAGAATTCATACTGAGGGGAAACCTTACAATTGTGAAGGATGTGGCAAAGCCTTTAACAATAAGTCATGTCTTACTCGACGATATAGAATTCATGCAGGGGAGAAACCTTCCAGATGTGAAGAATGTAGGCAAAGCCTTCTACCATTCATCACATTTAAGTCAACATCACAGAATTCATACTGGGGGGAAACTTTACAAATGTGAAGAATGTGGCAAAGCCTTTCACCACAAGTCAAGTGTTGCTCTACATTAGAGAATTCACATCAGAGAGAAAGGTTAAAATTGTGAAGTCAATTGTTTTTACTTTAGTCTCTTTTTTTCAAGATTTATTTTATCACGCATACAAGAACTCGGGTATCTGCCAGAGGTTGGGGGGGGGGTGTGAGAGGATTCATCAGAGGCAGGGTGGGGAACAGAACAGGTGGATTGACTGAAATACACTGCTGAGGGGTGCAACAGGCGAGACAGGAGGGGTCTGCTGCACCATGTGGGTAGCTCCCTGACCTGGAATCCAACTCGTACTGCAGTGGCTGCATATAGCTACATAGGTTGTGTCTTAACCCCTTGTGCCACCAGTGAGGTCCCAACTTTGGTGTCTTTAACCAAAAGTCCAGAAGTTTAACCAGAAGTGTCAAAGTGATTAACCGGAAGTCAGATCATCCTAAACATCAGAGAGTGCAAACCAAGAGAAACTGTAAATGGAAAGTGATGAGTGGTTTGTCCAGATATGAATTTTGAAGCCACCGGGTTTTCATACTGGAAACTTGAAAGAAGTGGAAATATGATTAAGTAATTAATAATGCAGTTTAGATTCATATTAAGATATTGCAAAACAGTAGGAAGTGAGAAACACTTTACATTCCTTAAGTCAGAAAATTGGTATGGAGCATAAGCCAACATTAAAACACTAAATATTAGCAAAACTGAAAAGTCTGAGGAACTTCCTGGTGGTGCAGAGGGTTAAGTCACAGCACTATGAAGCTATCGTTTGGTCCCTGGCCAGGGAGCTGACCACATAAAACAGCAGACCTCTCCTGACTTATCTGCTGCTCCCCTCAGCAGTGTGTTTCAGTCAATCTGCTTGTTCTGCTCTGCACTCTGTCTTTGGGGAATCCTCTCACCCCGTACACTTCTGGCCTACCCCTCTGTTCTTGTTTGCATAAATAAATACAATCAATCTATAAAAAATAAATAAGAATTCAAGATGATGGTTTGGGGCCCTGTATAGGTATTTTCTTTGTCCTTTTTTTAATCAACCATACTTGAGATATTGTGAAGAGACCTGATGAATATAATTCAGCCCTAAATCACTTCACTCTATGGCTTTCTCCTGGTATGTTGGTGGAGTCAAGTATTTGACTTTCGTGTGTCAAACATCTAAGGGATCCTCTCCAGTTGATGAGTTTCTTTACATCTTAATTGCTTGGGTACATTTATGATGGTGTCATGTATCATGGATGAAGAAAATCTAAATGGATATGCTGTTTGTGTCTGACTGAAAAGATTGATCTAAATCACCCAGAGGAGTCGTGGATTTCATTTTGGGTATAAAAGTTAGACACGGAAACGTGCTGAAGTTCAACTCATTTCATCATTTTCTCCTTCAGGGAATACACTGACAGTTTATTAATATCCTCATGTTTCTTCATGGTAGTAATGGAGCCATGAATATTATTGGACGTTGTTGCCAAAAGAAATCTTCACAAGCATGTGATGAAAGAGCAGGTGAGCTTTTCATAACAACGTAGAATTCTTGTCCATTCACATTAGCTAAGCAAAGCATCTTTATGTTGAACACCGACTCTGTGATCCAGGTATCAGAAGGTCAAGATGCTTCTTAAATACCTGAATGTTGGTTTTGATGAAATGTGTCTTGATATCTGAATGTCTTATTTAGACTGTATGTGAACTTCTTCTGTATATTTTTAAAATTTATTCATACAAGAGCTGGGGTGCAGGCCAAAGGGGTGTGTGTGTGTGTGTGTGTGTGTGTGAGAGAGAGAGAGAGAGAGAGAGAGAGAGAGAGAGAGAGAGAGAGGATTCGCCAGAGAGAGAGAGAGAGAGAGAGAGAGAGAGAGAGAGAGGATTCGCCAGAGACAGAGTGGGGCATAGCACAGGCCGACTGACTGAAATACACTACTGAGGGGAGCAGTGGGCAAGAAGGGAGAGGTCTGCCATGCCCTGTGGGAGGCTCCCTGCTGTGGAGGGGGCAGATAGCTTGTCAGTCAGCGCGGTGCTTAACCCCTTCAGCCCCAGGGCGGCCCCGTTGACCTCTCTTCCCTCAGAGCCCTGAACCCGTTATGGGCCCCAGAGTTTTCACGGGCCTCGCCCACCTGCCGGTTCTCCTCAACCTCCACTCCTCCCACTTCCAGGCCGCAGCCCCACCCCGACGATGGCCCGACAGGCTGCGCAAGGGGTTGTGGGAAATGTAGTCTCCAGCCCCTGTGGTTCCCGCGGAGGTTTCTGGGCGGGGCTTCCGCGATCTGCGCAGGCGCGGCCTCGCCCCCATCCGTTCGAACGTTCTGGCGCCTCCGCGAGCGCTGGGGCGCCCCGAGGTGAGCGCGGGTTTGTCCCGGGAGGCCGGGCTCGGGTGAGCGGCGGCGCCGGGGGGGTTGGGGAGCGGGGGGCGCGGGCGAGCTGGGCCCCGGCCGCGTGGAGTCGGGCGCTTTGGAGCCTTTTCCCCCCGGAGCGCGCGTGGGGGCGGGGCAGGGCCGTTGGGGAGAACGTCCCGGCCTTTCCGGGGTGTCCCCGGGGCGGCCGCCCGGCCCTGACCCCGGACGCTGCCCGGGGTCTTCCCGGGGCGGGGCACGGGGTCCCCAAGGCGGGGGCCCTGGGGAAGCGCGGGTCCGCCTGTGCGCATGCGCGCTGACTCCTCTGGGCCCCCGAAAGTCGGGCGGTGAGGGAGGGGAGACCCCGGCCGCGTTTCTGGGGGGGGTGTTGCGCCCGGGGCGGGATTCAGGGACCTAAGGTGGGCGGGTGACGTCGCGCGGTTGCCAGGGGGAGGCGGCCCCTGTGGGGGCGGGGAGGTTGGCAGGAAACTTGGTTTGCAGGGCTCTGGGGGTTGGGGGGAGTTCCTGGGGCGTCAGAGGCTTGTTGTCTGAATTTCCGGGTGCGCTTTGCGTTCCCGCCCCCAGGCGGCGTCCTGCTGGCTGCTGCATTCAGGCCTCCTGCCTGGACGTGCGCACCCGGGGGACCAAGTCACTGTCCAGGTGTCCACGGAGAGGCGGCGCGGAGCCACTGCCGGGGTGTCCTGGCAGAACAGTGCGCTCGGGGCGTCGTCTCGTTGGAAATCGTGTCCACACTCTGACGTGACTCCTCAGCTTTGAGACGGTGGTTCTTGGCGTGACTGTTGACCAGGCAGTGGGCAGTGTCACCCTCTGTTAAGTTATGGTGAACCCTAAACCCAAGTTCTGCCACTGATGGACTCGCGGGGCCTCTCCTGCCCCTGCTGGAAGCGTCACACGGCCGGCACCTCAGTGACTCTCTGGTGTCTCCAGGCAGCGTGTGGCGGGCTCTGGACAGGAGACTCCAGGACCCCGGGCAGCTGCCTCCGCCCTCTGTGCTGGACCCCATCGCCCTTCCCAGCGCGGCCTCCAGAGCCCTCATGCGTCTGTGAGAGCAGCAACAATGGATCAATCTCTGGTGAGTGCTGTGTTTGCTTCAGCTTGGGGTGCATTGACTTTATGCGAGTACCTCAATGGACACGTAAATTAGAAACATAGTTTTCTCCAGGGACACATTCCTCACCAGAGAAAGGTGTGGCGTAGATCCAGGCAGTTCACATGTCCAGCATGTGTGAAGATGGGGCTCTGCCCTGGTGCTCACGCAGCGCTGAGTCAGAGTCTGTACCTGGGTCATGGTTGATGACGCTGAAGGTGTGGACTGTGGCTCTTCACCCCGCTGGACAGAAACACTTCCCAGCTCTGCACTGGTCCGGTGCGGGGTGAGGGAGGAGGGGGAGGATGGGGCCTGAGGACCTGAGTGCAGAATGGGGGTGAAGGAGCCACATGTCTTTTAAAAAGGACAACTGATTTTTTTTCAAGATTTGTTTATTTATTTATACATGCACTGGGTACAGTCAGAAGCGCGGGAGGGTGAGAGAATTCACCAGAGCCAGAGCGGGGAGCAGAGCAGGCAGAAGGACTGAAGTACACTGCTGAGGGGAGCAGCCGGTGGCAGGAGAGGTCTGCGTGCCATGTGGGACCCTCGCTGGTGATCCAACTGGCGCTGCAGAGGCTGCGGGCAGCTTCACAACCCAACGCTCAAACCCTTGGGCCCCCCAGGAGGCCCCATCTGAATTTTTAAGGTTTCTGTGCAGTAGCTAAAATCATATACTGTGTCCTGCACAACTCTCGGAGACTTTCATGCAGGCATCAGTCTTGGCATCTGTGCCGTTGAGTCCAGTGGGGGATAATAACACACCTGCCCCTGCCTTTCTCTCGGGTGGCCTGCAAACCGAAGGTGCACAGTAGACTCTTCAGAGACCTTTTTTCTGGCCGTTGTTTCCACTGCTCCTGCGCATTTCTCCTTGATGTGGTCTGAATGAATTTCTAGTGACACTACTACACCCTAAGTTGCTCTCCAGTCCAGTTACACTCTCCAAAAGTTCCTGCCATGTTTGAGAACACCATGTGTGACCTTTGGGAAATTTCATTTTTTTTTAATTGTTTTAAAGCTTCTTATACTTTTTTCTTATTATTTCACTTATTTTCCCTACTCGATCTGTCATTGACATGTGTAGCACTAAAAGCTTTCTGCTGAAATAGTTGCCATTTTTTTCCTACAATCCTAATGTGTCTTGCCCTACCCCTTGTTTCGCCTCCACCAAATCACTCTGGCCCTTCCCCCATCTGCCTCCCTCCCTAACTTCTCCACCCATTTCCCTGTTCCCTCTGGTGGTCATCTTTACCTTGAAATGACCCTGTTCAAGTTTTATTCAAGTATTTTGGCTGTAAATGTTTTTTGGGTATTTATTTTCCACAGATGAGTGAAGCCATCTCAGATGTGTCTTTACTTTTTGGCCTATTTCACTCAATAATAGCACCTCCCGGGGCCTCCCTGGTGGCACAAGGGTTTGAGATGCAACCGATGGGGCTGTCTGTAGTCTCTGCAGCACAAGTTCCATCTCCTGGCCAGTCAGGTAGCTACCCACATGGCACAGCAGACCTGACTGGCCTGCTGCGTCCCTCGGCAGTGTATTTTGGTCTCTCTGCCTGTTCTGTACCCTGCTCTGTCTCTGGTGAATCCTCTCACCTTCCTCCCCTGCACTTCTGGCCTGTACCCCAGCTCCTCTATCCATAAATAAATAAATCAATATTTTTTAAAAAAGAAAAAAATCAATATCACCTCCTTGCCCACACATTTTAATCTCAGTGTGGCCCTTTGCTCCTTCCTCACAGCCCTGCAGTGCTCCCCTGCGTGTGCTACACACTTCCTGCCCTGCCTCTGCCAAAGGGATGTAGATTGGGCCATGACTGGGCAGTTGGAAACACAGCTGCTTTGCTCATGGATGGGATAAATCTTTTTGTGTTTGAGTGTTCCCGTGAGTATAATGTATAGAAGTATTGCAGATGATATGGAATTTCCATTTTTATTTCCTTAAGAAACCTCTGCACCCTCATCCACAGGGTCTTTCCGACTGTCATGGCCACCAGCCGTGGTGAGAGCTCTCTTTTCTCTGTGCCCTCTCCAGCGTTGTTCATTCCATATTTTTTTTTTTTAGTGTTTCACTTTTTTAAATACTATTTTACATATTTTTACATCATTTTCATTTTTGCATAGTGTAATCATTTACATCTTCGTTGTAGTCCCCATAAAATTCTCACCCCTCACCTCCCGTTTTGTATAAATCTATTCGTTTTCATTTGGGCCTTCTCAAGGGGTGACATGGCATCTAAGTGTGCTTTTATTTTACATTTATCTTGTAATAATTTAAGGTGAACATTCCTATTGTCTGTAGGATGTCAGAATTCCCTCTCTAGAGGAGAGTGTATATAGTTCCTTTGTCCATTTTTTAATTAAGATTTATTCATTTATGCATACAAGAACTGGGGTACAGGCGAGAGGTGCAGAGGGTGAGAGGATTCGCCAGAGACAGAGTGGGAGGCAGAACAGGCAGACTTACTGAAACACACTGCTGAGGGGAGCAGTGGGGAGTCAGGAGAGGTCTGCTGTGCCATGCGGGTTGCTCCCTGCCGGCCAGGTATCGAACTCGCGCTGCAGAGGCTGTGGAGAGCTTCATAGACTGCGTCCCAACCCCTTGTGTCACCTGGGAGGCTCCCTTTTGTCCATTTTTAATTGAGTCATCAGTTGGTGTCTCGCATTGTTTGGGGATGTTATAAATTTTGGAATGAACCCCTTGTCACATGTGTGGCATGCAGATTCTTTTTCTGTTCTGTAGACTGCCTTTCAGTTTTTGGGCTCGTTTCTTTTAAGGTATGAAAGCTTTTAGTTTTAATGGTGTCCCACTTGTTGATTTTTGTTTTTGTTTCCCTGGGTGTTGGGGTTGTGTTCCCTAGTGCATTTTGTGGCAGCAGTCCTTAGTGTGTCCCTATATTTTCTGTCAAGTACATCACCAAATATTTAATCCATTTGGAATTTTATAGATTGATTAATTTATCTATATAAGAGCTGGGGTACAGGCCACACATGTGGTGGGTGAGAGGATTGACCAGAGACAGAGTGGGGAACCAAACAGGCAGATCTGGTGAAATACACTACTAAGGGGAACAGCAAGGAGACAGGAGAGGTCAGGTGTGCGGTGTGGGTGAGTTCCCTGACTGGGGATCGAACTCATGCTGCAGGGGCTGTGGATAGCTTCATAGTGCTTTGCCTTAAACCCTTGCTTCACCAGGGAGACTCCATGTTGCTGTATTAAGTCGGTTGGAATTTGTTGAGGATTTTCGCTTCTCTGTACTTTGGTGGTGGTGGTCTATTTTTCCCTTTTATGCTGGCTTTTTTTGGAGGGTATCAGAGCAATGTTGACCTCATTGTATGTGTTGGTGAGTTTTCCTCCCCTTCAGTGTTTTGGAAGATGCAAATTTCTTTGTGTTTGCTTCTGTCATGGTCTCTCTGATGATTTATTTCCTGTGTCCCTGAATGCTTGAGTATCTTGTGCTTCTGAATGTAGCTAGTCCCTGTGTTCCGATCCGGTCTCCCGTCTTCAGTCTGCACTTCTCCTGAGTGAGTCAGTCAACTGTGTTTTGCCATTTCTGCCAGTTACACTTGCGCGTGGGCCTCCTGCCCAGGCCTAGTACCACAGGCTCGGCTCCCACCTGACTGCACCTGTAGCCGTCCCGATGGCACCTGCTGCGCATGCAACATGCAAACCTCGTCCTGTGTTGTGCCCTCTCGTGTGGAATTAGATCCTTCTCAGCCCAGGTCTCCCACCACCAGAAAGGGATTTCTCTGTTCCAGAGTTTAGTCTCACCCAATGTAAGTTACCCTTCAGTATTACCTGATATCTTAATGGTGGCTAACAACAGCACCGCCGTGCATGGGTGCGTGTGTGTGTGTGTGTGTGTTCACTTTCTTTCACATTACAGTTCTCATTCTTGGCCAAACCTGATGGATGCATTTTCTCAGTGATGAGGTTGCTCCCCTTTCTGCCTCTGAATGGGAGGGTGTGGTGACACCTCAGAGTTCAGGGGGAGAAAGTACTCAGGGGTCAGTGGGACACGTTTGAACAAGGGTCATGACACAGACACTCGCTGAGTAAAACCAGGTAGCGCAGATGTTCATCCTTTGACCTTTGGTTGTTGGGAGTTTATGTCAGTGATGCTCAATGTACTTTTTAATAAAGAGCTTCAGGTTTCTGTCATTGAGTCTGGAGTATAGTAGGTGTGTTTGCATTTGTCATACGTATGATTCTTGCTGAAGTTACGGTTAATGGTAGATTTTTTTTATTTTGATAGATGTTTATAGAATATTGATAGAATGAATATATTTTGCAACCTAATTTTACCAGCTCTTCTGTCACCTGTGACCATGCAAGTGTTTCATTTTATAAACCTTTGCACTGTGGGGAACAGCAGTGGCTGCTCTTCTGCCCAGCATGACTGTTGCTTCTTTTTCTCCTTTTCCTAGAAAATGTGGCCCTCCATTCATTCACTCATTCATTCATTCATTCATATTTTAAAAGATGAACTTATTTATGCATACAAAAACTGAGGTATGGGCCAGAGGTGTGGGAGGGGGGAGGATACTCCAGAGACAGAGTGGGGAGCAGAACAGGCAAATCTGTTGAAATACACTGCTGAGGGGAGCAGTGGGCGAGTCAGGAGAGGTCTGCCACGCCATGTGGGTAGCTGTCTGGCTGGGGATTGAACTCGTGCTGCTGTGGCTGCGGGACAGCTCCATAGGTAGTGTCTTTACCTTTGAGCCACCAGGAAAGCCCCTGACCCTTTATTTAAATGTAAAATAAAAAGTCTCCTTTCGCTGTTATTGCATGTGGTGTTCTTTGGCTTTTAGTATCTGGCCTTATTATACAGCCATCACAACCTTCCAGATTTTTTCATTTCCTAGTAATAAAATACTGTACTCATTAAACTCTCTCTCCCAACTTCTCTGTCCCTGAGTCCCTGTGTCCACCATTTACTTTCTGTTTTCAAGAGTTTGACAACTCAGACCTGTATGAATGGAGTCTTATTACACCTTGTTTTCTTGGTGAATCTCTTATTTTATTGCATTGTTAACTGTTTTGTCATTTCATAGGTATCATACAGGAGTGCATTCATATTGTAGTGTGTGTCATTGTTTATTTCCATTGTGAGGCTCATTAATAATCTCTTATGTGTATTTACCAGTCTTATTTATCCATTAATCCATCACCTGGGGCTTGGGTTGATTTTGCTTTGGGCTGTAGTGACTGGTGTTGCAGTGACCGTAGGTGAGCAAATGTCTCTGCCCGTCACTGCTGTCCCTGCTATTGGTGAACACCCCGGGGTGGGGGTGGGTCCTCCTGTCATTCTGAGTTCCCTTTTCCCAAGAATCACCTTCCTGTCTTCCCTCCTGGCTGCATCATTTATGTTTGCCCCAACAGTGTGCAAGGGAGCCAGGTACCAATTTTTGCCAGTACTTGTTCTTTTCTTTCTTTTTAAACCATTGTGATCCCAGCGGACGTGAAATCTCATCTCTTGTACTTCTGATTCATTTTTCCTTCGTGACTGATCGTATTGAGAACGTTCATGTGTTAGGACCCGCTTGGGTATGTGATTTGCAGAGCTGTGTATTCCAGTCCTTTACTCATGGCTGCACGTTTCCATTTTGAACAGGGTCGAAAGTGCGAGGGGATTGTATTGTCCCATTTCATCATACGGTCCTTTTATGGCATCCTGAGCCTACTCCTGCTGGGAGGTCCCCGTGAGTTTCTGTGCGCAGACATGAGCCATCCACCTTCTCTTTGCTGTTGTTTTATTTCTCGTATTAGTGTTTTAATCAATGAGCCTGTAAATAAATGCATTTTTGTTTTCCTAGAACTGGGATGTGCCGGGTTACCTTGCAAGAGTTGCTGTCAGTGCAGCAGGCTCATCGTGTTCTGGATGCTGTTTTGTCTTTGCATTGGTTTAATTCATTGTTTAAGCCTCCGGGTTTCTTTATTCCAGCTCAGTCTCTGCCCTTGGTTCCGCTATATGTATCGCTTACTGTTTTGTCATTTCACTGGCAGCGTACAGGAGCTCCTGTGTGTGTGAACACGGGTGTGGGTTATAGTCTGCTCACTGGGTTTTCCTTTCCAGAGTCGCTTTACTGTGGCTTTCATTAGTTTTCCAAGAATGAATTATAACTAGTTATGACCATTTTTATGTATGTTGTCTTTTTGTTGTTGTTGTTACGTAGCGTCACCCAAACCCATTGTGAATAGGGGACACTGAGCGTCTTTGTTAGTCCTACTCTCACTGGGAATGTTGATGTCGCTTGTGGCTGTCAAGGACTTGTTTTGTGTTGAGGAAAAATCCTCTGAATCCATTTTTAGCTAACACAAATGGAAATTTATTTTAATGGGTTCCTATTCTATATGTATGTGGAGGTGCACAGGATTTACTACATAGCAAAGGAAATTATGGAATAAATTTACGGATTTCTTAAGATATTTGTTTTCTTATACCGTGTATCTTATTTTTCAAAACTCTTTCATTGCTATTATCTATTTTTTTCTTTCTCCAAAAGAAATATTTGTCTCTTAGTTGTTTTTCCTCTTCTTTCAATACCTTTTGTTCTGGTCACCGTGTTCTCCCCTACGGTGATGAAAACTATCAATAATATCCTGGAGATTCCCAAATTCTTTCTTTTCTTTAATATTTATTTTATGTATGCATATAAACGCTCGGGTGTAGTCCACAGGTGCAGGGGGTGAGAGGATTCACCAGAGACAGGGTGGGGAACAGAACAGGCAGACTGACTGAAATACACTGCTGAGGGGAGCAGCGGGGAGACAGGAGAGGTCTGCTGTGCCTTGTGGATAGCTCCCTGGTTGGGGATTGAATTCTTGCTGCAGCAGCTGCCGATAGCTTCATAGTGCTGAGACTTAAACTCTTGTGCCACCAGGAGGACCTGATTCCCAAATTTCTGTTTTCACCTTAGACTTCCTGATCTATCAGACACATGTCCAGTTGCGTGTGGAATTCCAGTGTCTACCAGCCCGTCATGCAGACAGCATATTAGGAAAACATTCCTTGTACCTCAGCCACCAAGTTATTACCAAGTTCTCCTCCCCTTTGTCCTTCCATTTTAGAAGTGATGACCTGATCTGTCTTCTTCTGACTCTCTCAGCTGAACATCTTTTCTTAAAATTTTATTTTATATATATTTTACATCTTTTTTTATTTCTGCACAAGTTGTGCATTTTTCATCTTGGTTATAGTCCCCATACATCCCACCTCCCTTATTTTAACCCTAATCTCTCCACCCCCCAATAGTGCATCTCTGGTTTATACTTGCTTGTAGTTGAACATCTCTTACCTTTGCTTTTTCCCACCTCATTGCTTGAACATCCTGGTTTTGGGTTCAGTTTTTGTTTACTGTGAGTTGGAGATAGCAGGCTTTGAGGTCACGGGAGTAAAATATTGGCACAAAGTTGCACATGTTTTTAATTTGTTATGAAGCTCCTTTAGCACATGATTCCGGGTGTGAGTGTGTTACACCTGCCAGTCAGGCTATCAGCTCCTCAAGGAGCCTATTTTATTCATCCTTTTATTCTTAGAATCATAGACACTTCCAAATATATAAGGTAAGCTATAGTTCTACTTGTAGGACCAAAGGGGTGAATGTAGAGGCGAGGCTCTTTCAACTGCAAATTCTATACAGGACTGAAGACCCACAAAATAAGACGTGTTTGCACTTGCTCTGTCTGACCCAGGCTGCCGGCCCTGAGATGAGTAATGTTCCCTCAGAAGGGACAGTGTCATTTGAAGATGTGGCTGTGAACTTCACGTGGCAGGAGTGGCAGTACCTGAGTGAAGATCAGAGGAACCTGTACTGGGATGTGATGCTGGAGACCTGCAATCACCTGGTGTCCTTAGGTGAGGAAGCTCCAGTGTAACACTCTAGTGCAATGCTGTCTTCTGCACTGACAAGTGTGCACTTGCTTATGAAACTGAGTGTTGGTGAGGTTGAACATGGCAGGCAGTGTACATTGTGGGTGTTTCAGTTTTCATTTGGAAAGATTCAGATTGGCCTCTTTTGCACAGCTCCTCACACTGCATTTGTTAGTTTTCAAAGACTGAAGTTGAACTTGATCGAAGACCTACACTGTTTCTCATCACAGGGCACTGTGTTACCGATCCTGAGGAGAGCATCAGGTCGGAGCAGGGATTACAGCTGTGGACTGTGGACGATCCCCTAAACCAGGACCTGTCAGGTCAGTCAGTGCTTGCCAGGCCGGGGGGCTGAGAGGAGGCTGGGAGTGTGGCCAGTGATATTGGCCACACTGAGGTGCTTTTTCAGTGTCCAATCTTGGAGAGTGTGTCTGCATATATCAAACTGATTCTTTATTCAGTTTCCAAATACTACTCTCTTGTGAATTACGTCCTGCTCTTTTAAAAATGGCCCTCTATGTTCTTAAACCAGTATGAAGTCCCTGATACATGGGGATGATTCTGCAGTAATCACATATCTCTATTCTCTCTCTTAGTGTATTCTCATAAACTGTTTTCTTTAGGTTCCTGTTGAGGAATTTTTTTTATTCTTTCTGTATGTTTATGGGGAGGTCACACACGACATAAAAACAGGAGCTGCTATGAACAAAGCAGAAACACAGGTTCCAGCGAGTGCGTTGAGAACACCAGGGTGTTGCTCTCAGAATGATGTGGGGAAAGACTTTAACACTGATAGCCACAGGCTGGATGCAGAACTTTTTTCCTATCAGCAGGAACGTGGGACACAATGATGAGGCGGAGTTTGCTGCATGTATTAGGATTCTGAGCCTTATGTATTTAAATAAGAACTGACAGGTCTCTGCCGTGGAGGGATGTGCATGCCTCTGAGAACCTCTGCAGGTGACCGTGGCCAGGGCCGGGATCGAAAGAAAAACTAAGGAAATGGAGAAGCAGAGTCCTTGTGTCTCAGCAGGCCTCTTGCTTAAAGTGCCTGGGCAATGACTGGGTCACTCAGTCCACAGGTTTCCAGGAAAGCCATGGCCTCTGCAGGGCTTGGTTATTCAGAAAGTACCTGCAAGAGCTGCACAGGGTCAGTCTAAGAAAGAAGGTGTGTAGGATCTATTTTGGATGAAATGCTTCTGGTTGAAATTGACAAATCTAGTTAAAGGACTATTTTCACCAAATATTTATGATTTACAAAGCAATTATTAAATTAGTTTTACTGCTTTGTTATCCTGGTTTGGCATTAGAAAATCTGTTAATTGGGGCCTCCCTGGAGGCCTAGGGATTAAGTCTATTAGCTCTCACTATTATGGCCTCAGTTTGATCCACAGTGAAGTAGCTCACCCACTTTGTCACAGTAGACCTCCCCTGTCTCACCCGCTGCTCCCCTCAGCAGTGTATTTGAGTCAGTCCACCTGTTCTGTTCAAAACACTGTCTCCACGCTCCCCTACAGCACCCCCACTCCTGCACTTCTGGCCTACACCCCAGATCTTCTATGCTAAAATAAAAAATACCAAAAAATCTAGTCTCCCCATAATTTGCTATGGGCAAAAAGCATGAATCAGAAAATCAATACCTGTAAATTGTGTTGTAATACAGGAGCTTTTGTGCCACTTAGTAGTATTCACTCAAAATGCTTAGAGACATGGCCATTTTTATCTCACTTTAGATGTCCATACTGTGGATCACCTGACTCAGGACAGCCCTGCAAATCAGGGCAGACATGTGTGGCAAGTTCTTACCACCAGCAGCAAAATAGCATTCAACGAGAGAACTGACTTAATGGAAAAAAGCAATTTGCACTCAATTCATTGTTTGAACCATAGTATCAAAAATGAAAACAATTCAGCGATGATGCCTGAGAACTTTACTATACATAGGACCATGATGATCCCTGGTGAGCCTCATGAAGGGTATGCTGGAGAGTACAAGGAGGTCTTTAGTAGAATGAGGGAACCCATCAAGTATCCTGAGCACCTTAGTCACCAGGTGATTCAGAACTTTCAACAGCCTTTTGAATTTCGTGAACAAGGAAAAGTTGTGAGTGAAGAAACAATATTTACACCTAAAGGAGCCCTTCCAGAAGGGGCTGCCCATAAATGCAATGAGTGCAGGGACACCCGTGATGAGGTGCCTTTCGTTGCCCGAGACAGAACCCAAGGAGGACAGACTCCCTGCAGTTGTAATGAAAAGGGGAGAGCTGCGGAGATGACTCCAGTGCATTTGAATCTTCCTAGGTATCTTGAACACGAGCAGCAGGAATGTTGTGAAAGTGGGGCCAGTCTCAGCAACATATTTCACACCTATCCGCGTGAGAGTACCCAGTTAGGAAAGAATAATTTGGGATATAAGAGATATGGTGAAGTGGCCTCTAAAACCTCTGTTCTGACTGAACATCAGAAAACACAAGCAGATGATCAACCTGATGAGTGTGGGGGCACCACTGAGATTTCCTTACAGAGGGGATACCAGAGAAATCTCACTGCATTGAAGTTGTTTGGCTCTAACGATTATGTGAAAACTTACTCATGGAAGACTGCCCTCACTTTACATCCACAATCTCAAACGGGAGTGAAGCGCTACCCATGTCAGGTATGTAAGAAAACGTTCAGGTGGAAATCTGCTTTTAGTGTCCATCAGAAAACTCATATAAGGGAGAAACCCTATGAATGTGAGGCATGCAGGAAAGTGTTCTCCTGTAAGTCAGTTCTTGTTCTACATGAGAGGACTCACACTGGAGAGAAATGCTATGAATGTGAAGGGTGTGGGAAAGCTTTTTCTAGTAAGGCACACCTTATTAGACATCAGAGAATTCACACTGGAGAGAAACCCTATGAATGTGAAGGGTGTGGGAAAGCTTTTTCCCGTAAGTCTTACCTCAGTGAGCATCAGAGAATTCACACTGGAGAGATGCCTTATGAATATGAAGAGTGTGGGAAAGCTTTTTCCCGTAAGTCTTACCTCAGGGAGCATCAGAGAATTCACACTGGAGAGAAGCCTTATGAATGTCAAGAGTGTGGTAAGACTTTCCACTGGAAATCATCCCTCAGTAACCATCAGATAAGTCACACTGGAGAGAAGCCTTATGAATGTCAAGAGTGTAGGAAGACTTTCTCCTGGAGATCATCCCTCAGTCACCACCAGAGAGGTCACACTGGTAAGAAACCCTATGATTGTGAAGTGTGTGGGAAAGCTTTTTCCCAAAAGTCAAAGCTCATTAGACATCAGAGAAGTCACACTGGAGAGAAACCCTATGATTGTGAATGGTGTGGGAAAGCTTTTTCCCGTAAGTCAAACCTCATTAGACATCAGAGAAGTCACACTGGAGAGAAACCCTATGATTGTGAAGGGTGTGGGAAAGCTTTTTCCTGTAAGTCAAACCTCATTAGACATCAGAGAAGTCACACTGGAGAGAAACCCTGAGTGTCAAGAGTGTGGAAAGACTTTCTGCCAGAAAACATCCCTCAGTAAACATCAGAGAAGTCACACTAGAGAGAAGCATTATGAGTGTCAAGAGTGTGGGAAAATTTTTTTTCCAGTAAGCATGCTCTCACTGGAATCAGAGATGTCACTGGACAAAATCCCTATGATTGTGAAGAATGTGGGAAAACTTTTCAGGAAGTCAGCCCTCACTAGGCATGACAAACTCCACACTGGAGGGAAATGCTAAGAATGTCAAGAGTGGGCAGGCAGGCCTCCCCCGGTGGGTGCAGATGTTTGAGCGCAGCACTATGAAGCTGTTCGCGGCCTTTGCTGTGGGAGTTTGATTCCCTGGCCGGCCAGGAACAACCCCATGGTGCGGCAGACCTCTCCTGTCTGGGCCGCTGCGTGTATTTCAGCAGTGTATTTCGGTCAGTCTGCCTGTTCTGTTCCCAGCTCTGTCTCTGGTGCATCCTCTCACCCTCCCACACATCTGGCCTGTACCCTGATTGTTGTATGCTTGAATAAATAAAAATCTTTAAAAAAAAATTCAAACTTAGGAGCTCAAACCACATCATTCAGTTGAGAGCAATGGGAACTCACATATAGTTTCACTCCTAATTGCGTGGAGTTACCTGGTTCACTCTTCTCCCAACTTCATGCAGTGATGATGTCGCTGTTCCTGTGCTGTTGCTTCTAGTATCCTCTTAAGTTCCTGAGTGATGCTATGCCTGTCCACAGCAGATGTCTGTATACATGGCACACTGCATGTTGTGTGGGTAAGTGATCTCTCTGGGTTTTCTAACTTAGTCGTCACGTTCTATCCAGTACTCTAAGTCTCTGTGGTGCCCCCCGATGCTGGAAATGCTCACCACCAAAATGTCCTCCTCTAGAAGGAAATGTTGAAATGTGTGCTCTCGGCTATAGGTTGAGGTCTTCAGCTGTCCTTTACCTACCTTTCATGATTAAAGTTTCTCAGGGCCTCCCTGGTGGCCTTGGGGTTAAGTTTCAGCGCTATTGCCTGCTCTGGCCAGGGTTTCAGCCTTTGCTAGGGAGCCGTCCCACATATGCTAGAGGCCGCAGCAGGTCTCTCCTGTGTCACCCGCTGCTCCCGTTAGCCAGGTATTTCAGTGGTTCTGCCTGTTTGTCGCCACACTCAGTATCTAGTGAATCCTCTCACCCCGAACCTCTGGCCTACTCCCCAGTTCTACAAAATGAGGGAATTTTTTTGGAAGATTACTTCTGCATACAAGAACTGGGGTGCAAGCCAGAGTTATGAGGGGGTGAGAGGATTCTCCACAGAGAGAGTGGGGAGCACAACAGGTGGATCTACCGAAATCCACTGCTGAGGGTTCAGTGGGGAGACAGGAGAGGTCTACTGTGCCATGTGGGTCACCTCCCTGGCCAGGGATCGAATTTGTTCTGCAGTACTGAGAGCAGCTTCATAGTGCTGAGACTTTCACCCCTGCGCCACCAGAGGCTCCTATATTATTTTTAAAGGAAAGGATTCTTGCCTTTTATTTTTTTTTATTAAATTGTTGTTCATCTTTGTGCAATATTGAATCGCTCCTCTTCTTTATAATTCTTGCAAATGTCCTGTCCGCACCACCCCTGTGACCCGTCACCCCAGGCCCTGGTGCTCCTCCTTCCCTCCTGGCCCCTCTTCTGCCCTGTCCCCTGCTGGCGTCTCAGCTCTGTCATCTGCCTGCTAGATTTGTCTTTTTCCCCTGACCCTTTCTTCATCTCCCTGTATTCCTCCTGGAGGTGATGATGTAATCCATGTCTTTTTCCTTCTCTCTTTGTTCTGAACATAATCCCTTCCGACATTGCTGGCCGTGCTCTGAATGTGGTCTTTGTCTGAGTCAGTTCATACCTTGGGGTGAGTAGTTGGCGTGGAAGGTCGTGGCCGAGGAAGTCCTTGATGTCACTCTCTCTACCCCTTTCCCCCAGCGGCCCCGGGCACCTCCTGGTGTATTTCTTTGGCGCTGTGGTGATGCCGAGCAGAGAGTTTGAGCAGCAGGCCCGGAGTCTGAGGCCTCGGTGTGCTCTTTTTCTTTTCTTCTCTTTTGTGTGAAAGTAGTTCCAAGTGGAGCCCAGAGTTCCAGAAGAGCCAGACATTTACTCATAGGAGTAAGGACAAGAAAGCTCCCTGAGCAGAACGGTCCCGAGGGGTGGCCGCTGGGGTCGAGCAGCAGGGGCTCCCATGGCTGTGGCTGGCAGGGAGTGGGGGCTGGTCGTGAGGGTCTCAGCCGCGTGTCTCTTGCTGAGGGGCTTGGCCTAAGGGCTCTCCTGAGGTGCCAAAGCCCGCTGAGTTTGCCCCTGTTACTCACCTGCATGTCCACACCTAGCCTCGTTCTGTGGATTTGCAGTCGTGCCCTGTGTCGGCTCCGTGGCATCCTCTCCGCAGGGCTGGGCTCGAGGCCCGCCCGTCGGGGATTGTTTCTCTGATCATGGATTTGGGACTTGGGCGCCTGCTCCTCCCTGCCCGCACCCTCTACGCAGCTTCCTCCGTCAGGAACATCTCTACAGCCAGAGCCCCCATCCTGTGTTTCCAAGTCAGTGACTGACGGGTTGTCTGTCCCCTGAGAGCATCCTCCCTGATTCAGGGGGAGGTACATTGGTCCCTTTAAACTCCACCTGGCATGTCGGGGCCACGGGCCATATTCCTCAACACGCCATGGGAGGTCGCTGAGGTTTTCATCCCTAGGCTGCAGGCCGCTTTCCATGATGCTGCAGGCTCCTAGGTGTCCTCGAGCGCCCATTAAAGATGACATCGGGCCCCTCAGCCTTCACCTCAGACCTGGTCCAAAGAGGCCTTCAGGGTTTTATAAGACAACGCTCCTCTGCTAGTGCCACGTTTCCTGGAAGTGTTTGTTGCTGTGACGTTACCCATGTGGGCTGTTGCAGCAAGGGTCACTCTCTGCTCTGAAGGTGAGGGGTTCAGGTGACTTGTGTCACATCCCCCTGCAGGTGTGTTGGGGCGTCCAGGGGTGTGGCGGGTGAGGCTTCTGTGGATGGGTGGGTGGCCCAGGTGGGTGGTGATGCTGTCGGCGGAGGCTCAGGAATGGCCTCCACCATGCTCCGTGGGGACCTTGCCCAGCTCAGCCACATCCCGGGGTCAGGACGTGCAGGATCAGCACAGCCCAGAGACACTGTCCACGTTCCAGCGGTGAGGACACTACAGGAACCCTGAGCTCCAGGGGTAGGGAATGGACCGGGGCAGGGGAGGACTCCCCAGAGATGAGTGGGGAGCAGAACAGGCAGATCCACTGAAATCCACTGCTGAGGGGAGCCGCGGGGAGACAGGAGAGGTGCTGCGCCCTGTGGGTCAGCTCCCTGGCTGGGGATGGAGTTCTTGCTGCAGTGGCTGTGGACAGCTGCACGGTCTGAGACTTACGGAGCAGGGAGGCTATGGGTCCATTCTTGTGTGGGGCGCTTATCCTTCGGGTATGGGGACAAGAGGTGTGTGCTATGTGCAGGTTTGTGCCATCTCCCTTGGTCGTCCCCACCCCTAAGTTCATCCCCTGGATGAAAGGGAGTGTACCCATAAGACCGAGGTGGATGGCTGGTCTTGAGCTGCGAGGTTCTCTTTCTCTGGAGAAGCAGAACTGCTTGGGAAGAACATGTTCGTCTTGGTAATGTAGCCAGGCTAGAAGACAGAGAATCGTTTGACTTTGTTAACAGTTAAGCAATGAGCAGAAAGAATGCAGGTCTATTTTGGGGATGTATGTGAGCCTTCGGGGACACCCTGGTTTCAGAAATGAGAGTTACACGACGGAGTGAGTGTATGTAATGCCACCAAACTCTGCATTGAAAAGCATATGCCTTCCTAAGTACAAATAATGAACTACAAGAGGAAATTAACAAAGCCATGCCACCTACAATTGCACACTCAAAAAATTAACTGGGAATAAACTTAACAGAGGAGGTAAAAGACTTTTACAAGGAAAACTATCAAACATTGTGGAAAAAATAATAGAAAGCATAGAGAAATGGAAAGAGAGACCCAGCTCATGGGTTGGAAGAATCAACATTGTCCAAATGGCCATCCAACCCAGAGCCCCTTCTAGATTCACTGCAACCCCAATAAATATCCCGATGGCATTCTTCAAAGGAACAGAACAAAGATTTCTGAGGTTCATATGGAAACACAAAAGACCCCAAATAACCAAAGCTGTCCTGATTAAAAGCGGGGGGAAATGAAGGAGTCACACTTCTGACCTCAAACTAAAGGTAAGGGGCCTCCCTGGTGGCCCAGGGGTTAAACACAGTGCTCTCAAACTACTGCCAGCCACTGTGCACAAGTTGGATCCCCAGCCGGCTAGGAAGCTGACTGACATCTGCCTCAGACCTCTCCTGACTGGCCTGCTGTGCCCCTCAGCAGTGTATTTTGTCAGACGGCCTGTTCTGTTCCCTGCTCTGTCTCTGGTGAATCCTCTCAACCCCGACATCCACGGCCTGTACCCCAGCTCTTGTGTGCATAAATAAATAAATCTTAAGTATTCGTTAAACGAGTATTTTGGAAAGCCAAATAATTGAGCTAGAGTTACCTTATCAAATCCTTAGTTATAAATTAATCTGACTTGTGATATTTTGAAGAATACTAATAATATGTATAAATTCATGAAACAAATCTGTAAAAACTTGGATGTGTGCCAGATTATGTGGAACATTCTGAGAGAAAATACATCCCAAGAGCAGGCCAGGATGAGCTGCTCACCTTCTCACAAGCAGGGATGAGCATCAAGCAGTCTCGGGCAGGGAGTGGCCGCGTTGTTTCCAGCTCGTGTCCTGAGACTTTTCTGGGCTGGGCTGCGATGACCCACATGTCGGCCAAGGTGAGGTGAAGTGTGGACTCTCTCTCCGTCCTGAGGAGAGAGTGATCGGGGCTGTCCTCCTGTGGAGAGCTGGGGTGGAGGACGTGGACGCCGCTTGGGGCACCGTCTCGCTGTGCCTCTGCGCACCCTGCTCCTTGGCCTTTCAGGGTGAGGTGAGGAAACAGTGTGAAGGACACGTGAAGTCTGTGAAAAGGCACCAGCGCTCGCTGCGGTCACTGCTGAGTAGCCCGGGAACGTTTTCCCTCTGCAGCGAACCCTGTGCTGGCTCTGACTGCTCCCGGCCCTCCAGGGAAGCCCTCGGGGAAGCCGGAGCCGCCGCCTCCAGGGGCCTGAGTCCCTAACTGGGGGGGGGGAGTTGGGAGGGTGTTCCTGGGGAGGAGTGGATTCGGGCTTCAGAGGCGACATGGCCCAGAACCTGTGGTGCAGGGAATGGCCCATGGTGGGTGGAGTCCTCCATGGGGCGCAGATGTCCTCAAGGCGCTCACTGGGGATTCTCTCCACAGCTACCGGCAAGGCCCGCGGAGGAAATGGGGTGACGAGAAGCCACTGGCGGCGGTGGGCTGGGGGACCTGCACCAGCCCGGGCAGAGGCGGCCCTGGCACCAATACCCATGGGGGCTCGCGCCTTCGTGGCACGCTCTGCGGGGGGAGGGACCGTCCCGGGTCCCCTGCGGGACTGTCCCCCCCGCCCGCGCTCCCGAGTGACCCATGTGTCCTCCCCGCCCGTGACGGTCTCAGCGCCTCCGGAGAGTCAGCCCGGCCAAGGCACGTCCTCCCTGCGTGCCGGGGTCCGAGCTGGCGGCGCCTCCTCCAGGTTCTCAATCCTCCCTCGACTCTCCCGGGGCGCTGCTCCTCCAGCCCCACTGGACACAGGGTGTCCCCAGGGGTCGTGCGGGCGGCTGTCCTCAGAGTGTGGAGAGACGTGTGCGTGTGGGGGTTGTTCTGTGTCTGTCACTCACCTCCATCGTCTTCTGGAGGGTGTGACGTTGAAATTGGGAATTTAAAGTCCTATTGTTGGGGGGGGGACCGCAAAGCCCCCAGAATATCAGCTCTAGAAAGGGTCTGCCATCTGCTGCATCAAGAAAAAGCATGAAAGGGGGCCTCCCCAGTGGCACAGCGGTTGAGCGCTGGGTTGTGAAGCTGCCCGCAGCCTCTGCAGCGCCGGTTCGATCCCCGGCTGCTCCCCGGCCACCGGTGAGGGTCCCACATGGCGCGCAGACCTCTCCTGCCGCCCGCTGCTCCCCTCAGCAGTGTACTTCAGTCCTGCCTGTTCTGCTCCCCGTTATGGCTCTGGTGAATTCTCTCACCCTCCCGCGCTTCTCACTGTACCCAGTACTTGTATAAATAAATAAATAAATCTTAAAAAAAAAAGGAATGAAATTCTGAGACCTGGATGGATTTTGAAAGTCTTATGCTAAGTCAAAGAATTAAGACACAGAACATAACTTCTTATAAGATTCCATTAATTCCAAAAACCCGATGAGGGATATCTACAGAGAGACAGAGTAGATTGGATTTTGCCAAGCCCAAGGGTTGGTGCAAAAGGGAAGTATCTGTGTATCTGCTAATGGTCTAGAGTTAATTTGGGGATGATGAAAACTTTCCAAATTTTATTTTGGTGATGTTTGCACAACAGTGAAGTTATCATTTATTTGTATGTTTTAACAGGTAACTTTTATGGTATTTGTATTATATCTTTAAAAACTCTTAAGAAAAATAATGACTATCACCATTAGGTTATGCTAAAACAGCAGTACTATGTAGTGATTTTAAACTTCAAATGAACAAAATTGCTGTAATGTCTGAATGTTTATATGCTGTTGCTCATTTTGTTCTTCACTTAGGAAACATCCTTCAGGCTACATCATAAAATTTACTAAGAAGCACCCTTTGATAGCTATTATTTCTGTTGCTGAAGTGTCAGGGAATGGAGAGACAGAAGAAGATTTTTTGTTTTGTTTTGTTTTGTTTTGCTAGACCAAAGTCACACTGTGTGTGACCATTGTGCACCTCCACGTTTGCTATCTGGAGTGAACCCACCACCACTGTCTTTCTTCAGGCCACTCTATTTTCAGCTCCCCTGGGTGGGCTTGCTTGCGTCATGACACAGAATCCTCTTGTGATGGCTGCCTGGAACGACTGCCTTTCTTGGCAATGAAACACCATGACATATTTGCAATCAGTGACCAAGGGGCTTAGACTTCAGCATGTCTGTTCATGACATGTTTCACTTGTTCAACACCTTTCTATTGTTCCTCGTGGGTTTGTTTGTATTTCTTTTATTTGCCTATCAGATACTATTTTTGTTTGTGTTAACATTAGTGCAAATTTCAGTTCCATCACAAGTATTCCAGTTTGCAGTGAGTTCTCTGTTGTCTGAATTCTTTTCTTTTAAAGATGTATTTGTTTATGTATACAAGAGCTGGGGTACAGGCCAGAGACACGGGTGGGGGGGACAGAAGAGGCAGATCGACTGAAATACACTGCTGAGGGGAGCAGCGGGTGAGACAGGAGAGGTCTGCTGCACCATGTGAGTTCGGGCGAGACAGGAGAGGTCTGCTGCACCATGTGAGTTGCTCCCTGGCTGTCTGGGGATCGAACTCGTGCTGCACAGACAGTGGACAGCTTCATAGTGTGGTGTTAAACCCCTTGCACCGCCAGGGAGGCCCTATTCTCTGAATTCTTATCATGTGCATTAAGTGTTTCACTTCTGTCACAGACCACAAACTACCTAGCACGTGTTAGCTTTGTTGAGCATATACTATGTGCTAAGAACTGCACTAAAAGCTTCCTGTTTTTTCAGCGTATTTAACCATGCAATTTAATCTTGTTTACTTTATTAATAGGCACAACCATTCAGTGAACTTTCATTCTTTTCTGATTGAGTATTTATCTAAATGTCACACAAATTCTATTACAGAAAAGATAGGGCTTGATAAATACTGGTGAATTACTTATTATTTTCTCGTTTCTGTTTTTTTGTCTTTAATTAAGCTACTGAAGAAAACTTACTAAATGTGGTAAAAATATGCTTTGTTCACTCACTGTCACGCCACATCTCAGTAAATTTCAATTATTTATTTTGTAGTTTTTAAATTAATAGACTTTATTTTATGAGTTAATATTTGGAGAAAAATTGAGTGGAAATCTCATAGTTCCCATACATCTCCTCAACCTCCCAAAAAAAGTGTTCCTTCTTATTAATATCTTGCATTGCTGTGGTTCAACTGTTACAATTGATGAGCTATTATTGATACATTATCTTTAAGGTCCATATTTTACATTAGGTTTTACTCTTTCTGTTGTTTATTTTATATCATTTGATAAAGGAATAGCTTACACCAAAATAACTTACACACACATATATGTTTTCAAGGCACAAGTATATGTATATATGTATGTGATAACTTATTTTTTTTTGACCACTGAGCTATATAGCTCATTGTCTGAATATACTACAGCTTATCAGTTCATCTGTTAAAGACTATCTTGGTTGCTTCCAAGTTTTAGAAATTATGAATAGAGCCTGTACAAACATTTCTATGCAGGTTTTTTCTGTAGGACTACTTTTAAAAATTTATTGAATAAATACCAGTGAGGAAAATTTATGGATCATATGGTAAGAGTATGTTTAGTTTTATAAGAACAAATCAGTTTGTTTAGATACAATTGCAAATCATCTTCCCAAGTGGCTGTGCCATTTTGCAATCCCGTCAATAATGAGGAGTTAATGTCGCTACACAGCCTCACAAGAACTTGGGGTTGTTGTGCTTGGGATTTTAGTTATTTTAATATTAATGTGATATTACAATTCTCTTTTAATTTTAAATTTTCTGATGTCATATTATATTTAAAATATTTCTATGCACCTGTTTATCATGTGGATACTATGGTGAAGTGTCTCTTCAGATCATTTGTATATTTGGTAATTAGGTTGTATTTTTTAAAAATATTTAATTTATTTATCCATGAAATATTGGGGTACAGGCAAGAGGTATGGGGGATGAGAAGATTCACCAGAGACAGAGTGGGGAGCAGAACAGGGGATTGACTGAAATACACTGCTGAGGGGAACAGCTTGCGAGACAGAAGAGGTCTGTGCTACATATGGCTAGCTCCCTGGCCAGGGAACCAACTCAGGCTGCAATGTTGAGAGCACTGAGGCTTATCCTAGGCCACCAGGGACGCCCTAGGTTGCATGTTTTCCTATTGATTCTTTTTTAATAAGAATGTTTTGTATTGGGCCTCCCAGGTGGCGCAGCAGTTGAGTGCTGGGTTGTGAGGCTGCCCGCAGACTCTGCAGCGCCGGTTCAATCCCAGGCAGCTCCCTGGACACCTGAGGAGGGTCCCACATGGTATGCAGACATCTGCCGCCCGCTGCTCCCCTCAGCAGTGTACTTCGGTCCTTCTGCCTGATCAGCTCCCCGCTCTGGCTTGGTGAGTTCTCTCACCCTCCCGCATTTCTAACTGTACCCAGTGCTTGTATAAATAAATAAAAATAAATCTTAAAAAAAAGAATGTTTTATATTTATACTGCTCTTTTTTTGGATTTAATATATTTTATTTTATTTTATATGTTTTAATAATAAATTTTATTTTTATATTCCCCATACAATTACAACCCCCCATTCTGACCCCAATCCCACCCCTCCCGCTCCTCCACCCCCCATAGAGTGTCTCTGATTCATAGTTTTTTGTTGATTTTGATTTTCACTTTCTTATAGTTATTCATTTTCCTGGTCCCTTATTTAGGTTTTCTAGATTCCTGCTATGAGTGAGACCATCCGGTATTTTTCTTTTTCTTTCTGGCTTATTTCTCTGAGGACGATCCCTTATAGCGCCATCCATGTAGCTGCAAATTGCATGTTTTTATCTTTTTTGAATGCTGAGTAATATTCCATGGTGTATATGTACCACATCTTCTTGATCCAGTCATCTATTTTTGGGCATTAGTGTTGTTTCCAAAGCTTAGCTATTGTAAATAGTGCTGCTATAAACATAGGGGTGCAGGTGTTCTTTGGAATTGATGTTTCTGTGTCCTGTGGGTAAATAACTAGTAGTGGAATTGCTGGATCATATGGAAGCTCTATGTTTAGTAGGTCCATAAATCGCCACACAGCTCTCCATAGTGGTTGGACCAGTTTGCACTCCCACCAGCAGTGCAGGAGAGTTCATTTTTCTCCACACCCTCGCCAACATTTGTTGTTGCTAGTTTTTTTAATATGTGTCATTCTCACTGGTGTAAGATGGTATCTCATGGTAGTTTTGATTTGCATTTCCCTGATTACAAGTGATGTTGAACATTTTTTCATATGCCTGTTGGCCATTTGCATTTCCTCTTCAGAGAAGTTTCTTTTTAGCTCTTCTGCCCATTTTTGATGGGATTATTTTCTTTGTTGTTGTTGAGTCTCATCAGCTCTTTGCAGATTTTTGTGATCAGTCCTTTATCATTAGTGTTGGGTGCAAAAATGTTCTCCCAGTTGGTGGGGTTTCTCTTTGTTTTTGTTCTTGTCTCTTTTGCTGTACAGAAGCTCTTTAATTTGATGTAGTCCCAGCTGTTTATTTTTTCCTTCACTATCACTGCTTTGGGTGATGTGTCTGTAAAGATGTCTTTGATGTGAATATCACGTAGTGATTCTCCTATATTTCCTTCTATGTATTTTTATGGTTTCAGGTCTTATGTCTAGTTCTTTAATCCATTTTGAGTTGATTTTTGTGTATGGTGTGAGGTAGTGGTCAAGCTTCATTCTTTTGCATGTAGCGACCCAGTTTTCCCAACACCATTTATTGAACAAACTTTCTTTGCTCCAATGCATAATCTTTTCTCCTTTGTCAAAGATTAGTTGACCATAAATCTGTGGGTTTATTTCTGGATTTTATATTCAATTCCATTGGTCTGTATGTCTGTTTTGTTCCAATACTATGCAGTTTTGATGATTATGGTTTTGTAGTATATTTTGAAGTCTGGGAGTGTGATGCCTCCATTCCCTTTTTTTTTTTTTTTTTTTCAGGAGAGCTTTGGCTATTCGGGATTTTTGGTGATTCCATATGAATTTCATCAATAATTGTTCTATTTCTTTGAAGAATGGCATTGAGATTTTGATTGGAATAGCATTGAATCTGTATATTGCTTTTGGTATGATGGCCATTTTAATAATGTTTTTTCTTCCAATCCATGAGCAGGGGATGTCTTTCCATTTCTTTGTGTCTTCATCTATTTCTTTTAACAGTGTTTTATAGTTTTCTTTGTATAGGTCCTTTACATCTTTTGTTAAATTTATTCCCAAATATTTGATTTTTTTTTGTTTCAATAATAAAAGGGATTTTTTTTTATTTCTTCTTCTTTAGATTTATTGTTTGTGTATAGGAAGGCTACTGACTTTTGTGTGTTGATTTTGTATCCTGCCACTTTACTGAACTGATTGATGAGTTGAATTAGTTTTTCTGTGGAGTTTTTGGGGTTCTCTATGCATATTATCATATCATCTGCAAATAGTGATAGTTTGACTTCTTCTTTTCCTATTTGGATTCCTTGTATGTCTTTCTCTTGTCTGATTGCTCTGGCTAGGACTTCCAGTATTATATTGATAAGCAGTGGTGAAAGTGGACATCCTTGTCTTGTTCCAGATCTTAATGGAATTGCTTTCAGCTTTTCACCATTGAGAATGATACTGGCTGTTGGCTTGTCATATATGACCTTTATGATGTTGAGATATGTTCCTTGTATCCCAAGAATTTCAAGGGCTTTTATCATGAATGGGTGTTGCACTTTAGCGAAAGCTTTCTCAGCATCTATTGATATTATCATATGGTTTTTATATTTCTTTTTGTTGATGTGTTGGATAATGTTGATTGATTTTCGGATGTTGAACCATCCTTGTGTCCCTGGAATGAATCCTACCTGGTCGTGGTGAATTATCTTATGGATACATTTTCGGATTCTGATAGCTAAAATTTTAGTGAGGATTTTTGCATCAGTGTTCATTGGGGAGATTGGCCTGAGTTTTCCTTTTTTGTTTTGTCCTTGTTCGGTTTTGGTATTAGTGTAATGTAGGCTTCATAGAACATGTTTGGTATTGTCCCTTCCTTCTCAATTTTTTGGAAGAGTTTGTGAAGGATAGGCACTAATTCGTCTCTGAATGTTTGGTAGAATTCATTTGTGAATCCATCAGGTCCTGGGCTTTTGTTTTGGGGGAGGTTTTTGATAAACATTTCAATTTTTCTGTTTGTAATCAGTCTGTTTAGGTGTTCTATTTCTTCTTTTTTTTTTTTTAAAGATTTATTTTTATTTATTTATACAAGCACTGGGTACAGTCAGAAGCGTGGGAGGGTGAGAGAATTCACCAGAGCCAGAGTGGGGAGCAGAGCAGGCAGAAGGACTGAAGTACACTGCTGAGGGGAGCAGCGGGCGGCAGGAGAGGTCTGCGCGCCATGTGGGACCCTCCTCCCGTGGCCGGGGAGCAGCCGGGGATTGAACCGGCGCTGCAGAGGCTGCGGGCAGCTTCGCAACCCAGCGCTCAACAGCTGCGCCACCGGGGAGGCCCTCTATTTCTTCTTTATCTAGCTTTGGGTGATTGTAGAGTTGTAGGAATTTGTCCATCTCCTCTAGATTGTTGAACTTGTTTCCATATAACTGTTCGTAGTAGTTACTGTTTATTCTTTTGATTTCTGCTGTGTCCGTTGTGATTTCTCCTCTTTCATTGATGATCCTGTTTATTTGTGCTTTCTCCCTTTTTTTCCTGTTTGAGCCTGGTAGGGTTTTGTGTATTTTATTGATTTTTTTCGAAAAACCAGCTCTTAGTTTCATTGATCTTTTGGATTTTTTTTTTTTTTTTTAGTTTCATTTTCATTTATTTCTGCTTTGGTTTTTATTATTTCTTTTCTTTTTCTGGTTTTGGGTTTTTGTTGTTGTTCTTTTTCTAGATCTTTGAGCTTTGAGATTTGGTTGTTTCTTTGAGTTCTTCCTTGTTTCTTGATGTGAGATTCCATTGCTATGTATTTTCCTCTTATTACTGCTTTTGCTGCATACCATACATTTAGGGAATTGGCGTCCTCCTTGTCATTCAATTCAAATAATTTTTTAATTTCTTCTTTGATCTCCTCATTAGTCCAATGTTCTTCCAGTAGTGTGATTTTTAATCCGCATGATGTAGGAGAGTTCCTTGCCTTCTTTTTATGGTTTATTTTTGTTTGATGCCTTCATGGTCAGAAAAGATGGTTGGTATGATTTTAATCTTGGTGTATCTGTTGAAGTGTGTCTTGTGTCCCAGTATGTGATCTATCCTGGAGAATGATCCGTGTGCGCTTGAGAAAAATGTGTACTCCGTTTTTTTGGTTTTTTTTTTTTGGGGGGGGGTTAGTGTTCTATAGATGTCTGTTAAGCCCAAGCACTCTAGATCCTTATTTAGAGCTTTAGTGTCTTTACTTATTTTTTGTCTCGTTGATCTATCTATTGTTAATAGTGGTGTGTTGAAGTCTCCCACTATGTATGTGTTTTTTCTGATGTCTGTTTTCAGATATGACAATAGTTGTCTGATATACTTTGGTGCTCCTTCGATTGGTGAATATATGTTAATGAGTGTTATTTCTTCTTGAAGTATGTCCCATTGATCATAATATAGTAACCATTGGGGTCTCTTTTTAACTTTTTGAGTTTGAAATCTATTTTATCAGATATAAGTATAGCTATTCCTGCTTTCTTTTTTGGTCCATTTGCTTGTAGGATTGTTCTCCATCCTTTAACTTTGAGTCTATTTTTATCTTTTGTAGGTAAATGTGTTTGCTGGAGAGAGCAAAAGGTTGGATTTTGTTTCTTAACCCAGCCTGTGACTCTGTGTCTTTTTATTGAAGAGTTTATAACATTTACATTTAGAGTTAATATTGATGTGTTAGCATCTGTATTTGCCATTGTGTTTGTCTTTCCTTTGATTTTATTTATTTATTCTTTTAATAACTTTTTTTTGGCCCTCTTTCATTGTCATTCATCCCTCTGAAGTTCTGGCTTTAGGATTCCTTGTAGTATTTTTTGGAGTGGGTTGTAGTCATAATGAAATTCCAGAGTTTCTCTTTGTCTGCGACTGTCCTCATTCTTTCTTCATAGAGGAAGGAGAGCTTTGTGTGATAGAGTATTCTTGTTTGCAATCTGTTTTCTTGGAGTCTGTTGCCTATGTCCCTCCACTCTCTCCTTGCCGTAGTATTTCTTTGGAGACATCTGCTGTCAGCCTGATTGGTTTTCCTTTGTATGTTATCTGTTTCTTCCCTCTTGTCAGCTTCATTATTTTTTTCTTTCTCCTGGATTCTTGGGAGCTTTACTATTATGTGCCTTTCTGTATTTTTCTTTTCATCCTGGAAGTCTGGTGTTCTTCTTGCTTCTTGTATATCAATTTCCAGCTCTTTCTTCACGTTTGGGAAGTTCTCTTCAATTATCTCCTCGATTATTTTCTTTATTCCTACATCCCTCTCCTCTCCTTCTGGGATTCCTATAACTCTTATATTTCCTTTCCTCATGGAGTCAGATAGTTCCCAAAGTCTTTCTTTGGTCTTTTTCCTTTGTACTTCTCTTTCCTTTTCTGTTTTGGTTCTTTATATTTCTGTGTCTTCAAGAGTACTTATTTGTTCTTCCATTACATCTATTCTGCTTTCATTGCTTTTCGCAGAGTTCTTTAGTGCCTCCATTCATTCTTTGATCTCCTGCATTTCTTTTACTTCCCTAGTTAGGGACTCAATTTCATTCTTATGTTTGTTGATTATTTTTGCCTTATCATTGTTTTCCATTACGACTTCTGTCATTTTTTTAATCATGGCAATTTTAAATTTTTTTTCTGGAAGGCTCAGAAGATCTTCCAAATTACTGTCGTTGCAATCTGGGGGGTAATTTTCATTTTGTGGTGTGCTTTTTTTCTGAGGAGTTGCTGGGTTGTGTGTGGTTTTTCTTTTCCCTACTGCCTGTTTTCTAATTTGCCGTATGCATTGGGACACTGTGTTGCTGGGATTGGCCGGCATCTTGGGCGAACTTCCCAGCTCACCTCTGGCTCTTCCAGGAACCATCTGCCGGTTTCAATCAGGCTTTACTGAAGAAAGGTCCCTGTTCTAAAAAGGCAATGAGGTTTCACACTCCTCTGCATGCCTGGTCTGCCCCTGCGGTGGGTTCCCGCTCCCCCTCATGGCTGGGACTGCAGGCCAGAAGGGGCCTGGCATGGGTGAACTTTCCAGCTCACCTCTGTTTCCTCCGGGAGTCTTCTGCCAATTTCAAGCAGTTTTTACTGAAGAAATGTCCCTGTTATAAAGTGGTGATGCGGGCACACACTCCCTGTGCAACCAGTCTAACCCAGCATTGGGTTCCCGCTCCTCCTCTAGGCTTGGACTGCAGGCCAGAAGGGGCCTGGTGTGGGCGAACTTTGAGCATTTTTTTTTATATATCTTTGGAAAATGCCATTGAAGTTTTTATTGGGATTACACTGAATCTGTAAATTGCATTGGGTCAGATGCACATTTGGTATGTTGATTCTCCCAAACCAAGGGCAGGGAATATCTTTCCATTTCTCTGTTTTTTTTTTTTTCCATTTCTATTAACAATATCTTACTCTTTTCTTGGCATCTTTACCTCCTTTGTTATATTTACTCCATGGTACTTCATCTCATGATTATATGTGGGATTGTTTTCTTAAGTTCTTTTCTAGTTAATTTTGTGCATATAGAAGGCAATTGATTCTTGTGTGTTGTTTTTTTTTTTAAAGGTTGGTTTATTTATTAAGTTAACACAAGTTGACAACATTGTGTTTGTTTGTTTATTCATTCATTCATTTATTTATTTATTTATTTATTTATTTATTTATTTATGCAAGCACTGGGTACAGTGAGATGTGCACAAGGGTGAGAGAACTCACCAGAGCCAGCGCGGGGAACAGAACAGGCAGACTAATGAAATAAACTGCTGAGGCGAGCAGCGACTGGCAGGAGAGGTCTGTGCACCATGAGGGTCCCTCGTCGGTGGCCAGGGATTGAACTGGCACTGTGGAGGCTGCAGGCAGATTTGCAGCCCAATGGTCAACTGCTGCACCACTGGGGAGGCCCAGTGTGTTGATTTTTTACACTTTCAACTACATTGAAGTGGCTTTTTATTTTAATTTGTTTTTCGGTGGAATCTTTTGTTTTCTTAGTGTATATTACATTGTCCACAACAGCTTTAATTGTGCTGAAATGTTCAAATCCATACAACTGAGAGTTAAATGTTTTATTATTTTAAATATTTTAATTATGTTACACAAAACTGACAAATTGTAGGCAATGAATAGTCTCAGTATATGTTTATAATAGTCCGATTCAGCTTCTTCATTCAATACGTGTATTGAATTCTCATTATATCCCATAACCTTCTCTTGATATCCCATGACTTTTATTGACCTGTAAACTATGACAGTAGCTTGAATACATAATAAGTATGTTATCTATCATCAGAAAAAATAAAAATGCCAATGATTTAAAAGAACAGCTGCAAGTGGTCAACCCAGACGTTCAAAGATGATGTTACCATTTTTTAACCATTCCTGGCTGCCTCCAAACTGACATTGTGCCCACATGGGCCTCACCTGGGCTGAAGGCAAGGTCAGCCTGATTAGCACCCTCAGAGCGTGAATGTCTGAGAATGAGTTAAATGTCTGATATCCAGTTGGAACTGCATATTATCATGAAATATTTTGTTGTGAAATTTTCATATTTATGATATGTAAATCCGATGAGGTTTCTCGTTTGAACTACTCCACATGGAAATGCAAACACTCTGAGAACCCCATCATAATGTGGCCAAAAGGACATTGTCCTCAAATTCCCAGAAATTCTAGGAAATTAAATATATGGGGATAAACACACAAGAAAAGTGTGGTGTGATGTTGTGAGTGCCCTTCCTCAACTATCTCTGGAAATATTAGAATATTGCGTAGTCCACTAGCTAGTATTTTTTTTTTTTTACCATTATAGCTTCCAAAGTTCCTTTATTGTTTCTTGAAAAACCCTACTCACTAATTTAGTAAACTTTTAGTTATTATACTGCACATGAAATTAACAGCTTTCACAGGCACTGTCTTATATCTGGTGTCCACTGTGCGCTGAGTGTGTTTATGGTAAATGCCGGTGGCACCCACACCAGAGCCTCCAGGAGGGACTCTACTCTGTCATGTGTGGGTCTTTGTTCACAGAAGGTCATGACCACTCAGTTTCCAACTTGGGCCCTCAGGTCTTCCTTATGCGAGGACGGCCTCACTCACAAAGAACAGGGGCATCTGTCCCACCAATAGCCCCTATTCCCACATGTGACTGCAAGAGTCAGTAACATGAAAGGGGAAGTGACTTAGATACTGGAGATGCTGCCCCAATGAGAGAAATTCTGCTGGTGACTGAGATGAAAACCAACCATCACTCCTTAGCCAAGAGCACAGAAGTGGAGAACAGCCGACAAATGCTGAAGTTAGGTGACCTTCCTTGTACAGAGAATAACAAATTGCAGCTAAGTGTTAAAAAGAGCAACAATCAATGCTAATCGAGTGAATGAGCAGAAGAATATATGAAGTCATCGAAAATATATCTTAAAAATGAGCATTTATTTTTAAATTATACAATAAAATTATATAAAGAATAGGAAGGGGACAATAATGTGAAAATTTAAAATAAATATGTCATAATAGAGTCATGAACTAATCTTCTCCATTACATTTTGGTGAGTCTCCCCTTCATCAGTCTCCCTACAGCCGACTTCATGGCTTGGTTCCTCAGACTGTATATGACGGGATTAAGGGTGGGGGGCACCACAGTGTAGAACATAGAAATGACCGGAGTCTCTGAGGTCGGCTTCAGATAAGCAAAGGATCCAGTGGAGACAAACAGCACCACAACCAGCATGTGGGAAAGGCAGGTGGAGTAGACTTTGGACTTCCCTTCTGTGGATGGGATCTTCCTGACAGCAGAGAAGATATGGACATAGGAAATAACGATAAAAACAAAACAAAAGGAATCCGTCACTACACTAGTGAGAATAGGGACAAGTTCGTTGATTAAATTTCCTGAGCAGGAAGTAGCCAATAACTGGGGGATGTCACAGAAGAACTGGTGGACCACGTTGGACCCACAGTTGGACAAGGAGAAGGTTCCAACTGTGTGCATCACAGCATGGATACCCCCACCCAGCCAGGACACAGCTGTCAGCTGCACACACCTGTCCCTGCACACGATGACCTCATAGTGCAGGGGGTGGCAGATGGCAGCATAGCGGTCATTGGTCATCACCACAAGGATGTGAAACTCTGCAGCCCCTGAAAGAATCAGCACAAAGACCTGGAGGACACAGCCCGAGTAGGAGATGGAGCCGCTGTGCCTCAGAGAGTTGGCAAGGGACTTGGGGACCGTGGCTGAGAGGAAGCAGAGGTCCGAGAAGGACACACTCCTCAGTAAGAAGTACATAGGGGTATGGAGGTGCCGGTCCAGGGTGGTGATGAGGATGATGAGCCCGTTCCCCAGCAGGGCGCACAGGTAGACCAGGGATCAGAGCAGCAGGTGCAAGAAGCCCATTGTCCCCTGGGTGGGAAAGCCCAGGAGGATGAATTCTGTCACGGCCGTGAGATTGGTCAGCCCTGGAGCCATCATCTATGTAAAAACATTTAGCTGAGTAAAACATGATACCTACAAGGACAGTCACAGGTATGTCCCAGTGGTCACTCTGAGGCTGTGGAGTGCAACAGGTCCATGTCTCTCACTCTGTTGAGCCTTTTGTGTTCAGCTCCAGAAACATGCTTTTATCACACTGGATCTGGGATCAGGAAAGAGGGACATTTTGGTGATCATAGGATTCTGCTCTGGTTGATCTCATAGCCAGACCAACAGCCCCTCCCCACCTCCCCAGTACTGTTGCTCCCGCCTCCTGCCCAGGCCCCAGTGTCTCCGTCCAGCACACTTCCGAGAGGTTATGCAAGGTACAGCCCAAGTGGACACGTGACCAAACCCAGCGCCTCCCCACCCTGGAGAGCCTGTCCCTGCTCCTTCAGCACAGCCCTGGTCTGGGGAGGCCCCACAGGGACGGGTGTGCAGGGAGATAGGGTGTGAGGGTCCCTGATTTCCTGCTCCCCAGGACCAGACACTGTCCTGGAACTGAATGATCTGGGTTGTGTGTCCCCATGTGGTGTGTCCTGACGCCTCCTCTGTCAGATTCCTGCCCCTGTGGCCTCACTGCTTCCTCCTGGTCCATCTCCTCATCTCCCTGCCCCTGACTCCCCACATTTGAGGACCCAGAGACCACGTTTCCCGCAGAGTCTCCTCCTGGGTCACACCCACACATCCCTCCTGCAGGATGGGCTCGTCCACCCCGGGTCCCTCCCGGCCCCTCTGTCCCCCTCAGACTCATGCACGTCTGTGCAGGGAGGAGGCCACAAGCCAGCACACATTTGCTGAAGAGAGTGCTAGGTTACTTTCAGAGATCAAGTGGGTCAGGAGCAGAATAAAAGGAAGAAAACCCCACTTATGTGCATTTCTCTAACCCATGTGGGCAGAACTGACATGGAGGCCCAGTCTGTCTTTACCTTTGCAAATGCTATGAACAATTGGTTGCTGTCTCTTCTCCTTTCATTGGGCCATTATTGTTTTGCTCTAGGTTGTACCCGATATGATGAAGAGATGAAAAGATGCCCGGTGCACCCAATAGTTCTGGGTGGCCTTGTGGAGCTGATTTCTGTTTCTTGGACTTGTTTAGCCCTACACAAGCCATTCCTCTTTTAATTTTTGCATCTATAAAACGCGTTAATCATCTCACAGATGCCAAGAAATTCAAAGACTTTGGTTGTGGGGATCCTGTGTACTCACTTCCACTCTTCTGGTTGAAACGTCTCAGCCAATGAAGGGAATGGTCAGTCCTTCCTGCTCACCACGACTGAGCAAAGCTTCTCAGCCCAGGAGCACATTCCCCACATTTAACCTCTTCGGACACAGACTCAAGTCTGTCCACTGTGTGGATCCCTGTGTCTAGCACCTGCTGAGGGAAGGGGACACGACGGAAAGTGTGGGCTGAGTGTGAGGAGCTGAAGCGTGGTCACTGGCAGCTCTCAGAGGTCCCAGGAAGCAGCAGGACAGAGTCCGCCCAGCTTATTAGACTTTAACACTGAATAATGACACGATCTCGCCCTGGACTTTGCTGGCCCCACAGGATGAGCCCATCCCGGGACGGAAACAAACACATCCGCGTGCGGGTCAGGACACACCAGCGAGCTCGGAGCAGGGTCTGGAGGCTGAATACACCTGCCCGCGACTCTGCAGGCACTGGGCGTCCTCCTTAGAGACTGTCCATGTAGGCCTTGGCATATGTCTAGACTGGGGTGCTGCTCCCTGTTGTGGTGGGGACACGTGTGTGGATGGATGAAATGCCCTTGTCAGGAATGTGGGGTGCACATGGCTTCTCCCCATGCAGGGCCTGTGCTCACAGTGGTTTCTGAGGCCCAGGAGTGCTCTAGTGTTGTGGGGCCACTTGTTTATTTCGCTTGGGGTTCCCTGTCCTTGGACTTGTGGAAGTAGGAGGGTGTTCACGTGGGTGTTCCATGGAGTGTGAGGGGGGCACCTCACACAGAGGGGCAGAAATGGAACCCCAAAACAAGACAACAAAGACGTGATTAATGGCAATTATTAACATGACCCCACATCACCCCACTCGGGAGGTAAATTCCTCTTCTCAAAAGAGTCTGGAGGTTTTGCTCAAAGCCAAGACAGAAAGTATGTAAAGGCCGTGGTCCAAGAGTGATGGAGGCCCAGGGGGGAGACACCTGCCTTCAGGGTCTTTCATGTAAATAGGAGCAGCTTGGGAGACTTCCCCCCACATATTTTATTCTGAAATCTCAATGGATTCGGTCTGGCCATTACCATACATGTTATAAGAGAATTATTGTCTGACTGAGTCTGTTATGATCCGTCAGGCATGTTTGGAGACACCTGTCCAACTGCAGAGAGGACGCATGAGGTAGGAGCCTCCCCCAGTTCATGTTCTCAGGGTGGGTGAGCAGCCGTGAGGCCCCAGTGTTGACAGCACAGAAACTGCCGAGAATAAAAATTACAGATAGTGCCGTGCTTCACTTTATATGATGTAGAAAGAGACATAATCCCAGATGTACCAGAAAGTGGAGGAGAAGACCTGGTGCAGGACATCAACAAACAACCTTGTGTACCCCTAAAATGTGAACTCCTAAAAATAAACACAAGAGCATCAAGTGTCTTAAAAATTATAAAACTTAACAAACGAAACATAGTTCTTCAAAAATAGTTCACATTAAAAAAAAAAAAAACATGCTTTTGAAGGACTGTAATCAAATCAGAACGCCGCAAAAATGACCATGAAACAGAGGCTTAAATCATAGACTCCGATTCTTTTTTATTTTTAATATTTTTACACCATTCTTCATTTTTTGCACAATGTATGCTTTCTCATCTCAGGTGTAGTCCCTGTGAGATCCCAGCACCCACTCATCTGCGAGAATCACTGCTGTCCTCTGTGCCATTCCCACCTGTTCTGTTCCTGCTCCCTTATCCCCATTGTAGTGTGCCAGGTTTATAGTCGCCTGTTGGTGTTGATTTTTGCTTTATTATAAATACTTTTTTTTTCCTGTTCTCTTATTTGGATCCTCTACGTTCCTGCTATGAGTGAGACCATCTGGTATTTTTCTTTTTCTGTCTGGCTTATTTCACTGAGCATGATCCCTTTCAGCTCCATCCGTGTTGCTGTGAATGGCACAAGTTTATATTTTTGGTTGCGGAGTAATATTCCATTGTGTGTATAGACCACATCTTCTTGATCCAGTTATCGATGAGGGGGCATCCGATGTGGATAAAAATGAACTCCCCTGCACTGCTGGTGTTAGTATGAACTGGTCCAACCACTATGGAGAGCTGTGTGGAGATCCCTCACACTGATAAAAATGGAGCTTCCATATGATGCAGCAATCCCACTCCTAGGGATCTATCCAAGTGACAAAAACATGTTAATTCGAGAGGACGCCTGTACCGCTAGTTTATTGCAGCACTGTTTACAATAGGTAGGCTACGGAAACAACCCAGATTCACATTGTTTAAGAAACTTTCACCCATCTGTGGGAGATTCATTTCAAGTGCAATTCCTACTTGACTTTTGAACCGAAGAATGAATTTCTTTTGGAGGATGTTGCCCCATTACGAATCCTGAGGGCTGGGAGGCCCCACTTTCTGTCTCCCCTCCCATACCCTCCACAAGGCGGGGTCCTCAGTGGAGACACACACAGGAGCTGTGGGTACCGAGTGCCCAGAACTGGGGTCCTGTGACCAGGTACTCCCAAGGACAAACCCCCTTTACAACTGCTTGATTTCACATAAATTTTGGAGATAACTGAGCTCTATCTAGAACATTCTTTCACATACCAGCCATAATATTTAAAAAAAAAAACTAGGATTCATATACTGAATGTCACACAGATATGAGTTTTGAAAAATAACTGCATTATTTTAGGAAAAATATTTTTTTAAAGATTTATTTATTTATTTATACAAGCAATGGGTACAGGCAGAAGCGTGTGAGGGTGAGATAATTCACCAGAGCCAGGGAAGGGAGCAGAGCAGGCCGACTGATGAAATACTCTGCCAGGGGAGCAGCTGGCACAGCAGGAGATATCTGTGTGCCATGGGGGACCCTCGCCAGCAACTGGGGATCAAACCAGCACTGAAGAGACTATGTGCAGCTTTGCAACCCAGTGCTCAACCGTTGCACCACCTGGGAGGCCCAGGAAATATATTTTTGAAGAATAGAAAAATGTTAAAATTTGTCAAAGGTAATCTGAAATGAAAAGTCTTATTTTACTTTAAAATGGTGATGGTAATAGTTAGAGGGAAAATCTAAATAACTGCTGGGTTCATGAATGTAGATGGTGTAATTAATTTAGGAAAACAATGATATCTCACATGCTGGTGTACTGGCTCTTCATCAGTCTCCCCACAGCCGACTTAATGGCTTGGTTCCTCAGACTGTATATGATGGGATTAAAGGTGGGGGGCACCATCATGTAGAACACAGAAATGACCACGTCAGACGTGGACGGGGTCCCTGAGGTCGGCTTCAGATAAGCAAAACTTCCAGTGGAGAGAAACAGCACCACAACTAGCAGGTGGAGTAGACTTTGGCCTTCCCTTCTGTGGATGGGATCTTCCTCACAGCAGAGAAGATGTGGACATAGAAAATGATGATGAAAATGAAACAGCTGATACTCCAGGCCACACTAGTGAGAATGGGGACAAGTTTGTTCATTAAATTTCCTGAGTAGGAAATAGGCAATAACTGGGGGACGTCACAGAAGAACTGGTGGACCACGCTGGACCCACAGTAGGACAAGTAGAAGGTGCCAGCTGTGTGCATTACAGCATAGAGACCCACCCACACAGCCAGGACACAGCTGTCAGCTGCACACACCTGTCCCTCATCATGATGACCTCATAGTGCAGGGGTGGCAGATGGCAGCATAGCAGTCAAGGCTCATCACCATGAGCAGGTGAAGCTCCACAGTTGTTGAAATAACCAGCACAAAGACCAGGAGGACACAGCCCTGTAAGGAGATGGAGCTGCTGTGCCTCAGAGAGTTGGCAATGGACTTGGGGACCATGGCTGAGAAGAGGCAGAAGTCCGAGGACAGTCTCCTTAGGAAGACGTACATGGGGGTGTGGAGGTGCCGGTCCAGGGTGGTGATGAGGATGATGAGCCAGTTCCCCAGCAGGGCGCACAGGTAGACCAGGGAGAAGAGCAGCGGGTGCAAGAAGCCCATGGTCCCCTGGGTGGGGAACCCCAGGAGGACAAAATCTGTCACGGCCGTGAGATTGGTCACCCCTCAGCAGCATTCATCTGTATGAAAAAATAAAGAGGAAGAAACTTTGTCATATCTTCCAATATTGAGCATAAGTGCATTATCAGCATAGAATAATGATTCAATGTATTTAGCCGGTAATCACTCCTTCTATGTGCCACGGAGTCTAGTACCCTCATCTGCGTGTGCTGCTGTGTTCAAACTTTCATTTCCATCTCCTGTGAGGGGACATGATCACACTGTCCAATCATGTCCTGAAAATTGGGGAAGGCTTGAAGATTTTAATTGACCCTAAATTCTTTGAACTTTAAGAATTACAATCTCAAACCTCTCAACAAACCCGACTAACTGTCCCTCCCAACTGCCCCAGTCTTGCTGCTCCCCCTCCTGCCCAGGCCCCAGAGTCTCCGCTCAGCACACCTCCCAGAGGTTGTCCAGGACACAGTGCCAGAGGACACGTGACCATGCTCAGCCCCTCCCCAACCTAGAGAGCCTTTCCCTCCTCCAGCACAGCCCTGGTCTGGGGAGACCCCACAGTGACAGGTGTGCAGGGAGATGGGGTGTGCTGGTCCCTGTTTTCCTGCTCCCCAGGACCCAACACTGTCCTCGAACTGAATGATCTGTGCTCGGCGTCCCCGTGCGGCGTGTCCTGACACTTCTTCTGTCACATTCCTGTCCTTGTGGCCTCACTGCTGCCTCCTGGTCCATCTTCTCATCCACTCATCTCCCTGCCACAGACTCTCCACATCTGAGGACCCAGAGACCACGTTTCCCGCAGAGTCTCTTCCTGGGTCACACCCACACATCCCTCCTGCAGGATGGGCTCGTCCATCCCTGGGTCCCTCCTGGCCCCTCTGTATCCCCCTCAGACTCATGCACATCTGTGCAGGGAGGAGGCCGCTCCCGGGCTGAGCCAGATGGGTCTGTGTGTGTGGCTGTCCCTGCCGGTCCCAGGGCCCCGGGTCCCCCGGGTGCGGGTTTGTTCCTCCCCCCAGGCCTGTGCATGAGTAGGGACATCTGGACCCAGGGCAGCCCTGCCCAATCCCCTCCCTCTCGCTAATCTCACCCTGTCCCCCCTCTGTAGAGTGGCGGAGGGGCAGGCCCTGGGGAGGCAGGATTTTTAGGAGAATATGGTAATATAAATAATTGCAACCCATTGGTGGGAATAATTTCCGAAATTAAAAAAAAAAAAAGAAATAAATTAGGGTACTTATTTGTTAATTATGTTGACATCTGTTAAGTGATTTATATACAAATTTAAAATGATAAAATAACATTTGACATTTATCTCCTCTAGGCCCTGTTTAAATATTGTGACTTTATTTTACAATATTACGAACAATCCCTCAGTGATGGAGTTGGGGGAAAATCCCAAGTTCACGTCCATAAATAGTCACACGATCCTGCCAGCCTCATGCTAGAATCAGAGCCCTGAAGCCATCAACATGTTGCTGTAAATGTTATTGAGTATCTACTTGACTTATATCTGTCATGATGTTTAGGACAGAAATGCTTAACATTCTGAATTTAACAATAAATATTATTTTTTTTTAGTTTCCTTTAGCATTATTCATTACAGTCTAATTCCATTAATTGTTGTGTTTTTGTTTAGTATCCAAAACACACTGATTGTGCTGATGCTGAAATCCTAGGTATTAACATTAACTGTCACATATCCCATAAATAAAAATCTTTTAATATGATCAATGTATTAAGTCAATATCGTTGACCATCCTAAATTAAAAAAAAGAATGTTTTCTCTCATTGAGTCTCACCTAGGCTGACACGGCAGTGGGACATTGAGCAACATGGGCGCCTTCAGCATTAGTTGTCATGATTTAGAAAACAAATAGTTTACCTAGGGCACATTCTCAAGTCTAGAATTAAGCTTGAATTTGAAAACTTCCAAGTGTGAGTGGAGTCACCCCTGCAAAGTGCAGATACTTGCAGTCTGGGGGGAAAGATCCTGCTGCCATGTCGAGTCTCTATCCTGAGTTTGTCCACATGGTGCGGACAGAGTGTGTCCCGGCCTCTCACTCCATGGTCGGGGCTCGTGGGGAGCCTCTGAGCACACACAGCATGTTCCACCCTGGCCTGTGCCACCTCATGGACAGAGCAAGGCCTCAGGGCTGGGCTATTTGAGCTCTGGAGCTGGTGTTTGCGTGTTGGACGTGGTCCAGATTCCAGACCTCAGGGACCGTCCTCCAGAGGGAAAGTGTGTGTTTACTTGACTGTGTTAATTGGAGCATCCTGCAGTGTGTCTCAGAGAGTAATTATCACACTCGGTGTGTAGATGTGATTTTGTGTCTGGCTCACACCTCTGTGGATATGAATAGACAAATCCTCATGTCCAGGTTCCATTTCCCACCTGTTGTGTCCGCCGTGGTGGGCACCATCAGTCATAACAGCGCCCTGAGTCTCTGTCTAGACAGCTGGATAGTCGCCCGTCGCCCCCCGTGTGACCTTCATGGAGAGGCCTTGGGGATGGGTGTGAGGGGATGCGGAAAGGCCTGAGGCAGGAGGGAAGGGACACGGAGAGAGGCAGGAGGGAGACAAGGGAGGGAGAGTGGGGCAGAAAGACAATGGATGTCCAGCAGAAGTGAGTGACCACGGGGGTCACCAGCCCTGTGGGAAGAGAAACTTAACTCGTCTCTGAAATTGTGTATCCTGCGGTTCTTTTCCACCCCAACTCCTGACACAGCACTTACATTAGAACTGTTATAAGGTTTGAATAATTTTACTTTTAACCTTAACAAAATGGAGTAGAATATTAGGGTTTCTTCTCATGATGTCATATACTTAGGATTGCTGCATGACGATGGTGACGTCACACATGGAAACAGGCATTTATCTCCTTGAGTTTACTCTTTGTAGGGTGTGGGACAGGACTTGCTTCACTCTGCTGCGTGTGTCTGTCTGCTTCTTCCAGGGCCATTTCCCATCTTTCCTGCTCCAGTGCCTGCTCTGGCTCCTCTGCCGTAGGGTCACTGTCCATCCTGATGAGGGTGGGTTCCTGGGCCCTCGTTATATTCCATTGTTTTGCATGTCTGTTTTTGTCCCAGTGCCATGCTGCTTTAACTATTAGAGCTTTATTGTATAGACTTAAGTCTGGGATGTGCTGCCTCCATTCTTCTTCATTTTTGTCAGGATTATTTTGGGTTCTGTGTCTTTTGTGGTTCTATATATATTCAAATATTATTTGCTTCATATCTTTGAAGAATACCATTGAAATATTCATTGGGTAACTGTTAAATGTGTAAATTGCTGTGGTTCTTATGGATATTTTGTAATGCTGATTCTTCAATTCATAAGGAGGGTTTATCTTTCCATTTTTGGGCATTTCCTATTTATTTTAAGAATGTCTTACAATTTTCCATCTTTTGGGTTTACTCCTAGGTACTCAATTTTGTGATTATATAAAGGACTCCCTTCTCACCTTCTCTTCTTCATATTTTGCATATAAGAATGCAATCGGTTTTCATGTGTTCATTTTGTAAACTTCCACGTAAACAGAAGTGGTTTATTTAATTTAATTTAATTTGGGTTTTTTTTGGAGTCTCTAAAGTTCTCAATGTATAATAACATGTTGTCCAGCAATTTTAAATGTCTAAATTCCAACAAACTTGAGGTGTTTAATGTTTTGTTCACTTACATATTTTAATTATGCTATACAATGACTTGAATAGTCTCAGTGAATGTTTATAATGCTTGATTCAGGTTCTTAATTCAATACATATATTGGATTCTTATTGTATCACAAAACTTTATACCTGTAAAGTATAACAATACCAAGAATTAATATGAAGAAAGTCATTTATTGGCAGAAAAATTAAAATTGCCTATCACTTAAAAGAAGAGTATGAAGTTGTCATCCCAGACTTTCAAAGATGGAGATGTTGCCATTTTCTAACTGTTCCTGGCTGCCTCCTTATTTACTTTGTGCCCACATGGGTCTCACCTGGGCTGGAGGCAAGGTAGTCCTGACTAGTGTCCTCGCAAGGTGAACTCTGTGAGAATGACTTAAATGTCTGACATCCAATTGGAACTACATTTTCATCATCAAATATTTTGGTGTGAAATTTTCAAATGTGGGACATCACAGCCGGGAAAGCAAAGGTGGATGTAGTCAGTGGAGAGGAGCTGAGGCCAGACAGCAAGTGACAATCATGGGGGTATTTTGCTTCCCAAATTGAAATCTCCTTCAAATTATTTACTGTCTTTACATGTACACTGAATGATAATATTATTTTATTGTATGTCAATCTGATGAGTTTTTTTCATTTCAACATGTTCATAAAAAATGCAGACATTCTATGTACGATTCCTCTTGATGATCTGTCCGGCCAGGGCATTTTCCTGCCATTCCCACCCACTCTAGTGATGAAATAAATGGGGATAACACTCCTGTAAAGTGTGGGGTGAGGTCATGGATGGCATCCCTAACACATTTCTGGAAATACTAGATATGAGGTTGGCTACTAGCTATTAATTTCTTTAGAGCATCATAACTTGCTAAGTTCTCTTATTGCTTCTCAAAAATTCCCACCCAATCCATTTTTGTAATTGTTTTTAGTAATTACAGTGCACATGAACTTAACTTTCTTATTTCTGGTGTCCACCATGCACTGAATGTGTTTATCATAAATGCCGGCAGCACCCACCCACACCAGAGCTTCCAGGAGTATCTTCACCATGTCACATGTGTAGGTCTTTGTCCACAGAAGGTCGTGACTACTCAGATCCACTTAGACCAAAGGCCTTATTTATGCTGTGAAGGCCTCACTCACCAAGTAAAGGGGCCTCTATCCTCCCCGAGGTCCCTGATCACGTGACTGAGAATGTCAGTGACATGAAAGGGGAAGCTGCCTTAGAGACTGGAGATGCTGCCCAGTGAGAGAACTTCTGCTGACCCCTGAGATGAAACCCAAACATCACCTCTCTCGGCCGGGAGCACAGAAATGGAGACCAGCAAAGAGTGTCTGGAAGTTCCCTCCAGTACACACGGAATCTCACCATGCACCTAAGTGTTAAAAAGAGAATCAATGCTAATAGATTATATGAGCAGCAGACTATATGAAGTCATCATAAATATAAACATGAGCATATATTTTAAATTTTACAATGAAATTAGAAAAACATAAAGGCCAGTATTATGTTAAATTTTAAAATATGTGTCTCATAATCGAGTCATGAAGTCATCTTCCCGATTACTTTTAGGTGTGTCTCCCATTCATCAGTCTCCCCACAGCCGACTTCATGGCTTGGTTCCTCAGACTGTATATGATGAGATTAAAGGTGGGGGGCACCACCGTGTAGAACATCAAAATGACCAGGTCAGACATGGACGGAGTCTCTGAGGTCAGATTCAGATAAGCAAAAAATCCAGTGGAGACAAACAGCAAAACAACCAGCAGGTGGGGAAGGCAGGTCGAGTAGACCTTGGCCTTCCATTCTGTGGATGGGATCTTCCTGAAAGCAGAGAAGTTGTGGACGTAGGAAATTATGATGAAAATGAAAGAGCAGATACTCAACACCACACTAATGAGAATGGGGACAAGTTCATTCATCAAATTTCCTGCCTTTTGCACCCCACTCCCATGTCTGGGTGCCTGGTTTCTGATTACTTAGTGAGAGATATTCACTTCAATGACAGCTCCATTGCATCTCCCCACAAACCTAGGTTGTGGGCACGGGGACCTGGGCAGTTGTGATACACGTATTTGTTTTTAAGATTTATTTATTTATTTATTTATACAAGAACCGGGGTACAGGCCAGATGCATAGGAGGGTGAGAGGATTCACCAGAGACAGAGCGGGGAGCAGAACAGGCAGACTGACGAAATACACTGCTGAGGGGAGCTTTGGGCACAACAGCAGAGGTCTGCGTGCCATGTGGGACACTCGCCTACCGGCCAGGATCGAACCAACACTGCAGAGGCTGCGTTCAGCTCCACAGTGCTGCACTCAACTGCCTGCATCACCAGGGGAGGCCCGATACACACGTGTGCTTTTCCAGTGTGCGTCCTTTTTCTGCACAAGCTTACCAGCTGGCCTTGGGCTATTTGCAGGTCTCTCGAGGAGTCCGAGGAGTCCTTGTCTTCCTCCAATTGCGCCTGCAGCTGTTCGCTCACTTCCTGGCGATTCCTGCATGGTTCTCCACAGTTCCCATTCACGGGGTGCGGTGCCTGAAATAGTTCTTACCTACGCAGTGTCCCACCGATCTGTAGTTTTTCCGATTTCTTGTCTTTCTTTCTTTTTTCCTACTTTCTGTTGGTCAGAGAGCGCCGACTTTGTGGGTGGGGAGGGTAGCATGGTTCTCTGTCTATCATGATGATATTGCTAGTTCCTTCACACAAAAGTAGAGACACCTGTGGAAATCTATTATGGATGTGATCTTGTTTTTATTTTTTTTCTTTTTTTTAATTCCACACAACAACAGAGCTATGTAAATTCTAATTTTGTCAATATAAATATGTATTCTCGAATGCTGAAAAAGCTTTTAACCTACGCTACAACATTTTTTTGAGTTGATTTTTTTTTCTTGTTTTCATTAAATTATCTGGAATTGTTTCTCTTATATCTTACAGAAATTATACACTATTCCATTCTCCTAAAAATCTTACAGTCACCAGGATCTACCCCTCCGGCACCCCCACAGAGGGAGGAGAGGATGAGATTGGGGGGGAGGAGTGGAGTGGGTGGGGCTGCCCTGTGTCCAGCTGTCCCCACTCACACATGGTCCTGAACAAACCTGCACACGGAGGTGGTGCAGCGGGGCTGGGGCCACAGGGAGGGGCTGTCGGTTTACTATGAAATTCAACCACAGCAGAATCCTAAGATCAGCTGAAATGTCCCTCATTTCCCGATCCCAGATCCTGTGTGATAAAGGCACGTTTCTGGAGCTGAACACAAAAGGCTCAACCGAGAGCGAGAGACATGGACCTGCTGCACTCCACACCCTGAGAGTGACCTCAGGGGCACACCTGTGACTGTTCTTGCACGTGTCATATTTTATTCTGCTCAATATTTTTATACAGATGACGGCTTCAGGGGTGACTAATCTCACAGCCATGACAGAATTTGTCCTCCTGGTATTCCCCACCCAGGGGACCATGGGCATCCTGCACACGCTGCTCTTCTCCCTGGTCTACCTGTGCGCCCTGCTGGGGAACAGGCTCATCGTCCTCATCACCACCCTGGACCGGCACCTCCACACCCCATGTACTTCTTCCTGAGGAGTCTGTCCTTCTCGGAACTCTGTATCATCACAACCACGGCCCCCAAGTCCATTGTCAACTCTCTGAGGAACAGCAGCTCCATCTCAATCCCAGGCTGTGTCCTCCAGGTCTTTGTGCTGATTCTTTCAGGAGCTGCAGAGTTTCACATCCTTGTGGTGATGAGGTATGGCCGCTATGCTGCCATCTGCCACCCCCTGCACAATGACATTATCATGAGCAGGGACAAGTGTGTGCAGCTGACAGCTGTGTCCTAGCTGGGTGGGGGTGTCACCTCTGTGATGCCCACAGCTTGAACATTTTCATTGTCCTAATGTGGGTCCACTTTGGTCCCCCAGTTCTTTTGTGACATCCTCCAGTTATTGGCTATTTCCTGCTCAAAAAATCTAATGAGTGAACTTTTTCCCGTTCTCATTAGTGTGACATTGAATGTGGATTATTTTACTTTCATCATCATTTCTTATGTCCACATCTTCTCTGCTGTCAGGAAGATCCCATTCACCGAAGGGAAGGCCAAGGCCTACTCCACCTGCCTTCCCCACCTGCTGGTTGTGGTGCTGTTTCTCTCCACTGGATGCTTTGCTTATCTGAAGCCAACCTCAGGGACCTTGTCCATGTCTGACCTGGTCATTTCTATGTTCTACATGGTGGTGGCCCCCACCTTTAATCCTGTCATATACAGTCTGAGGAACCAAACCATGAAGTCGGCTGTGGAGAGACTGCTGAAGGGCCAATACTATAAGATGTGAGATAGCACAATCTAAAATTACAGCCCCTCATTTATTCAGTTTTTCCCTTTAACTCTGCATGTTATCGTTTATAAAGTACAGATTTCTTGCATTAGGATTTTTCCTTTTCGAGAAATTTATATTCTCATATTCTTCCATAAGCTGTAAAGGTTTCCTGATTACTGCTATCATTTTTCAAACCTCCAATTATGTGATGTTCATAAACTGAATTCCCACTAACATTTGAAAACATAGAAAGAAGAGCATTGAAATAATGCTCTAGATCTCACACATCACCAACATTTATGTGAAACCAAGCAGTGGAAAACGGGGTTTATCCTCGGGAGCACACTGTCACTGGACCCCAGTCCTGGGGCACTCGGTTCCCTCGGCCTGTGTGTGTCTCTCCTGAGGGCCCCATCCTGTGGAGGGGAGGGGAGACAGCTGAGTGGGGTCCCCCAACCCTTCCAATTATAATGGGGTGTCTTCCTATATAAGACATTCATGTTTCTGTTCAAAAGACAAATGGAAACCACAGCTGACTCTGCCAGAAATGGAAGGATGGAAACTTCCTTGGGGATCTGCAGTCTATGCTAAACCCTACAACTCATGTGAATATTAATTTCTATGATGCCTGATTTGATTGTAACAGGGCTACACTGTTTAAGTACTACAATAAAAGTAAAAAGTGTATGATATTTATTGAGGAACTACATTTTTACTTTTCAAATATATGTTTTTTTTATACACATCATTTTTTATACACATCAAATAAAGGTCTTATTTTTGGGTTCCCTTAGTTTTTGAAATTGTATTTTGAGTCTTACGCCAGGACTTCTTGTTGACTCTGGAAGATGACAATCACTTCCCTTTTCTTCTACTTTGGAAATAGCTATTTATTATACTATGTAAAGAACATTATGTAAAGGTCAGCATGACACAATTTGTAAATATTTATTCTTGTACATCATTTGTACCCTAAATACTCACCTTCTCATTATTGTCTTCCTTCTACTGAGACCAAGAGCTGGGTTGATGTTCTTCCCTCAAGAGTATTTTACTGGAGTAGGTCGCTGTGTCTCCACAGTCTCCTGACTGATCATTACATACTCAGTCCAGAAACCATTTCTTTTAAAATATATATATGAGAACCACCAAACCAAGTCCATTCAGATTTCAGAATTGAACATGTGCTAGAAAATCACACAAATAAGCATTCATTTCAATGAATGTATTTGAGTAAAGACCTATCCCCTTGGGATCCTTATTTCAGTCTCCTCTGTTTTTCAAAATATTTTCAGTTCTTCACTTGGACAAAACTTCTGTCTTTTTGAGATGGGGATTTGATTTCATGGGTGACATAATATGAAGTCATGTGAAGTTATAATTTGCCACCATCAAATAAACGCTTTATTCATGGGTTTTGGTGGCTTTCATTTGGGGGTTAGTTTCCCACTCTGTATTCACAGGGCCACTGCACTCCACAAAACACCCATTACTACCTCATCCACTTCCATGCCCACCCTCTATCCCCTGTTACCTCTGGTAACTACATGTTTTCCCTAGTCCAAGATTTGCTTTTGCCACATTTTGTACTACAGGATTTCTGTATTTTCTATTCCCAGATGAGTGAGACCATCCACTATCTGTCTCTTGCTGTCTATTATTTCACGTTATAAAATCACCACAAGGTCCATCCATGTTGACCCATATACATGATTGCATGTTTTTCATAGCTGTATAGTATTCCATTGAGTGTGGACCCACATTATTTATTCCTTCCTCTGTGCACAGCCCTTGGGTTGGGGCCATGAACAGCAACGGTGGATGGCGTGCCTGTGAACATGGGTGTACGTGGTCTGCCTTGTAGTGTCTGGGCATCTGGGACAAACACCTAGCAGAGGTTGCTCCATCCTGTGGTTGTTCTGATTTTGTTGTCTGAAGAAATCTCCAAGCCATTTTCCCAAAAGAGGTGAGAGGCCCATTCTCTCCCTCCCTCACCTCCTGGTGTGTCCAGTCTCTTGATTGGTCCCTGCTTGCAGGGGAGAGTGACAAGTTACTGCAGTTTAACTTGTGTTCTCTCACCATTAGTGCTGTTGTACAATATTGTGTGGATTGAAATTACGATAGGACCCAAAACCAGAAAATAGCAGATAGAAAACATGGGGTGATGTCCTAGTGGACACAGACTCCAGAATGTTTACAGGGACACAAGTCTAAGGAGAAGGGAACAAGAGCATGTAGGAACAAGTGGCCCCCCAACACTTGAGCGCTCCTGGGACTAGAAACGGCTGTGAGCACAGGCCCTGCGCGTGGAGAAGCCACGTGCACCCCACACTCCTGGCAAGGGCAAGTGTCCATTACACAAGTGTGTCCCCACCACAACAGGGAGCAGCACACCAGTTAAGACACTGGCCAAGGCCAACACAGACAGTCTCTAAGGAGGACACGCTGGTGCCAGCAGAGTCGCTGGCAGGTTGGATTCAGGCTCCAGACCATGCTCCGAGCTTCGCAGGCACCTCCTGACCCCCTCACAGATGTGTTTGTTCCCATCCCATGATGGGCTCACCCTGCAGGGCCAGTGGAGTCCAGGGCGTGATCATGTCATTATTCAGCATTAACATCTAATAAGCTGGGCGGACTCTGTCCTGCTGCCTCCAGGGACCTCTGAGAGCTGCCGGTGACAATGCTTCCGCTTATCACACTCAGCCCACACTTTCCATCATGTCACTTTCCCCTCACAGAGTGTGCTGGACACACACATCCACGTGGTCCAAGTCTGTTTTCTGAGAGACTTAAATGTGGGGAATGTGTTCCTGGATGTCGAGAAGCTTTTCACAGCCGAGGTTAGCAGGAAGGACTAACTATACTTTTTCTCAAGTCATGAACAGAACATTCAGATGACACAGATTACCCCATGATACCTGGGGGCAACAGCCCCAGTTGCTCCTCCATCAGGTACCTCACAACCTTCTCCCTGAACCCCTATATAGACACCAGCCCAGCGTTATCTCCTGGCCCTGTTCCCACAGTCATATCCTCTGCTGAGTAGGAGCAAAGGGGGTGTCCTCTCCCCAGAGGGCACCCGACAGAGTGTGCAGGGGACCCCCTCCCTGCAGGCAGGAGCCTCCCAGGGCAACCGGGAGAGCCAGGCCCAGCCCCAGGTAGGGAACTGGGGGACAACCTTTGGTGGACAGGGGGAATTGCAGGCCTGGAAGGAGGGCCTCTCCTCAGCGACCACATGCCAGGAGCTGAGGTCAAAGCTCTCTGCCCTCGAGTCTGGGGAGGTCATCATGGGTCATGGACACTATGGACACTGAGCTGGGCCCACCCACCACGTGGACCTACACTGTCTTTAATAATGGGACCAGCACCTAGTCCCCACGGCAGGTCAGTTGAGGCTGATGGAGTCTGAGGAGGAGGAACCAGAGTTCAGTCTCCACAGGAGTCAAGACTAACAGAACTGCCTCTGGCACCCTCAGTGCATTAATTATCACTGGGATGTGCTGCAGGACAATGCCAATTAAGACAGTCAACAACAATAAAAAATGCACTTGTCCCACTGGAGGAAGTTCCCCGAGGGCTGGAATCTGGACAATGTCCAACACACGGACACCAGCTCCAGAGCTCAAATAGCCAAGCCCTGAGGCCCTTCTCGGTCCAGCAGAAAGGTCAAAGCTCCTCAGGCCTCTGCTCTGGAGTCAGACGTGCCTGCCCCGAGTTTTCTGAGGCCTCAGAGCTAGCGTCACGGCCGCACAGCTGAGAATCGGGCATCTCCTCTGTGGATGCCACTTGCTGGCTTCGCAGGAAGCAAAATTTAAAAGACAACTTGCCTCGCAGTTTGTGGGGGCTGTACTGGCGTGTGTCTGGGAGAGTCACTTGGTTTAAGGGGATGGTGCTAAGTCACGGAAGCCAGAGTTGGAAGAGACCCAGAGGCCTTCCTGGGCGGCCCGGACCAGAACGCAGAGCTGACCCAGTCACCGACATGCCTGGCAGGTCCACAGGCCCAGGGCACGGGGCAGCAGCCAAAGTGGGTAAAGCCTGTGGTGCTGGGGTGGTGGGTGTGTAGACACTGCGGCTGGGGGGGTTACCCCCTAGGTCGTGTGCACCCCGTCATGCAATGTTACCTCAGAGATGAAAAGACCACAATTTAAGAAAAAATCCATAGATTAAAAAAAAAATATATAGATTTGAGAACAATGTAGAAATTGTTATTTCACGATAAAAGTAGTGATAGCTAAAGGGGTATTTTATTGCTTGGTGCAGTAATTGTGCAGTTTTCACAGCCAAATGTCGGGAGCAGTTTCAGTGGAGAAAATGTTTTTTTTTTCTCTTTAATTGAAGGCGTAGCTCTGATTTTGGTTTTAATAGATTTGCCCCTTTCCTGCTACATGTGACAACTATCTGGTTCCAGGCCACTATGTGCTCAGCCCATGAGCACACTAAGGGACTTTGTGTTCAATTCTAAGTGAAATCATAAGAATGAATGACAAGACATTAAACACAGTGAAACTGATCAAACAAGGCTAAAGCTAAAACGCTAACACTGTCTTTCCCAGACCCAGTTGATCAATGGCATATCTGATTCGGATGGAAATTCAGGAACATGGAGGCAATGCCTGATGAGTTGAGACCTTTCATGTTGTGAATATTGACTCTGTGAATGAGTCGAGCACAGCCAGGTCAGTGTCTCCTTAATCTCCTAGCAAAAGCCCAGAGGGTAGAGCCCCCTGCATGGGGGTTTTGTAGACAGCAGGCGGAGACCTTTCGCGTGGGGTGGGTAGAGCAGGTAGTGGCACAGGGTGCTGCTCACCAGGCCGTGCTGACATTGGATTCCCGGACGGTGGGCACACGGCCTGGCTTGGCAGGGCCCGGGAGGAAGGGACAGACACAGGCGGGCCTGGTCCACTGGTCGTTCTTTCCACTGACTGGAAAATATGCGAGGGTTTTCCAGGTCTTATTATTGTAAGTTGAAATTTCAAATCTTTCTGTCTTTCATATGAAAAACTTACATATGAAAATGTATCAGGGCACATTCAAGGTGAAAATGCAATTCTTTGACAGGATGAAGCTACTTGGAGAATGACTAGGGATGAGACCAGGGAGGACCAGGAGTGTGGGTGGTGAGAAGCTGCTGTGATTGTTGTCTGAGGTACCCAGTTACACTCAGTCTGGGGAGACTGGACAGCACTGATTTCTTCCTCCCCACATTTTTATACAGTGATGTCTCCAGAGGTGACCAATCTGATCATCATGACAGAATTTGTCCTCCTGGTGTCCCCCACCCAGGGGACCATGGGCTTCTTACACCTGCTGCCTTTCTCCCTGGTCTAAATGTGCACCCTGCTGGGGAACAGGCTTATCGTTCTCATCACCACCCTGGACCGGCACCTCCACAGCCCCATGTAATTCTTCCTGAGGGGTCTGTCCTACACGGACCTCTGCCTCATCTCAGCCATGGTCCCCAAGTCCATTGCCAACTCTCTGAGGCAGAGCAGTACCATCTCCTTCCCAGGCTGTGTACTCCAGGTCTTCATAATGATTATTTCAGCAGCTACAGAGATGAGCCTCCTCATGGTGATGAGCCTTGACTGCTATGCTGCCATCTGCCACCCCCAACACTATGAGGTCCTCATAAGCAGGGACAGGTGTGTGCAGCTGACAGCTGTGTCCTGGCTGGGTGGGGGTCTCCATGCTGTGATGCACACACCTGGAACCTTCTCCTTGCCCTACTGTGGGTCCAACATTGTCCACCAGTTCTTCTGTGATGTCCCCCAGTTATTGCCTATTTCCTGCTCAGGAAATTTGATGAGCAAATTTGTTCCCATTCTCATTAGTGTGGCCTGGAGTATCTGCTGTCTTATTTTCATTGCCATTTCCTATGTCCACATCTTCTCTGCTGTCAGGAAGATCCCATCCACAGATGGGAAGGCCAAGGTCTACTCCACCTGCATTCCCCACCTTCTGGTTGTGGTGTTTTTTATCTCCACTGGATGCTTTGCTTATCTGAAACCGACCTCAGGGACCCCGTCCACGTCTGACCTGGTCATTTCTATGTTCTACACGATGGTGCTCCCCACCTTTAATCCCATCATATACAGTCTGAGGAACCAAGCCTTGAAAATGGCTGTGGGGAGACTGATCAATGGCCAGTACTCCAAGATGTGAGATATTGAAATCTAAAATTATAACCTCTCTTTAATTCAGCTTGTCCCCCCTCACTCTTAACATGTTATTCATAAAGAATAAATTTATTGAATTAGGATTATTCCTTTGTCCCAAATTCATATTCTCACATTCTTCAATAAACCCTGCTTCCTAAAATTTCCTGAAATACTTTGCCAACCGTCTCCCTGTGTTTATTTCATAAACTGAATCCAGCTCATGGTTAAAGCCATAAATTTTCTGTGGAAAGAATGTTCTGGAACTCACATATCACCAACCTTTACATGAAATGAAGCAGTGTAAATAGGGGTCTGTTCTTGGGAGCACAAGGTCATGGGACCCCAGTCCTGGGCACTCAGTCCCCACAGCCTGTTTGTGTCTCCATTGGGGGGATCCTGTCCCTGTGGAGGGTAGGGGAGCACAGTTTAGTGTTGGACCCCATCCCTCACAATTCCTAATGGGACATGTTCCTCTAGGAGAAGGTCATGTTTCTGCTCACAGGATAAAGGGAAACCACACTTGACTCTGCCAGAGGTGGAAGGATGGAACCTTCCTTGGTTCGTAGAAATCTGTGACTGAAACCTGGAATGGATGGAATATCAATGTCTATGATGCCAGTTTTGATGCCAGTGTGACTGCACCCCCTCGATGTGGTGTTTGCAAAAGTAAAGTTTTATGAATTATTTTTGAAGAACTACAGTTTTACTTAAAAATTTGTAATTTTTAATTTGTTATTGTGTTTAGGTTCCTTTAGTTTTCCATATTGTATCTTGATCCTATACTAGGTCTTCTTCTCAATTTTCTTATATATTGCACTTAAGTTCACTTTTTTTATACTTGGGAACTGTTTTTTTGTTATGTAAAACATCATGCAAACTAAAGCCTGACAATATTTGCTGTTTTTTTTTTTTTTTTTTTATAGTCCTACACATCTGCACTGCACGTACGGAGGTTCTCACATTGTTCCCTAACACTGAGAACGTGAGCTGGGGTGACGTCCCTCCTCTCCGGAGCAGGTCACTGTGTCTCCAAACTCTCTTGGCCGATGAGCACATATTGTCCATGAAACTATTTATGATAATAAAATGTAGTTAATCACAAGACATGCCTCGTCCTTTCAAATTTCAGAATGAAATCTGAGTTAGAAAATCACTCACAGTAATATTCATTTTAGTGATAGCATGAGAGCACAGTCCCCACCCCCTTGGATATGATGTCATTCCCTGTTCAGATTCCTGTTAATTTTCTATTGTTTTTTGAACAAATGCAGTGAGTGTCTGTTGAGAAGGGATCTTTACCATGAGTGTTTCATCACACCATCATGTTAATTTGTTATTTGTTCTTATAAAAGGAGGACACATATTTACACTTTTTACTGTTTTTACTGTTTACTGTGGGTCACTTTTCACTCCCCCACCTGCACAAGTGTCCACTTATAATCTACTAAGTGCCTTGCAGTGCCCTCCCTGTCCATCCACACTCATATCTCCTCCCTATTCCCTCTCCCTGTTCCCTCTAATAATGAGCAAAACTTTGCACTTGGTCCAACATTTCCTTTTGCTGTTCGCCACTATATTTTCTCAGTTATTGGCCTTTTTATATTATAATACACAGATGGGTGAGAACCAGCCAATATCTTTCACTTTTTGACTTATGTCACTAGCATAAGCACCTCAAAGTCCACCTTTGGTCCCTAAGGGCACTAGTTCACCTTTTTAATAGCTGTGTAGTATTCCATTTTGTGTGGACCAACATTATTTATTTATTCACTCCACTGTGCATAGCAATTGGGTTGGGGCCATGACCCGCAACAGTGGTCAGTGCTGCTGTGAACACTGGTGTGCATGGTGCATCAGAGCTTCTGCACATCTGGGACAAATACCTGCAGAGGTTGGTCCAACCTGTCGTTGTTCTGTTTTCATTGTCTGAAGACATCTCCAAGCTGTTTTCCCAGCAGAGGTGAGAGGCCCTTTCTCTCTGTCCCTCACCTCCTTGCTGTGTCCAGTCTCCAGCTGGGTTCCTTCTCACGGGTGACAATATATTACAGTTTGGATTTCTGTTTTCCTTATTATTAGTGCAGTTGAACAATTTGGAATGGATTAAAATCTACATTGATGAGGGCTTAAAATACCAGAAAGAACACCTGGGTGCTGCCCACTGCACATCCACCCCACAGATGAACTTGGGGACACATCACCAAGGACCAGGGAACAAGGACACATAGGGACAAGTGGCCCGCCCCCCACTAGAGAGCTTCTGTGCCTCAGAAAAGCCATCTCAAAATGGGTCCCTGCATTGGGAGAAAATTGTGCACATCACACACCTGACAAGGTGATTGTCCAAAGTACACAAAACCTACAAATCCAGCACAGAGACACCCCAATCCAACGCGGCCTCAGACCCCCAGAGACATTTTCTAGGAGAAACGGTCAGTGGCCCTGAAGAGTCATTTGCAGATTTTATTCAGGGTGTAAACCTTCCCTGCTCCGTAGCTTGTCTTCATGTCTGAAGTGACGTGAACGTGCTTCCACGAAGGCTCAGGTGTTGGTGTGCGTGACTTTCAATCTCTCACCTCCTCTGTGCTTCTTTATAATTTTATCATGTGAGTATAATCTATCCCAAATTAGTCCTGCTGGGTCATTTCCTGCGGCTCTGACGGTGGCAAAATGGTCCTTTCCATCCCGCCCGCCCGCTGCCCCCTGTCCCCCCAGGGCCTCCGGGGAGACGCGTCCCTGAGTCTGTTCTCTGAGACGCACCCGCGGGCGCCTGGGTTGACGCTGAGCTCCAGGACCAAGGGGGAAGGACATGCCCTCGTTGGCCGAGCCGCGATCCAGTCTCTGCAGCCATGCGGGTTCCCCGAGACCCCACGAGCAGAGCCCAAATCCTGCCCTTCAGGCCGGGTCCCCTGGCAGAGCAGGGTCACGCTCCAGGCCGAGGGCAGACAGGGTCGCGGCGTCCGACCCTCAAACATGCCCGCGGGGATCCCCGGAGTTGGGGGAAGTGCCAGGCGCCCTCCTGGCCAAGGCCTCGGCCAGTCCCCTGGGCAGCGCCTGTCCCCCTGCGGCCCCGGCCAGCCCTGGGCTCCGCGCGGACACCCTTGACCCCCGCCTGCCCTCGGGCCGCGTCGGCCTTGCGGAGCCCTTGGGGTGCAAATACCCATGTTTCAGCCAAAGGCGCACACGATGGGGGGTTCCCGACTGTCCTGCATGACCTCCCGGCCCGCGGGCCCAGCCGGCCGCACATGAAGGGGTCGCCCCATCAGGGAGGACATGGACTTCGGTCACACCGTGTACCCCCGCCTCACGGTCGGCGCCGCCACCCCGGGCAGCCAGCGCCGCGCTGACCCCTGCCCGGCTGCGGGGGATGCCGCAGGGGACCTGCTCGGCGGCCTGTCTGGGAGGACGCCCCTGCCCGGGGTTGGAGAGACCCCGGGAACCTCGTCCTCCAGCGGCCGCACCCTCCCCCGGGCTGCAGACCCGGGCTCGGGCGGCCGAGGCTGGACCTGGTCGACCCGGCGGACCCCGACCCCCGGCTCCCCGGGCTGCACCCTCGGGCCGCGCCAGGGGACCCGGGCCTGGCCGTGTCCACCCCGAGCGGGACTGTCCACGTGAAGGCGACGTCCACGGAGTCAGCAGCAAGTGAGACTCGCAGGCGCCGGAGGGGCCGGCGGGATGTCGGGACAAGGAGAGGTGTTGGGACCCCGCAACTCGCGCTTCGGGGATCTGGCTTCTGCCGTTCTGGCCCCAGTCCAGGCCAACACACTGACAAGTGAGAGATCACAGTCTCAGTTATAACCCCTGCTTTACTCAGGTTTCCCTCTCACTCTCACACGTCCTCACTTCCAGATAGACTTTTCTCTTAACATTAATGCTTTGCCCGAAACTTATATTCTCATGTTTTTCCTTGAAGTTTGTTCTGTAAGTTAATACAGTCTTTTACAAAACCCATCCTCAAGTGAAGCTCATAGCTGGAAATCTATGCCATGTTAAAAAACTGTGATGAAGGGCCTCCCCTAGTGGCGCAGTGGTTGAGCACTGGGCTGGGAAGCTGCCCGCTGCCTCTGCAGTGCCAGTTCGATCCCCAGCTGCTCCCTGGCCATGGCAGGAGGGTCCCGCGTGGAGCACAGACCTCTCCTGCCACCCGCTGCTCCCCTCAGCAGTGTACTTTGTCAGTCTGCCTGCTCTGCTCCCCGCTCTGGCTCTGGTGAATCCTCTCAACCTCCCGTGCTTCTGACTGTACCCAGTGCATGTATAAATAAATAAATAAATAAACCTTTAATAAAAAAATGTGATAAAGTTTGCAAGAAGTCACACATTTCTGACTCAGAAAGAAGTCAGAACTCAGAGGTCACCAACAGTTGCTACTAACAGTGACAAGATGCAAGTTATTTTCTCCCAGGAGCACTGGTCTCGGGACCTGGGCACTCGGTTCCCACTCAGCATGTGTCTCCCCTGAGGCCCATTCTTCTGGTGAGCAGGGGGCACAGCTGAATGCGTGCTCCCACCCTCACGATTCCTAATGGGGCATCTTCCTCTAAGAGACATTCATGTTTCTTCTCAAAGTTTGCGTAGCAACTACACTTGCCATGAATCTGCCTGAGGTGGGAGTTGGACGGAGACCAGGGAATTGGCGTCTGGGGCTGAAATCTGTCATGGACGTGACTGTTACTTTCTATGACATCTGACTTGATCCTATCACCACTCTACTCCTGTGATGCAGTGTTCTTTTTTTAAAGTAGCTGAATTATTTTTGAGTCAGTGCATTTCTACTTCAACGTTTAATGTTAAGACCTTTGATGTTGGGCCTCCTCAGTGGCACAGCGGTTGAGCGCTGGGTTGCAAAGCTGCACGCAACCTCTGCAGTGATGGTTCGATCCCTGGCTGCCCCCCGGCCACCTGAGGAAGGTCCCACATGGTGCACGGACCTCTCCTGCCATCTGCTGCTCCCCTCAGCAGTGTGCTTCGGTCCTTCTGCTTGCTCTGCTCCCTGCTCTGGCTCTGGTGAATTTCTAACCCTCCCGTGCTTCTGACTGTACCCAGTGCTTGCATACATGAATAAATAATTAAATAAATAAATATTTACCAAAAAATAAAAAAAAAGTGCTTTGATGTTGTTGTGTTCATTTTCAGGTTCTCTGAGTTTTCCAAATCGTATCTTGATTCCTCTACCAGGTTTTCTTCTTGACATTCTTTTAGATAACACTTAAGTTCACTATTTTTCTACTTCAGGAATCATGTTATCTTTTTATATGATGTAAAACTTTATATAAAGTAAAACACTGCAATATTTATGAATTTTTATTCTCCTGAAGCTTCTGTGCTATAAACCCTGAGGCCTCATGACTGTTTACCCACTCTGAGAACATGAGCTGGGGGGATGCTCCTCGCTCAAGCATTTTCTCTGGAGCAGGCCACTGGGTCTTCAAGTGCTCCTAAGCGATCATAACATACTCCCTCCAGAAAATACTTCTTTTAAAAAATGTATGCTAATGACCAGACTGACTCCATTCAGATTTCAGAATAAAATCTGTGTCGGAAAATCTCTCAAGTTAATAATCTTTCCAATGAACGACCTTGATCTTTTGTTTCTCCTCCCAGGACTTCATCACTCTCTGCTCACATCCTTTACATACTTTCTGTCTTTCCTTTGAAGAAAACTCTAAACTCTGTTGAGAAGAGGATCTGACTTCAGGAGTGGGGTAACATGGGGTCATGTTAAATAACAATTGCCACTTAAAGGAAACGCTCATTGTCACATCTCTGTTCTCTTATTGTGGGCTGCATCTCTGCCCCTCTGTGTGTGTGCGTCTCCCCTCACACTCCGGGGAAGACCCACATGAATACCCACTTGTTTCCACTCGTTATCCCTCTCCTACCCCCAGTCTCAACTGGTAACAGTGAATTTATTCACTAGTGCAAATAGGTTTTGCTGTATTTTGTAATGTCAGTTTTCTGTATTTTCTTTTTTAAAAAAAAGATTGCTTTATGCATGCAAGAACTGGGGCACAGGCTAGAGTTGTGAGGGGTGAGATGATTCATCAGAGACAGAGTGGAGAACAGAACAGGTGCACTGAGTGAAATACACTGATGAGGGGAGAAGCAGATGAGCCAGGAGAGGTCTGCTGTGCCCTGTGGGTAGCTCCCTGGCTAGGGAAAAACCTCATGCTGCAGTGGCTGTGGCTAGCTTTATAGGTTGCATCTTAACCCTTGGGCTAACAGGGAAGCCTGGTTTTATGTATTTTCTATCCCACAGATGAGTGAGACCATCTGCTACTGTCTATCACTATCTGTTTTTTTTTTTTTTTCAATTAACAAGATAACTTTAAGGTCTACCTAACTTGTCCCAAACATATGTGTACAATTCCACTGATTATGGTCCCATGTATTTTCTTCATGATTATTCCTTCTAGTTCTATGGACACTAATATCATCTATCTCTGCTGTTTCATTCAAACCATTGACGACCATATCATGTGAATATGTCATTATTACACTCTCCACGTAAGTCCTGAAAATTGGTGAAAACTGAAAATTTCAACTGTCCCCTACAACGCTTGAACAATTAGAATATCATATCTGTCATAAAAGTCAATAGACAAAGCTCCCCCACAACTCCCCCCGAGCCCCGCGGCTCCCCCTCCAGCCCAGGCCCCAGTGTCTCCACCTAGCACACCTCCCAGACATTGCCCAGCCACAGCCCCAGAGGACATGTGACCATGCCCAGCCCCCCCCCCCGGAGAGCCTGTCCCTGCTCCTCCAGCACAGCTCTGGTCTGGGGAAGACCCACAAGGACAGGTGTGCATGGAGATGGGGTGTGCGGGTCCCAGTTTTCCTGCCCCCAGGACCCGACACTGTCCTGGAACTGAATGATCTGGGCTCAGCGTCCCCGTGCCTCACTGCTGCCTCCTGGTCCGTCCCCTTGTCTCCTCATCTCCCTGCCCCTGACTCCCCGCATCTGAGGACCCAGAGACCACGTTTCCCGCAGAGTCTCCTCCTGGGTCACAAGCACAGGTCCCTCCTGCAGGATGTGCTCGTCCAACACCGGGTCCCTCCTGGCCCCTCTGTCCCCTCAGACTCATGCACATCTGTGCAGGGAGGAGGCCGCTCCAGTGCTGAGCCGGACGGTCTGTGCATGTGGCTGTCCCTGCTGGTCCCAGGGCCCCGGATCCCCCGGGTGCAGGTTTGTTCCTCTCCCCAGGCCCGTGTGTGAGTGGGGGCGCCTGGACACGGGGCAGCCCTGCCCACTCTTCTCCCCACCAATCTCATCCCCCCCACCATGGGATGATGGATGGAAGGTCCTGGGGAGGCAGGATCTTTAGGAGAATTTGCTGCTATAGAATTATTGTGTGAGACTAGAGGAACAATTTTTGCTATTGTAATGGAAACAAGAAAACAAATTCAGAACCTGCTGTTTTGTGCCCTCTGCCAAAACCTTTTCAGAGACTTAAAATAATATTTATATTGATAATATTATATTTTATATAGCTGTGTTACTGTGTGGAGTCAGGTAAAATGTTCACATCCATGATAGACTGATTTCTACACATGACTATCACTTCAGTGTGAAGGAAAAAAAAAATGATCAATGTTTATTGCCTTAAAATTTATGAATATCTCACTCCCGATTGTGTCATATTCTTGGGATGAACATGTGATGTTTTCCCTTTTATACTACTAGTGTGAATTTTAACTTCCTCTTAAGATTCTTCCTCACTGTTCCTAAATAGCTCTCGTACGTGTGATATTTAACATGTGATGCACTTTCATCCCGGTGTTCTCAATGCCAAAATACATGACTATGAACAATAATTGTCAGACCATAATTAAAATATTATATGACCACAAATATATTAAAAACCTAAGCTGCAGAAGTCCTTTAGTTGAAGAAAAGTAAAACAAAAATATTTTCCCTCTTTGAAATTCATTCCAGTAAATATGGCACTGTGAAATTGAATTGTGAGTTTTAAATATTAGCTTTCAGTTATAAGATGAATATTTTAACTACTGCTCCTCTGAAATGCAAAATGCATTGTGAAATGATACTTGGTTGTAAAACACATTACCTGAAAAAAGCAAAAATAAAATTCTCTTTTGTAAGACAACAAAATGAGGTCAGTTGTTCATATTGAAACCTGACACTTTGAAATGCAGATCAATCATATATATATTTATAATGAATAGAAAACATTTAGATACAAGGGGAACTTCTCTACCTTATTTGACCCACATGTCCAGTCTGTCCTGTGTCCAAAATGGGGTTGTGAGGTCACCAGAGGCTGAGACCAGGGGACGGGACAGAATGGTGGGAGACTCAGAGGTGGCCCAGCAGGAGGGCACGGCTGGTGACAGGTGACCCGTCCCACCTCCTGGATGGCGTCAGCTTTGGATTTGAAGACGAGAAGCGGGTGCCTCCAGCTTCATCCTTTCTCAGATTTGCCTTGAGCGGCCCAGGGTTGTGCTTCTGTGACATTTTCAAATTATTTATTCTGGATCTGTGAAAGGGCTGTCAGAATTATCACAGGGTGTGCCATGAATTGGTAGCTGGCTCCTGGCCTTTTGACGCTTTCTCCTTCTGATTCATAAACTAGGGGTCTCTTTCCACGTAGTGTATCTTCTTCAATTTTAATTGTTGGTGTCTATAGTTTTTAGCATGTAGATTTTCTACCCCTTTGGTTCAACATCTCCCTCAATATGTACTCTTTTTGAGGTTTGTCTAAATGGAATAGATTCTTTCTTTTTGGATCATTACTACAGAAACATAACTAGTTTTTGTCAGTTGGTTTTGTGTCCTGTAACCTTCCTGAGTTTGTCAGTTCTGATTGTCTTTGGAGGGGGTTTCTTGGGCTGCCTATAGAAGATTATACGCAATTTTAATTCTTCTTTTCTGATGTTGGATTCCTTTTATTTTACTTTTTTTTTTTTTTTTGCCTTATTGGCCTTCCAGTGAGATACACATGGGGAAATAACAGTCTCTTCAATCAGTGGAAAAACTGTGACCTCACCTTTTCACATTATTGAATGGCTTTTCCTTCACTCCCAGCCAAAAAATCACTTATCTACTTTTTTTTCAAAGATGTTCATTAGTATGAAAAGGCCGTTTTGGTTGTCAGTCCTTTTCCAGCTGTGATCCCGGCTCTATTAACACAGGCCTCTGTGACCAGGACACAGAAGAGCTCCTCGCTCAGTCACAGCAATTTCAGATTGTTGTCCAGGATTATGGTGGATCATTCCTCTCTTCTACCCCACCCAATAAACGTGTTCAATCCCCACAGCTTCTCCCTCATCGCTCCTCCATTGTTGTGGTAAGTTCTCCCATCCCTAGGCTCTCTAGACCCTCGTGGACTGCGCCTCCGCCCAAGGCTGCTGAGTCATTGTCTGGCACCCAGGCTGCTGCCCCGGGGCTGACTGGACTGCCTGCATCGCGCCTTCCCTTTCGGCCCCACATGCTGAACTAGCAGCTGCTATTTTGGCTCTTTCTTCATTTCCTTCACAGTCACTTAACATCATTTCTGACTCTTCATCTGTTACCTCACAGTATAAGACATCCCCTCTGCTCTTCTTAATACTAATAATGATAAAGCCCTATACAAAGGTCAGAACTGTCCAGTCACAGTCATATGAGCCAAACATTACAAGGTGCCTTTCCTATCAATCAAGAGCAGAACGTTTGATCACTATGGTGTGCATCAAGAGGTATGACCAGGAGCGCCCAAGGGGCAGAGGATGGATGCATGAACTTACCCCCAACTCATGCATCATGAGGTATGACTGGGAATACCCAGGGGGGCAAGGACTGATGTATGACAAGGGGCCCCAGAAGCTGATCAGTTGATAAGATTAGGACTGTGCCCGGGGGTCCGGGGTCTAGTTTCGATGACAACACTTGGTCATCAAGGTGATAACATGGTCAGCAGACTCATGTCCCCCAAGCCCTGGATAACATTTCTTAGTTTCACCCATCCTTCTATCCTTGTCCTCCTAATGCACACGGCTGATGCTCTATGATTATTCTATCCAAAAAAACAGTCAGGTTCTTGCTCTCAGCAGCATCCTGCCTTGTGCAGCCTGCTCCACGACTCCCGTGTGTTCATCAGTGTGGTATTGCACAATGCAACATCCACAATCAATAGAAAAATTTGGACTCTAATCTCAAATCGTACATAAAAGTCAGCTCAAATGAATTAAACACCAAACATAAGAGGTGGAATTGTAACAATCCTGGTGAAACACGGGAAAGCATTCTTTACATTGGTGTTGGGAATGATCTTTGGAAAGTGCTACCAAAAGAACAATCCACAAGAAAGAAAATAAACATGCCAGGCTACATGAAAGTACAAAGTTTGTGCATGACAAAGGGAGTAACATCAGCAGAATGTGAAGGCTTCCAGGGAGTGGGAGAAAAGGGTGCAAACCATATATTTTATAAATGATTAATATATAATGTATAAGGATCTCGTACAACTCAACAGGGAAAAGCTAAATTCCCCACTTCAAAATGACAAAGAATGTGAATACACTTTTCTAAGCCTTTTTCTTCTGTTCACTGCAACACATTATTTCCACTGGGTTTCTTCTGTCAGTTAATATCAAGTTACTTTTCCCTTTACTTTCAAATCAGAAGCTTCACACACTCCCTGTGCAAGCCCAGTCTCTCATTTCATCATTGGAGGTGGGACATTGGCAGGGGAGTCTGTGTCATGGGCAGAGCCGGTGTGCAGCTGAGCTTCCTTGGAAAGGGGATGCAGAGGATTTGAAAGGTCTTGAATACTCGTTTTTAAAGGAGTCAGTTTTCCAGAAAGGACCTCCACCCATTATTATACCAATTTAATATAAATCTGCTCATTTGAATTTTGTAAAAGATCTTGAGATGCAACCAAGGGCTTCAAGATAGAGTCTCTTTTCAATGAAGACCTGTATTGTGGATAATTGGCCCCCTGCTGCCACTTTGCAAAGCCTGATGTCTCCAAGGCTGCTTTCTGCTGCCACCCCCATCATTTTGAGAACTATATTGCTTAATTGCACTTGGTTTTCATTCCTCTTGGGGAACTTTTCTATCTAATGCTTCAATTACATGGTTTCTTAATTGGCTTGTCTGATCCATTTTTCCATTATTCAATGTTGGATCAAAACATGCTTCAGGGACTCAGGCATTCCTGCCAGGTTACATGATAGGTAATTGTTCACAATTAGCCATTATTCTCTTTTTTTATTTGTGTGGTAACAGTTGCAATCCCTCTTTTATTTTTTTTTATTTTATTCAGCTCCTGTCTTTTTCCCCCTGGTCTCACTAAGGGCTGGCCTATCTTATTTTTCAAAGAAAAGCTGTCATTTATTATTATTTTTTTTTGGTGTGGATTTTTCTAATATTTATTTAATTTGTTTGTTGAACTGACATGGGGGTTTGTGTCTCTTTATTGCCAATATGTGTATATCTGTAGAGTGGAATTACTGGATAGTATAACGTTTATGTTCTTAATTTTTAAAAGAAACCTCCACAGCTTTCCACATGAGGGCACTGATCTGTACCCTCACCAGCAGTGCCCAGGCACTCCCTTCTCTCCACATCCCCTGACTCCCAGATGACATGCCGTTCTTGCCTTGTGATTTGACTGTGTTCCCTGGGGATGAGTGATGTCAAGCACTTTCTCAAGGGCCTGTGGCCATGTCTGTTCAGATTGTCTGCCTGTTTTTTTAAGTTTGATTGTTGAGGCTTTGCTACCGGGTGTATGAGTTGTTAATATTTTTGGAAATTATGTCTTATCAAATATATAATTGGCTAATACCTTCCTCCATTTGATCAGTTAGTTTCATTTTGTTGATGGATCATACTTCTTTTATTTAATGACAATATTTCATGATTTTTAGCTATTTTCTTAAAATCAGCAAAGAAACCGTATTTACGTTCAATATATTACCTTTTCTTGAGACATGATTATCTAAGTCCCTAAGAGTCCAGAAATGTTATTACATCAAGAGATTTATCATGCTAAACAGCCATTTTGCCTAAAAATACTTAATGAAAATGATATTTTGGTCACTTAGACACGGGTTTATATATCTATACATTGAGCCACGTCCAGGCCGCACCACAGCATGAATAAAAGGGGCGCTCAGCACAGCCCCAAAGAAACAGACTCAACGGAGCGTGGAGGCGCCTCCCAGCCCAGGTTCCCGACGGCCAGGGTGATGCTGCTCAGGGAGAGGCAACACGGGTCCAGGGGCAGCTTGAGGCAGGGGAGCGGGGGTAACTCCCATGTGCCCGGACGCCCTCGGGACCCCACGCCGGGCTGTCCGTGCTCACCCAGACAGAGCTTCAACCTCCGCTCAGCACCCTGCATCGGTGCTGTGCTGTGTTCGCCCCCGGGGCCTCCTGTTGGGGTGCAGGGCGGGACCCCTGTGCGTGTGAACGTTCGGAATGACCTCCGTGCTGCGAAGCTCAAGCCACAGTATCCACCAGGTGCAGAGTCCTTTCACCTTACTGGGCTTCCCAGAGCAGCCCAGCAATATAATGTGAAAACTTACAATATGTGTCTCATAATGGAGTCATGACGTCATCTCCTCGTTTACATTTTGCTGAGTCTCCCCTTCATCAGTCTCCCCACCGTCGACTTCATGGCTTGATTCTTCAGACTGACCTCTATATTCCAGAGGTCTTTGTGTCTATTTTTTATCCCAGTGCCATGATGCTTTAAGTATTAGGGCTTTAGTGTATGGCCTGGAGTCTGCAATGTGCTGCCTCCACCATGCTGCCTCATTTTTGTCAGGATTTTTGGTTGTTGCATATGCATTTCAGTAATGTTTATTTTATATCCTTGGAGAATGCCATTGAAGTCCTTATTGGGATTGCATTGAAACTGTAAACTGCTTTGGGTCAGATGGACATTTGGTAATGTTATTCTTCCAAGCCCACAGCAGGGAATATCTTTCCATTTCTTTGTCTTTTCTATTTCTTTTAACAATGCCTTACACTTTTCTTGTATCTTCACCTCTTAGTTGTGTCTACTCCATGGTAATTAGTCTCGTGGTTGTAAGTGGGATTATTTTCTTCACTTCTCTTCTAGTTCAATTTTTGGGAATAAGAAGGCAATTGATTTTCGTGTGTTGATTTTGTAATCTAGCTACACTGAAGTGTGTTATTGATTTAATTTGTTTTTACAGTGGCATCTTTAGTATTCTTAGTGTGTATTATACGTCCACAACAAATTTAATTGTGCTTAAATGTTTAAAGCCATACAACCTGGAGTTAATGTTTTATTAATGTGAAAATTTCAATTCTGTTATACAAATGTGACAAAATGAATAGTCTTACTATAGTCTTAGTATAAATTTATAAGTCTTAGTATAAATAGTCTTAGTATAAATTTATAATAGTCTGATACAGCTTCTTCATTCAACACATGTTTTGAATTCTCATTGTATCCCATAACCTATTCTTATTACAGTCCATATCTTTTATTGACCAATAAGCTATGACATTATCAAGAATTAATATTAAGAAAGTTATTTATCAGTTGATAAATAAAAATGCCAATGATTTAAAAGAACAGTAGCAAGTTGTCAACCTAGACGTTTATATATCGAGTTTTTGCCATCTTTTAACTATCCCTGGCTACCTCCAATCTGACATTGTGCACACATGGGACTCGCCTGGGCTGAAGGCAAGATCAGCCTGATTAGCACCCTCAGAGCGTGAATGTCTGAGAATGAGTTAAATGTCTGATATCCAGTTGGAACTGTATATTATCATGAAATATTTTGGTGTGAACTTTTCAAACATTGGATGTCACAGATGGGCAAGCAGGGGGCGATGCAATCAGCAGAGAAGAACTGAGGCCAGGCAACAGCCACACACTTGGGGATTTCACTTCCCAATTTTAAATCTTCTACAAATTCTTTATGTCTTTACATCTACACTAAATGATAACATTATTTATGATATGTAGATCTGATGAGTTTTCTCATTTCAACAACTCCATATGGAAACACAAACACTCTGAGACGCCATGACAATGTACCCAAAAAGATATTGCCCTCAAATTCCCAGGCGTTCTTGGTAATTAAATAAATGTGGATAAGCACATGTATTAAGTATGGTGTGATGGTGTGAGTGTCAGTCCTCAACTATTGCTGGAAACATTAGAGTATTGTGCAGTCCACTAGCTATTATTTTGTTTTCACCATTATAGCTTCCTAAGTTCCTTTATTGTTTCTTAAAAAACCCTACCCATTACATATTCATAACATTTTAGTGATTATACTGCATGCAAAATTAACTGCTTTCACTCACTGTCTTATTTCTGGTGTCCACTGTATGCTGAGTGTGTTTATGGTAAACACCGTCAGCACCCACACCAGAGCTTCCGGAAGGGTCTCTGCCACATCAGGTGTGGTCCTTATAGACAGAAGGCCATGACTATTCAGATTCTACTACAGATCCCAAGGGCTTATTTATTCTGTGATGGCCTCACTCACTAAGTAAAGGGGCCTCAGTCCTATCCATGATCCTTGATCAGCTACATGAAAGTGGAAGCACCATAGAGACTGAAGATGCTGCCCTGTGAGAGAACTTCTGCTGACAACTGAGATGAAACCCAACCATTGCCTTTTGCGGCCGGGAGCACAGAATGGAGAACAGCAGAAAGATGTTGAAGTCCAATTACACCATGTTTGTTCATTAAGTTTCATGATCAGGAAATAGCCAATAACTGGGGGATGTCACAGAAGAACTGGTGGACCAAGTTGGACCCACAGTAGGACAAGGAGAAGGTTCCAGCTGTGTGCATCACAGCCTGAAGACCCCCACCCAGCCAGGACACAGCTGTCAGCTGCACACACCTGCTTATGATGACCTCATAGTGGCAGATGGCAGCATAGCGGTCAAGACTCATCACCGTGAGCTGGGTCAGCTCTGCACCTGCTGAAAAAAATCATCATGAAGACCTGGAGGACACACCCTGGAAAGGTGATGGAGCTGCTGTGCCTCAGAGAGTTGGCAATGGACTTGGGGACCGTGGCTGAGATGAGGCAGAGGACCTTGAGGGACAGACTCTGCAGGAAGAAGTACATTGGGGTGTGGAGGTGCCGGTCCAGGGTAGTGATGAGGATGATGAGCCCGTTTCCCATCAGGGCGCACAGGTAGATCAAAGAGCAGCCGGTGCAGGAAGCCCATGGTCCCCTGGGTGGGGAACCCCAGGAGGATGAATTCTGTCATGGCCTTGAGATTCATACCCCCTGGAGCCATCACTGCATGAACGTCTGGAGGAATAAAGTGCCAGGACCATCTACAAGTGCTCGACCTGCGGTGTCCACCTTCAGGTGTCCAGCACTGTCCTTCCCCACTGACCTCTCTCCATGCTCTGTCCAGCGTCTCCCCCACAGGGATCTCAGCTCCTGCTCTGCTCAGCCTCCCCAGCTTCAGTGACCCGCAGGTGTCACCTCTGTCCATGCCGCCTGTGGGAGATGCTGTAGGGTAGAGAGTTCAACTGACCTCAGCCCCCTGAGCAGTCTCCTCCCGTCTCACCCTGTCGCATGCATGGGTACCCCTGAAACCCTGACCCCGGACCTTCCTCTGCCAACCCCGGGCCTCAGGTCAGTGCAGACCCTCCAAGAAGTCTCAGGAACATGAACGTTCAAGCTTGCCCCAAACTGGCCTGTGGATCTCAGCTGCCAAGTTCCAGAAAATCAAAGGCCAGTTGCAGCTCCAGGTGCATATTTTGGGAGCAAGTGGACACTGATGGTCCCAAGTCTGTTCCTGGTCTGTGCCCATGTTCATCATCACAGCAGTAGGTGGGGAGTCTCACACGCTCATGTTGCCATATGAACACTGACTGCCCCCCACCCCTGCATTGTATGTGCTGAGGGGGTGACCCCGCGCCTGCCTGTCCTGGTCATTGTCTTGCCCCGTTGTTTACTGGAGGAGCTAAGGTGGTTTCTCCTGCAGCTACTTCTTCCCATGGTCACACCCACACGTCCCTCCTGCAGGATGGGCTCGTCCACCCCCGGGTCCTGCTGGGCCCTGTGTTCCTCTCAGACTCATGCAGGAATTAGGATGCTCAGGGGCTGAGCCAGATGGTCTGTGGCTGTGGCTGTCCTTGCCAGTCCCAAGGCCCCGGGTCCCCCGGGTCCAGGTTTGTTCCTCACCCCAGGCCCGTGCATGAGTTGGAACGTCTGGACAGGGGTCAGCCCTGCCCGCTCTCTACCTCCCCAATCTTACCCTCTCCTCCCTCTGGGGGTTGACGGAGGGGCAGGTCTGGTGACAGAAGGATTTTGGAATGTGGTGATATAAAATATTTGTAATGCATTGGTGGGAATAATGCCAACTTATCTAATAAAGGCAAGGAAATAATTTAGGGTACTTGGTTGTTAATAATGTTAACATCTGTTGAGTGATTTATATAAAAATTTAAAATCATAAAATAACATTTGCCATATATCTCCTCCAGGCTCTGTCTAAATACTGTAATTTATTTTACAAAATCACTAACAACCCCTGACTGATGGAGTGGAATAGAATCCCAAGGTCACGTCCAAAAATAGTAACACATCCCTTCCAGCCTCATGCTAGTGTCAGAGCCATGAAGCCGTCAACATGTTGCCATAAGAGTTTTTAAATAAGGGACCAGGAAAATGAATAACTATAAGAAAGTGAAAATCAAAATCAACAAAAAACTATGAACCAGAGACACTTTTTGGGGGGTGGGGGGTGGGGGGCGGGAGGGGAGGGATTGGGGTCAGAATGGGGGGGTTGCAATTGCATGGGGATATAAAAAATAAAATTTATTATTAAAAAAAGAGTTTTTAATTTTCTACTTGACTCATATCTCTCAAAATACGTAGGACAAATGGGCATACCATTTTGAGTTTAACTAATATTTTTTTTTTATTTTGCTCTGCAATTTCTTTGATACAATCTAATTCCATTAATTTTGTTACTTTGTTTAGAATCCAAAACACACTGAGTTTGCTGATGCTAAAATTCTAGGTATGAATCAAAAATTGTCACATATCCCAAAAATCAAATTCTTCTAATATGATGAATGTATTAAGTCAATATCTTTGAGCATCTTAAATTACAAGAGAATATGTTTTCTCTCCCTGAGTCTCACCCAGGCTGACAGGGCAGTGGGACATGACTACTTGGCCCCATCCGCATTAGTTGTCATGATTTACAAAGTGAATAGTTTAACTGTGGCATTTTCTCAAGTCTAAAATGAGGCTTGACATCTGAAAACTACCAAGTGTGAGTGGATTCTCCCCTGCAAACGGCTGGGGGCAGTTACCTCCAGTCTGTGGGGGGGGGGGGAAGTTCCCGCTGCTGTGTCGAGTCTATCTCCTGAGGTTTTCCTCATGGCAGGAGAGAAGGCGTCCTGGCCTCTCACTCCATGGTCGGGGCTCATGGGGAGCCTCTGAGCACACACAGGATTTTGCACCCTGTCCTGCACCGCCTCATGGACAGAGCAGGGCCTCAGGGCTGGGCTATTTGAGCTCTGGAGTTGGTGTCCGTGTGTTGGACACTGTCCAGATTCCAGCCCTCAGGGACCTTCCTCCCGAATGAAAGTGTGTGTTTACTTGGACAACCTCTGGGAGGTGTGCTGGGTGGAGACGCTGGGGCCTGGGCACGAGGCAGGAGCAATGGGACTAGGGGGCTGTGTGGGAGTTTTGTCTATTGATTGTTTTGACAGATATGAGTTTCTAATTGTTCAAGTTTTGAAGGGGAGAGTTGAATTATTCAGATTTCACCCATTTTAAGGACTTTTGTGGAGAGTGTAAAAATGACATATTCACATGATGTGGTAATAAATTGGTTGATAAAAGACAAGACATAGATGATATTAGTGTCCATAGAACAGGAAGGAATCATTATGTAGAAAATGAACTGAGTTATTATCTTGTATTGATAACCCATTTTATTTTCAATATCAGAAAAATTAAGATTTTGTTTCTCTTTCCTCTTTTACACTGATTAAGGCTCCAGGGGTGAACAATCTCACGGCCATGACAGAATTTGTCCTCCTGGGGTTCCCCACAAGGGGACCTTGGGCTTCTTGCACCTGCTGCTCTTTGCCCTGGCCTACCTGTGCACCCTGCTGGGGAACGGGCTTATCGTCCTCATCACCACCCTGGACCAGCACCTCCACAACCCCATGTACTTCTTCCTGAGGAGTCTGTCACTGACAGACCTCTGCCTCATCTCAGCCACGGTCCCCAAGTCCTTTGCCAACAGTTTGAGGCACAGCAGCTCTATCTCCTTCCCAGGCTGTGTCCTCCAGTTCTTCATGATGATTATATCAGCAGGTGCAGAGCTGACCCTACTCACGGTGATGAACCTTGAACGCTATGCTGCCATCTGCCACCCCCTGCACTATGAGGTCATCATAAGCAGGTGAGTGCAGCTGACAGTTGTGTCCTGGCTGGGTGGGGGTCTCCAGGCTGTGATGCACACAGCTGGAACCTTCTCCTTGTCCTACTGTGGGTCCAACGTGGTCCACCAGTTCTTCTGTGATGTCCCCCAACTACTGGCTATTTCTTGTCCAGGAAATTTAATGAGTGAACTTATCCCCATTCTGATTAGTGTGGTTTTTGAGTATCTGCTATTTTATTTTCATTGTCATTTCCTATGTCCACCTCTTCTCTGCTGTCAGGAAGATCCCATCCACAGAATGTCAGTCCAAAGTCTAATCCATCTGCCTTCCCACGTGATGGTTCTGGTGCTGTTTCTCTCCACTGGATTCTTTGCTTATCTGAAGCCAACCTCAGGGACCCCGTTCATGTCTGACCTGGTCATTTCTATGTTCTACATGGTGGTGCCCCCCACCTTTAATCCCGTCATATGCAGTCTTAGGAATAAAGCCTTGAAGTGGGCTGTGGGGAGACTGATAAAAGGCCTATTCACCAACAAATAAGGCATCATCAATTATTCACCCGCATTTATTCAGTTTCCCACTAACACTGCATACATCATTCACGAAGTAAAGATGCTTCTCATTAGTATTTTTCTTTTGTCGCACATTCATATTCCTATATTGTCAATGTGCTCCTGTTTCCTAACATAATGCAATCCTTTGCCAAACCTCTCCCTGTGTGATGTTCATAAACTGAATCCAGCTCATGGTTAAAAACATGTATTTGGTGTAGAAAGAATGTTCTAGAACTCACACATCACCAACGTTTACCCAAACCAAGAGGTGGTGAAGGGGTTCTGTCCTCGGGAGCACACGGTCACGGGACCCGGATCTGGACACTCAGTTCCCACAGCCTCAATGGAGACTGAGTGCCGTGTCCCTGTGGAGGGGAGGGGAGACAGGTGAGTGCCCCCCCCCACCATTCCTACAGGAGCATCTTCCTCTAAGACACATTCATGTTTCTGTTCAAAAGACAAGGAATCTCCTCCTGAATCTGCCAGAGATGGGTGGAAGGTGATACTGAAGGAGTCAGAATGGACGACTGAAGCCTGTGGCTGCCAGGTGTGTTCACTTCCATTCCAGGTCCTGGTCACACTGCCCGGGAGTCGCTACCTAGCGTGTAGATTCTCCCCAGCGTGGCCTGAGCAGCCACTCAGGGCTGTTCCTGAGTGTCACCACAGCACAAGGGTGACGGGACCACAGTCCCCACCACCTGGTCATCACGCCCTTCCCGGGTCAGATCCCGAACGTGTGTTTTTTATTTGCCCTTTGTTTTTGGTTTTTTTTTTTTAATTATTTTTTTATCAATGGCTGCTTATTTTTTATTGTGGTAAAATACACATACAATTAACCATTTTAATCATCTTAAATGTACAACTCAGTAACACATGTTTGTTTAATCATTACCACTAATGTCCTTCCACAAAATTTTTTTAAGGGCCTCCCCGGTGGCGCAGCGGTTGAGCGCTGAGTTGCGTAGCTGCCTGCAGCCTCTGCAGCGCCAGTTCGATCCCCAGCTGCTCCCCGGCCACTGGAGGAGGGTCCCATATAGCGCGCAGACCTCTCCTGCCGCCCGCTGCTCCCCTCAGCAGTGTGCTTCGGTTCTTCTGTCTGCTCTGCTCCCCACTCTGGCTCTGGTGAATTCTCTCACCCTCCCGCGCTTCTGACTGTACCCAGTGCTAGCATAAATATATAAATAAACAAACAAACAAACAAAAAAACAAGAGTTCTCCTTTAAAAATTTTTTTAAATAAATTCTATTTTTATATTCCCCATACAATTGCAACCCCCTTAATTTGACCCCAATCCCTCCACTCCCCACCCCCCCACCCCCCATAGAGTGTCTCTGGTTCATAGCTTTTTGTTGACTTTGATTTTCACTTTCTTATAGTTATTGATTTTCCTGGTCCCTTATTTAAGTTTTCTAGTATCCTGCTATGAGTGAGACCATCCGGTATTTTTCTTTTCCTTTCTGGCTTATTTTGCAGACCATGATCCCTTTCAGCTCCATCCATGTTGCTGCAAATTGCTTGTGTTTATCTTTTTTGAATGCTGAGTAATATTCCATGGTGTATACGTACCACATCTCCTTGATCCAGTCATCTATTTTTGGGCATTTGGGCTGTTTCCAAAGCTTAGCTATTGTAAACAGTGCTGCTATAAACATAGGGGTGCAGGTGCTCTTTGGAATTGATGTTTCTGTGTCCTTTGGGTAAATACCTAGTAGTGGAATTGCTGGATCAAATGGAAGCTCTATATTTAGTAGGCTGAGGAATCTCCACACAGCTTTCCATAGTGTTTTGATCAGTTTGCACTCCCACCAACAGTGCAGGATAATTTCTTTTTCTCCACATCCTTGTCAACATTTGTTGTTGCTAGTTTTTTTTTAATATATGCCATTCTCACTGGTGTGACATGGTATCTCATGGTAGTTATGATTTGCATTTCCCTGATTACAAGTGATGTTGAACACATTTTCATATGCCTGTTGGCCATTTTCATTTCCTCTTCAGAGAAATTTCTTTGTAGCTCTTCTGCCCATTTTTTGACTGGATTATTTTCTTTGTTGTTGTTGAGTCTCATCAGCTCTTTGCAGATTTTTGTGATCAGTCCTTTATCATTATTGTTGTGTGCAAAAATGTTCTCCCAGTCTGTGGTGTTTCTCTTTGTTTTGGTTATTGTCTCTCTTGCTGTGCAGAAGCTCTTTTATTTGATGTAGTCCCAGTTGTTTATCTTTGCCTTCACTATCACTGCTTTGGGTGATGTTTCTGTTTAACCTATATTTCCTTCTATGTATTTTATGGTTTCAGGTCTTATGTCTAGTTCTTTAATCCATTTTGAGTTGGTTTTTGTGCATGGTGTGAGGTAGTAGTCAAGCTTCATCTTTTGCATGTAGCGACCCAGTTTTCCCAGCACCATTTATTGAACAACCTTTCTTTGCTCCAATGCATAGTCTTTGCTCCTTTGTCAAAGATTAGTTGACTATAAATCTGTGGGTTTATTTCTGGATTTTCTATTTTATTCCATTGGTCTGTGTGTCTGTTCTTGTTCCAATACCAGGCAGTTTTGATGATTATGGCTTTGCAGCATAGTTTGAAGTCTGGGAGTGTGATGCCTCCATTCCCTTCTTTTTTTTTTTTCAGGAGAGCTTTGGCTATTTGGGGTTTTGATGATTCCATATGAATTTCATCAATAATTGTTTAATTTTTTTGAAAAATGACATTGAAATTTTGATTGGAATAGCATTGAATCTGTATATTGCTCTTGGTAGGATGGCCATTTTAATAATGTTTATTCTTCCAATCCAGGAGCAGGGGATGTCTTTCCATTTCTTTGTGTCTTCTTCTATTTCTATTAACAGTGTTTTATACTTATCTTTGCATAGGTCCTTTACCTCTTTTGTTAGATTTATTCCCAAGTATTTTTGGGTTTTTTGACAATAAAAGGGATTATTTTTATTTCTTCTTCAGATTTATCGTTTGTGTATAGGAAGGCTACTGGCTTTTGCATGTTGATTTTGTATCCTGCCACATTACTGAACTGATTGATGAGTTGAATAAGTTTTTCTGTGGAATTTTTGGGGTTCTCTATGTATATTATCATATCATCTACAAATAGTGATAGTTTGACTTTGTCTTTTCCTCTTTGGATTCCTTGTATGTCTTTCTCATGTCCTATTGCTCTGGCTAGGACTTCCAGTATTATATCGAAAAACAGTGGTGAGAGTGGACATCCCTGTCTTGTTTCAGATCTTAATGGAAATACTTTCAGATTTTCACCATTGAGAAAGATATTGGCTGTTGGCTTTTCATATATGGCCTTTAGGATGTTGAGGTATGTTCCTTGTATCCCGAGAATTCCAAGGGCTTTTTTCATGAATGGGTGTTGCACTTTGTCGAAAGCTTTCTCAGCATCTATTGATATTATCATATGGTTTTTATATTTCATTTTGTTGATGTGTTGGATAACATTGATTGATTTTCGGATGTTGAACCATCCTTGTGTCCATGGCATGAATCCTACTTGGTCGTGGTGAGTTATCTTATGGATTCGTTGTTGGATTCTGATAGCTAAAATTTTATTGAGGATTTTTGCATCAGTGTTCATTAGGGAGATTGGCCTGTAGTTTTCCTTTGTTGTGTTGTCCTTGGTCAGGAGTGTGCTGGGAGGAGACTTTCCCACGGGCTTCATTGCGCCACACTGTTCTTTTCTGTTATGGTTTGTGGCTGTGCAAGATGTCTGGAGAGTAATTCTGCCCTTCCTCCCCCTGTTAGTCAGGACAGCTTCAGCTATTTGAGAGTTTCTCATGATTCCCTAAGAATTTCAGCAATATCTGTTCTATTCTCTCAAGAATGCCATGGAGGTTCCCACTGGAAAGGCGCTGGCTCTGGAACTTGTGTTTGGTAGGAGGCTTTTGGATAATACTGACCCTACTGACCTGTCTGCTGGGGATGTCCTTCCACTTCTTTTTATCTTCCAATATTCCTCTTCCTGTTTGGACGTTTTCCTGTTTGAGTCCTTCACCTCTTTGCTAGATTCATTTATCCCCAAAGTCAATTTATTTACTGACTTTGAGGGGAAGGTTCTCGATTTCCTCCTCTTTAGACTGGCGGCGTGCCTTGAGGAAGGCCACTCACTTGTCCATGGAGAATGCAGACGCTATGGATGAAGTCTGGCAACTACATTTTCCCCATGAAAAAATCTTCACATGATGCTTTTCACGGTTGCTGTGTGTTCTCTTTTGCATTCTTCTATCCAAAAGTAAAGGTACTCTCAATTAGTTCTCATTAAAATCCCATGCATGTTACTATTCACACTCAACCTACGATGGAGAGAGTGCTGGAGCCAGGAGGCAGCGGTCGGCATGCGCAGGCGCAGGAGATTTCTGAGTACAGGTTTTCTTTTTTTCACATCGTGATACTTTTTTCCATGTCAGCTAAAATGTTATATAGAATAATAAAGTTTAACTCTAAAAAAAGATGCCCTGACTCTGTGCTTGAAGGTATATAAATTCACCTTTCCTTATTGATGGGTAAAGTAAAGGTTAAGACTTTTATGGGAAATGCTGTTTAAAAGTTTATATGCGAAAAAGCAAGTAAGAGGAGGCTGTTCCAGCCACAGCCAAACTTACCACGCAGGACGTTCCCTCTTTCCCAGCTGCTCCTGGATCCTCAATTCCAGAGTCAGAGATGTTTTATTTCCAGCGGTGAGGGGAGAGCAGGGGGCGCGGTATGTGGACAGTGGGGGGGGGTGTGGCCTTGGGAGTCTGTGGTGATTGCATGAGAGATGTTATTCTGCATCCCTAAATCACACACTGTCTATGAGACCAAGGTTGCAGAATCAAAAATAAAAATACAAACAAATGCAGACAAATGGGTTCAGAAGGGAAAACTAGTCACATTTCTCAGAGACATAAACAAATTCACATCCCAGGAGACCCAGACCTCGGACCTTCGCACTGGCTTCTGCGGAATTTGTCCCTCCTCACCGCTCCTCTCTCTTTCTTCATTTCCTCCCTCCCTCCTGCTCCGGCTCCACACAGCCCTCACCCCCATCCACCACCTGCCAGGCCCTGGGAGGGCTCACAGTGGTAGGTGGTAACTTGCCAGCTCCCTGTGGATGGGGCTTGTCCTGGCTCTGACAACAGGGCCACCCCCGGGCCCCACGGCGGTCAGGGGAGGGGATGGGGCTGGGAGAAGAGGATGAACTACATTCCTCCCCACATGGAAAACCACCAAGAAAATCGCCCCTGACACACTCAGACACCAATCATCAATGAATGTGCCACAGGATGACACCAATTAAGACAATGACCTGAACAAGTGCGCTTGTCCCTCTGGAGTAAAGTCACTTGATGGATGGATCTTGGACAGTGTCCAACCCATGGAAAACAGCTCCAGAGCTCAAATAGCCCAGCCCTGAGGCCCTGCTCTGTCCATGAAGCTGCAGCAGGACGAGGTGCAACATCCTGCGAGTGTTCAGAGGCTCCCCACGAGCCCAGACCATGTAGTGAGAGGCCAGGACGCCCTCTGCCCTGCCATGTGGACAACCTCAGGACACAAAGTAGACACGGCATCGGGAACATCCCCCCAAACTGCAGATATTTGCAGTGGAACATCCACTCACACTTGAAAACTTATAGATTTCAAGCTTCATTTTTAGACTTGAGAACGTGTTAAACTATTCATTTTGTAAATCACGACAACTAATGCTGACTGGGCCCAAGTAGTCATGCCCCACTGCCCTGTCAGCCTGGGTGAGACTCAGGGAGGGGAAAATATATTCTCTTGTAATTTAAGATGTTCAAAGATATTGACTTTTAACACATTGATCATAGGCTTTGGTTATGGGAGATGGGACGATCATTGCTTCAGACCTAGGATATAGCTTCAGCACAATCAGTGGGTTCTGGGCACTGAATAACATCACAACAATCAATGGGATTAGATTGTAATGAAGAAATTCCAGGCAAAATTAAAAAAAAAAAAACTACTTATTTAAATTCAGAACATTATGCAATTTTGTCCCAAACATTATGACAAAAATGAGTCAAGTAGTAAATCAGTAACTCTTACAGTAGCATGTTGACTCCTTCAAGGCTCTGATACGAACATGAGGCTGGCAGGGACATCTGAAAATTTACAGACGTGAACTTGGGATTTTTCCCCAACACCCTCACTCAAGGACTGTTAGCAATGTTATAAAATAAAGACACAGTATAAACAGGGGCTGGAGGAGATAGAGTCAAGTTATTTTATCCATTTTAAATAGATATTTAAAGTCACACAACATATGTCAACATCATTAATAACCAGGTACAACATTTCTTTACCTCCATGAATCCTGATTTATTTTCTTGTTTTTATTATATTTTGGGACTTATCCCCACCAATGTGCTGCAATTATTTTATATTACTATACTCTTATAAAAAATATGCCTTCCAAAGGCCCGCCCCACTGTCACCCCAACAAGTGGAGAGAGGATGAGACTGGGGGGAGGTGGATAGCGGGCAGGGCAGACCTAGTCCAGACATCCCCACTCAAATACGGGCCTGGGGGGAGGAACAAACCTACACCATGGGGACCCGGGCACTTGACCGGCAGGGACAACCACACCCACAGACCATCCGGCTCAGCACCGGAGCGACCTCATCCCTGCATAGATGTGCATGAGTCTGAGGGTGACAGAGGGCCTGGGAATGACCCGGGGGGTGGACGAGCCCATCCTGCAGGAGGGACATGTGGGTGTGACCTAGGAGGAGACTCTGCAGGAAACGTGGTCTCTGGGTCCTCAGATGTGGGGAGTCAAGGGCAGAGAGATGAGGAGACAAGGGGACAGACCAGGAGGCAGCAATGAGGCCACAGGGGTAGGAATCTGACAGAGGAGGGGTCAGGACATGCCACATGGGGACGCCGAGTCCAGATCATTCAGTTCCAGGACAGTGTCAGGTCCTGGGAGCAGGAAAACGGGGACCCACACAACCCATCTCCCTGCACACCCGTCCCTGTGGGGCCTCCCCAGACAAGGGCTGTGCTGGAGGAGCAGGGACAGGCTCACCAGGGTGGGGAGAGGCTGGGCATATTCTCGTGTCCTCTGGGGATGTGCCCTGGACAACCTCTGGGAGGTGTGCTGGGCAGAGACCCTGGGGCCTGGACAGGAAGGGGAGCCGCGGGCTTGGGAATGACTGGGCACGGTGGTCTGTCAATTCAGCTCACTGAGAGACCTATATTCAGGTTTTATCAAGTTCGTTTAAAATTTCATTTCTTCACAAATAAATGGACACATATTTTGACAAAACATCAATAGCACATTCACATGAGTAAAATATAAATTTGCTCAGATAACAATAAAGCATAGATTCCACGATTGTTTTATGCTGATAACCCATTTTGTGGTCAACATTGCAAGATATGAAATGTTTTCTACCTCTTTATTTTTTATTTTTTAATTTTTTTAATTTTTATTTATTTATTTATTTGTAAAACTTTTTTTTAAATTTTATATATTTTTACATCATTTTTCATTTTTGCACAATGTATCCATTTTCATCTTGGTTATAGTCCCCACAAAATTCATACCACCCTTCTTTTGACCCTACACTCTTCTCCCCCCTGAAGAGTGTCTCTGATTTATATTCCCTGTTGATTTTGATTTTCACTTTATTATAGTCTTTTTCTTGATCCCTTATTTGGGTCTTCTAAATTCCTGCTGTAAGTGAGACCATCCGGTATTTTTCTTTCTGGCCCATTTCACTGAGAATGTTGACTCCATGTTTCATTTATTTTACAGATCAGGTTTATATTTTATTGACTGATGATTCTAAGAGGTCACCAAAATAGTCTCCTGATAAGGCAAATCCAAGTCTGTACTTACTACATTAAGGAAGGTCATTGTCATGACTTTTTTTTTTTAGTGCATCTTTTTTCATTCCACCGTCATTTATTATAATATAATTTTATTTCATTAAGATTTTTCCATTGTAAAAGGCATTTGAAAAGCTCATTTTTTATTAATCTTTTTTTTCTCACAATGTTTGATTTCTTCATAGAATTTCCCCCCCAAGGTCAATTATTTCTTTATTTTTTTTTCAGTTCTTTTTTTTTAAATAATAAATTTTATTTTTATATTCCCCATACAATTGCAACCCCCCCCCCCGTTCTGACCCCAATCCCTCCCCTCCCGCCCCTCACCCCCCAAAAAGTGTCTCTGGTTCATAGTTATTTGTTGATTTTGATTTTCGCTTTCTTATAGTTATTCATTTTTCTGGTCCCTTATTTAAGTTTTCTAGATTCCCGCTATGAGTAAGACCATCCGGTATTTTTCTTTTTCTTTTTGGCTTATTTCGCTGAGCATGATCCCTTCCAGCGCCATCCATGTTGCTGCAAATTGCATGTGTTTATCTTTTTTGAATGCTGAGTAATATTCCATGGTATATATGTACCACATCTTCTTAATCCAGTCCTCTATTTTTGGGCATTTGGGCTGTTTCCAAAGCTTAGCTATTGTAAATAGTGCTGCTATAAACATAGGGGTGCAGGTGTTCTTTCGAGTTGATGTTACTGTGTCCTTTGGGTAAATACCTAGGAGTGGAATTGTTGGATCATATGGAAGCTCTATGTTTAGTAGGTTCAGAAATCTCCACACAGCTCTCCATAGGGGTTGGACCAGTTTGCACTCCCACCAACAGTGCAGAAGAGTTCCTTTTTCTCCACACCCTCACCAACACTTGTTGTTTCTAGTTTTTTTTTTTTTTAAATATGTGCCATTCTCACTGGTGTAAGATGGTATCTCATGGTAGTTTTGATTTGCATTTCCCTGATGACAAGTGATGTTGAACATTTTTTCATATGCCTGTTGGCCATTTGCATTTCCTCTTCAGAGAAGTTTCTTTTTAGCTCTTCTGCCCATTTTGATGGGATTATTTTCTTTGTTGTTGAGTCTCATCAGGTCTTTGCAGATTTTTGTGATCAGCCCTTTATCATTAGTGTTGTGTGCAAAAATATTCTCCCAGTTGGTGGGGTTTATGTTTGTTTTTGTTCTTGTCTCTTTTGCTGTACAGAAGCTCTTTAATTTGATGTAGTCCCAGCTGTTTATCTTTGCCTTCACTATCACTGCTTTGGGTGATGTGTCTGTAAAGATGTCTTTGATGTGAATATCACGTAGTGATTCTCCTATATTTCCTTCTATGTATTTTTATGGTTTCAGGTCTTATGTCTAGTTCTTTAATCCATTTTGAGTTGATTTTTGTGTATGGTGTGAGGTAGTGGTCAAGCTTCATTCTTTTGCATGTAGCGACCCAGTTTTCCCAGCACCATTTATTGAACAAACTTTCTTTGCTCCAATGCATAGTCTTTGCTCCTTTGTCAAAGATTAGTTGACCATAAATCTGTGAGTTTATTTTTGGATTTTCTATTCGATTCCATTGGTCTGTATGTCTGTTCTTGTTCGAATACCATGCAGTTTAAAAATATGTAATGCTTCAGGAATTTGCGTGTCATCCTTGTGCAGGGGCCATGCTAATCTTCTCTGTATCGTTCCAATTTTAGTATATGTGCTGCCGAAGCGAGCACCCTCTTTATTTTTTAAACAGATGATGGCTCCAGGGGTGACCAACCTCACGGCCATGACAGAATTCATCCTCCTGGGGTTCCCCACCCAGGGGACCATGGGCTTCTTGCACCCGCTGCTCTTCTCCCTGATCTACCTGTGTGCCCTGCTGGGAACGGGCTCATCGTCCTCATCACCACCCTGGACCGGCACCTCCACACCCCCATGTACTTCTTCTTGAGGAGTCTGTCCTTCACGGACCTCTGACTCATCTCAGCCACAGTTCCCAAGTCCATTGCCAACTCTCTGAGACACAGCAGCTCCATCTCCTTCCCAGGCTGTGTACTCCAGGTCTTCATAATGGTTATTTCAGCAGCTACAAAGATGAGCCTCCTCATGGTGATGAGCCTTGACCGCTATGCTGCCATCTGCCACCCCCAACACTATGAGGTCCTCATCAGCAGGGACAGGTGTGTGTAGCTGACAGCTGTGTCCTGGGTGGGGTCTCCATGCTGTGATGCTCACAGCTGGAACCTTCTCCTTGACCTACTGCGGGTCCAACAAGTTCCACCAGTTCCTCTGTGACGTCCCCCAGTTACTGGCTATTTCCTGCTCAGGAAATTTAATGAACAAACTTGTCCCCATTCTCATTAGTGTGGTCTGGGTTATCTGCTGTTTTATTTTCTTCATCATTTCCTATGTGCACATCTTCTCTGCTGTCAGGAAGATCCCATCCACAGAAGGGAAGGCCAAAGTCTACTCCACCTGCCTTCCCCACCTGATGGTTGTGGTTCTGTTTGTCTCCACTGCATTCTTTGCTTATCTGAAGCCGACCCCGTCCATGTTTGACCTGGCCATTTCTATGTTCTACACGGTGGTGCCACCCACCTTTAATCCCGTCATCTACAGTCTGAGGAATCAAGCCTTGAAGACAGCTGTGGGGAGACTGATGAAAGGCCTGTACCTTAAGATGTGAGATACCACAATCTAAATTCATAGCCCCTCATTAATTCAGCTTTTCCCGCCTAACTCTTACATGTCATAATTTATAAGCATCGATTTCTTGCATTAGGATTATTCCCTTGTCACAAATTCATATTCTCATAATCGTCACTAGACTCCTATTTCCTAAATTGCTGCATCCTTCCCTGAAGCCCTCCCTGCGTGATGTTCAAAACTGAATACACCTCGTGGATAAAAACTTGTATTTGGTGTAGAAAGAATGTTCTAGAACTCACATTCACCAACATTTACATAACGTGAGCATTGGTAAAGGGGTCTGTCCTCAGGACCACATGGCCACGGGACCCCAGTCCTGGGGCTCGGTTCTCACAGCCTGCGTGTGTCTCCACCGAGGGCCTTGTCCTCGTTGATGGCAGGGGAGACAGAGAGTGAGGCCCCCATCCCTCACGGTTCCTCATGGGGCGTCTTCCTCTAGGAGAAGTTCCTGTTCCTGCTCAAAGGACAAAGGGAAACCACACCTGACTCTGCCAGAGGTGGAAGGATGGACATTTACTTGGTTAGTAGGAATCTATGAGTGAAATCTAGAATGGATGGAATTTTAATTTCTGTGATGCCTGTTTGGATGCCAGCGTGACTACACCCCTCGATGTGGTGTTTCCAAAAGTAAAGTTAGATGAATTATCTTTGAAGAACTATGTTTCTACTTAAATATTTATCATTTTTAATTTGCTGTGTTCATTTTCAGGTTCCTTAGTTTTCCAGATTCTATCTTGATTCTGTACAAGGTATTCACCTCTACCTTCTTGTAGATTTAAACTAAAGTTCACTTTTATTCTACTTGGGAATGGTGTTATTATTTTATTATGTAAACTAAAGCATGGCATACTTGCAATATTTTTTAATAATTCTACACATCTGCACTGCATTTCGGAAGATATCACTCTTGTTATCCTAACACTGAGACCGTCAGCTAGGGTGACGTTCCTACTCTCCGGAGCAGGTCACTGGGTCTCCAAACTCTTCTGGTCGATGACCACATTTTGTCCATGAAACTACTTATGGTAATAAAATGTAGTTAATCACAAGACATGACTCGTCCATTCAAATTTCAGAATGAAACCTGAGCTAAAAAAAATCACTCAAAGTAATACTCATTTCAGTGATAGCATGAGAGCACAGTACCCATCCCTTGGGATATGACGTTATTCGCTAGTCAGATTCCTATGGATGTATTTTCTGTTTTTCCTTGAACAAATCCAGTGAGTGTCTGTTGAGAATTGATGTTTACCATGAGTGTTTCACCCCAACATCACATTAATTTTGTTATTTGTTCTTATGAAAGGAGAAGTCTCATTTAGACTTTTTACTGTTTTCACTGTGGGTCACATTTCACTCCCCCACATGCACCAGTGTCCACTCAGAATCTACTGAATGCCCTGCAGTGCCTGCCCCTCTGTCCACACTCCTATCTCCTCCTTGGTTCTGTCTGGTAATGAGCAAATTTTTGCACTCAGTCCAATATTTCCTTTTGCTGTTTGCCCAGACCCCAGGTCCCCACCCTACACCAAGCTCCGCAGCACCCACCGTGCATCAGGGAAGAGAGGGTCCCCACCTGCAGCCCTGCAGTGCGGGATGCGCAGACCCGGTTGGGCCTCTTCCCGGCCCCTGTCTACTCAGAGCAGCGGGCGGACCATTCCTCTGTCACACAAACAACACATGAGACAAAATGGAAGAAGTTTTCTTTATCGTGGATGAATGGAGACTGTGAGGTGTATTTGCAAGAAACTCCAGAATCACGATCAGTTTCTGGGGCTGCAGCTTCTGGGACTGCTCGTCAGGGTGGGTCCTTCACCCTGACTCCGGCCTCCGCCTTCCCTCCTGCGCCTGCAGGGGAGGGTCACAGCGTGCCCGCCCACGAGCTCGTTTGTTGTTTATGACCCTGACCTGGGGGACCTGTGAGGACTCGGGGAGTCCACACCCGGGAGAGGACCCCCCACTCTGCGGTGTCAGAGCCCGAGACACACCCACCGCGAGGACACGCCAGATGGCACCACCGTGGGCCTGACCCCCATTGTAAAGTCACCACCAGCCTCTGTCAGACATGACCGTTCACATGTTGTTCCTTTTCCAGGCGCTGAGGTAAATGGCCTTTTTGAATAAAACAATTCTGAGAGACGCGAACCAACCCGTGTCAGAAGAACCAGGTGCTTCCCCGTCCCGCTCCTGGGGGATTTCTCGGTTGCCCTCCCCAACCCCTCCATACCCGTCCACCTGCCAGGCCCAGGGGTTGCCCGGGGGTGGCAGCTACTTCCCCACTCCCTGTGGACGGGGCTCGTCCTGGTGTGACACTGGGGCCATCCCCATCCCCGTGGGGTCAGTGGGGTGATGGGGCTGAGGGGGAGCAGGTCCTGCCCGTGGAGCATCCTGGGCCCCTGATGCACTATTTAAAGGTCAGCATGACACTATATGTCAATTTTTCTGTTTTTTTTTCTGTTTTTAAAGATTTATTTATTTATTTTACACAATAACCGGGGTACAGGCCAGATGTGTAGGAAGGTGAGAGGATTCACCAGAGAGAGCAGGGAACAGAACAGGCAGACTGATGAAATACACTGCTGAGGGGAGCAGCGGGCCAGACAGGAGAGGTCAGCGGTGTAATGTGGGACCCTCGTTGGCTGGTTGGGGTCAAACTGGTGCTCAGAGAATGTGGGCAGCTTCACAAACTGCGCTCAACTGCCTGCGCCACCAGGGGAGGCCCTGGTCAGATCTCTTTAAAATTTTCTATTTTCCTTTGGACCAAACTTCTACATCAATGTTGAGCCGTGGAGTTGATGTCATCAGTGACCTCACGTGAGGTTATGCGAGTTTACAACTTGCCACCATCCAAGAAATGCTTTATTCACGGGGTTTGTTGCTTTAACTTGGGGGTTAATTTCCCACTCTGTGGGCACAGTGCCCCCCGCAGTCCACACAACACCCCGTTAGTACCTACTCATCTTCCATGCTCGTCCCCTTGCTTTTCTCTGTTCCCTAAGGGAACAGCACACTTTTTCACTAAGCCCGACATCTGCTTTTGCTGAATTTGGTGATGGAGCTTCTCTGTATTTCTGTTCCACAGACGAGTGAGACCATCCGCATCTGTCTCTCACTCTCCGGCTCATTTCACTTCTCAAAACCACCTGAGGATCCAGCTACGCTGTCAAAAATGACACGATTTCATCCTTTCACAGCTGGGTGTTACCCACTGAGCGTGACCCACATTCTGTATTCACTGCCCTGTGGCCGGCACTTGGGGGGGGGCAGGGCCTGCCACTGTGGACGGTGCAGCTGTGACCACAGGAGCTCATGGTCTGCCACGACTCCTCCCCAGAGTGTTGTGAGGACACACTCCAAGGAGAAGGGCGTCAAGGGCACATGGACAAGTGGCCCCACACCCCAGGGAGTGTTTGAGCCTCAAACACGCCATCCCCGAAACCAGCCCCCACTCTGGGTCTTGCCCATGTGTCTGTGATGTGGACACAGGGGCCAGAACATAGACACACACATGTTAATGGGGACTGTGTGCCAAGGGACACAGGGGATGAGGGCAGCGTCGTCTGAGACTCAGAGGGCGGGAGAGGCAAGAGAAAAGCTGTGGGAGAGCCGTTCAGCCCCCAGGTCAGCGTCACAGGCCTGAAAACTTGACCAAGCCCACAAAAGCATCTTCATGTGTGAGAACCGACCATGACCCACGCGGCCTGCAATGGACGCACAACGGGGCTCAAACCAGGCTCCCGGAGCCCATGTTGGAAGATAAATTAGCCTTTCAGGACGATGGTAACGCGGGCGTTTTTCACCTCACCAGAGAAGCCGTTTTCATGTCATGCCCGACTACAGGAAAGAGCCTCGGTCGCCTCCGTCCCTGCCACGTCACCAAGAGAGTGATGTAAACGGCCTGGAAATGGAGGAGGACGTCGCGCAGGAAGCGTCTCTGCCCAGCCTCTCCCCTGTGGTCACACGCCCCCAGTGGGACTGTCGCGGGGAGCTGGTGACGGCAGCCCCGGGCGCAGCAGGACGCGGAGACCGTCCCACCCACGCGCCACACGCAGCCGCGCTGGTCAGCATGAGGCGTGATCTGCTCGCTGAGGGGCGGCCCGTTCCAGGCCCCTCACAGTCCAGGACACACACACAAGGCCTCTTCCCGTGAGGCAGAGGACACCGCTGGCGTGACGCCCACCCAGGAGCCGCACGCTGCGCACAGCTGCCCACGACCGTGGCCCCGCTACGGCCCCTCCCCGCGTGAAGACCACGGAGAACCCCCCGCGAGCAGCAGCCGTCACACCCCACAGACGGGCAGGCCTGAGGCAGACTCGCCATGTGCACGTGACCAAACACACATGCAGCAAAGCGTGAGGACACGAACCTTCCCCTCAGAGGGTCCAGTTCGCTTCCCTCTGTCGTTCATTCTGCTGAATTTCCCCTGACCTCCCTTCCCCTCCCCCCGCCTCTCCTGGCCTGCCTTTTCCCTTCAAACCTTCCTTTCCCTTCCTCACCCTCATGCCCCACCCACCTCCCAGGTCCCCCCATGAAGGGCACACGTGGGTGACGGTGACTTTCCAGCGCCCCTTGGATGTGGCTCATTATGGTTTTGATGACAGGTTTTGATGTCCGGGTCCCCACAGGCCGGACAGTGATGATGAAAGATACCTTTGAGCAACATTAATTACAAGCCTTTCCTACAGTTTCACAACACACACAAAATAGCCTCTGACACACTCAAGACACTAATGATCACTGGGATGTGAGACAGTACAACACCAATTAAGACAGTGACCTGAAAATGCACTTGTCCCTCTGGAGGAAGGTCCCTGAGGGCTGGAATCTGGACAGTGTCCAACACACTGACGCCAGCTCCAGAGCTCAAATAGCCCAGCCCTGAGGCCCTGCTCTGTCCATGAGGTGGCACAGGATGAGGTGCAACATCCTGTGAGTGCTCAGAGGCATCCCCATGAGCCCCGACCATGGAGTGAGAGGCCGGGACGCCCTCAGTCCTGCCATGGGGACAACCTCAGTAGAGCAGGCCATGGCAGCAGGAACTGTCCCCCAGACTGCAGGTATCTGCCCCCAGCCGCTTGCAGGGGAGAATCTACACAGACCTGAATGACTTTAGAGCCCATGCCTTGTTTCAGACTTGAGGAAGTGTCATAAACTATTCATTTTATAAATAGCGAAAACTGATGCTAACTTTATGCAATGTGTTCAACTTCTCAATGCCGTATTGTGCTGAGATAACTTGCAATGTGAGAAAATATGTTTTCCTCTTAGAAGATTTTTCCTTGAATATATTTGTGATATTAGAGACATTTCACTCACAGTGTCCCCTCACATGGGTGGAAGCCTTGGGGGCATCCCCAGGCAGAGTAAAAATGACTCCAAGTGCAAGCAGAGAGACTCCTAGAGGGCCACCCCATCCTGCTGCCACCTCATGGGCAGCACAGGGTCTCAGGGCTGGTCTATTTGAGCTCTGGAGCTGGTGTCCGGATGTGTCTGCACGTGACCACTCCCCGCAGAAGGTCTCACTTGTATTTGTGAGTCACACCCAGGCAAGGCAGGTGAGTCCGTGAGGAAGGCGTGGGGTGCATGGTGGGTGGGGATGGGGATGCTAAATGCCTGGCACGTGTTGGGGGAGGGAACAGTAGCTGTCACTCCCTCAGGACAGCCGGTGTCTAGCCCTGTCACTGGTTCCTTCCTGTCACGATGGTTGCTGGCGAAGCTGCTCTGGCGCCAGGTCTGCCTGTGTTCCCAGCAGGTGAGCTCAAACCAAGACTTTGTCCTGACCGGAGGCTCCTGCCTTACCCACATTAGCTGAATAATCAGCAGAACCTTCTGGGTGCCAGGCAATAGCCAAAGAACCAGGGGGTAGGCCTGACACCGTGTCTGTGACCATCACCGCTCACGCCTGTGATGTGGGCATGGAGCACAGGGAGGAGCCAGAAAGGAAAGAACCACAACAGACAGGGATGTGCAGCCTTGGGGGGAATCACGGGGAGAGTCCAGGGACACTGCAGGCGGGAATGGGGCTGCAAAGAGCCTGGCCTGACTTGGGGCCACAGCAGGTCCCGCGCTCAGAGGAGCCGGTGGCCTCAAGTCCCAAATGTCCTCTCCTGCCCAGGGGGATCGGAGGGTTGGGGGGGATTAGGGGGCAGGGAGTGGAGACCCGGAGTAGACCTGGGGCCCCCTCTCATGGGGAGCCGCCCCCTCGCTGGGGCGGGGCTGCTCTGAGGACAGGGGTGCCGGGCCTGTCTGTGGCCAGCAGGCTGCGGCATCAGGGGAGCGACAGTCAAGGGGTTTGAGGCAGCGTCTGGGGAGACGGATCATTCTCACAACACGTGGTGCGACCACGACTGTGTCCTTTACTGGACATGCACTTCGGGGGAATCTGACCCATCACCCTCCACGCACAGGACACCTTCTCACATTGTGACTGGAAGGGGTCCCCGCAGCTGATCAGGGCCCGGGCAGAGACGCGGCTTGTGTATCTGTCATGAGACATTTGAGTTTTACGTCACTCAGAAGAAAGCCAGGCCCTTGACCACAGCCTGTGCTCAGTTATTCCCTTTTCAATTAAAACATCTGGGTCATTTCCACGAACCTTTCACAGTTATTTCATATCAGCACATTCTCCTAAAAGTCCTGCCTCCCCAGGGCCTGCCCTTCCACCATCCCACAGAGCAGGGAGAGGGTGAGACTGGGGAGGCTAAGGAGATTGAGCAGGGCTGCCCCGTGTCCAGATGTCCCCACTCACACACGGGCCTGGGGGGAGGAACAAACCAGCACCTGGGGGACCAGGGGCCCTGGGACTGGCAGGGACAGCCACACCCACAGACCGTCCGGCTCAGCTCCGGAGCGGCCTCCTCCCTGCACAGATGTGCACGAGTCTGAGGGGGACAGAGGGGCTGGGAGGGACCCGGGGTGGATGAGCCCATCCTGCAGGAGGGACATGTGGGTTTGACCCAGGAGGAGACTCTGCAGGAGACAATAGAGATGGAGGAATGTCCTTTAATGGGACATCACGATGTGACTAGCAGGTGGCCGGCGCCCAGCCTGGGCGCACGGAGGTGGAACATGGGGAGAGTGAGCGGAAAAGCAGTGCAGGATGGGGGCCTGAACGGCTCTGGCAGGAGCGTGTGGTGGCTGCGCTGGAAACGCGTCAGCTGAGAGTCCACTGAGCCTCGACACGTGTGACATTAGTGGTTTCCACAGTGAGTGACTCAAAGGCAGGGCATGGGTTTCAGGTTTCTAGGTGGAGGGAGAGGATCAGTGAGCTTCCTTCTCAGAAGTTGCCGTGGCTCTGATGGGCCTGACCCAGGACCCCGAGGGGCTGGGGTGTGGGGCCAGTGGGATGGCTCAGTTCACTGTGCTGGGTAGATCAGTAACAGACAAGGGAGGACAGTTGGGGGAGTTCTGAGAGGAGGGGAAGTGGCCATCCTCAGTGTCCCTCACATGATTGTTTGGACAACGTGACGGTTTGCTTCAGAAGAGCAGAAAATGCAGGGCTGTGACCGGACGGCGCTGCTCAGAGAGTGACTGGGGATGAGACTTGGGAGGACAAGGTGTGTGGGTGCTGAGGAGCTGCTGTGATTGACTTAAGGTTCCAAGTAATGTTCATCTGGGGAGATAGGATGGTGGTGATTTCTCCCTCCCCACATTTACACAGATGACGGCTCCAGGGGTGACCAATCGCACCATCGTGACAGAATTCATCCTCCTGGGGTTCCCCAACCGGGGGACCATGGGCTTCTTGCACCCACTGCTCTTCTCTCTGGTCTACCTGTGCGCCCTGCTGGGGAACGGGCTCATCGTCCTCATCACCACCCTGGACCGGCACCTCCACACCCCCATGTACTTCTTCCTGCGGAGTCTGTCCTTCTCAGACCTCTGCCTCATCTCAGCCACGGTCCCCAACTCCATTGTCAACTCTCTGAGGCACAGCAGCTCCATCTCCTTCCTGGGCTGTGTTGTCCAGGTCTTCGTGATGATTTTTTCAGCAGGTTCAGAGCTGACCCTGCTCACAGTGATGCTCCTTGACCGCTATGCTGCCATCTGCCACCCCTTGCACTATGAGGTCATCATGAGCAGGGACAGGTGTGTGCAGCTGACAGCTGTGTCCTGGCTGTGTGGGGGTCTCTATGATGTGATGCACACAGCTGGAACCTTCTCCATGTCCTACTGAGGGTCCAGCGTGGTCCATCAGTTCTTCTGTGACATCCCCCATTATTGGTTATTTCCTGTTCAGAAAATTTAACAAGCGAACTTGTCCCCATACTTATTAGTGTGTTCTGGGATATGTCCTGTTTCATTTTCATCGTCATTTCCTACGTCCACATCTTCTCTGCTGTCAGAAAGATCCCATCCACAGAAGGGAAGGCCAAAGTCTACTCCACCTGCCTTCCCCACCTGCTGGTTGTGGTGCTGTTTCTCTCCACTCGATTCTTTGATTATCTGAAGCCAACCTCAGAGACACCATCCATGTCTGACCTGGTCATTTCTATGTTCTACATGGTGGTGCCCCCCACGTTTAATCCTGCCATATACAGTCTGAGGAACCAAGCCATGAAGTCAGCCGTGGGGAGACTGATGAAGGGGAGACTCACCAAAATGTAGTAGTGAAGATGAATCATGACTCCATTAAGAAACACTTATTTTAAATTTTCACATCATTGTCCCCTTTTTATTTGTATAGTTACATGTAATTCCATTGTATAATTAAAGATATATTCTTATTTTTAAATTATATTTAAGATGAATCCTTATACCCCTATAGCTTTAATTGTTTCTCTTGTTAACACTTAGATGTTCTTTGATATTCTATGTGTACTGATGTTTGATTTTCTAGCCATTCTTTACTGTTCTCCATTTCTGTGCTCCTGACCGAAGTTTTCTCACTGGGGCAGTTTCTCCAGTCTCTAATGTAGCTTCCCCTCTAATGTCACTGACCCTCAGGGTCACGTGTGGGATCAGGGGACATGGGTACAACAGAGGGCCCATTTCGTTGGTGAGTGAGGACTTCACAGCATAAATAAGGCCTGAAGATCCATACTGAATCGAGTAGTCATGACCTTCTGTTGATAAGGACCACACATGACATGGTGGAGACCCTCCCTGAAGCTCTGGTGTGGGTGCCTCTGGCATTTACCAGAAACTCGCCAAGCACATTTTACACCAGAAATAAGACAGGAACTTGAAATTTGTTATTTTCAGGTGCAGTATAATCACTAAAAACTGACAATATGTAGTGGGTAGGATTTTTTAAGTAACAGTAAAGGAGGAGTCCCTGGTGGTACAATGGGTACAGCACAGTGCTGTGAAGCTGTCCGCAGCCTCTGCAGCATGGGTTAATTTCCCGGCCAGCCAGGGAGCTACCCACATGGCACGGCAGACCTCTCCTGCCTCACCCGCTGTTCCCATCAGCAGTGTATTTTGGTCAATCTGGCACTCACGCCCCACACCTCTCACCCCAGCTCTCACCCTCCCATGCCTCTGTCCTCTACCCCAGCTCTTGTATAAATAAATAAATCTTAAAAAAAAGAAACAATAAAGGAACTTAGGAAACTATAATGGTAAAATCAAAATAATAGCTCGTGGACTGCACGATATTCTAATATTTCCAGGAAGAGTTTAGGAACGACACTCACAACATCACACTGCCCTTTACACATGTGATTATCCACATTTATTTAATTACCTAGAATGCCTGGGAATTTGAGGACAGTGTCCTTCTTGGCACCTTATTACAAGGATCTCACCCAGAGAATTTGCATTTCCATGTGGAGTTCTTCAAACAAGAAAACTCATCAGATTTACATATCATGAATGATATTATCATTTAGTGTAGACATAAAGAAATAAAGAATTTGAGGTTTAAATTGGGGAAGGGAAAAGCCCCTGAGTGCACTTGCTGTCTGGCCTCAGCTCCTCTCTGCTGACTTCATCCACCTTTGGTTTCCTGTCGTGACGTCCAACGTTTGAAAATTTCACACCAAAATATTTCAATATAAAATGTATTCCAACGTGGACATCAGGCCCTTTAACTGTTTCTCAAACAGGTCACCCTCTGAGGGAATCAGGCTGACCTTTCCTGCAGCCTAGGTGAGTCCTGCAGGGCACATGGCAAATTTGGAGACAGCCAGCAATGGTTAAAATAGGACATCATCTTGATAAATAAACATCTGGGTAGACAACTTGCTACTGTTATTTTAAATCATTGGCATTTTTATTTATCTGATGATAAATAACTTTGTTAAAATTAGTTCTTGATACTGTCATTGTTTACTGGTCAATAAAATTTACGGGGTATAATGACAATAAAGTTATGAGATATAAGGAGAATTCAATACGTGTATGGAATTAAGAACCTGAATCAGGGTATTATAAGCATATGCTGAGACTATTCACAGCCTACATTTTGCCACTTGTGTATAAAATAAATAAAAATTTAAATTAATAAAATATTAACAGTCTCAAGATTGTATGAATTTAAACATTTACGCACATTTTAAACAGTTGTACAACATAATATGCACTAAGAACACTAAAGACTCCACTGAAAACAACAAATTAAGTCAATGAGCCACATCAGTGTAGTTGGAAGCTGACACAATCAACGCATGAAAATCAATTGCTTTCTATATGCACAAAATGAACTAGAAGAGAAGTGAAGAAAACAATCCCACTTATAATCACAAGACTAATTACCATGGAGTAAATTAACAAAGAAGGTGAAGATAAAAGAAAAGACATTGTTAAAAGAAATAAAAAAGACAAAGAAATGGAAAGAAATCCTGTGTCCTTGGCTTGGAAGAATCAACATTACCAAATGCCCACCTGACCCAAAGCAATTTACAGATTCAACGTAATCCCAATAAGGACTTCAGTGGCTTTCTCCAAGGATATAAAAAAAAATCACTGAAATGTAAAAGACCCCAAACACCCGAAACAACACTGACAAAAAGAGGAAGAATGGAGGCAGCTCACTCCAGACACCAGTCCATATGATAAAGCTCTAATAGTTAAAGCAGCATGGCACTGGGACAAAAAGAGACAGGCCGGCGACTGGAATATAATAAGGGCCAGGAACCCACCCTCATAGGATGGACAGTGACTCTACGGCAGAGGAGCCACAGCAGGCACTGTAGCAGGAAAGTGGGGAGATGGTGCTGGGAGCAGCAGACAGACACACGCAGCAGAGTGAAGCAGGTGCTGCCCCACCCCCTACAGAAGAGTAAACTCAAACAGATAAATGCCTGTTTCCATGTGTGACGTCACCATTGTCATGCAGCAAACCTAAGGATATGACACCATGAGCAGAAACCCTAAAACACTACTTCCTAAAGATTAAAAGCAAATTATCTCAGCAAAAGGACAATTCTAATGTAAGTGCTGTGACAGGGGCTGGGGTGGAAAAGAACCGCAGGATACACAATTTCAGAGACGAGTAAAGTTTCTCTTCCCAAAGGACTGGTGACTCCCGTGGTCACTCACTTCTGCTGGATGCCTTATTTTTCCACCCCACTCCTCCTCCCTGGGCTCACTCCTGCCTCTCTCCGTGTCCCTTCCCTCCCGCTTCAGGCCTTCCTACATGCCCTGCACGCCCATTTCCAGGGCCTCTCTGTGAAGGGCACATGGGTTTGGGGGGGCCGGGTGACTGTCTAGCTGTCTAGACAGGGACTCAGGACACTGTTATGACTGATGGTGCCCACCACAGTGGATACGACAGGTGGGGAATGGAACCTGGACATGAGGATTTGTCTATTCACTTCCATAGAGGCGTGAGCCAGACACAACATCACATCTGCACACCAAGTGTGATAATTACTCGCAGAGACACACTGCAGGACACTCCAATTAACACAGTCAAGTAAACACACACTTTCCCTCTGGAGGAAGGTCCCTGAGGGCTGGAATCTGGACCATGTCCAACATGCGGATACCATCTCCAGAGCTCAAATAGCCCAACCCTGAGGCCCTGCTCTGTCCATGAGGTGGCACAGGATGGGGTGCAACATCCTATCAGTGCTCAGAGGCTCTCCACGAGCCCCCACCATGGAGTGAAAGACCGGGACACCCTCTGTCCTACCATGGGGACGACCTCAGGAGAGAGACTAGACATGGCAGCAGGAACTCCCGCCCCCAGACTGCAGGTATTCAGTTCTTAGGCAGTTTTCAGAATTGGTAATCATTCAGAATGGACTGTTTTTAGATTTCAAGCTTCATTTTACATTTGAGAATTCACAGTAATTAAAATATTCATTTTATAAATAACGAAAACTAATAAATTCTGAAGGTGCACAAGTGTCTCAGTGCCCCACTGCCTTATCATGCTGCATAAGTCTCAGCAAGAGGAAATATACTATCCTGGAATTTAAAGTGTTCAAAGGATTGAACAGAGCATTGTGGTGCATCGTGTATGTGACAATTAATGCTTCATAACTAGCATTTGAGCATTCAGAACTCTGAGTTGCTCTGGGCACTGTACAAAAGCACAACAATTAACGGAAATACATTGTGATGAGGAATGTCTCTTTACAGACATGAACTTGTTTTTTTTTTTTTTTCTGAACTCCACCACTCAGGGGTCGTTAGCGATATTGCACAGGAAGAGAATATGCCAGAGCTTCTGTCATCATTACCAATATCTGTCTAAAGATGTCTATATCTTGGACCATCTCATTACATGATTATTTTCCTGTTTTTATTAAATTATTAGGAAGATTCCACCAATGTGTTGTAATTATGTTACTATGTGACCTTAAAAATCCTGCCTCCCCAGGGCTTGCCCCTCCGCCACCCCACAGATTGGGGAGAGGATGAGATTGGGGAGGGTAGGAGAGAGGGCAGGGCTGTCCTGTGTCCACACGTCCCCAATCACGCACGGGCCTGGGGGGAGGAATAAACCTGCACCCCTGGGACCCGGGGCCCTGGGACCAGCAGGGACAGCCACACGCACAGACCGTCAGGCTCAGCGCCGGAGAGGCCTCCTCCCTGCACAGATGTGCATGAGTCTGAGGGGGACAGAGGGGCCGGGAGGGACCCGGGGTGGATGAGCCCATCCTGCAGGAGGGGCATGTGGGTGTGACCCAGGAGGAGACTCTGCGGGAAACGTGGTCTCTGGGTCCTCAGATATGGGGGGTCAGGGGCAGAGAATGAGGAGCCGAGGGGACGGACAAGGAGGCAGCAGTGAGGACACAGGGGCAGGAATCTCACAGAGGAGGCGTCAGGACATGCCGCACAGGGAGGCCGAGCCCAGATCATTCATTTCCAGGACAGTGTCAGGTCCGGGGGAGCAGGAAAACAGGGACCCACACACCCTATCTCCCTGCACACCCGTCGCTGTGGGGCCTCCCCCAACCAGGGCTGTGCTGGAGGAGTAGGGACAGGCTCTCCAGGGTGGGGAGGGGCTGGGCGTCATCATGTGTCCCCTGGGGCTGTGCCCTGGACAACCTCTGGGAGGTGTGCTGGACAGAGGCACTGGGGCCTGGGCAAGAGGGGGAGCAGCAAGACTGGGGCTGTCGGGAGGGACAGTCTGTCGGGTTTGTTGAGAGGTTTGAGATTTTATTTCTTAAAGTTCTGCAGGGTCAGTGGAAATCTTCAAACCTTCACCAATTTTCAGGACATGTTTGGACAGTGTGATCATGTCCCCTCACATGAGTTGGAAATTAAAGGTTGAACATAGCAGCACATGCAGATGAGGATACTAGATGCCGTGAGATCTAGAAGGAGTAATTACCTGGTAGATAGACTGAATTATTATCCTATGCTGACAATCTACTTATGTTCAATATTAGAATATTTTACAATGCTTTCTTCCGCTTTATTTTTTATACAAATGATGGCTCCAGGGGTGACCTATTGCACCATCATGACAGAATTCATCCTCCTGGGGTTCCCCACCAAGGTTCCATGGACTTTCTGCACCCTCTTCTCTTCTCCCTGGTCTACCTGTGTGCCCTGCTAGGGAACGGGCTCATCGTCCTCATCACCACCCTGGACTGGCACCTCCACACTCCCATGTACTTGTTCCTGAGGAGTCTGTACCTCACGGACCTCTGCCTCATCTCAGCCATGGTCCCCAAGTCCATTGCCAACTCTCTGAGGCACAGCAGCTCATTTCCTTCCTGGGCTGTGTCATCCATGTCTTTATGCTGGATTTGTCAGCAGGTGCAGAGCTGACCCTGCTCACGGTGATGAGCCTTGTCCACTATGCTGCCATCTGCCACCCCCTGCACTATGAGGTCATCATGAGCAGGGACAGGTGTGTGCAGCTGACAGCTGTGTCCTGGCTGGGTGGGGGTCTCTATGCTGTGATGAACACAGCTGGAACCTTCTCCTTGTCCTACTGTGGGTCCAACGTGGTCCACCAGTTCTTCTGTGACATCCCCCAGTTATTGGCTATTTCCTGCTCTGGAAATTTAATGAATGAACTTGTCCCCATCTCATTGCTTCAGTGTTATGAATCTTCCATTTTATTTTCGTCATAATTTCCTATGTCCACCTATTCTCTGCTGTCAGGAAGATCCCATCCACAGAATGTAAAGCCAAGGCCTACTCCACCTGCCTTCCCCACCTGCAAGTTATGGTGCTGTTTCTCTCCACTGCATTCTTTGCATATTTGAAGCTGACTTTAGAGACTCTGTCCATGTCTGACCTGGTCATTTCTATGTTCTACACAGTGGTGTCCCCCACCTTTAATCCCGTCATATACAGTCTGAGGAACCAAGCCATGAAGTTGGCTGTGGGTAGACTCTTGAAGGGGAGATTCACCAAATTATAATAGGGAAGATGAGTTCATTACTCTTTACAAGACACTTATTTTAAATTTCACATTATACTATTCTATATTCTTATAATTATAAAATGCATATTAATAATATTTTAAATAATAAAATATATATTAAATAAAATAAATGATAAAATACATGGTAATATAACTTCATATACCCTTTGTTTTAGTTGTTGCTCTTTTTCCTCTTAGGTGCTGTGTGATATTCCGTGTATACTGGGGTAACTGAACTTCCATCCACTGTCTGCTGTTCTCCATTTCTGTAGCCCCCAGCCAAGAGAGGAGATGGTTGGGTTTCTTCTCAGTTGTCAGCAGTTGTCAGCAGCAGTTTCATCTGTTGTCATCTCAGTTGTCCCTTGGGCAGTATCTTCAGTCTCAAAGGTGGCTTTCCCTCTAATGTCACTGACCCTCGCGGTCACGTGTGGGATCAGGGGTCACGGTAGGACAGAGGCCCCTATACTTAGTGAGTGAGGTCTTCACAGCATGAACAAGGCCGTAGGGTCCAAGTTAGAATCTGAGCAGTCGCGATCCACTGTAGAGAAGGACCCACACACCTGATGTGGCAGAAACCCTTCTGGAAGCTCTGGTGTGGGAGCTGCCACATTTACAATAAACACAATCAGCACTTAGTGGACAGCAGAAATAAGAAAGTAAAGTCTCTGTGCAGTATAATTACTAAAAAAAAAATACAGAAGTTATTGGGTGGGAATTTTTGAGAAACAATCTGTTCAAAACAAAATGATAGCTAGAAGCCTGCCTTGCATCTAATATTTACAGAAATGTGTTAGTGATGCCATCCATGACCTCACACCACACTTCACAGGAGTGTTGTCCCCATTTATTTCATGCCCTAGAGTGGGAGGATGGGAATGGCAGGTAATGCCCTGGCCGGGCAGGTCATCAACAGGAATCTCACACAGAGTGTCTGCATTTTTATGAACAGGTTGAATTGAAAAAGTCGTCGGATTTATGTGCAAAAAGGTAACACTGTCATTTGGTGTGTTCATAGACGTGCAAAGGATTTGAAGAAGATCTCATTTGGGAAGTGAAGCGCCCCGTGGGTGAGGCTGCTGTCTGGCCTCAGCTCCTCTCCGCTGACTGCATCGTCCTTTGTTTTCCCGTCTGTGACATTCCATATTTGAAAATTTCACACGGAATGTTTGATGATGAAACGCAGTTCCAATCGTATATCTGACATTCGGTCCCTCTCAAACACTCACCTGGGAGGGGCTGAGTCAGGCTGACCTTGCATCCAGCCCGAGGGAGTTCCAGGTTGAACCAGTCAAATCCAGAGACCAGCCAGGGTGGGTAGAAGAGGTGGCAGAATCCTGACCTGTGAACTTCTGGGCTGACAACGGCCTACTGCTCTGTTAAGTGATTGGCCTTTTTATTTTTAGTGCCGATAAGTGACTCTGTTAATATTAATTCATGATGCTGTTCCACTGGCCAATAAACATTATGGAATATGATGAGACTTCAGTGTGTGCCTTGAACAAGAAACTGGATCAGACCATTCTAAACACAGACTCTTCACTGCCAACATTTTTGCCAATCTTGTACAACATAATTAGAATATATAAATTAATAAAACATTAACTGCTCTAAGTTGTGTGAATTCAAACATTTAATCACAATTAAAACCGTTGATTTCTGATTTTTTTTTCTTACTTGGGTAGCTAAATGATTTATATCACTGTTTCTTTTTGTCATGGTAACCTGCTGCTGGCACAGTTGTGGGTATTCAATAGCAACAGTTTTATAAATTCTTAATGTGCCAGAAGTCGTGCATTCCAGCTATTGATCCGGAAGGTCAGGAAATATATTACGAACTTAAATTTACCAGAAAGTATCAAAGGCCAAAATGGAAGGAAGATAATTATTGATCAAGAGAAGCTAGAATGCGGGAAGCAGAACTCACCTCTGGTTTCCTAGCGCGCAGGGGCGCAGGTCACTGCGGAGACTGAGGCTGGAATCCCCTGGAACGCCAGGCCATCCCCACTCCGTCATCCCATGTGGGACCTTTGCTGGCCGGCTGGGATCCAAACGGCGCTGCAGAGGCTGCTGACATCTTCACAGAGCTGTGCTCAACTGACTGCACCACCAGGGGAGCCCTTAAAGTCCCTTCTTTTAAAGGGGGGATTTTCTCTTTATCTGAAACAGTTCACTCTTAATGAATTGATGTCAGCCACCCATGAAAGAGCATCATGAAGATGTTGCAGATGCCTCTTGCAGTGTCTATCCATGTACTTTATTGCTTTTAACCTGGTGACTTTCAAGGTTGCTATGAAGAAAAAGAATGTTCTAGTATAAGCTCAACCCATCTGAACAATTTTGAAATGACACTGCAGACAGACCCACAAAATGGACATCCTCACCAACATTTCCACTTAAGACCTTAAGGACACTCAAGACTTCACCACTGACCTCAGTATTTTGACACTGTCATAATCTTTGGAGGATACATGGGCTTTTTACCTCTATTTTCACCTTGAATTTCTACACGGTGGTGATGCAGCAGGAATGTGGGGCAGGTGTCACCACTCTGAGTGAGTCTCGTCCTCTCCTGTCAGGGCTACCCCAAGACTTGGAGTGAAGTCCTGGCCTGGGCCTGCAGGCCTGGAAGGGAGGGGATGAACCTGGTCTAGCAGGACCCAGCAGGCAGCAACCTCTGCTTGGATCTGGGAAGAAGGTAAGCTGAGAAGGAAGGGAAAGTGAGGAGCCATCTCCTGAGGGTGGCTGATGGCAGAGTGGTGAGTACCAGTCAGGGAGGAACCAGGGGAGGGTGGGATAGATGTTGAACACTGGTCAGCATTGGCAGGATGCTATTTGGGCAAGGAGGACACAGAGGTCCCTGTTCATCCATTCATGAGCAGCCTGCTGGGTCGGATCCTGCATGAATTGGGGATCCCCAGGAGACCAGCCGGCACATTGGAAACTGTCCAACACTGTGAAAGCAATGGAGATGACACCCATGGGCGGCAAGAACCTCTGTGCTCATGGCTACCAAGATGGGGGTGTGGGAGCCCAGACCCCTCAGGAGGAGGAAATGCCCAGCCACCTGGAGCGAGTGAGAACACCTCATGGCTAGAGATTTGTCTCACCACCTGCCCAGCATGATTTGCCACAGAGCTGTGGGGTCAGTATGGGGGTGGTGCAGGGATCAGCCATGTCAGTCATATAGGGAGTAGTAGGTGTGATGGAGAGTGGGTCAGAAAGGTGAAGGTGACAGAGGGGGGTGCGTCTGAATAGAGGGACATGGGAAGCCCCTCTGAGGAGGTGGATCTTGGAGAAGGAAGTGAGGGAACAGGCATTTCAGGCACAGAGAACCTCAGGGTGAAAGCTCTGAGGTTCACAGGGTGTGTCTCCAGCCAAACTCTCGGACAGGCCAGCAGAAAACTCACAACCCTTCCATGGAAACAGGAAAGCTGAAATACTGGCTTATTTTCCTCATGGTTGTCATACAATCCAAGTAAAAACCATAATGAAATGACTTTTTTTTCCTCCACTGAAAGCTACTTGGGAAGTCCGATCCAATGTGGGACTCTACTCCTTAGCTTGTCTTCAAGCCCATGACCATGGAGGTAGCCAGAAAAGAAGGCCTGGGAATGCCAACCTCCTGCCTGAAAGAGGCCACCCAGAAAAGGCCACCCAGACAGGAGTCGTCTGTGTTCTCTCAACCCATCAAGGCTATGACAGTGAGGAAGAGACTTGGGAGAATTGACCCAAAAGAACCCGAATGGAATGAGACCTGGGCACACAGGCAGGGCAGATGCTGGTGGCTGAAATGGGTCTCTGGATTGGGTGAGCATGGGTTAACCGTGACAACTGACTCATGTTCTGGCCTCAGGAATCCCAAGTGTCCAGTGCAACTCATGTTGATTGAACAAACCGCCCCACCAACTTCCACCCCCATTGATCACCAGACAATGAATCACTCTCTTAGCTTGGTCCAGGCTCACACTCACCACCAAGGTCCTGTGTCATCGGGTTTATTCCACTCCCTTGCTTCTCAGGCCTAGCTTTGCTGACACAGGAAAGGACATCATGGTCTGGACATGGGCCAGTCTTCCAGCCAGTGTTGACCAATCTTCCCATCATGATGCTGTCCTGTTCCCTGTCTCAGCATTTCATGCCTTAGGGGGTTCCAACATCTCCCCCTTTTATTTATTTATTTTTTTTTAATAAAGTCTTCATAGTGAATAAAGTGGTGCCATTATTTCCACTCCCAGGGCATTTTCATATGCTTGTGGTGAGTACTCTCCAGAGTAGCAGATGTGCATATACAAGAGTTAGTATAAAGAACAGCAAGATGATTCCCAAAGGTTTTACAAAATTTAATGGGTGTAAATTAGTTCCTGTACAGGAAAAATAAACAAAAATAATACATTAAACAACATCCAAATTTTAACATTGAGGATTTGTTGGATTTAGCCATTACCCAGTGTCATTCAAATTTGCCATTGTGGCATCTGTGTTTTTGTTGCAATTGTGCTAATGGTTGCAATAACTTATCTCTAAATTCCATGACAAGACCAAGGTTATTATGGAATGTACCATTTACCATGAAGTTGTCTTTGAACATCTGTTCAGGAGAGGGACATGCAACATCTGTTGCATTCAAAGGGATAGGGGTTACAGAGAATGATATCCCAACAAACCACAATTGAGTCTGTGATGTCCAGAGGACCTGTTGATGTTCACCACATAAGCATACAGCAGCCTCAAGGTCATTGAATCTTGATCTGATGTTCCGGAGGACTGCACTGTCCATGGGAAGGGATCCTCTTTTTCATTTTGATTCATATGGGTGGCATCCCAGGTGGTGGCTGTATCAATAATGGCTGGAGCTCTGGAATAAGACTGGTTCTTTATTGCTCTAACTGAACATGGCTTTATAAGTGATAAAACAGAAACAAACCCTCTCCCTGATGTTAAATGTTTTAAAGTCCCTGCCAAATTGGTCCTTGCAGCAGATGGTGATCTACAACCAATGGCCTAAGACTTGGTTCTGCTGGGATAAAATGTTGTTGTATTGCCATGAGACCAGAGGAATCAGGAATGAGCTGTTGCTCACCAGTTGTTAGGCCAAAGCATTGTCATTCAATAATTTAAATGTAAATCAAGCTCTGCATATAAGGACCTATGGGGACAAGTGATCCTCTAGACTCCTTCTTTTGTTTTTTTTTTTTTTTTAAGTGCAGACCCCAGGGTGTAGCCTTAGGAGACAGAATTTTGTAGAGTTTTAGGGAATGTAAAGGAAGCAATAATCAGTTACCGGTATTGCACAGGAATGTCCAGTATGCCTGACCTTCATGCCTGGAAATTAGTCCATGCTAAAAAGGAAAATCATGAAGAGGCATTAGGCAACACAAAACAGCAAAGATATCAAAATTACCAGTAGAAAAAAAATAATACCTGATGTAACTTATCTACAAACAAGTGCCATCTACACTGATCCCCATTCACTCTAACCACACAGCAAAATATTTGGAAACTAAATCCACTTTCAGATCATTTCACCTATTTTTGCATAATATCACAGGTCAGGATAACCAAACAGCATTTTATGCTGGCTTTGTTGGAATATGACATATACATTCAAATTGAAGTTGTGACATTAAGTCCCTGCAGGCTTCAGAAAAAAAGTTGGTTTTATCAGCTGCCACCTGGGGTTTCTTCTTTTCGAGGTTACCACAATGTTTTTCTTGTTCCAGGATGTCCAGTCCTGCCCATGGAGGCCACCATCCTTACCCTCTTTGGAGGTCTCTGGAAACTTTCATATAAAGTGGCAGATTCTCCTCTTCTTGGTTTAGCTCAAATTTAACTTTCCGGAAAACATTTAATCAAAGTCACAAAATGAAACATGTTTCCAATTTTTAGGTGAAGCAGACAAAATTTCCTACTGAAGTCATGCAAAAATAGACTCTGTCATGAGTAGTAAACATTACGACCACTTGTTCATTCTGTGTTGGTATCAAGGGGAGAGAGCATGTAAACACAAGTTCACTCCACTTTAGAAAAACAAAAAAGCGCCACATGACTGCAGACATCAAACCCACAAAGTACATGACACTGCAGGACAACAGTCAAAATTTACAATTTGCATACCTATCAGGCACTGAAATGTTTTATGAGTTTCAGAAAACCAATGCTCACGTTTCTGTCCATGCCTAAGTTTTACATTTTATTTCCCCAAGTGACCATGATTCCCTTTCAGTTTTACTTCACCAGGAAAACCAAATAGGACAAATTTTTGGAATACCTTAACCATGAGGAAAAGGAGAAATTCCCTGAGGTGTCTCAGGAGCTACTGAGGCTCCACAAAACCTCCTCCAATCCACCAATGACAGACTACCAAATTTTTCTTTCTTTCTTTCTTTCTTTCTTTTCTTTCTTTCTTTCTTTCTTTCTTTCTTTCTTTCTTTCTTTCTTTTTCTTTCTTTCTTTCTTTCTTTCTTTCTTTCTTTCTTTCTTTTCTTTCTTTCTTTCTTTCTTTCTTTCTTCTTTCTTTCTTTCTTTCTTTCTTTCTTTCTTTCTTCTTTCTTTCTTCTTTCTTCTTTCCTTCCTTCCTTCCCTTCCTTCCTTCCTTCCTTCCTTCCTTCCTTCCTTCCTTCCTTCTTCCTTTCCTTCCTTCCTTCCTCCTTCCTTCCTTCCTTCCTTCTTTCTTTCCTTCTTTCTTTCCTTCTTTCCTTCTTTCTTTCTTCTTTCTTTCCTTCTTTCTTTCCTTTTCTTTCTTTCTTTCTTTCTTTCTTTCTTTCTTTCTTTCTTTCTTTCTTTCTTTCTTTCTTTCTTTCTTTTCTTTCTTTCTTTCTTTCTTTCTTTCTTTCTTTTTCTTTCTTTCTTTCTTTCCTTTCTTCCTTCCTTCCTTCCTTCCTTCCTTCCTTCCTTCCTTCCTCCTTCCCTTCCCTCCTCCCTCCCTCCCTCCCTCCTCCTCCTCCCTCCCTCCCTTCTCCTCTCCTTCCCTCTCTCTGGGGGGGG